>NW_028123738.1:0-604515 GCF_965194805.1 Balaenoptera borealis | reverse complement strand
TGCGTTCAGGGGCTGTGATGCAACCTGGATTGACCATATCTAGACGCACAGCTGGATGAGACATAAGGGTGGACACTCTTGGGGCTGAGAGGTTTGGTGAGGTTGGGTGAGCAAACGCAGACCCTTTAAAGGAATACTGCGTGGTACCCATCGCATGGGTCCCAAATCTCCAGGTTCAAGGGCATCTTCCTACATCAAAAACATACATGAGAAACCCAGAAGATGGTACACCGTGTGATGGGGAAAGGTTTCTAAAACGCACCTCATTTCTCATCTCCTTGTGCCCGGGTTTGCCATTCCAGCCGCTTTACTAGCAAGCTCCCTACTTGGAGCATCAGCACCTTTAACCTCCTGTTCCATGCAGGTTGCAATTTGTCCTGAGGATAAACGGGAAGACGTGGAACCAACGAGAGACTAGCTCTTGGTGTTGGGACAGGCACAGGTCACTCTATTTTCCCATCAGAAAGAAGAATTAACCACAGGCTCAGCCTGCCCCCCGGAACCAGAACAGGGCCTGAAGCCATTCTGCGATTTTGCGGCCAGCTCCCAAAAAAACGAGTTGTAAAATGGAGGTTCAGGGCACTGAAATTCACAAACCTGCAGAGTTATTAATGATAACTCTCGTCCACAAATATATTGAGGGAAGGCAAAGAAGAGGATTTGAAATCAAGGCAGAATTGCAGGAAACAGATTTCAGGAGGTAGATACGAATCGCCTTTAAAGCACATGAGAAGCGGCAAAACGTTGACAATGATGCCCTTGGCCAAAAAGGGCGTATGCGTTTTTTCCTGAATATATTCAGGAAAAAACGCATACGCCCTTTTTGGCCAACCAAGCAACCTGGAAAGGCAAATCAGCGCTACAAAGAAGTCTCGCTTCCCATCGGTCAAAAGGGCCATGCTGAAAAAAGTGTCAAAACCAGAAATGCAGGACAGGCCATGGAGAAATGGGAGCCTTGCTACACTGATGGGCGGGATGTAAATTGCCAAGAGCCACTCCGGAGAAGTGTCCGGTGAGTCCTGAAACATCTGAAAAACACAGCTTAGAGAGCATAGGGCACTTCCACTCATGGGGGTATAAATTGGGAAAATTAAAAATCAGCAAGACACAAGCACCCCAAAGTTTAGGGCTGCTCTGTTGACCAGGACCTCCACTTCATTCCACCTTAAATATCCCAGGAAAGAGAAAAATGGATACAGAAGTGGTGGTCCTTATGTACAATGGAATATCACTCAGCCATGAAATCAATGTCGTAAGGTTAGTAGCAGCATGATGAGTGGATTTAGGTACGACGATTCTAAGTGAAATAAGTCACACAGAAAAGGACACTTCTCATAAGGTATCACTGATAGAGGGAATGTAAAAACCGTTACACTTGAACTGAATTACAAAACAGAACAGAGTCACACATGCAGAAAACACACTATGGCTGCTTAACGGGAAAGGTGAGGTGGGGTGATACATAAAACAAGGGTATCAAATTAGCTCAGATACCGTTCCATAAACTCAATATGTAATAGACAAGACCTACTCCTTTCTCAGAGAACTGGACTCAACACGCCCTATTCACCGCACAAGAATATATCTGACTAATAATAATCGTAAAACCTATGTATTGATATCTCTCTGTTAGTGTGTCAAGTGGGTGTAAAGCGGCATAAACACAGCAGTGAAAAGCAGCTAAACCCCATTATAAAAATAAATTACTTTGAAACAACCATGAAACAAAGACAGTGAAAGAGAGAGAAATTCTTACACAATGCGTTCAGGGGCTGTGATGCAACCTGGATTGACCATATCTAGACGCACAGCTGGATGAGACATAAGGGTGGACACTCTTGGGGCTGAGAGGTTTGGTGAGGTTGGGTGAGCAAACGCAGACCCTTTAAAGGAATACTGCGTGGTACCCATCGCATGGGTCCCAAATCTCCAGGTTCAAGGGCATCTTCCTACATCAAAAACATACATGAGAAACCCAGAAGATGGTACACCGTGTGATGGGGAAAGGTTTCTAAAACGCACCTCATTTCTCATCTCCTTGTGCCCGGGTTCGCCATTCCAGCCGCTTTACTAGCAAGCTCCCTACTTGGAGCATCAGCACCTTTAACCTCCTGTTCCATACAGGTTGCAATTTGTCCTGAGGATAAACGGGAAGACGTGGAACCAACGAGAGACTAGCTCTTGGTGTTGGGACAGGCACAGGTCACTCTATTTTCCCATCAGAAAGAAGAATTAACCACAGGCTCAGCCTGCCCCCCGGAACCAGAACAGGGCCTGAAGCCATTCTGCGATTTTGCCGCCAGCTCCCAAAAACGAGTTGTAAAATGGAGGTTCAGGGCACTGCAATTCACAAACCTGCAGAGTTATTAATGATAACTCTCGTCCACAAATATATTGAGGGAAGGCAAAGAAGAGGATTTGAAATCAAGGCAGAATTGCAGGAAACAGATTTCAGGAGGTAGATACGAATCGCCTTTAAAGCACATGAGAAGCGGCAAAACGTTGACAATGATGCCCTTGGCCAAAAAGGGCGTATGCGTTTTTTCCTGAATATATTCAGGAAAAAACGCATACGCCCTTTTTGGCCAACCAAGCAACCTGGAATGGCAAATCAGCGCTACAAACAAGTCTCGCTTCCCATCGGTCAAAAGGGCCATGCTGAAAAAAGTGTCAAAACCAGAAATGCAGGACAGGCCATGGAGAAATGGGAGCCTTGCTACACTGATG
This sequence comes from Balaenoptera borealis, assembly GCF_965194805.1. Taxonomy (NCBI): domain Eukaryota; kingdom Metazoa; phylum Chordata; class Mammalia; order Artiodactyla; family Balaenopteridae; genus Balaenoptera; species Balaenoptera borealis. The sequence goes on along the minus strand of NW_028123738.1, from coordinate 601,788 downwards.
GGCGGGATGTAAATTGCCAAGAGCCACTCCGGAGAAGTGTCCGGTGAGTCCTGAAACATCTGAAAAACACAGCTTAGAGAGCATAGGGCACTTCCACTCATGGGGGTATAAATTGGGAAAATTAAAAATCAGCAAGACACAAGCACCCCAAAGTTTAGGGCTGCTCTGTTGACCAGGACCTCCACTTCATTCCACCTTAAATATCCCAGGAAAGAGAAAAATGGATACAGAAGTGGTGGTCCTTATGTACAATGGAATATCACTCAGCCATGAAATCAATGTCGTAAGGTTAGTAGCAGCATGATGAGTGGATTTAGGTACGACGATTCTAAGTGAAATAAGTCACACAGAAAAGGACACTTCTCATAAGGTATCACTGATAGAGGGAATGTAAAAACCGTTACACTTGAACTGAATTACAAAACAGAACAGAGTCACACATGCAGAAAACACACTATGGCTGCTTAACGGGAAAGGTGAGGTGGGGTGATACATAAAACAAGGGTATCAAATTAGCTCAGATACCGTTCCATAAACCCAATATGTAATAGACAAGACCTACTCCTTGCTCAGAGAACTGGACTCAACACGCCCTATTCACCGCACAAGAATATATCTGACTAATAATAATCGTAAAACCTATGTATTGATATCTCTCTGTTAGTGTGTCAAGTGGGTGTAAAGCGGCATAAACACAGCAGTGAAAAGCAGCTAAACCCCATTATAAAAATAAATTACTTTGAAACACCCATGAAACAAAGACAGTGAAAGAGAGAGAAATTCTTACACAATGCGTTCAGGGGCTGTGATGCAACCTGGATTGACCATATCTAGACGCACAGCTGGATGAGACATAAGGGTGGACACTCTTGGGGCTGAGAGGTTTGGTGAGGTTGGGTGAGCAAACGCAGACCCTTTAAAGGAATACTGCGTGGTACCCATCGCATGGGTCCCAAATCTCCAGGTTCAAGGGCATCTTCCTACATCAAAAACATGCATGAGAAACCCAGAAGATGGTACACCGTGTGATGGGGAAAGGTTTCTAAAACGCACCTCATTTCTCATCTCCTTGTGCCCGGGTTCGCCATTCCAGCCGCTTTACTAGCAAGCTCCCTACTTGGAGCATCAGCACCTTTAACCTCCTGTTCCATACAGGTTGCAATTTGTCCTGAGGATAAACGGGAAGACGTGGAACCAACGAGAGACTAGCTCTTGGTGTTGGGACAGGCACAGGTCACTCTATTTTCCCATCAGAAAGAAGAATTAACCACAGGCTCAGCCTGCCCCCCGGAACCAGAACAGGGCCTAAAGCCATTCTGCGATTTTGCCGCCAGCTCCCATAAAAACGAGTTGTAAAATGGAGGTTCAGGGCACTGCAATTCACAAACCTGCAGAGTTATTAATGATAACTCTCGTCCACAAATATATTGAGGGAAGGCAAAGAAGAGGATTTGAAATCAAGGCAGAATTGCAGGAAACAGATTTCAGGAGGTAGATAGGAATCGCCTTTAAAGCACATGAAAAGCGGCAAAACGTTGACAATGATGCCCTTGGCCAAAAAGGGCGTATGCGTTTTTTCCTGAATATATTCAGGAAAAATCGCATACGCCCTTTTTGGCCAACCAAGCAACCTGGAAAGGCAAATCAGCGCTACAAAGAAGTCTCGCTTCCCATCGGTCAAAAGGGCCATGCTGAAAAAAGTGTCAAAACCAGAAATGCAGGACAGGCCATGGAGAAATGGGAGCCTTGCTACACTGATGGGCGGGATGTAAATTGCCAAAAGCCACTCCGGAGAAGTGTCCGGTGAGTCCTGAAACATCTGAAAAACACAGCTTAGAGAGCATAGGGCACTTCCACTCATGGGGGTATAAATTGGGAAAATTAAAAATCAGCAAGACACAAGCACCCCAAAGTTTAGGGCTGCTCTGTTGACCAGGACCTCCACTTCATTCCACCTTAAATATACCAGGAAAGAGAAAAATGGATAAAGAAGTTGTGGTCCTTATGTATAATGGAATACCACTCAGCCATGAAATCAATGTCGTAAGGTTAGTAGCAGCATGATGAGTGGATTTAGGTAGGACGATTCTAAGTGAAATAAGTCACACAGAAAAGGACACTTCTCATAAGGTATCACTGATAGAGGGAATGTAAAAACCGTTACACTTGAACTGAATTACAAAACAGAACAGAGTCACACATGCAGAAAACACACTATGGCTGCTTAACGGGAAAGGTGAGGTGGGGTGATACATAAAACAAGGGTATCAAATTAGCTCAGATACCATTCCATAAACCCAATATGTAATAGACAAGACCTACTCCTTGCTCAGAGAACTGGACTCAACACGCCCTATTCACCGCACAAGAATATATCTGACTAATAATAATCGTAAAACCTATGTATTGATATCTCTCTGTTAGTGTGTCAAGTGGGTGTAAAGCGGCATAAACACAGCAGTGAAAAGCAGCTAAACCCCATTATAAAAATAAATTACTTTGAAACACCCATGAAACAAAGACAGTGAAAGAGAGAGAAATTCTTACACAATGCGTTCAGGGGCTGTGATGCAACCTGGATTGACCATATCTAGACGCACAGCTGGATGAGACATAAGGGTGGACACTCTTGGGGCTGAGAGGTTTGGTGAGGTTGGGTGAGCAAACGCAGACCCTTTAAAGTAATACTGCGTGGTACCCATCGCATGGGTCCCAAATCTCCAGGTTCAAGGGCATCTTCCTACATCAAAAACATGCATGAGAAACCCAGAAGATGGTACACCGTGTGATGGGGAAAGGTTTCTAAAACGCACCTCATTTCTCATCTCCTTGTGCCCGGGTTCGCCATTCCAGCCGCTTTACTAGCAAGCTCCCTACTTGGAGCATCAGCACCTTTAACCTCCTGTTCCATGCAGGTTGCAATTTGTCCTGAGGATAAACGGGAAGACGTGGAACCAACGAGAGACTAGCTCTTGGTGTTGGGACAGGCACAGGTCACTCTATTTTCCCATCAGAAAGAAGAATTAACCACAGGCTCAGCCTGCCCCCCGGAACCAGAACAGGGCCTGAAGCCATTCTGCGATTTTGCGGCCAGCTCCCATAAAAACGAGTTGTAAAATGGAGGTTCAGGGCACTGCAATTCACAAACCTGCAGAGTTATAAATGATAACTCCCGTCCACAAATATATTGAGGGAAGGCAAAGAAGAGGATTTGAAATCAAGGCAGAATTGCAGGAAACAGATTTCAGGAGGTAGATACGAATCGCCTTTAAAGCACATGAAAAGCGGCAAAACGTTGACAATGATGCCCTTGGCCAAAAAGGGCGTATGCGTTTTTTCCTGAATATATTCAGGAAAAAACGCATACGCCCTTTTTGGCCAACCAAGCAACCTGGAAAGGCAAATCAGCGCTACAAAGAAGTCTCGCTTCCCATCGGTCAAAAGGGCCATGCTGAAAAAAGTGTCAAAACCAGAAATGCAGGACAGGCCATGGAGAAATGGGAGCCTTGCTACACTGATGGGCGGGATGTAAATTGCCAAGAGCCACTCCGGAGAAGTGTCCGGTGAGTCCTGAAACATCTGAAAAACACAGCTTAGAGAGCATAGGGCACTTCCACTCATGGGGGTATAAATTGGGAAAATTAAAAATCAGCAAGACACAAGCACCACAAAGTTTAGGGCTGCTCTGTTGACCAGGACCTCCACTTCATTCCACCTTAAATATCCCAGGAAAGAGAAAAATGGATACAGAAGTGGTGGTCCTTATGTACAATGGAATATCACTCAGCCATGAAATCAATGTCGTAAGGTTAGTAGCAGCATGATGAGTGGATTTAGGTACGACGATTCTAAGTGAAATAAGTCACACAGAAAAGGACACTTCTCATAAGGTATCACTGATAGAGGGAATGTAAAAACCGTTACACTTGAACTGAATTACAAAACAGAACAGAGTCACACATACAGAAAACACACTATGGCTGCTTAATGGGAAAGGTGAGGTGGGGTGATACATAAAACAAGGGTATCAAATTAGCTCAGATACCGTTCCATAAACCCAATATGTAATAGACAAGACCTACTCCTTGCTCAGAGAACTGGACTCAACACGCCCTATTCACCGCACAAGAATATATCTGACTAATAATAATCGTAAAACCTATGTATTGATATCTCTCTGTTAGTGTGTCAAGTGGGTGTAAAGCGGCATAAACACAGCAGTGAAAAGCAGCTAAACCCCATTATAAAAATAAATTACTTTGAAACACCCATGAAACAAAGACAGTGAAAGAGAGAGAAATTCTTACACAATGCGTTCAGGGGCTGTGATGCAACCTGGATTGACCATATCTAGACGCACAGCTGGATGAGACATAAGGGTGGACACTCTTGGGGCTGAGAGGTTTGGTGAGGTTGGGTGAGCAAACGCAGACCCTTTAAAGGAATACTGCGTGGTACCCATCGCATGGGTCCCAAATCTCCAGGTTCAAGGGCATCTTCCTACATCAAAAACATGCATGAGAAACCCAGAAGATGGTACACCGTGTGATGGGGAAAGGTTTCTAAAACGCACCTCATTTCTCATCTCCTTGTGCCCGGGTTCGCCATTCCAGCCGCTTTACTAGCAAGCTCCCTACTTGGAGCATCAGCACCTTTAACCTCCTGTTCCATGCAGGTTGCAATTTGTCCTGAGGATAAACGGGAAGACGTGGAACCAACGAGAGACTAGCTCTTGGTGTTGGGACAGGCACAGGTCACTCTATTTTCCCATCAGAAAGAAGAATTAACCACAGGCTCAGCCTGCCCCCCGGAACCAGAACAGGGCCTGAAGCCATTCTGCAATTTTGCGGCCAGCTCCCATAAAAACGAGTTGTAAAATGGAGGTTCAGGGCACTGCAATTCACAAACCTGCAGAGTTATAAATGATAACTCTCGTCCACAAATATATTGAGGGAAGGCAAAGAAGCGGATTTGAAATCAAGGCAGAATTGCAGGAAACAGATTTCAGGAGGTAGATACGAATCGCCTTTAAAGCACATGAAAAGCGGCAAAACGTTGACAATGATGCCCTTGGCCAAAAAGGGCGTATGCGTTTTTTCCTGAATATATTCAGGAAAAAACGCATACGCCCTTTTTGGCCAACCAAGCAACCTGGAAAGGCAAATCAGCGCTACAAAGAAGTCTCGCTTCCCATCGGTCAAAAGGGCCATGCTGAAAAAAGTGTCAAAACCAGAAATGCAGGACAGGCCATGGAGAAATGGGAGCCTTGCTACACTGATGGGCGGGATGTAAATTGCCAAGAGCCACTCTCTAGAAGTGTCCGGTGAGTCCTGAAACATCTGAAAAACACAGCTTAGAGAGCATAGGGCACTTCCACTCATGGGGGTATAAATTGGGAAAATTAAAAATCAGCAAGACACAAGCACCCCAAAGTTTAGGGCTGCTCTGTTGACCAGGACCTCCACTTCATTCCACCTTAAATATCCCAGGAAAGAGAAAAATGGATAAAGAAGTGGTGGTCCTTATGTACAATGGAATATCACTCAGCCATGAAATCAATGTCGTAAGGTTAGTAGTAGCATGATGAGTGGATTTAGGTACGACGATTCTAAGTGAAATAAGTCACACAGAAAAGGACACTTCTCATAAGGTATCACTGATAGAGGGAATGTAAAAACCGTTACACTTGAACTGAATTACAAAACAGAACAGAGTCACACATGCAGAAAACACACTATGGCTGCTTAACGGGAAAGGTGAGGTGGGGTGATACATAAAACAAGGGTATCAAATTAGCTCAGATACCGTTCCATAAACTCAATATGTAATAGACAAGACCTACTCCTTGCTCAGAGAACTGGACTCAACACGCCCTATTCACCGCACAAGAATATATCTGACTAATAATAATCGTAAAACCTATGTATTGATATCTCTCTGTTAGTGTGTCAAGTGGGTGTAAAGCGGCATAAACACAGCAGTGAAAAGCAGCTAAACCCCATTATAAAAATAAATTACTTTGAAACACCCATGAAACAAAGACAGTGAAAGAGAGAGAAATTCTTACACAATGCGTTCAGGGGCTGTGATGCAACCTGGATTGACCATATCTAGACGCACAGCTGGATGAGACATAAGGGTGGACACTCTTGGGGCTGAGAGGTTTGGTGAGGTTGGGTGAGCAAACGCAGACCCTTTAAAGGAATACTGCGTGGTACCCATCGCATGGGTCCCAAATCTCCAGGTTCAAGGGCATCTTCCTACATCAAAAACATGCATGAGAAACCCAGAAGATGGTACACCGTGTGATGGGGAAAGGTTTCTAAAACGCACCTCATTTCTCATCTCCTTGTGCCCGGGTTCGCCATTCCAGCCGCTTTACTAGCAAGCTCCCTACTTGGAGCATCAGCACCTTTAACCTCCTGTTCCATGCAGGTTGCAATTTGTCCTGAGGATAAACGGGAAGACGTGGAACCAACGAGAGACTAGCTCTTGGTGTTGGGACAGGCACAGGTCACTCTATTTTCCCATCAGAAAGAAGAATTAACCACAGGCTCAGCCTGCCCCCCGGAACCAGAACAGGGCCTGAAGCCATTCTGCGATTTTGCGGCCAGCTCCCAAAAAAACGAGTTGTAAAATGGAGGTTCAGGGCACTGCAATTCACAAACCTGCAGAGTTATTAATGATAACTCTCGTCCACAAATATATTGAGGGAAGGCAAAGAAGAGGATTTGAAATCAAGGCAGAATTGCAGGAAACAGATTTCAGGAGGTAGATACGAATCGCCTTTAAAGCACATGAGAAGCGGCAAAACGTTGACAATGATGCCCTTGGCCAAAAAGGGCGTATGCGTTTTTTCCTGAATATATTCAGGAAAAAACGCATACGCCCTTTTTGGCCAACCAAGCAACCTGGAATGGCAAATCAGCGCTACAAACAAGTCTCGCTTCCCATCGGTCAAAAGGGCCATGCTGAAAAAAGTGTCAAAACCAGAAATGCAGGACAGGCCATGGAGAAATGGGAGCCTTGCTACACTGATGGGCGGGATGTAAATTGCCAAGAGCCACTCCGGAGAAGTGTCCGGTGAGTCCTGAAACATCTGAAAAACACAGCTTAGAGAGCATAGGGCACTTCCACTCATGGGGGTATAAATTGGGAAAATTAAAAATCAGCAAGACACAAGCACCCCAAAGTTTAGGGCTGCTCTGTTGACCAGGACCTCCACTTCATTCCACCTTAAATATCCCAGGAAAGAGAAAAATGGATACAGAAGTGGTGGTCCTTATGTACAATGGAATATCACTCAGCCATGAAATCAATGTCGTAAGGTTAGTAGCAGCATGATGAGTGGATTTAGGTACGACGATTCTAAGTGAAATAACTCACACAGAAAAGGACACTTCTCATAAGGTATCACTGATAGAGGGAATGTAAAAACCGTTACACTTGAACTGAATTACAAAACAGAACAGAGTCACACATGCAGAAAACACACTATGGCTGCTTAACGGGAAAGGTGAGGTGGGGTGATACATAAAACAAGGGTATCAAATTAGCTCAGATACCGTTCCATAAACTCAATATGTAATAGACAAGACCTACTCCTTGCTCAGAGAACTGGACTCAACACGCCCTATTCACCGCACAAGAATATATCTGACTAATAATAATCGTAAAACCTATGTATTGATATCTCTCTATTAGTGTGTCAAGTGGGTGTAAAGCGGCATAAACACAGCAGTGAAAAGCAGCTAAACCCCATTATAAAAATAAATTACTTTGAAACACCCATGAAACAAAGACAGTGAAAGAGAGAGAAATTCTTACACAATGCGTTCAGGGGCTGTGATGCAACCTGGATTGACCATATCTAGACGCACAGCTGGATGAGACATAAGGGTGGACACTCTTGGGGCTGAGAGGTTTGGTGAGGTTGGGTGAGCAAACGCAGACCCTTTAAAGGAATACTGCGTGGTACCCATCGCATGGGTCCCAAATCTCCAGGTTCAAGGGCATCTTCCTACATCAAAAACATACATGAGAAACCCAGAAGATGGTACACCGTGTGATGGGGAAAGGTTTCTAAAACGCACCTCATTTCTCATCTCCTTGTGCCCGGGTTTGCCATTCCAGCCGCTTTACTAGCAAGCTCCCTACTTGGAGCATCAGCACCTTTAACCTCCTGTTCCATGCAGGTTGCAATTTGTCCTGAGGATAAACGGGAAGACGTGGAACCAACGAGAGACTAGCTCTTGGTGTTGGGACAGGCACAGGTCACTCTATTTTCCCATCAGAAAGAAGAATTAACCACAGGCTCAGCCTGCCCCCCGGAACCAGAACAGGGCCTGAAGCCATTCTGCGATTTTGCGGCCAGCTCCCAAAAAAACGAGTTGTAAAATGGAGGTTCAGGGCACTGAAATTCACAAACCTGCAGAGTTATTAATGATAACTCTCGTCCACAAATATATTGAGGGAAGGCAAAGAAGAGGATTTGAAATCAAGGCAGAATTGCAAGAAACAGATTTCAGGAGGTAGATACGAATCGCCTTTAAAGCACATGAGAAGCGGCAAAACGTTGACAATGATGCCCTTGGCCAAAAAGGGCGTATGCGTTTTTTCCTGAATATATTCAGGAAAAAACGCATACGCCCTTTTTGGCCAACCAAGCAACCTGGAAAGGCAAATCAGCGCTACAAAGAAGTCTCGCTTCCCATCGGTCAAAAGGGCCATGCTGAAAAAAGTGTCAAAACCAGAAATGCAGGACAGGCCATGGAGAAATGGGAGCCTTGCTACACTGATGGGCGGGATGTAAATTGCCAAGAGCCACTCCGGAGAAGTGTCCGGTGAGTCCTGAAACATCTGAAAAACACAGCTTAGAGAGCATAGGGCACTTCCACTCATGGGGGTATAAATTGGGAAAATTAAAAATCAGCAAGACACAAGCACCCCAAAGTTTAGGGCTGCTCTGTTGACCAGGACCTCCACTTCATTCCACCTTAAATATCCCAGGAAAGAGAAAAATGGATACAGAAGTGGTGGTCCTTATGTACAATGGAATATCACTCAGCCATGAAATCAATGTCGTAAGGTTAGTAGCAGCATGATGAGTGGATTTAGGTACGACGATTCTAAGTGAAATAAGTCACACAGAAAAGGACACTTCTCATAAGGTATCACTGATAGAGGGAATGTAAAAACCGTTACACTTGAACTGAATTACAAAACAGAACAGAGTCACACATGCAGAAAACACACTATGGCTGCTTAACGGGAAAGGTGAGGTGGGGTGATACATAAAACAAGGGTATCAAATTAGCTCAGATACCGTTCCATAAACTCAATATGTAATAGACAAGACCTACTCCTTTCTCAGAGAACTGGACTCAACACGCCCTATTCACCGCACAAGAATATATCTGACTAATAATAATCGTAAAACCTATGTATTGATATCTCTCTGTTAGTGTGTCAAGTGGGTGTAAAGCGGCATAAACACAGCAGTGAAAAGCAGCTAAACCCCATTATAAAAATAAATTACTTTGAAACAACCATGAAACAAAGACAGTGAAAGAGAGAGAAATTCTTACACAATGCGTTCAGGGGCTGTGATGCAACCTGGATTGACCATATCTAGACGCACAGCTGGATGAGACATAAGGGTGGACACTCTTGGGGCTGAGAGGTTTGGTGAGGTTGGGTGAGCAAACGCAGACCCTTTAAAGGAATACTGCGTGGTACCCATCGCATGGGTCCCAAATCTCCAGGTTCAAGGGCATCTTCCTACATCAAAAACATACATGAGAAACCCAGAAGATGGTACACCGTGTGATGGGGAAAGGTTTCTAAAACGCACCTCATTTCTCATCTCCTTGTGCCCGGGTTCGCCATTCCAGCCGCTTTACTAGCAAGCTCCCTACTTGGAGCATCAGCACCTTTAACCTCCTGTTCCATGCAGGTTGCAATTTGTCCTGAGGATAAACGGGAAGACGTGGAACCAACGAGAGACTAGCTCTTGGTGTTGGGACAGGCACAGGTCACTCTATTTTCCCATCAGAAAGAAGAATTAACCACAGGCTCAGCCTGCCCCCCGGAACCAGAACAGGGCCTGAAGCCATTCTGCGATTTTGCGGCCAGCTCCCAAAAAAACGAGTTGTAAAATGGAGGTTCAGGGCACTGCAATTCACAAACCTGCAGAGTTATTAATGATAACTCTCGTCCACAAATATATTGAGGGAAGGCAAAGAAGAGGATTTGAAATCAAGGCAGAATTGCAGGAAACAGATTTCAGGAGGTAGATACGAATCGCCTTTAAAGCACATGAGAAGCGGCAAAACGTTGACAATGATGCCCTTGGCCAAAAAGGGCGTATGCGTTTTTTCCTGAATATATTCAGGAAAAAACGCATACGCCCTTTTTGGCCAACCAAGCAACCTGGAATGGCAAATCAGCGCTACAAACAAGTCTCGCTTCCCATCGGTCAAAAGGGCCATGCTGAAAAAAGTGTCAAAACCAGAAATGCAGGACAGGCCATGGAGAAATGGGAGCCTTGCTACACTGATGGGCGGGATGTAAATTGCCAAGAGCCACTCCGGAGAAGTGTCCGGTGAGTCCTGAAACATCTGAAAAACACAGCTTAGAGAGCATAGGGCACTTCCACTCATGGGGGTATAAATTGGGAAAATTAAAAATCAGCAAGACACAAGCACCCCAAAGTTTAGGGCTGCTCTGTTGACCAGGACCTCCACTTCATTCCACCTTAAATATCCCAGGAAAGAGAAAAATGGATACAGAAGTGGTGGTCCTTATGTACAATGGAATATCACTCAGCCATGAAATCAATGTCGTAAGGTTAGTAGCAGCATGATGAGTGGATTTAGGTACGACGATTCTAAGTGAAATAAGTCACACAGAAAAGGACACTTCTCATAAGGTATCACTGATAGAGGGAATGTAAAAACCGTTACACTTGAACTGAATTACAAAACAGAACAGAGTCACACATGCAGAAAACACACTATGGCTGCTTAACGGGAAAGGTGAGGTGGGGTGATACATAAAACAAGGGTATCAAATTAGCTCAGATACCGTTCCATAAACCCAATATGTAATAGACAAGACCTACTCCTTGCTCAGAGAACTGGACTCAACACGCCCTATTCACCGCACAAGAATATATCTGACTAATAATAATCGTAAAACCTATGTATTGATATCTCTCTGTTAGTGTGTCAAGTGGGTGTAAAGCGGCATAAACACAGCAGTGAAAAGCAGCTAAACCCCATTATAAAAATAAATTACTTTGAAACACCCATGAAACAAAGACAGTGAAAGAGAGAGAAATTCTTACACAATGCGTTCAGGGGCTGTGATGCAACCTGGATTGACCATATCTAGACGCACAGCTGGATGAGACATAAGGGTGGACACTCTTGGGGCTGAGAGGTTTGGTGAGGTTGGGTGAGCAAACGCAGACCCTTTAAAGGAATACTGCGTGGTACCCATCGCATGGGTCCCAAATCTCCAGGTTCAAGGGCATCTTCCTACATCAAAAACATGCATGAGAAACCCAGAAGATGGTACACCGTGTGATGGGGAAAGGTTTCTAAAACGCACCTCATTTCTCATCTCCTTGTGCCCGGGTTCGCCATTCCAGCCGCTTTACTAGCAAGCTCCCTACTTGGAGCATCAGCACCTTTAACCTCCTGTTCCATACAGGTTGCAATTTGTCCTGAGGATAAACGGGAAGACGTGGAACCAACGAGAGACTAGCTCTTGGTGTTGGGACAGGCACAGGTCACTCTATTTTCCCATCAGAAAGAAGAATTAACCACAGGCTCAGCCTGCCCCCCGGAACCAGAACAGGGCCTAAAGCCATTCTGCGATTTTGCCGCCAGCTCCCATAAAAACGAGTTGTAAAATGGAGGTTCAGGGCACTGCAATTCACAAACCTGCAGAGTTATTAATGATAACTCTCGTCCACAAATATATTGAGGGAAGGCAAAGAAGAGGATTTGAAATCAAGGCAGAATTGCAGGAAACAGATTTCAGGAGGTAGATAGGAATCGCCTTTAAAGCACATGAAAAGCGGCAAAACGTTGACAATGATGCCCTTGGCCAAAAAGGGCGTATGCGTTTTTTCCTGAATATATTCAGGAAAAATCGCATACGCCCTTTTTGGCCAACCAAGCAACCTGGAAAGGCAAATCAGCGCTACAAAGAAGTCTCGCTTCCCATCGGTCAAAAGGGCCATGCTGAAAAAAGTGTCAAAACCAGAAATGCAGGACAGGCCATGGAGAAATGGGAGCCTTGCTACACTGATGGGCGGGATGTAAATTGCCAAAAGCCACTCCGGAGAAGTGTCCGGTGAGTCCTGAAACATCTGAAAAACACAGCTTAGAGAGCATAGGGCACTTCCACTCATGGGGGTATAAATTGGGAAAATTAAAAATCAGCAAGACACAAGCACCCCAAAGTTTAGGGCTGCTCTGTTGACCAGGACCTCCACTTCATTCCACCTTAAATATCCCAGGAAAGAGAAAAATGGATAAAGAAGTTGTGGTCCTTATGTATAATGGAATACCACTCAGCCATGAAATCAATGTCGTAAGGTTAGTAGCAGCATGATGAGTGGATTTAGGTAGGACGATTCTAAGTGAAATAAGTCACACAGAAAAGGACACTTCTCATAAGGTATCACTGATAGAGGGAATGTAAAAACCGTTACACTTGAACTGAATTACAAAACAGAACAGAGTCACACATGCAGAAAACACACTATGGCTGCTTAACGGGAAAGGTGAGGTGGGGTGATACATAAAACAAGGGTATCAAATTAGCTCAGATACCATTCCATAAACCCAATATGTAATAGACAAGACCTACTCCTTGCTCAGAGAACTGGACTCAACACGCCCTATTCACCGCACAAGAATATATCTGACTAATAATAATCGTAAAACCTATGTATTGATATCTCTCTGTTATTGTGTCAAGTGGGTGTAAAGCGGCATAAACACAGCAGTGAAAAGCAGCTAAACCCCATTATAAAAATAAATTACTTTGAAACACCCATGAAACAAAGACAGTGAAAGAGAGAGAAATTCTTACACAATGCGTTCAGGGGCTGTGATGCAACCTGGATTGACCATATCTAGACGCACAGCTGGATGAGACATAAGGGTGGACACTCTTGGGGCTGAGAGGTTTGGTGAGGTTGGGTGAGCAAACGCAGACCCTTTAAAGTAATACTGCGTGGTACCCATCGCATGGGTCCCAAATCTCCAGGTTCAAGGGCATCTTCCTACATCAAAAACATGCATGAGAAACCCAGAAGATGGTACACCGTGTGATGGGGAAAGGTTTCTAAAACGCACCTCATTTCTCATCTCCTTGTGCCCGGGTTCGCCATTCCAGCCGCTTTACTAGCAAGCTCCCTACTTGGAGCATCAGCACCTTTAACCTCCTGTTCCATGCAGGTTGCAATTTGTCCTGAGGATAAACGGGAAGACGTGGAACCAACGAGAGACTAGCTCTTGGTGTTGGGACAGGCACAGGTCACTCTATTTTCCCATCAGAAAGAAGAATTAACCACAGGCTCAGCCTGCCCCCCGGAACCAGAACAGGGCCTGAAGCCATTCTGCGATTTTGCGGCCAGCTCCCATAAAAACGAGTTGTAAAATGGAGGTTCAGGGCACTGCAATTCACAAACCTGCAGAGTTATAAATGATAACTCCCGTCCACAAATATATTGAGGGAAGGCAAAGAAGAGGATTTGAAATCAAGGCAGAATTGCAGGAAACAGATTTCAGGAGGTAGATACGAATCGCCTTTAAAGCACATGAAAAGCGGCAAAACGTTGACAATGATGCCCTTGGCCAAAAAGGGCGTATGCGTTTTTTCCTGAATATATTCAGGAAAAAACGCATACGCCCTTTTTGGCCAACCAAGCAACCTGGAAAGGCAAATCAGCGCTACAAAGAAGTCTCGCTTCCCATCGGTCAAAAGGGCCATGCTGAAAAAAGTGTCAAAACCAGAAATGCAGGACAGGCCATGGAGAAATGGGAGCCTTGCTACACTGATGGGCGGGATGTAAATTGCCAAGAGCCACTCCGGAGAAGTGTCCGGTGAGTCCTGAAACATCTGAAAAACACAGCTTAGAGAGCATAGGGCACTTCCACTCATGGGGGTATAAATTGGGAAAATTAAAAATCAGCAAGACACAAGCACCACAAAGTTTAGGGCTGCTCTGTTGACCAGGACCTCCACTTCATTCCACCTTAAATATCCCAGGAAAGAGAAAAATGGATAAAGAAGTTGTGGTCCTTATGTACAATGGAATATCACTCAGCCATGAAATCAATGTCGTAAGGTTAGTAGCAGCATGATGAGTGGATTTAGGTACGACGATTCTAAGTGAAATAAGTCACACAGAAAAGGACACTTCTCATAAGGTATCACTGATAGAGGGAATGTAAAAACCGTTACACTTGAACTGAATTACAAAACAGAACAGAGTCACACATACAGAAAACACACTATGGCTGCTTAACGGGAAAGGTGAGGTGGGGTGATACATAAAACAAGGGTATCAAATTAGCTCAGATACCGTTCCATAAACCCAATATGTAATAGACAAGACCTACTCCTTGCTCAGAGAACTGGACTCAACACGCCCTATTCACCGCACAAGAATATATCTGACTAATAATAATCGTAAAACCTATGTATTGATATCTCTCTGTTAGTGTGTCAAGTGGGTGTAAAGCGGCATAAACACAGCAGTGAAAAGCAGCTAAACCCCATTATAAAAATAAATTACTTTGAAACACCCATGAAACAAAGACAGTGAAAGAGAGAGAAATTCTTACACAATGCGTTCAGGGGCTGTGATGCAACCTGGATTGACCATATCTAGACGCACAGCTGGATGAGACATAAGGGTGGACACTCTTGGGGCTGAGAGGTTTGGTGAGGTTGGGTGAGCAAACGCAGACCCTTTAAAGGAATACTGCGTGGTACCCATCGCATGGGTCCCAAATCTCCAGGTTCAAGGGCATCTTCCTACATCAAAAACATGCATGAGAAACCCAGAAGATGGTACACCGTGTGATGGGGAAAGGTTTCTAAAACGCACCTCATTTCTCATCTCCTTGTGCCCGGGTTCGCCATTCCAGCCGCTTTACTAGCAAGCTCCCTACTTGGAGCATCAGCACCTTTAACCTCCTGTTCCATGCAGGTTGCAATTTGTCCTGAGGATAAACGGGAAGACGTGGAACCAACGAGAGACTAGCTCTTGGTGTTGGGACAGGCACAGGTCACTCTATTTTCCCATCAGAAAGAAGAATTAACCACAGGCTCAGCCTGCCCCCCGGAACCAGAACAGGGCCTGAAGCCATTCTGCGATTTTGCGGCCACCTCCCAAAAAAACGAGTTGTAAAATGGAGGTTCAGGGCACTGCAATTCACAAACCTGCAGAGTTATTAATGATAACTCTCGTCCACAAATATATTGAGGGAAGGCAAAGAAGAGGATTTGAAATCAAGGCAGAATTGCAGGAAACAGATTTCAGGAGGTAGATACGAATCGCCTTTAAAGCACATGAAAAGCGGCAAAACGTTGACAATGATGCCCTTGGCCAAAAAGGGCGTATGCGTTTTTTCCTGAATATATTCAGGAAAAAACGCATACGCCCTTTTTGGCCAACCAAGCAACCTGGAAAGGCAAATCAGCGCTACAAACAAGTCTCGCTTCCCATCGGTCAAAAGGGCCATGCTGAAAAAAGTGTCAAAACCAGAAATGCAGGACAGGCCATGGAGAAATGGGAGCCTTGCTACACTGATGGGCGGGATGTAAATTGCCAAAAGCCACTCCGGAGAAGTGTCCGGTGAGTCCTGAAACATCTGAAAAACACAGCTTAGAGAGCATAGGGCACTTCCACTCATGGGGGTATAAATTGGGAAAATTAAAAATCAGCAAGACACAAGCACCCCAAAGTTTAGGGCTGCTCTGTTGACCAGGACCTCCACTTCATTCCACCTTAAATATCCCAGGAAAGAGAAAAATGGATAAAGAAGTTGTGGTCCTTATGTACAATGGAATACCACTCAGCCATGAAATCAATGTCGTAAGGTTAGTAGCAGCATGATGAGTGGATTTAGGTAGGACGATTCTAAGTGAAATAAGTCACACAGAAAAGGACACTTCTCATAAGGTATCACTGATAGAGGGAATGTAAAAACCCTTACACTTGAACTGAATTACAAAACAGAACAGAGTCACACATGCAGAAAACACACTATGGCTGCTTAACGGGAAAGGTGAGGTGGGGTGATACATAAAACAAGGGTATCAAATTAGCTCAGATACCGTTCCATAAACCCAATATGTAATAGACAAGACCTACTCCTTGCTCAGAGAACTGGACTCAACACGCCCTATTCACCGCACAAGAATATATCTGACTAATAATAATCGTAAAACCTATGTATTGATATCTCTCTGTTAGTGTGTAAAGTGGGTGTAAAGCGGCATAAACACAGCAGTGAAAAGCAGCTAAACCCCATTATAAAAATAAATTACTTTGAAACACCCATGAAACAAAGACAGTGAAAGAGAGAGAAATTCTTACACAATGCGTTCAGGGGCTGTGATGCAACCTGGATTGACCATATCTAGACGCACAGCTGGATGAGACATAAGGGTGGACACTCTTGGGGCTGAGAGGTTTGGTGAGGTTGGGTGAGCAAACGCAGACCCTTTAAAGTAATACTGCGTGAAACCCATCGCATGGGTCCCAAATCTCCAGGTTCAAGGACATCTTCCTACATCGAAAACATGCATGAGAAACCCAGAAGATGGTACACCGTGTGATGGGGAAAGGTTTCTAAAACACACCTCATTTCTCATCTCCTTGTGCCCGGGTTCGCCATTCCAGCCGCTTTACTAGCAAGCTCCCTACTTGGAGCATCAGCACCTTTAACCTCCTGTTCCATGCAGGTTGCAATTTGTCCTGAGGATAAACGGGAAGACGTGGAACCAACGAGAGACTAGCTCTTGGTGTTGGGACAGGCACAGGTCACTCTATTTTCCCATCAGAAAGAAGAATTAACCACAGGCTCAGCCTGCCCCCCGGAACCAGAACAGGGCCTGAAGCCATTCTGCAATTTTGCGGCCAGCTCCCATAAAAACGAGTTGTAAAATGGAGGTTCAGGGCACTGCAATTCACAAACCTGCAGAGTTATAAATGATAACTCTCGTCCACAAATATATTGAGGGAAGGCAAAGAAGCGGATTTGAAATCAAGGCAGAATTGCAGGAAACAGATTTCAGGAGGTAGATACGAATCGCCTTTAAAGCACATGAAAAGCGGCAAAACGTTGACAATGATGCCCTTGGCCAAAAAGGGCGTATGCGTTTTTTCCTGAATATATTCAGGAAAAAACGCATACGCCCTTTTTGGCCAACCAAGCAACCTGGAAAGGCAAATCAGCGCTACAAAGAAGTCTCGCTTCCCATCGGTCAAAAGGGCCATGCTGAAAAAAGTGTCAAAACCAGAAATGCAGGACAGGCCATGGAGAAATGGGAGCCTTGCTACACTGATGGGCGGGATGTAAATTGCCAAGAGCCACTCTCTAGAAGTGTCCGGTGAGTCCTGAAACATCTGAAAAACACAGCTTAGGGAGCATAGGGCACTTCCACTCATGGGGGTATAAATTGGGAAAATTAAAAATCAGCAAGACACAAGCACCCCAAAGTTTAGGGCTGCTCTGTTGACCAGGACCTCCACTTCATTCCACCTTAAATATCCCAGGAAAGAGAAAAATGGATAAAGAAGTGGTGGTCCTTATGTACAATGGAATATCACTCAGCCATGAAATCAATGTCGTAAGGTTAGTAGTAGCATGATGAGTGGATTTAGGTACGACGATTCTAAGTGAAATAAGTCACACAGAAAAGGACACTTCTCATAAGGTATCACTGATAGAGGGAATGTAAAAACCGTTACACTTGAACTGAATTACAAAACAGAACAGAGTCACACATGCAGAAAACACACTATGGCTGCTTAACGGGAAAGGTGAGGTGGGGTGATACATAAAACAAGGGTATCAAATTAGCTCAGATACCGTTCCATAAACTCAATATGTAATAGACAAGACCTACTCCTTGCTCAGAGAACTGGACTCAACACGCCCTATTCACCGCACAAGAATATATCTGACTAATAATAATCGTAAAACCTATGTATTGATATCTCTCTGTTAGTGTGTCAAGTGGGTGTAAAGCGGCATAAACACAGCAGTGAAAAGCAGCTAAACCCCATTATAAAAATAAATTACTTTGAAACACCCATGAAACAAAGACAGTGAAAGAGAGAGAAATTCTTACACAATGCGTTCAGGGGCTGTGATGCAACCTGGATTGACCATATCTAGACGCACAGCTGGATGAGACATAAGGGTGGACACTCTTGGGGCTGAGAGGTTTGGTGAGGTTGGGTGAGCAAACGCAGACCCTTTAAAGTAATACTGCGTGGTACCCATCGCATGGGTCCCAAATCTCCAGGTTCAAGGGCATCTTCCTACATCAAAAACATGCATGAGAAACCCAGAAGATGGTACACCGTGTGATGGGGAAAGGTTTCTAAAACGCACCTCATTTCTCATCTCCTTGTGCCCGGGTTCGCCATTCCAGCCGCTTTACTAGCAAGCTCCCTACTTGGAGCATCAGCACCTTTAACCTCCTGTTCCATGCAGGTTGCAATTTGTCCTGAGGATAAACGGGAAGACGTGGAACCAACGAGAGACTAGCTCTTGGTGTTGGGACAGGCACAGGTCACTCTATTTTCCCATCAGAAAGAAGAATTAACCACAGGCTCAGCCTGCCCCCCGGAACCAGAACAGGGCCTGAAGCCATTCTGCGATTTTGCGGCCAGCTCCCAAAAAAACGAGTTGTAAAATGGAGGTTCAGGGCACTGCAATTCACAAACCTGCAGAGTTATTAATGATAACTCTCGTCCACAAATATATTGAGGGAAGGCAAAGAAGAGGATTTGAAATCAAGGCAGAATTGCAGGAAACAGATTTCAGGAGGTAGATACGAATCGCCTTTAAAGCACATGAGAAGCGGCAAAACGTTGACAATGATGCCCTTGGCCAAAAAGGGCGTATGCGTTTTTTCCTGAATATATTCAGGAAAAAACGCATACGCCCTTTTTGGCCAACCAAGCAACCTGGAATGGCAAATCAGCGCTACAAACAAGTCTCGCTTCCCATCGGTCAAAAGGGCCATGCTGAAAAAAGTGTCAAAACCAGAAATGCAGGACAGGCCATGGAGAAATGGGAGCCTTGCTACACTGATGGGCGGGATGTAAATTGCCAAGAGCCACTCCGGAGAAGTGTCCGGTGAGTCCTGAAACATCTGAAAAACACAGCTTAGAGAGCATAGGGCACTTCCACTCATGGGGGTATAAATTGGGAAAATTAAAAATCAGCAAGACACAAGCACCCCAAAGTTTAGGGCTGCTCTGTTGACCAGGACCTCCACTTCATTCCACCTTAAATATCCCAGGAAAGAGAAAAATGGATACAGAAGTGGTGGTCCTTATGTACAATGGAATATCACTCAGCCATGAAATCAATGTCGTAAGGTTAGTAGCAGCATGATGAGTGGATTTAGGTACGACGATTCTAAGTGAAATAAGTCACACAGAAAAGGACACTTCTCATAAGGTATCACTGATAGAGGGAATGTAAAAACCGTTACACTTGAACTGAATTACAAAACAGAACAGAGTCACACATGCAGAAAACACACTATGGCTGCTTAACGGGAAAGGTGAGGTGGGGTGATACATAAAACAAGGGTATCAAATTAGCTCAGATACCGTTCCATAAACTCAATATGTAATAGACAAGACCTACTCCTTGCTCAGAGAACTGGACTCAACACGCCCTATTCACCGCACAAGAATATATCTGA
Source organism: Balaenoptera borealis (assembly GCF_965194805.1). Lineage (NCBI taxonomy): Eukaryota > Metazoa > Chordata > Mammalia > Artiodactyla > Balaenopteridae > Balaenoptera > Balaenoptera borealis. Next base: position 581,808 of record NW_028123738.1, on the reverse strand, counting down.
CTAATAATAATCGTAAAACCTATGTATTGATATCTCTCTATTAGTGTGTCAAGTGGGTGTAAAGCGGCATAAACACAGCAGTGAAAAGCAGCTAAACCCCATTATAAAAATAAATTACTTTGAAACACCCATGAAACAAAGACAATGAAAGTGAGAGAAATTCTTACACAATGCGTTCAGGGGCTGTGATGCAACCTGGATTGACCATATCTAGACGCACAGCTGGATGAGACATAAGGGTGGACACTCTTGGGGCTGAGAGGTTTGGTGAGGTTGGGTGAGCAAACGCAGACCCTTTAAAGGAATACTGCGTGGTACCCATCGCATGGGTCCCAAATCTCCAGGTTCAAGGGCATCTTCCTACATCAAAAACATACATGAGAAACCCAGAAGATGGTACACCGTGTGATGGGGAAAGGTTTCTAAAACGCACCTCATTTCTCATCTCCTTGTGCCCGGGTTTGCCATTCCAGCCGCTTTACTAGCAAGCTCCCTACTTGGAGCATCAGCACCTTTAACCTCCTGTTCCATGCAGGTTGCAATTTGTCCTGAGGATAAACGGGAAGACGTGGAACCAACGAGAGACTAGCTCTTGGTGTTGGGACAGGCACAGGTCACTCTATTTTCCCATCAGAAAGAAGAATTAACCACAGGCTCAGCCTGCCCCCCGGAACCAGAACAGGGCCTGAAGCCATTCTGCGATTTTGCGGCCAGCTCCCAAAAAAACGAGTTGTAAAATGGAGGTTCAGGGCACTGAAATTCACAAACCTGCAGAGTTATTAATGATAACTCTCGTCCACAAATATATTGAGGGAAGGCAAAGAAGAGGATTTGAAATCAAGGCAGAATTGCAGGAAACAGATTTCAGGAGGTAGATACGAATCGCCTTTAAAGCACATGAGAAGCGGCAAAACGTTGACAATGATGCCCTTGGCCAAAAAGGGCGTATGCGTTTTTTCCTGAATATATTCAGGAAAAAACGCATACGCCCTTTTTGGCCAACCAAGCAACCTGGAAAGGCAAATCAGCGCTACAAAGAAGTCTCGCTTCCCATCGGTCAAAAGGGCCATGCTGAAAAAAGTGTCAAAACCAGAAATGCAGGACAGGCCATGGAGAAATGGGAGCCTTGCTACACTGATGGGCGGGATGTAAATTGCCAAGAGCCACTCCGGAGAAGTGTCCGGTGAGTCCTGAAACATCTGAAAAACACAGCTTAGAGAGCATAGGGCACTTCCACTCATGGGGGTATAAATTGGGAAAATTAAAAATCAGCAAGACACAAGCACCCCAAAGTTTAGGGCTGCTCTGTTGACCAGGACCTCCACTTCATTCCACCTTAAATATCCCAGGAAAGAGAAAAATGGATACAGAAGTTGTGGTCCTTATGTACAATGGAATATCACTCAGCCATGAAATCAATGTCGTAAGGTTAGTAGCAGCATGATGAGTGGATTTAGGTACGACGATTCTAAGTGAAATAAGTCACACAGAAAAGGACACTTCTCATAAGGTATCACTGATAGAGGGAATGTAAAAACCGTTACACTTGAACTGAATTACAAAACAGAACAGAGTCACACATGCAGAAAACACACTATGGCTGCTTAACGGGAAAGGTGAGGTGGGGTGATACATAAAACAAGGGTATCAAATTAGCTCAGATACCGTTCCATAAACCCAATATGTAATAGACAAGACCTACTCCTTGCTCAGAGAACTGGACTCAACACGCCCTATTCACCGCACAAGAATATATCTGACTAATAATAATCGTAAAACCTATGTATTGATATCTCTCTGTTAGTGTGTCAAGTGGGTGTAAAGCGGCATAAACACAGCAGTGAAAAGCAGCTAAACCCCATTATAAAAATAAATTACTTTGAAACACCCATGAAACAAAGACAGTGAAAGAGAGAGAAATTCTTACACAATGCGTTCAGGGGCTGTGATGCAACCTGGATTGACCATATCTAGACGCACAGCTGGATGAGACATAAGGGTGGACACTCTTGGGGCTGAGAGGTTTGGTGAGGTTGGGTGAGCAAACGCAGACCCTTTAAAGGAATACTGCGTGGTACCCATCGCATGGGTCCCAAATCTCCAGGTTCAAGGGCATCTTCCTACATCAAAAACATGCATGAGAAACCCAGAAGATGGTACACCGTGTGATGGGGAAAGGTTTCTAAAACGCACCTCATTTCTCATCTCCTTGTGCCCGGGTTCGCCATTCCAGCCGCTTTACTAGCAAGCTCCCTACTTGGAGCATCAGCACCTTTAACCTCCTGTTCCATGCAGGTTGCAATTTGTCCTGAGGATAAACGGGAAGACGTGGAACCAACGAGAGACTAGCTCTTGGTGTTGGGACAGGCACAGGTCACTCTATTTTCCCATCAGAAAGAAGAATTAACCACAGGCTCAGCCTGCCCCCCGGAACCAGAACAGGGCCTGAAGCCATTCTGCGATTTTGCGGCCACCTCCCAAAAAAACGAGTTGTAAAATGGAGGTTCAGGGCACTGCAATTCACAAACCTGCAGAGTTATTAATGATAACTCTCGTCCACAAATATATTGAGGGAAGGCAAAGAAGAGGATTTGAAATCAAGGCAGAATTGCAGGAAACAGATTTCAGGAGGTAGATACGAATCGCCTTTAAAGCACATGAGAAGCGGCAAAACGTTGACAATGATGCCCTTGGCCAAAAAGGGCGTATGCGTTTTTTCCTGAATATATTCAGGAAAAAACGCATACGCCCTTTTTGGCCAACCAAGCAACCTGGAAAGGCAAATCAGCGCTACAAAGAAGTCTCGCTTCCCATCGGTCAAAAGGGCCATGCTGAAAAAAGTGTCAAAACCAGAAATGCAGGACAGGCCATGGAGAAATGGGAGCCTTGCTACACTGATGGGCGGGATGTAAATTGCCAAGAGCCACTCCGGAGAAGTGTCCGGTGAGTCCTGAAACATCTGAAAAACACAGCTTAGAGAGCATAGGGCACTTCCACTCATGGGGGTATAAATTGGGAAAATTAAAAATCAGCAAGACACAAGCACCCCAAAGTTTAGGGCTGCTCTGTTGACCAGGACCTCCACTTCATTCCACCTTAAATATCCCAGGAAAGAGAAAAATGGATACAGAAGTTGTGGTCCTTATGTACAATGGAATACCACTCAGCCATGAAATCAATGTCGTAAGGTTAGTAGCAGCATGATGAGTGGATTTAGGTAGGACGATTCTAAGTGAAATAAGTCACACAGAAAAGGACACTTCTCATAAGGTATCACTGATAGAGGGAATGTAAAAACCCTTACACTTGAACTGAATTACAAAACAGAACAGAGTCACACATGCAGAAAACACACTATGGCTGCTTAACGGGAAAGGTGAGGTGGGGTGATACATAAAACAAGGGTATCAAATTAGCTCAGATACCGTTCCATAAACCCAATATGTAATAGACAAGACCTACTCCTTGCTCAGAGAACTGGACTCAACACGCCCTATTCACCGCACAAGAATATATCTGACTAATAATAATCGTAAAACCTATGTATTGATATCTCTCTGTTAGTGTGTAAAGTGGGTGTAAAGCGGCATAAACACAGCAGTGAAAAGCAGCTAAACCCCATTATAAAAATAAATTACTTTGAAACACCCATGAAACAAAGACAGTGAAAGAGAGAGAAATTCTTACACAATGCGTTCAGGGGCTGTGATGCAACCTGGATTGACCATATCTAGACGCACAGCTGGATGAGACATAAGGGTGGACACTCTTGGGGCTGAGAGGTTTGGTGAGGTTGGGTGAGCAAACGCAGACCCTTTAAAGTAATACTGCGTGAAACCCATCGCATGGGTCCCAAATCTCCAGGTTCAAGGACATCTTCCTACATCGAAAACATGCATGAGAAACCCAGAAGATGGTACACCGTGTGATGGGGAAAGGTTTCTAAAACACACCTCATTTCTCATCTCCTTGTGCCCGGGTTCGCCATTCCAGCCGCTTTACTAGCAAGCTCCCTACTTGGAGCATCAGCACCTTTAACCTCCTGTTCCATGCAGGTTGCAATTTGTCCTGAGGATAAACGGGAAGACGTGGAACCAACGAGAGACTAGCTCTTGGTGTTGGGACAGGCACAGGTCACTCTATTTTCCCATCAGAAAGAAGAATTAACCACAGGCTCAGCCTGCCCCCCGGAACCAGAACAGGGCCTGAAGCCATTCTGCAATTTTGCGGCCAGCTCCCATAAAAACGAGTTGTAAAATGGAGGTTCAGGGCACTGCAATTCACAAACCTGCAGAGTTATAAATGATAACTCTCGTCCACAAATATATTGAGGGAAGGCAAAGAAGCGGATTTGAAATCAAGGCAGAATTGCAGGAAACAGATTTCAGGAGGTAGATACGAATCGCCTTTAAAGCACATGAAAAGCGGCAAAACGTTGACAATGATGCCCTTGGCCAAAAAGGGCGTATGCGTTTTTTCCTGAATATATTCAGGAAAAAACGCATACGCCCTTTTTGGCCAACCAAGCAACCTGGAAAGGCAAATCAGCGCTACAAAGAAGTCTCGCTTCCCATCGGTCAAAAGGGCCATGCTGAAAAAAGTGTCAAAACCAGAAATGCAGGACAGGCCATGGAGAAATGGGAGCCTTGCTACACTGATGGGCGGGATGTAAATTGCCAAGAGCCACTCCGGAGAAGTGTCCGGTGAGTCCTGAAACATCTGAAAAACACAGCTTAGAGAGCATAGGGCACTTCCACTCATGGGGGTATAAATTGGGAAAATTAAAAATCAGCAAGACACAAGCACCCCAAAGTTTAGGGCTGCTCTGTTGACCAGGACCTCCACTTCATTCCACCTTAAATATCCCAGGAAAGAGAAAAATGGATACAGAAGTGGTGGTCCTTATGTACAATGGAATATCACTCAGCCATGAAATCAATGTCGTAAGGTTAGTAGCAGCATGATGAGTGGATTTAGGTACGACGATTCTAAGTGAAATAAGTCACACAGAAAAGGACACTTCTCATAAGGTATCACTGATAGAGGGAATGTAAAAACCGTTACACTTGAACTGAATTACAAAACAGAACAGAGTCACACATGCAGAAAACACACTATGGCTGCTTAACGGGAAAGGTGAGGTGGGGTGATACATAAAACAAGGGTATCAAATTAGCTCAGATACCGTTCCATAAACTCAATATGTAATAGACAAGACCTACTCCTTGCTCAGAGAACTGGACTCAACACGCCCTATTCACCGCACAAGAATATATCTGACTAATAATAATCGTAAAACCTATGTATTGATATCTCTCTGTTAGTGTGTCAAGTGGGTGTAAAGCGGCATAAACACAGCAGTGAAAAGCAGCTAAACCCCATTATAAAAATAAATTACTTTGAAACACCCATGAAACAAAGACAGTGAAAGAGAGAGAAATTCTTACACAATGCGTTCAGGGGCTGTGATGCAACCTGGATTGACCATATCTAGACGCACAGCTGGATGAGACATAAGGGTGGACACTCTTGGGGCTGAGAGGTTTGGTGAGGTTGGGTGAGCAAACGCAGACCCTTTAAAGGAATACTGCGTGGTACCCATCGCATGGGTCCCAAATCTCCAGGTTCAAGGGCATCTTCCTACATCAAAAACATGCATGAGAAACCCAGAAGATGGTACACCGTGTGATGGGGAATGGTTTCTAAAACGCACCTCATTTCTCATCTCCTTGTGCCCGGGTTCGCCATTCCAGCCGCTTTACTAGCAAGCTCCCTACTTGGAGCATCAGCACCTTTAACCTCCTGTTCCATGCAGGTTGCAATTTGTCCTGAGGATAAACGGGAAGACGTGGAACCAACGAGAGACTAGCTCTTGGTGTTGGGACAGGCACAGGTCACTCTATTTTCCCATCAGAAAGAAGAATTAACCACAGGCTCAGCCTGCCCCCCGGAACCAGAACAGGGCCTGAAGCCATTCTGCGATTTTGCGGCCAGCTCCCAAAAAAACGAGTTGTAAAATGGAGGTTCAGGGCACTGCAATTCACAAAACTGCAGAGTTATTAATGATAACTCTCGTCCACAAATATATTGAGGGAAGGCAAAGAAGAGGATTTGAAATCAAGGCAGAATTGCAGGAAACAGATTTCAGGAGGTAGATACGAATCGCCTTTAAAGCACATGAGAAGCGGCAAAACGTTGACAATGATGCCCTTGGCCAAAAAGGGCGTATGCGTTTTTTCCTGAATATATTCAGGAAAAAACGCATACGCCCTTTTTGGCCAACCAAGCAACCTGGAATGGCAAATCAGCGCTACAAACAAGTCTCGCTTCCCATCGGTCAAAAGGGCCATGCTGAAAAAAGTGTCAAAACCAGAAATGCAGGACAGGCCATGGAGAAATGGGAGCCTTGCTACACTGATGGGCGGGATGTAAATTGCCAAGAGCCACTCCGGAGAAGTGTCCGGTGAGTCCTGAAACATCTGAAAAACACAGCTTAGAGAGCATAGGGCACTTCCACTCATGGGGGTATAAATTGGGAAAATTAAAAATCAGCAAGACACAAGCACCCCAAAGTTTAGGGCTGCTCTGTTGACCAGGACCTCCACTTCATTCCACCTTAAATATCCCAGGAAAGAGAAAAATGGATACAGAAGTGGTGGTCCTTATGTACAATGGAATATCACTCAGCCATGAAATCAATGTCGTAAGGTTAGTAGCAGCATGATGAGTGGATTTAGGTACGACGATTCTAAGTGAAATAACTCACACAGAAAAGGACACTTCTCATAAGGTATCACTGATAGAGGGAATGTAAAAACCGTTACACTTGAACTGAATTACAAAACAGAACAGAGTCACACATGCAGAAAACACACTATGGCTGCTTAACGGGAAAGGTGAGGTGGGGTGATACATAAAACAAGGGTATCAAATTAGCTCAGATACCGTTCCATAAACTCAATATGTAATAGACAAGACCTACTCCTTGCTCAGAGAACTGGACTCAACACGCCCTATTCACCGCACAAGAATATATCTGACTAATAATAATCGTAAAACCTATGTATTGATATCTCTCTATTAGTGTGTCAAGTGGGTGTAAAGCGGCATAAACACAGCAGTGAAAAGCAGCTAAACCCCATTATAAAAATAAATTACTTTGAAACACCCATGAAACAAAGACAGTGAAAGAGAGAGAAATTCTTACACAATGCGTTCAGGGGCTGTGATGCAACCTGGATTGACCATATCTAGACGCACAGCTGGATGAGACATAAGGGTGGACACTCTTGGGGCTGAGAGGTTTGGTGAGGTTGGGTGAGCAAACGCAGACCCTTTAAAGGAATACTGCGTGGTACCCATCGCATGGGTCCCAAATCTCCAGGTTCAAGGGCATCTTCCTACATCAAAAACATACATGAGAAACCCAGAAGATGGTACACCGTGTGATGGGGAAAGGTTTCTAAAACGCACCTCATTTCTCATCTCCTTGTGCCCGGGTTTGCCATTCCAGCCGCTTTACTAGCAAGCTCCCTACTTGGAGCATCAGCACCTTTAACCTCCTGTTCCATGCAGGTTGCAATTTGTCCTGAGGATAAACGGGAAGACGTGGAACCAACGAGAGACTAGCTCTTGGTGTTGGGACAGGCACAGGTCACTCTATTTTCCCATCAGAAAGAAGAATTAACCACAGGCTCAGCCTGCCCCCCGGAACCAGAACAGGGCCTGAAGCCATTCTGCGATTTTGCGGCCAGCTCCCAAAACAACGAGTTGTAAAATGGAGGTTCAGGGCACTGAAATTCACAAACCTGCAGAGTTATTAATGATAACTCTCGTCCACAAATATATTGAGGGAAGGCAAAGAAGAGGATTTGAAATCAAGGCAGAATTGCAGGAAACAGATTTCAGGAGGTAGATACGAATCGCCTTTAAAGCACATGAGAAGCGGCAAAACGTTGACAATGATGCCCTTGGCCAAAAAGGGCGTATGCGTTTTTTCCTGAATATATTCAGGAAAAAACGCATACGCCCTTTTTGGCCAACCAAGCAACCTGGAAAGGCAAATCAGCGCTACAAACAAGTCTCGCTTCCCATCGGTCAAAAGGGCCATGCTGAAAAAAGTGTCAAAACCAGAAATGCAGGACAGGCCATGGAGAAATGGGAGCCTTGCTACACTGATGGGCGGGATGTAAATTGCCAAGAGCCACTCCGGAGAAGTGTCCGGTGAGTCCTGAAACATCTGAAAAACACAGCTTAGAGAGCATAGGGCACTTCCACTCATGGGGGTATAAATTGGGAAAATTAAAAATCAGCAAGACACAAGCACCCCAAAGTTTAGGGCTGCTCTGTTGACCAGGACCTCCACTTCATTCCACCTTAAATATCCCAGGAAAGAGAAAAATGGATACAGAAGTGGTGGTCCTTATGTACAATGGAATATCACTCAGCCATGAAATCAATGTCGTAAGGTTAGTAGCAGCATGATGAGTGGATTTAGGTACGACGATTCTAAGTGAAATAAGTCACACAGAAAAGGACACTTCTCATAAGGTATCACTGATAGAGGGAATGTAAAAACCGTTACACTTGAACTGAATTACAAAACAGAACAGAGTCACACATGCAGAAAACACACTATGGCTGCTTAACGGGAAAGGTGAGGTGGGGTGATACATAAAACAAGGGTATCAAATTAGCTCAGATACCGTTCCATAAACTCAATATGTAATAGACAAGACCTACTCCTTGCTCAGAGAACTGGACTCAACACGCCCTATTCACCGCACAAGAATATATCTGACTAATAATAATCGTAAAACCTATGTATTGATATCTCTCTGTTAGTGTGTCAAGTGGGTGTAAAGCGGCATAAACACAGCAGTGAAAAGCAGCTAAACCCCATTATAAAAATAAATTACTTTGAAACACCCATGAAACAAAGACAGTGAAAGAGAGAGAAATTCTTACACAATGCGTTCAGGGGCTGTGATGCAACCTGGATTGACCATATCTAGACGCACAGCTGGATGAGACATAAGGGTGGACACTCTTGGGGCTGAGAGGTTTGGTGAGGTTGGGTGAGCAAACGCAGACCCTTTAAAGGAATACTGCGTGGTACCCATCGCATGGGTCCCAAATCTCCAGGTTCAAGGGCATCTTCCTACATCAAAAACATACATGAGAAACCCAGAAGATGGTACACCGTGTGATGGGGAAAGGTTTCTAAAACGCACCTCATTTCTCATCTCCTTGTGCCCGGGTTCGCCATTCCAGCCGCTTTACTAGCAAGCTCCCTACTTGGAGCATCAGCACCTTTAACCTCCTGTTCCATACAGGTTGCAATTTGTCCTGAGGATAAACGGGAAGACGTGGAACCAACGAGAGACTAGCTCTTGGTGTTGGGACAGGCACAGGTCACTCTATTTTCCCATCAGAAAGAAGAATTAACCACAGGCTCAGCCTGCCCCCCGGAACCAGAACAGGGCCTGAAGCCATTCTGCGATTTTGCCGCCAGCTCCCAAAAACGAGTTGTAAAATGGAGGTTCAGGGCACTGCAATTCACAAACCTGCAGAGTTATTAATGATAACTCTCGTCCACAAATATATTGAGGGAAGGCAAAGAAGAGGATTTGAAATCAAGGCAGAATTGCAGGAAACAGATTTCAGGAGGTAGATACGAATCGCCTTTAAAGCACATGAGAAGCGGCAAAACGTTGACAATGATGCCCTTGGCCAAAAAGGGCGTATGCGTTTTTTCCTGAATATATTCAGGAAAAAACGCATACGCCCTTTTTGGCCAACCAAGCAACCTGGAATGGCAAATCAGCGCTACAAACAAGTCTCGCTTCCCATCGGTCAAAAGGGCCATGCTGAAAAAAGTGTCAAAACCAGAAATGCAGGACAGGCCATGGAGAAATGGGAGCCTTGCTACACTGATGGGCGGGATGTAAATTGCCAAGAGCCACTCCGGAGAAGTGTCCGGTGAGTCCTGAAACATCTGAAAAACACAGCTTAGAGAGCATAGGGCACTTCCACTCATGGGGGTATAAATTGGGAAAATTAAAAATCAGCAAGACACAAGCACCCCAAAGTTTAGGGCTGCTCTGTTGACCAGGACCTCCACTTCATTCCACCTTAAATATCCCAGGAAAGAGAAAAATGGATACAGAAGTGGTGGTCCTTATGTACAATGGAATATCACTCAGCCATGAAATCAATGTCGTAAGGTTAGTAGCAGCATGATGAGTGGATTTAGGTACGACGATTCTAAGTGAAATAAGTCACACAGAAAAGGACACTTCTCATAAGGTATCACTGATAGAGGGAATGTAAAAACCGTTACACTTGAACTGAATTACAAAACAGAACAGAGTCACACATGCAGAAAACACACTATGGCTGCTTAACGGGAAAGGTGAGGTGGGGTGATACATAAAACAAGGGTATCAAATTAGCTCAGATACCGTTCCATAAACCCAATATGTAATAGACAAGACCTACTCCTTGCTCAGAGAACTGGACTCAACACGCCCTATTCACCGCACAAGAATATATCTGACTAATAATAATCGTAAAACCTATGTATTGATATCTCTCTGTTAGTGTGTCAAGTGGGTGTAAAGCGGCATAAACACAGCAGTGAAAAGCAGCTAAACCCCATTATAAAAATAAATTACTTTGAAACACCCATGAAACAAAGACAGTGAAAGAGAGAGAAATTCTTACACAATGCGTTCAGGGGCTGTGATGCAACCTGGATTGACCATATCTAGACGCACAGCTGGATGAGACATAAGGGTGGACACTCTTGGGGCTGAGAGGTTTGGTGAGGTTGGGTGAGCAAACGCAGACCCTTTAAAGGAATACTGCGTGGTACCCATCGCATGGGTCCCAAATCTCCAGGTTCAAGGGCATCTTCCTACATCAAAAACATGCATGAGAAACCCAGAAGATGGTACACCGTGTGATGGGGAAAGGTTTCTAAAACGCACCTCATTTCTCATCTCCTTGTGCCCGGGTTCGCCATTCCAGCCGCTTTACTAGCAAGCTCCCTACTTGGAGCATCAGCACCTTTAACCTCCTGTTCCATACAGGTTGCAATTTGTCCTGAGGATAAACGGGAAGACGTGGAACCAACGAGAGACTAGCTCTTGGTGTTGGGACAGGCACAGGTCACTCTATTTTCCCATCAGAAAGAAGAATTAACCACAGGCTCAGCCTGCCCCCCGGAACCAGAACAGGGCCTAAAGCCATTCTGCGATTTTGCCGCCAGCTCCCATAAAAACGAGTTGTAAAATGGAGGTTCAGGGCACTGCAATTCACAAACCTGCAGAGTTATTAATGATAACTCTCGTCCACAAATATATTGAGGGAAGGCAAAGAAGAGGATTTGAAATCAAGGCAGAATTGCAGGAAACAGATTTCAGGAGGTAGATAGGAATCGCCTTTAAAGCACATGAAAAGCGGCAAAACGTTGACAATGATGCCCTTGGCCAAAAAGGGCGTATGCGTTTTTTCCTGAATATATTCAGGAAAAATCGCATACGCCCTTTTTGGCCAACCAAGCAACCTGGAAAGGCAAATCAGCGCTACAAAGAAGTCTCGCTTCCCATCGGTCAAAAGGGCCATGCTGAAAAAAGTGTCAAAACCAGAAATGCAGGACAGGCCATGGAGAAATGGGAGCCTTGCTACACTGATGGGCGGGATGTAAATTGCCAAAAGCCACTCCGGAGAAGTGTCCGGTGAGTCCTGAAACATCTGAAAAACACAGCTTAGAGAGCATAGGGCACTTCCACTCATGGGGGTATAAATTGGGAAAATTAAAAATCAGCAAGACACAAGCACCCCAAAGTTTAGGGCTGCTCTGTTGACCAGGACCTCCACTTCATTCCACCTTAAATATCCCAGGAAAGAGAAAAATGGATAAAGAAGTTGTGGTCCTTATGTATAATGGAATACCACTCAGCCATGAAATCAATGTCGTAAGGTTAGTAGCAGCATGATGAGTGGATTTAGGTAGGACGATTCTAAGTGAAATAAGTCACACAGAAAAGGACACTTCTCATAAGGTATCACTGATAGAGGGAATGTAAAAACCGTTACACTTGAACTGAATTACAAAACAGAACAGAGTCACACATGCAGAAAACACACTATGGCTGCTTAACGGGAAAGGTGAGGTGGGGTGATACATAAAACAAGGGTATCAAATTAGCTCAGATACCGTTCCATAAACTCAATATGTAATAGACAAGACCTACTCCTTGCTCAGAGAACTGGACTCAACACGCCCTATTCACCGCACAAGAATATATCTGACTAATAATAATCGTAAAACCTATGTATTGATATCTCTCTGTTAGTGTGTCAAGTGGGTGTAAAGCGGCATAAACACAGCAGTGAAAAGCAGCTAAACCCCATTATAAAAATAAATTACTTTGAAACACCCATGAAACAAAGACAGTGAAAGAGAGAGAAATTCTTACACAATGCGTTCAGGGGCTGTGATGCAACCTGGATTGACCATATCTAGACGCACAGCTGGATGAGACATAAGGGTGGACACTCTTGGGGCTGAGAGGTTTGGTGAGGTTGGGTGAGCAAACGCAGACCCTTTAAAGGAATACTGCGTGGTACCCATCGCATGGGTCCCAAATCTCCAGGTTCAAGGGCATCTTCCTACATCAAAAACATACATGAGAAACCCAGAAGATGGTACACCGTGTGATGGGGAAAGGTTTCTAAAACGCACCTCATTTCTCATCTCCTTGTGCCCGGGTTCGCCATTCCAGCCGCTTTACTAGCAAGCTCCCTACTTGGAGCATCAGCACCTTTAACCTCCTGTTCCATACAGGTTGCAATTTGTCCTGAGGATAAACGGGAAGACGTGGAACCAACGAGAGACTAGCTCTTGGTGTTGGGACAGGCACAGGTCACTCTATTTTCCCATCAGAAAGAAGAATTAACCACAGGCTCAGCCTGCCCCCCGGAACCAGAACAGGGCCTGAAGCCATTCTGCGATTTTGCCGCCAGCTCCCAAAAACGAGTTGTAAAATGGAGGTTCAGGGCACTGCAATTCACAAACCTGCAGAGTTATTAATGATAACTCTCGTCCACAAATATATTGAGGGAAGGCAAAGAAGAGGATTTGAAATCAAGGCAGAATTGCAGGAAACAGATTTCAGGAGGTAGATACGAATCGCCTTTAAAGCACATGAGAAGCGGCAAAACGTTGACAATGATGCCCTTGGCCAAAAAGGGCGTATGCGTTTTTTCCTGAATATATTCAGGAAAAAACGCATACGCCCTTTTTGGCCAACCAAGCAACCTGGAATGGCAAATCAGCGCTACAAACAAGTCTCGCTTCCCATCGGTCAAAAGGGCCATGCTGAAAAAAGTGTCAAAACCAGAAATGCAGGACAGGCCATGGAGAAATGGGAGCCTTGCTACACTGATGGGCGGGATGTAAATTGCCAAGAGCCACTCCGGAGAAGTGTCCGGTGAGTCCTGAAACATCTGAAAAACACAGCTTAGAGAGCATAGGGCACTTCCACTCATGGGGGTATAAATTGGGAAAATTAAAAATCAGCAAGACACAAGCACCCCAAAGTTTAGGGCTGCTCTGTTGACCAGGACCTCCACTTCATTCCACCTTAAATATCCCAGGAAAGAGAAAAATGGATACAGAAGTGGTGGTCCTTATGTACAATGGAATATCACTCAGCCATGAAATCAATGTCGTAAGGTTAGTAGCAGCATGATGAGTGGATTTAGGTACGACGATTCTAAGTGAAATAAGTCACACAGAAAAGGACACTTCTCATAAGGTATCACTGATAGAGGGAATGTAAAAACCGTTACACTTGAACTGAATTACAAAACAGAACAGAGTCACACATGCAGAAAACACACTATGGCTGCTTAACGGGAAAGGTGAGGTGGGGTGATACATAAAACAAGGGTATCAAATTAGCTCAGATACCGTTCCATAAACCCAATATGTAATAGACAAGACCTACTCCTTGCTCAGAGAACTGGACTCAACACGCCCTATTCACCGCACAAGAATATATCTGACTAATAATAATCGTAAAACCTATGTATTGATATCTCTCTGTTAGTGTGTCAAGTGGGTGTAAAGCGGCATAAACACAGCAGTGAAAAGCAGCTAAACCCCATTATAAAAATAAATTACTTTGAAACACCCATGAAACAAAGACAGTGAAAGAGAGAGAAATTCTTACACAATGCGTTCAGGGGCTGTGATGCAACCTGGATTGACCATATCTAGACGCACAGCTGGATGAGACATAAGGGTGGACACTCTTGGGGCTGAGAGGTTTGGTGAGGTTGGGTGAGCAAACGCAGACCCTTTAAAGGAATACTGCGTGGTACCCATCGCATGGGTCCCAAATCTCCAGGTTCAAGGGCATCTTCCTACATCAAAAACATGCATGAGAAACCCAGAAGATGGTACACCGTGTGATGGGGAAAGGTTTCTAAAACGCACCTCATTTCTCATCTCCTTGTGCCCGGGTTCGCCATTCCAGCCGCTTTACTAGCAAGCTCCCTACTTGGAGCATCAGCACCTTTAACCTCCTGTTCCATACAGGTTGCAATTTGTCCTGAGGATAAACGGGAAGACGTGGAACCAACGAGAGACTAGCTCTTGGTGTTGGGACAGGCACAGGTCACTCTATTTTCCCATCAGAAAGAAGAATTAACCACAGGCTCAGCCTGCCCCCCGGAACCAGAACAGGGCCTAAAGCCATTCTGCGATTTTGCCGCCAGCTCCCATAAAAACGAGTTGTAAAATGGAGGTTCAGGGCACTGCAATTCACAAACCTGCAGAGTTATTAATGATAACTCTCGTCCACAAATATATTGAGGGAAGGCAAAGAAGAGGATTTGAAATCAAGGCAGAATTGCAGGAAACAGATTTCAGGAGGTAGATAGGAATCGCCTTTAAAGCACATGAAAAGCGGCAAAACGTTGACAATGATGCCCTTGGCCAAAAAGGGCGTATGCGTTTTTTCCTGAATATATTCAGGAAAAATCGCATACGCCCTTTTTGGCCAACCAAGCAACCTGGAAAGGCAAATCAGCGCTACAAAGAAGTCTCGCTTCCCATCGGTCAAAAGGGCCATGCTGAAAAAAGTGTCAAAACCAGAAATGCAGGACAGGCCATGGAGAAATGGGAGCCTTGCTACACTGATGGGCGGGATGTAAATTGCCAAAAGCCACTCCGGAGAAGTGTCCGGTGAGTCCTGAAACATCTGAAAAACACAGCTTAGAGAGCATAGGGCACTTCCACTCATGGGGGTATAAATTGGGAAAATTAAAAATCAGCAAGACACAAGCACCCCAAAGTTTAGGGCTGCTCTGTTGACCAGGACCTCCACTTCATTCCACCTTAAATATCCCAGGAAAGAGAAAAATGGATAAAGAAGTTGTGGTCCTTATGTATAATGGAATACCACTCAGCCATGAAATCAATGTCGTAAGGTTAGTAGCAGCATGATGAGTGGATTTAGGTAGGACGATTCTAAGTGAAATAAGTCACACAGAAAAGGACACTTCTCATAAGGTATCACTGATAGAGGGAATGTAAAAACCGTTACACTTGAACTGAATTACAAAACAGAACAGAGTCACACATGCAGAAAACACACTATGGCTGCTTAACGGGAAAGGTGAGGTGGGGTGATACATAAAACAAGGGTATCAAATTAGCTCAGATACCATTCCATAAACCCAATATGTAATAGACAAGACCTACTCCTTGCTCAGAGAACTGGACTCAACACGCCCTATTCACCGCACAAGAATATATCTGACTAATAATAATCGTAAAACCTATGTATTGATATCTCTCTGTTATTGTGTCAAGTGGGTGTAAAGCGGCATAAACACAGCAGTGAAAAGCAGCTAAACCCCATTATAAAAATAAATTACTTTGAAACACCCATGAAACAAAGACAGTGAAAGAGAGAGAAATTCTTACACAATGCGTTCAGGGGCTGTGATGCAACCTGGATTGACCATATCTAGACGCACAGCTGGATGAGACATAAGGGTGGACACTCTTGGGGCTGAGAGGTTTGGTGAGGTTGGGTGAGCAAACGCAGACCCTTTAAAGTAATACTGCGTGGTACCCATCGCATGGGTCCCAAATCTCCAGGTTCAAGGGCATCTTCCTACATCAAAAACATGCATGAGAAACCCAGAAGATGGTACACCGTGTGATGGGGAAAGGTTTCTAAAACGCACCTCATTTCTCATCTCCTTGTGCCCGGGTTCGCCATTCCAGCCGCTTTACTAGCAAGCTCCCTACTTGGAGCATCAGCACCTTTAACCTCCTGTTCCATGCAGGTTGCAATTTGTCCTGAGGATAAACGGGAAGACGTGGAACCAACGAGAGACTAGCTCTTGGTGTTGGGACAGGCACAGGTCACTCTATTTTCCCATCAGAAAGAAGAATTAACCACAGGCTCAGCCTGCCCCCCGGAACCAGAACAGGGCCTGAAGCCATTCTGCGATTTTGCGGCCAGCTCCCATAAAAACGAGTTGTAAAATGGAGGTTCAGGGCACTGCAATTCACAAACCTGCAGAGTTATAAATGATAACTCCCGTCCACAAATATATTGAGGGAAGGCAAAGAAGAGGATTTGAAATCAAGGCAGAATTGCAGGAAACAGATTTCAGGAGGTAGATACGAATCGCCTTTAAAGCACATGAAAAGCGGCAAAACGTTGACAATGATGCCCTTGGCCAAAAAGGGCGTATGCGTTTTTTCCTGAATATATTCAGGAAAAAACGCATACGCCCTTTTTGGCCAACCAAGCAACCTGGAAAGGCAAATCAGCGCTACAAAGAAGTCTCGCTTCCCATCGGTCAAAAGGGCCATGCTGAAAAAAGTGTCAAAACCAGAAATGCAGGACAGGCCATGGAGAAATGGGAGCCTTGCTACACTGATGGGCGGGATGTAAATTGCCAAGAGCCACTCCGGAGAAGTGTCCGGTGAGTCCTGAAACATCTGAAAAACACAGCTTAGAGAGCATAGGGCACTTCCACTCATGGGGGTATAAATTGGGAAAATTAAAAATCAGCAAGACACAAGCACCCCAAAGTTTAGGGCTGCTCTCTTGACCAGGACCTCCACTTCATTCCACCTTAAATATCCCAGGAAAGAGAAAAATGGATAAAGAAGTTGTGGTCCTTATGTACAATGGAATATCACTCAGCCATGAAATCAATGTCGTAAGGTTAGTAGCAGCATGATGAGTGGATTTAGGTACGACGATTCTAAGTGAAATAAGTCACACAGAAAAGGACACTTCTCATAAGGTATCACTGATAGAGGGAATGTAAAAACCGTTACACTTGAACTGAATTACAAAACAGAACAGAGTCACACATACAGAAAACACACTATGGCTGCTTAACGGGAAAGGTGAGGTGGGGTGATACATAAAACAAGGGTATCAAATTAGCTCAGATACCGTTCCATAAACCCAATATGTAATAGACAAGACCTACTCCTTGCTCAGAGAACTGGACTCAACACGCCCTATTCACCGCACAAGAATATATCTGACTAATAATAATCGTAAAACCTATGTATTGATATCTCTCTGTTAGTGTGTCAAGTGGGTGTAAAGCGGCATAAACACAGCAGTGAAAAGCAGCTAAACCCCATTATAAAAATAAATTACTTTGAAACACCCATGAAACAAAGACAGTGAAAGAGAGAGAAATTCTTACACAATGCGTTCAGGGGCTGTGATGCAACCTGGATTGACCATATCTAGACGCACAGCTGGATGAGACATAAGGGTGGACACTCTTGGGGCTGAGAGGTTTGGTGAGGTTGGGTGAGCAAACGCAGACCCTTTAAAGGAATACTGCGTGGTACCCATCGCATGGGTCCCAAATCTCCAGGTTCAAGGGCATCTTCCTACATCAAAAACATGCATGAGAAACCCAGAAGATGGTACACCGTGTGATGGGGAAAGGTTTCTAAAACGCACCTCATTTCTCATCTCCTTGTGCCCGGGTTCGCCATTCCAGCCGCTTTACTAGCAAGCTCCCTACTTGGAGCATCAGCACCTTTAACCTCCTGTTCCATGCAGGTTGCAATTTGTCCTGAGGATAAACGGGAAGACGTGGAACCAACGAGAGACTAGCTCTTGGTGTTGGGACAGGCACAGGTCACTCTATTTTCCCATCAGAAAGAAGAATTAACCACAGGCTCAGCCTGCCCCCCGGAACCAGAACAGGGCCTGAAGCCATTCTGCGATTTTGCGGCCACCTCCCAAAAAAACGAGTTGTAAAATGGAGGTTCAGGGCACTGCAATTCACAAACCTGCAGAGTTATTAATGATAACTCTCGTCCACAAATATATTGAGGGAAGGCAAAGAAGAGGATTTGAAATCAAGGCAGAATTGCAGGAAACAGATTTCAGGAGGTAGATACGAATCGCCTTTAAAGCACATGAAAAGCGGCAAAACGTTGACAATGATGCCCTTGGCCAAAAAGGGCGTATGCGTTTTTTCCTGAATATATTCAGGAAAAAACGCATACGCCCTTTTTGGCCAACCAAGCAACCTGGAAAGGCAAATCAGCGCTACAAACAAGTCTCGCTTCCCATCGGTCAAAAGGGCCATGCTGAAAAAAGTGTCAAAACCAGAAATGCAGGACAGGCCATGGAGAAATGGGAGCCTTGCTACACTGATGGGCGGGATGTAAATTGCCAAAAGCCACTCCGGAGAAGTGTCCGGTGAGTCCTGAAACATCTGAAAAACACAGCTTAGAGAGCATAGGGCACTTCCACTCATGGGGGTATAAATTGGGAAAATTAAAAATCAGCAAGACACAAGCACCCCAAAGTTTAGGGCTGCTCTGTTGACCAGGACCTCCACTTCATTCCACCTTAAATATCCCAGGAAAGAGAAAAATGGATAAAGAAGTTGTGGTCCTTATGTACAATGGAATACCACTCAGCCATGAAATCAATGTCGTAAGGTTAGTAGCAGCATGATGAGTGGATTTAGGTAGGACGATTCTAAGTGAAATAAGTCACACAGAAAAGGACACTTCTCATAAGGTATCACTGATAGAGGGAATGTAAAAACCCTTACACTTGAACTGAATTACAAAACAGAACAGAGTCACACATGCAGAAAACACACTATGGCTGCTTAACGGGAAAGGTGAGGTGGGGTGATACATAAAACAAGGGTATCAAATTAGCTCAGATACCGTTCCATAAACCCAATATGTAATAGACAAGACCTACTCCTTGCTCAGAGAACTGGACTCAACACGCCCTATTCACCGCACAAGAATATATCTGACTAATAATAATCGTAAAACCTATGTATTGATATCTCTCTGTTAGTGTGTCAAGTGGGTGTAAAGCGGCATAAACACAGCAGTGAAAAGCAGCTAAACCCCATTATAAAAATAAATTACTTTGAAACACCCATGAAACAAAGACAGTGAAAGAGAGAGAAATTCTTACACAATGCGTTCAGGGGCTGTGATGCAACCTGGATTGACCATATCTAGACGCACAGCTGGATGAGACATAAGGGTGGACACTCTTGGGGCTGAGAGGTTTGGTGAGGTTGGGTGAGCAAACGCAGACCCTTTAAAGTAATACTGCGTGAAACCCATCGCATGGGTCCCAAATCTCCAGGTTCAAGGACATCTTCCTACATCGAAAACATGCATGAGAAACCCAGAAGATGGTACACCGTGTGATGGGGAAAGGTTTCTAAAACACACCTCATTTCTCATCTCCTTGTGCCCGGGTTCGCCATTCCAGCCGCTTTACTAGCAAGCTCCCTACTTGGAGCATCAGCACCTTTAACCTCCTGTTCCATGCAGGTTGCAATTTGTCCTGAGGATAAACGGGAAGACGTGGAACCAACGAGAGACTAGCTCTTGGTGTTGGGACAGGCACAGGTCACTCTATTTTCCCATCAGAAAGAAGAATTAACCACAGGCTCAGCCTGCCCCCCGGAACCAGAACAGGGCCTGAAGCCATTCTGCAATTTTGCGGCCAGCTCCCATAAAAACGAGTTGTAAAATGGAGGTTCAGGGCACTGCAATTCACAAACCTGCAGAGTTATAAATGATAACTCTCGTCCACAAATATATTGAGGGAAGGCAAAGAAGCGGATTTGAAATCAAGGCAGAATTGCAGGAAACAGATTTCAGGAGGTAGATACGAATCGCCTTTAAAGCACATGAAAAGCGGCAAAACGTTGACAATGATGCCCTTGGCCAAAAAGGGCGTATGCGTTTTTTCCTGAATATATTCAGGAAAAAACGCATACGCCCTTTTTGGCCAACCAAGCAACCTGGAAAGGCAAATCAGCGCTACAAAGAAGTCTCGCTTCCCATCGGTCAAAAGGGCCATGCTGAAAAAAGTGTCAAAACCAGAAATGCAGGACAGGCCATGGAGAAATGGGAGCCTTGCTACACTGATGGGCGGGATGTAAATTGCCAAGAGCCACTCTCTAGAAGTGTCCGGTGAGTCCTGAAACATCTGAAAAACACAGCTTAGAGAGCATAGGGCACTTCCACTCATGGGGGTATAAATTGGGAAAATTAAAAATCAGCAAGACACAAGCACCCCAAAGTTTAGGGCTGCTCTGTTGACCAGGACCTCCACTTCATTCCACCTTAAATATCCCAGGAAAGAGAAAAATGGATACAGAAGTGGTGGTCCTTATGTACAATGGAATATCACTCAGCCATGAAATCAATGTCGTAAGGTTAGTAGCAGCATGATGAGTGGATTTAGGTACGACGATTCTAAGTGAAATAACTCACACAGAAAAGGACACTTCTCATAAGGTATCACTGATAGAGGGAATGTAAAAACCGTTACACTTGAACTGAATTACAAAACAGAACAGAGTCACACATGCAGAAAACACACTATGGCTGCTTAACGGGAAAGGTGAGGTGGGGTGATACATAAAACAAGGGTATCAAATTAGCTCAGATACCGTTCCATAAACTCAATATGTAATAGACAAGACCTACTCCTTGCTCAGAGAACTGGACTCAACACGCCCTATTCACCGCACAAGAATATATCTGACTAATAATACTCGTAAAACCTATGTATTGATATCTCTCTATTAGTGTGTCAAGTGGGTGTAAAGCGGCATAAACACAGCAGTGAAAAGCAGCTAAACCCCATTATAAAAATAAATTACTTTGAAACACCCATGAAACAAAGACAATGAAAGTGAGAGAAATTCTTACACAATGCGTTCAGGGGCTGTGATGCAACCTGGATTGACCATATCTAGACGCACAGCTGGATGAGACATAAGGGTGGACACTCTTGGGGCTGAGAGGTTTGGTGAGGTTGGGTGAGCAAACGCAGACCCTTTAAAGGAATACTGCGTGGTACCCATCGCATGGGTCCCAAATCTCCAGGTTCAAGGGCATCTTCCTACATCAAAAACATACATGAGAAACCCAGAAGATGGTACACCGTGTGATGGGGAAAGGTTTCTAAAACGCACCTCATTTCTCATCTCCTTGTGCCCGGGTTTGCCATTCCAGCCGCTTTACTAGCAAGCTCCCTACTTGGAGCATCAGCACCTTTAACCTCCTGTTCCATGCAGGTTGCAATTTGTCCTGAGGATAAACGGGAAGACGTGGAACCAACGAGAGACTAGCTCTTGGTGTTGGGACAGGCACAGGTCACTCTATTTTCCCATCAGAAAGAAGAATTAACCACAGGCTCAGCCTGCCCCCCGGAACCAGAACAGGGCCTGAAGCCATTCTGCGATTTTGCGGCCAGCTCCCAAAAAAACGAGTTGTAAAATGGAGGTTCAGGGCACTGAAATTCACAAACCTGCAGAGTTATTAATGATAACTCTCGTCCACAAATATATTGAGGGAAGGCAAAGAAGAGGATTTGAAATCAAGGCAGAATTGCAGGAAACAGATTTCAGGAGGTAGATACGAATCGCCTTTAAAGCACATGAGAAGCGGCAAAACGTTGACAATGATGCCCTTGGCCAAAAAGGGCGTATGCGTTTTTTCCTGAATATATTCAGGAAAAAACGCATACGCCCTTTATGGCCAACCAAGCAACCTGGAAAGGCAAATCAGCGCTACAAAGAAGTCTCGCTTCCCATCGGTCAAAAGGGCCATGCTGAAAAAAGTGTCAAAACCAGAAATGCAGGACAGGCCATGGAGAAATGGGAGCCTTGCTACACTGATGGGCGGGATGTAAATTGCCAAGAGCCACTCCGGAGAAGTGTCCGGTGAGTCCTGAAACATCTGAAAAACACAGCTTAGAGAGCATAGGGCACTTCCACTCATGGGGGTATAAATTGGGAAAATTAAAAATCAGCAAGACACAAGCACCCCAAAGTTTAGGGCTGCTCTGTTGACCAGGACCTCCACTTCATTCCACCTTAAATATCCCAGGAAAGAGAAAAATGGATACAGAAGTGGTGGTCCTTATGTACAATGGAATATCACTCAGCCATGAAATCAATGTCGTAAGGTTAGTAGCAGCATGATGAGTGGATTTAGGTACGACGATTCTAAGTGAAATAAGTCACACAGAAAAGGACACTTC
Organism: Balaenoptera borealis; assembly: GCF_965194805.1. NCBI lineage: Eukaryota > Metazoa > Chordata > Mammalia > Artiodactyla > Balaenopteridae > Balaenoptera > Balaenoptera borealis. Next base: position 559,189 of record NW_028123738.1, on the reverse strand, counting down.
TCATAAGGTATCACTGATAGAGGGAATGTAAAAACCGTTACACTTGAACTGAATTACAAAACAGAACAGAGTCACACATGCAGAAAACACACTATGGCTGCTTAACGGGAAAGGTGAGGTGGGGTGATACATAAAACAAGGGTATCAAATTAGCTCAGATACCGTTCCATAAACTCAATATGTAATAGACAAGACCTACTCCTTTCTCAGAGAACTGGACTCAACACGCCCTATTCACCGCACAAGAATATATCTGACTAATAATAATCGTAAAACCTATGTATTGATATCTCTCTGTTAGTGTGTCAAGTGGGTGTAAAGCGGCATAAACACAGCAGTGAAAAGCAGCTAAACCCCATTATAAAAATAAATTACTTTGAAACAACCATGAAACAAAGACAGTGAAAGAGAGAGAAATTCTTACACAATGCGTTCAGGGGCTGTGATGCAACCTGGATTGACCATATCTAGACGCACAGCTGGATGAGACATAAGGGTGGACACTCTTGGGGCTGAGAGGTTTGGTGAGGTTGGGTGAGCAAACGCAGACCCTTTAAAGGAATACTGCGTGGTACCCATCGCATGGGTCCCAAATCTCCAGGTTCAAGGGCATCTTCCTACATCAAAAACATACATGAGAAACCCAGAAGATGGTACACCGTGTGATGGGGAAAGGTTTCTAAAACGCACCTCATTTCTCATCTCCTTGTGCCCGGGTTCGCCATTCCAGCCGCTTTACTAGCAAGCTCCCTACTTGGAGCATCAGCACCTTTAACCTCCTGTTCCATACAGGTTGCAATTTGTCCTGAGGATAAACGGGAAGACGTGGAACCAACGAGAGACTAGCTCTTGGTGTTGGGACAGGCACAGGTCACTCTATTTTCCCATCAGAAAGAAGAATTAACCACAGGCTCAGCCTGCCCCCCGGAACCAGAACAGGGCCTGAAGCCATTCTGCGATTTTGCCGCCAGCTCCCAAAAACGAGTTGTAAAATGGAGGTTCAGGGCACTGCAATTCACAAACCTGCAGAGTTATTAATGATAACTCTCGTCCACAAATATATTGAGGGAAGGCAAAGAAGAGGATTTGAAATCAAGGCAGAATTGCAGGAAACAGATTTCAGGAGGTAGATACGAATCGCCTTTAAAGCACATGAGAAGCGGCAAAACGTTGACAATGATGCCCTTGGCCAAAAAGGGCGTATGCGTTTTTTCCTGAATATATTCAGGAAAAAACGCATACGCCCTTTTTGGCCAACCAAGCAACCTGGAATGGCAAATCAGCGCTACAAACAAGTCTCGCTTCCCATCGGTCAAAAGGGCCATGCTGAAAAAAGTGTCAAAACCAGAAATGCAGGACAGGCCATGGAGAAATGGGAGCCTTGCTACACTGATGGGCGGGATGTAAATTGCCAAGAGCCACTCCGGAGAAGTGTCCGGTGAGTCCTGAAACATCTGAAAAACACAGCTTAGAGAGCATAGGGCACTTCCACTCATGGGGGTATAAATTGGGAAAATTAAAAATCAGCAAGACACAAGCACCCCAAAGTTTAGGGCTGCTCTGTTGACCAGGACCTCCACTTCATTCCACCTTAAATATCCCAGGAAAGAGAAAAATGGATACAGAAGTGGTGGTCCTTATGTACAATGGAATATCACTCAGCCATGAAATCAATGTCGTAAGGTTAGTAGCAGCATGATGAGTGGATTTAGGTACGACGATTCTAAGTGAAATAAGTCACACAGAAAAGGACACTTCTCATAAGGTATCACTGATAGAGGGAATGTAAAAACCGTTACACTTGAACTGAATTACAAAACAGAACAGAGTCACACATGCAGAAAACACACTATGGCTGCTTAACGGGAAAGGTGAGGTGGGGTGATACATAAAACAAGGGTATCAAATTAGCTCAGATACCGTTCCATAAACCCAATATGTAATAGACAAGACCTACTCCTTGCTCAGAGAACTGGACTCAACACGCCCTATTCACCGCACAAGAATATATCTGACTAATAATAATCGTAAAACCTATGTATTGATATCTCTCTGTTAGTGTGTCAAGTGGGTGTAAAGCGGCATAAACACAGCAGTGAAAAGCAGCTAAACCCCATTATAAAAATAAATTACTTTGAAACACCCATGAAACAAAGACAGTGAAAGAGAGAGAAATTCTTACACAATGCGTTCAGGGGCTGTGATGCAACCTGGATTGACCATATCTAGACGCACAGCTGGATGAGACATAAGGGTGGACACTCTTGGGGCTGAGAGGTTTGGTGAGGTTGGGTGAGCAAACGCAGACCCTTTAAAGGAATACTGCGTGGTACCCATCGCATGGGTCCCAAATCTCCAGGTTCAAGGGCATCTTCCTACATCAAAAACATACATGAGAAACCCAGAAGATGGTACACCGTGTGATGGGGAAAGGTTTCTAAAACGCACCTCATTTCTCATCTCCTTGTGCCCGGGTTTGCCATTCCAGCCGCTTTACTAGCAAGCTCCCTACTTGGAGCATCAGCACCTTTAACCTCCTGTTCCATACAGGTTGCAATTTGTCCTGAGGATAAACGGGAAGACGTGGAACCAACGAGAGACTAGCTCTTGGTGTTGGGACAGGCACAGGTCACTCTATTTTCCCATCAGAAAGAAGAATTAACCACAGGCTCAGCCTGCCCCCCGGAACCAGAACAGGGCCTGAAGCCATTCTGCGATTTTGCCGCCAGCTCCCAAAAACGAGTTGTAAAATGGAGGTTCAGGGCACTGCAATTCACAAACCTGCAGAGTTATTAATGATAACTCTCGTCCACAAATATATTGAGGGAAGGCAAAGAAGAGGATTTGAAATCAAGGCAGAATTGCAGGAAACAGATTTCAGGAGGTAGATACGAATCGCCTTTAAAGCACATGAGAAGCGGCAAAACGTTGACAATGATGCCCTTGGCCAAAAAGGGCGTATGCGTTTTTTCCTGAATATATTCAGGAAAAAACGCATACGCCCTTTTTGGCCAACCAAGCAACCTGGAATGGCAAATCAGCGCTACAAACAAGTCTCGCTTCCCATCGGTCAAAAGGGCCATGCTGAAAAAAGTGTCAAAACCAGAAATGCAGGACAGGCCATGGAGAAATGGGAGCCTTGCTACACTGATGGGCGGGATGTAAATTGCCAAGAGCCACTCTGGAGAAGTGTCCGGTGAGTCCTGAAACATCTGAAAAACACAGCTTAGAGAGCATAGGGCACTTCCACTCATGGGGGTATAAATTGGGAAAATTAAAAATCAGCAAGACACAAGCACCCCAAAGTTTAGGGCTGCTCTGTTGACCAGGACCTCCACTTCATTCCACCTTAAATATCCCAGGAAAGAGAAAAATGGATACAGAAGTGGTGGTCCTTATGTACAATGGAATATCACTCAGCCATGAAATCAATGTCGTAAGGTTAGTAGCAGCATGATGAGTGGATTTAGGTACGACGATTCTAAGTGAAATAAGTCACACAGAAAAGGACACTTCTCATAAGGTATCACTGATAGAGGGAATGTAAAAACCGTTACACTTGAACTGAATTACAAAACAGAACAGAGTCACACATGCAGAAAACACACTATGGCTGCTTAACGGGAAAGGTGAGGTGGGGTGATACATAAAACAAGGGTATCAAATTAGCTCAGATACCGTTCCATAAACTCAATATGTAATAGACAAGACCTACTCTTTGCTCAGAGAACTGGACTCAACACGCCCTATTCACCGCACAAGAATATATCTGACTAATAATAATCGTAAAACCTATGTATTGATATCTCTCTATTAGTGTGTCAAGTGGGTGTAAAGCGGCATAAACACAGCAGTGAAAAGCAGCTAAACCCCAGTATAAAAATAAATTACTTTGAAACACCCATGAAACAAAGACAGTGAAAGAGAGAGAAATTCTTACACAATGCGTTCAGGGGCTGTGATGCAACCTGGATTGACCATATCTAGACGCACAGCTGGATGAGACATAAGGGTGGACACTCTTGGGGCTGAGAGGTTTGGTGAGGTTGGGTGAGCAAACGCAGACCCTTTAAAGGAATACTGCGTGGTACCCATCGCATGGGTCCCAAATCTCCAGGTTCAAGGGCATCTTCCTACATCAAAAACATGCATGAGAAACCCAGAAGATGGTACACCGTGTGATGGGGAAAGGTTTCTAAAACGCACCTCATTTCTCATCTCCTTGTGCCCGGGTTCGCCATTCCAGCCGCTTTACTAGCAAGCTCCCTACTTGGAGCATCAGCACCTTTAACCTCCTGTTCCGTAGACGTTGCAATTTGTCCTGAGGATAAACGGGAAGACGTGGAACCAACGAGAGACTAGCTCTTGGTGTTGGGACAGGCACAGGTCACTCTATTTTCCCATCAGAAAGAAGAATTAACCACAGGCTCAGCCTGCCCCCCGGAACCAGAACAGGGCCTGAAGCCATTCTGCAATTTTGCGGCCAGCTCCCATAAAAACGAGTTGTAAAATGGAGGTTCAGGGCACTGCAATTCACAAACCTGCAGAGTTATAAATGATAACTCTCGTCCACAAATATATTGAGGGAAGGCAAAGAAGCGGATTTGAAATCAAGGCAGAATTGCAGGAAACAGATTTCAGGAGGTAGATACGAATCGCCTTTAAAGCACATGAGAAGCGGCAAAACGTTGACAATGATGCCCTTGGCCAAAAAGGGCGTATGCGTTTTTTCCTGAATATATTCAGGAAAAAACGCATACGCCCTTTTTGGCCAACCAAGCAACCTGGAAAGGCAAATCAGCGCTACAAACAAGTCTCGCTTCCCATCGGTCAAAAGGGCCATGCTGAAAAAAGTGTCAAAACCAGAAATGCAGGACAGGCCATGGAGAAATGGGAGCCTTGCTACACTGATGGGCGGGATGTAAATTGCCAAGAGCCACTCCGGAGAAGTGTCCGGTGAGTCCTGAAACATCTGAAAAACACAGCTTAGAGAGCATAGGGCACTTCCACTCATGGGGGTATAAATTGGGAAAATTAAAAATCAGCAAGACACAAGCACCCCAAAGTTTAGGGCTGCTCTGTTGACCAGGACCTCCACTTCATTCCACCTTAAATATCCCAGGAAAGAGAAAAATGGATACAGAAGTGGTGGTCCTTATGTACAATGGAATATCACTCAGCCATGAAATCAATGTCGTAAGGTTAGTAGCAGCATGATGAGTGGATTTAGGTACGACGATTCTAAGTGAAATAAGTCACACAGAAAAGGACACTTCTCATAAGGTATCACTGATAGAGGGAATGTAAAAACCGTTACACTTGAACTGAATTACAAAACAGAACAGAGTCACACATGCAGAAAACACACTATGGCTGCTTAACGGGAAAGGTGAGGTGGGGTGATACATAAAACAAGGGTATCAAATTAGCTCAGATACCGTTCCATAAACTCAATATGTAATAGACAAGACCTACTCCTTGCTCAGAGAACTGGACTCAACACGCCCTATTCACCGCACAAGAATATATCTGACTAATAATAATCGTAAAACCTATGTATTGATATCTCTCTGTTACTCTGTCAAGTGGGTGTAAAGCGGCATAAACACAGCAGTGAAAAGCAGCTAAACCCCATTATAAAAATAAATTACTTTGAAACAACCATGAAACAAAGACAGTGAAAGAGAGAGAAATTCTTACACAATGCGTTCAGGGGCTGTGATGCAACCTGGATTGACCATATCTAGACGCACAGCTGGATGAGACATAAGGGTGGACACTCTTGGGGCTGAGAGGTTTGGTGAGGTTGGGTGAGCAAACGCAGACCCTTTAAAGGAATACTGCGTGGTACCCATCGCATGGGTCCCAAATCTCCAGGTTCAAGGGCATCTTCCTACATCAAAAACATACATGAGAAACCCAGAAGATGGTACACCGTGTGATGGGGAAAGGTTTCTAAAACGCACCTCATTTCTCATCTCCTTGTGCCCGGGTTCGCCATTCCAGCCGCTTTACTAGCAAGCTCCCTACTTGGAGCATCAGCACCTTTAACCTCCTGTTCCATACAGGTTGCAATTTGTCCTGAGGATAAACGGGAAGACGTGGAACCAACGAGAGACTAGCTCTTGGTGTTGGGACAGGCACAGGTCACTCTATTTTCCCATCAGAAAGAAGAATTAACCACAGGCTCAGCCTGCCCCCCGGAACCAGAACAGGGCCTGAAGCCATTCTGCGATTTTGCCGCCAGCTCCCAAAAACGAGTTGTAAAATGGAGGTTCAGGGCACTGCAATTCACAAACCTGCAGAGTTATTAATGATAACTCTCGTCCACAAATATATTGAGGGAAGGCAAAGAAGAGGATTTGAAATCAAGGCAGAATTGCAGGAAACAGATTTCAGGAGGTAGATACGAATCGCCTTTAAAGCACATGAGAAGCGGCAAAACGTTGACAATGATGCCCTTGGCCAAAAAGGGCGTATGCGTTTTTTCCTGAATATATTCAGGAAAAAACGCATACGCCCTTTTTGGCCAACCAAGCAACCTGGAAAGGCAAATCAGCGCTACAAACAAGTCTCGCTTCCCATCGGTCAAAAGGGCCATGCTGAAAAAAGTGTCAAAACCAGAAATGCAGGACAGGCCTTGGAGAAATGGGAGCCTTGCTACACTGATGGGCGGGATGTAAATTGCCAAGAGCCACTCCGGAGAAGTGTCCGGTGAGTCCTGAAACATCTGAAAAACACAGCTTAGAGAGCATAGGGCACTTCCACTCATGGGGGTATAAATTGGGAAAATTAAAAATCAGCAAGACACAAGCACCCCAAAGTTTAGGGCTGCTCTGTTGACCAGGACCTCCACTTCATTCCACCTTAAATATCCCAGGAAAGAGAAAAATGGATACAGAAGTGGTGGTCCTTATGTACAATGGAATATCACTCAGCCATGAAATCAATGTCGTAAGGTTAGTAGCAGCATGATGAGTGGATTTAGGTACGACGATTCTAAGTGAAATAAGTCACACAGAAAAGGACACTTCTCATAAGGTATCACTGATAGAGGGAATGTAAAAACCGTTACACTTGAACTGAATTACAAAACAGAACAGAGTCACACATGCAGAAAACACACTATGGCAGCTTAACGGGAAAGGTGAGGTGGGGTGATACATAAAACAAGGGTATCAAATTAGCTCAGATACCGTTCCATAAACTCAATATGTAATAGACAAGACCTACTCCTTGCTCAGAGAACTGGACTCAACACGCCCTATTCACCGCACAAGAATATATCTGACTAATAATAATCGTAAAACCTATGTATTGATATCTCTCTGTTAGTGTGTCAAGTGGGTGTAAAGCGGCATAAACACAGCAGTGAAAAGCAGCTAAACCCCATTATAAAAATAAATTACTTTGAAACACCCATGAAACAAAGACAGTGAAAGAGAGAGAAATTCTTACACAATGCGTTCAGGGGCTGTGATGCAACCTGGATTGACCATATCTAGACGCACAGCTGGATGAGACATAAGGGTGGACACTCTTGGGGCTGAGAGGTTTGGTGAGGTTGGGTGAGCAAACGCAGACCCTTTAAAGGAATACTGCATGGTACCCATCGCATGGGTCCCAAATCTCCAGGTTCAAGGGCATCTTCCTACATCAAAAACATGCATGAGAAACCCAGAAGATGGTACACCGTGTGATGGGGAAAGGTTTCTAAGACGCACCTCATTTCTCATCTCCTTGTGCCCGGGTTCGCCATTCCAGCCGCTTTACTAGCAAGCTCCCTACTTGGAGCATCAGCACCTTTAACCTCCTGTTCCATACAGGTTGCAATTTGTCCTGAGGATAAACGGGAAGACGTGGAACCAACGAGAGACTAGCTCTTGGTGTTGGGACAGGCACAGGTCACTCTATTTTCCCATCAGAAAGAAGAATTAACCACAGGCTCAGCCTGCCCCCCGGAACCAGAACAGGGCCTGAAGCCATTCTGCGATTTTGCGGCCAGCTCCCATAAAAACGAGTTGTAAAATGGAGGTTCAGGGCACTGCAATTCACAAACCTGCAGAGTTATTAATGATAACTCTCGTCCACAAATATATTGAGGGAAGGCAAAGAAGAGGATTCGAAATCAAGGCAGAATTGCAGGAAACAGATTTCAGGAGGTAGATACGAATCGCCTTTAAAGCACATGAGAAGCGGCAAAACGTTGACAATGATGCCCTTGGCCAAAAAGGGCGTATGCGTTTTTTCCTGAATATATTCAGGAAAAAACGCATACGCCCTTTTTGGCCAACCAAGCAACCTGGAAAGGCAAATCAGCGCTACAAACAAGTCTCGCTTCCCATCGGTCAAAAGGGCCATGCTGAAAAAAGTGTCAAAACCAGAAATGCAGGACAGGCCATGGAGAAATGGGAGCCTTGCTACACTGATGGGCGGGATGTAAATTGCCAAGAGCCACTCCGGAGAACTGTCCGGTGAGTCCTGAAACATCTGAAAAACACAGCTTAGAGAGCATAGGGCACTTCCACTCATGGGGGTATAAATTGGGAAAATTAAAAATCAGCAAGACACAAGCACCCCAAAGTTTAGGGCTGCTCTGTTGACCAGGACCTCCACTTCATTCCACCTTAAATATCCCAGGAAAGAGAAAAATGGATAAAGAAGTTGTGGTCCTTATGTACAATGGAATATCACTCAGCCAGGAAATCAATGTCGTAAGGTTAGTAGCAGCATGATGAGTGGATTTAGGTACGACGATTCTAAGTGAAATAAGTCACACAGAAAAGGACACTTCTCATAAGGTATCACTGATAGAGGGAATGTAAAAACCGTTACACTTGAACTGAATTACAAAACAGAACAGAGTCACACATGCAGAAAACACACTATGGCTGCTTAACGGGAAAGGTGAGGTGGGGTGATACATAAAACAAGGGTATCAAATTAGCTCAGATACCGTTCCATAAACTCAATATGTAATAGACAAGACCTACTCCTTGCTCAGAGAACTGGACTCAACACGCCCTATTCACCGCACAAGAATATATCTGACTAATAATAATCGTAAAACCTATGTATTGATATCTCTCTGTTAGTGTGTCAAGTGGGTGTAAAGCGGCATAAATACAGCAGTGAAAAGCAGCTAAACCCCATTATAAAAATAAATTACTTTGAAACACCCATGAAACAAAGACAGTGAAAGAGAGAGAAATTCTTACACAATGCGTTCAGGGGCTGTGATGCAACCTGGATTGACCATATCTAGACGCACAGCTGGATGAGACATAAGGGTGGACACTCTTGGGGCTGAGAGGTTTGGTGAGGTTGGGTGAGCAAACGCAGACCCTTTAAAGGAATACTGCGTGGTACCCATCGCATGGGTCCCAAATCTCCAGGTTCAAGGGCATCTTCCTACATCAAAAACATGCATGAGAAACCCAGAAGATGGTACACCGTGTGATGGGGAAAGGTTTCTAAAACGCACCTCATTTCTCATCTCCTTGTGCCCGGGTTCGCCATTCCAGCCGCTTTACTAGCAAGCTCCCTACTTGGAGCATCAGCACCTTTAACCTCCTGTTCCGTAGACGTTGCAATTTGTCCTGAGGATAAACGGGAAGACGTGGAACCAACGAGAGACTAGCTCTTGGTGTTGGGACAGGCACAGGTCACTCTATTTTCCCATCAGAAAGAAGAATTAACCACAGGCTCAGCCTGCCCCCCGGAACCAGAACAGGGCCTGAAGCCATTCTGCGATTTTGCGGCCAGCTCCCATAAAAACGAGTTGTAAAATGGAGGTTCAGGGCACTGCAATTCACAAACCTGCAGAGTTATAAATGATAACTCTCGTCCACAAATATATTGAGGGAAGGCAAAGAAGAGGATTTGAAATCAAGGCAGAATTGCAGGAAACAGATTTCAGGAGGTAGATACGAATCGCCTTTAAAGCACATGAAAAGCGGCAAAACGTTGACAATGATGCCCTTGGCCAAAAAGGGCGTATGCGTTTTTTCCTGAATATATTCAGGAAAAAACGCATACGCCCTTTTTGGCCAACCAAGCAACCTGGAAAGGCAAATCAGCGCTACAAAGAAGTCTCGCTTCCCATCGGTCAAAAGGGCCATGCTGAAAAATGTGTCAAAACCAGAAATGCAGGACAGGCTATGGAGAAATGGGAGCCTTGCTACACTGATGGGCGGGATGTAAATTGCCAAGAGCCACTCTGGAGAAGTGTCCGGTGAGTCCTGAAACATCTGAAAAACACAGCTCAGAGAGCATAGGGCACTTCCACTCATGGGGGTATAAATTGGGAAAATTAAAAATCAGCAAAACACAAGCACCCCAAAGTTTAGGGCTGCTCTGTTGACCAGGACCTCCACTTCATTCCACCTTAAATATCCCAGGAAAGAGAAAAATGGATAAAGAAGTTGTGGTCCTTATGTACAATGGAATATCACTCAGCCATGAAATCAATGTCGTAAGGTTAGTAGCAGCATGATGAGTGGATTTAGGTACGACGATTCTAAGTGAAATAAGTCACACAGAAAAGGACACTTCTCATAAGGTATCACTGATAGAGGGAATGTAAAAACCGTTACACTTGAACTGAATTACAAAACAGAACAGAGTCACACATGCAGAAAACACACTATGGCTGCTTAACGGGAAAGGTGAGGTGGGGTGATACATAAAACAAGGGTATCAAATTAGCTCAGATACCGTTCCATAAACCCAATATGTAATAGACAAGACCTACTCCTTGCTCAGAAAACTGGACTCAACACGCCCTATTCACCGCACAAGAATATATCTGACTAATAATAATCGTAAAACCTATGTATTGATATCTCTCTGTTAGTGTGTCAAGTGGGTGTAAAGCAGCATAAACACAGCAGTGAAAAGCAGCTAAACCCCATTATAAAAATAAATTACTTTGAAACACCCATGAAACAAAGACAGTGAAAGAGAGAGAAATTCTTACACAATGCGTTCAGGGGCTGTGATGCAACCTGGATTGACCATATCTAGACGCACAGCTGGATGAGACATAAGGGTGGACACTCTTGGGGCTGAGAGGTTTGGTGAGGTTGGGTGAGCAAACGCAGACCCTTTAAAGGAATACTGCGTGGTACCCATCGCATGGGTCCCAAATCTCCAGGTTCAAGGGCATCTTCCTACATCAAAAACATGCATGAGAAACCCAGAAGATGGTACACCGTGTGATGGGGAAAGGTTTCTAAAACGCACCTCATTTCTCATCTCCTTGTGCCCGGGTTCGCCATTCCAGCCGCTTTACTAGCAAGCTCCCTACTTGGAGCATCAGCACCTTTAACCTCCTGTTCCGTAGACGTTGCAATTTGTCCTGAGGATAAACGGGAAGACGTGGAACCAACGAGAGACTAGCTCTTGGTGTTGGGACAGGCACAGGTCACTCTATTTTCCCATCAGAAAGAAGAATTAACCACAGGCTCAGCCTGCCCCCCGGAACCAGAACAGGGCCTGAAGCCATTCTGCAATTTTGCGGCCAGCTCCCATAAAAACGAGTTGTAAAATGGAGGTTCAGGGCACTGCAATTCACAAACCTGCAGAGTTATAAATGATAACTCTCGTCCACAAATATATTGAGGGAAGGCAAAGAAGCGGATTTGAAATCAAGGCAGAATTGCAGGAAACAGATTTCAGGAGGTAGATACGAATCGCCTTTAAAGCACATGAGAAGCGGCAAAACGTTGACAATGATGCCCTTGGCCAAAAAGGGCGTATGCGTTTTTTCCTGAATATATTCAGGAAAAAACGCATACGCCCTTTTTGGCCAACCAAGCAACCTGGAAAGGCAAATCAGCGCTACAAACAAGTCTCGCTTCCCATCGGTCAAAAGGGCCATGCTGAAAAAAGTGTCAAAACCAGAAATGCAGGACAGGCCATGGAGAAATGGGAGCCTTGCTACACTGATGGGCGGGATGTAAATTGCCAAGAGCCACTCCGGAGAAGTGTCCGGTGAGTCCTGAAACATCTGAAAAACACAGCTTAGAGAGCATAGGGCACTTCCACTCATGGGGGTATAAATTGGGAAAATTAAAAATCAGCAAGACACAAGCACCCCAAAGTTTAGGGCTGCTCTGTTGACCAGGACCTCCACTTCATTCCACCTTAAATATCCCAGGAAAGAGAAAAATGGATACAGAAGTGGTGGTCCTTATGTACAATGGAATATCACTCAGCCATGAAATCAATGTCGTAAGGTTAGTAGCAGCATGATGAGTGGATTTAGGTACGACGATTCTAAGTGAAATAAGTCACACAGAAAAGGACACTTCTCATAAGGTATCACTGATAGAGGGAATGTAAAAACCGTTACACTTGAACTGAATTACAAAACAGAACAGAGTCACACATGCAGAAAACACACTATGGCTGCTTAACGGGAAAGGTGAGGTGGGGTGATACATAAAACAAGGGTATCAAATTAGCTCAGATACCGTTCCATAAACTCAATATGTAATAGACAAGACCTACTCCTTGCTCAGAGAACTGGACTCAACACGCCCTATTCACCGCACAAGAATATATCTGACTAATAATAATCGTAAAACCTATGTATTGATATCTCTCTGTTACTCTGTCAAGTGGGTGTAAAGCGGCATAAACACAGCAGTGAAAAGCAGCTAAACCCCATTATAAAAATAAATTACTTTGAAACAACCATGAAACAAAGACAGTGAAAGAGAGAGAAATTCTTACACAATGCGTTCAGGGGCTGTGATGCAACCTGGATTGACCATATCTAGACGCACAGCTGGATGAGACATAAGGGTGGACACTCTTGGGGCTGAGAGGTTTGGTGAGGTTGGGTGAGCAAACGCAGACCCTTTAAAGGAATACTGCGTGGTACCCATCGCATGGGTCCCAAATCTCCAGGTTCAAGGGCATCTTCCTACATCAAAAACATACATGAGAAACCCAGAAGATGGTACACCGTGTGATGGGGAAAGGTTTCTAAAACGCACCTCATTTCTCATCTCCTTGTGCCCGGGTTCGCCATTCCAGCCGCTTTACTAGCAAGCTCCCTACTTGGAGCATCAGCACCTTTAACCTCCTGTTCCATACAGGTTGCAATTTGTCCTGAGGATAAACGGGAAGACGTGGAACCAACGAGAGACTAGCTCTTGGTGTTGGGACAGGCACAGGTCACTCTATTTTCCCATCAGAAAGAAGAATTAACCACAGGCTCAGCCTGCCCCCCGGAACCAGAACAGGGCCTGAAGCCATTCTGCGATTTTGCCGCCAGCTCCCAAAAACGAGTTGTAAAATGGAGGTTCAGGGCACTGCAATTCACAAACCTGCAGAGTTATTAATGATAACTCTCGTCCACAAATATATTGAGGGAAGGCAAAGAAGAGGATTTGAAATCAAGGCAGAATTGCAGGAAACAGATTTCAGGAGGTAGATACGAATCACCTTTAAAGCACATGAGAAGCGGCAAAACGTTGACAATGATGCCCTTGGCCAAAAAGGGCGTATGCGTTTTTTCCTGAATATATTCAGGAAAAAACGCATACGCCCTTTTTGGCCAACCAAGCAACCTGGAAAGGCAAATCAGCGCTACAAACAAGTCTCGCTTCCCATCGGTCAAAAGGGCCATGCTGAAAAAAGTGTCAAAACCAGAAATGCAGGACAGGCCTTGGAGAAATGGGAGCCTTGCTACACTGATGGGCGGGATGTAAATTGCCAAGAGCCACTCTGGAGAAGTGTCCGGTGAGTCCTGAAACATCTGAAAAACACAGCTCAGAGAGCATAGGGCACTTCCACTCATGGGGGTATAAATTGGGAAAATTAAAAATCAGCAAGACACAAGCACCCCAAAGTTTAGGGCTGCTCTGTTGACCAGGACCTCCACTTCATTCCACCTTCAATATCCCAGGAAAGAGAAAAATGGATAAAGAAGTTGTGGTCCTTATGTACAATGGAATATCACTCAGCCATGAAATCAATGTCGTAAGGTTAGTAGCAGCATGATGAGTGGATTTAGGTACGACGATTCTAAGTGAAATAAGTCACACAGAAAAGGACACTTCTCATAAGGTATCACTGATAGAGGGAATGTAAAAACCGTTACACTTGAACTGAATTACAAAACAGAACAGAGTCACACATGCAGAAAACACACTATGGCTGCTTAACGGGAAAGGTGAGGTGGGATGATACATAAAACAAGGGTATCAAATTAGCTCAGATATCGTTCCATAAACCCAATATGTAATAGACAAGACCTACTCCTTGCTCAGAGAACTGGACTCAACACGCCCTATTCACCGCACAAGAATATATCTGACTAATAATAATCGTAAAACCTATGTATTGCTATCTCTCTGTTAGTGTGTCAAGTGGGTATAAAGCGGCATAAACACAGCAGTGAAAAGCAGCTAAACCCCATTATAAAAATAAATTACTTTTACAAACCCATGAAACAAAGACAGTGAAAGAGAGAGAAATTCTTACACAATGCGTTCAGGGGCTGTGATGCAAGCTGGATTGACCATATCTAGACCCACAGTTGGATGAGACATAAGGGTGGACACTCTTGGGGCTGAGAGGTTTGGTGAGGTTGGGTGAGCAAACGCAGACCCTTTAAAGGAATACTGCGTGGTACCCATCGCATGGGTCCCAAATCTCCAGGTTCAAGGGCATCTTCCTACATCAAAAACATGCATGAGAAACCCAGAAGATGGTACACCGTGTGATGGGGAAAGGTTTCTAAAACGCACCTCATTTCTCATCTCCTTGTGCCCGGGTTCGCCATTCCAGCCGCTTTACTAGCAAGCTCCCTACTTGGAGCATCAGCACCTTTAACCTCCTGTTCCGTAGACGTTGCAATTTGTCCTGAGGATAAACGGGAAGACGTGGAACCAACGAGAGACTAGCTCTTGGTGTTGGGACAGGCACAGGTCACTCTATTTTCCCATCAGAAAGAAGAATTAACCACAGGCTCAGCCTGCCCCCCGGAACCAGAACAGGGCCTGAAGCCATTCTGCGATTTTGCGGCCAGCTCCCATAAAAACGAGTTGTAAAATGGAGGTTCAGGGCACTGCAATTCACAAACCTGCAGAGTTATAAATGATAACTCTCGTCCACAAATATATTGAGGGAAGGCAAAGAAGAGGATTTGAAATCAAGGCAGAATTGCAGGAAACAGATTTCAGGAGGTAGATACGAATCGCCTTTAAAGCACATGAAAAGCGGCAAAACGTTGACAATGATGCCCTTGGCCAAAAAGGGCGTATGCGTTTTTTCCTGAATATATTCAGGAAAAAACGCATACGCCCTTTTTGGCCAACCAAGCAACCTGGAAAGGCAAATCAGCGCTACAAAGAAGTCTCGCTTCCCATCGGTCAAAAGGGCCATGCTGAAAAATGTGTCAAAACCAGAAATGCAGGACAGGCTATGGAGAAATGGGAGCCTTGCTACACTGATGGGCGGGATGTAAATTGCCAAGAGCCACTCTGGAGAAGTGTCCGGTGAGTCCTGAAACATCTGAAAAACACAGCTCAGAGAGCATAGGGCACTTCCACTCATGGGGGTATAAATTGGGAAAATTAAAAATCAGCAAAACACAAGCACCCCAAAGTTTAGGGCTGCTCTGTTGACCAGGACCTCCACTTCATTCCACCTTAAATATCCCAGGAAAGAGAAAAATGGATAAAGAAGTTGTGGTCCTTATGTACAATGGAATATCACTCAGCCAGGAAATCAATGTCGTAAGGTTAGTAGCAGCATGATGAGTGGATTTAGGTACGACGATTCTAAGTGAAATAAGTCACACAGAAAAGGACACTTCTCATAAGGTATCACTGATAGAGGGAATGTAAAAACCGTTACACTTGAACTGAATTACAAAACAGAACAGAGTCACACATGCAGAAAACACACTATGGCTGCTTAACGGGAAAGGTGAGGTGGGGTGATACATAAAACAAGGGTATCAAATTAGCTCAGATACCGTTCCATAAACCCAATATGTAATAGACAAGACCTACTCCTTGCTCAGAAAACTGGACTCAACACGCCCTATTCACCGCACAAGAATATATCTGACTAATAATAATCGTAAAACCTATGTATTGATATCTCTCTGTTAGTGTGTCAAGTGGGTGTAAAGCAGCATAAACACAGCAGTGAAAAGCAGCTAAACCCCATTATAAAAATAAATTACTTTGAAACACCCATGAAACAAAGACAGTGAAAGAGAGAGAAATTCTTACACAATGCGTTCAGGGGCTGTGATGCAACCTGGATTGACCATATCTAGACGCACAGCTGGATGAGACATAAGGGTGGACACTCTTGGGGCTGAGAGGTTTGGTGAGGTTGGGTGAGCAAACGCAGACCCTTTAAAGTAATACTGCGTGGTACCCATCGCATGGGTCCCAAATCTCCAGGTTCAAGGGCATCTTCCTACATCAAAAACATGCATGAGAAACCCAGAAGATGGTACACCGTGTGATGGGGAAAGGTTTCTAAAACGCACCTCATTTCTCATCTCCTTGTGCCCGGGTTCGCCATTCCAGCCGCTTTACTAGCAAGCTCCCTACTTGGAGCATCAGCACCTTTAACCTCCTGTTCCATGCAGGTTGCAATTTGTCCTGAGGATAAACGGGAAGACGTGGAACCAACGAGAGACTAGCTCTTGGTGTTGGGACAGGCACAGGTCACTCTATTTTCCCATCAGAAAGAAGAATTAACCACAGGCTCAGCCTGCCCCCCGGAACCAGAACAGGGCCTGAAGCCATTCTGCGATTTTGTGGCCAGCTCCCATAAAAACGAGTTGTAAAATGGAGGTTCAGGGCACTGCAATTCACAAACCTGCAGAGTTATAAATGATAACTCTCGTCCACAAATATATTGAGGGAAGGCAAAGAAGAGGATTTGAAATCAAGGCAGAATTGCAGGAAACAGATTTCAGGAGGTAGATTCGAATCGCCTTTAAAGCACATGAAAAGCGGCAAAACGTTGACAATGATGCCCTTGGCCAAAAAGGGCGTATGCGTTTTTTCCTGAATATATTCAGGAAAAAACGCATACGCCCTTTTTGGCCAACCAAGCAACCTGGAAAGGCAAATCAGCGCTACAAAGAAGTCTCGCTTCCCATCGGTCAAAAGGGCCATGCTGAAAAAAGTGTCAAAACCAGAAATGCAGGACAGGCCATGGAGAAATGGGAGCCTTGCTACACTGATGGGCGGGATGTAAATTGCCAAGAGCCACTCTGGAGAAGTGTCCGGTGAGTCCTGAAACATCTGAAAAACACAGCTCAGAGAGCATAGGGCACTTCCACTCATGGGGGTATAAATTGGGAAAATTAAAAATCAGCAAGACACAAGCACCCCAAAGTTTAGGGCTGCTCTGTTGACCAGGACCTCCACTTCATTCCACCTTCAATATCCCAGGAAAGAGAAAAATGGATAAAGAAGTTGTGGTCCTTATGTACAATGGAATATCACTCAGCCATGAAATCAATGTCGTAAGGTTAGTAGCAGCATGATGAGTGGATTTAGGTACGACGATTCTAAGTGAAATAAGTCACACAGAAAAGGACACTTCTCATAAGGTATCACTGATAGAGGGAATGTAAAAACCGTTACACTTGAACTGAATTACAAAACAGAACAGAGTCACACATGCAGAAAACACACTATGGCTGCTTAACGGGAAA
This sequence comes from Balaenoptera borealis, assembly GCF_965194805.1. NCBI lineage: Eukaryota > Metazoa > Chordata > Mammalia > Artiodactyla > Balaenopteridae > Balaenoptera > Balaenoptera borealis. Next base: position 541,485 of record NW_028123738.1, on the reverse strand, counting down.
GGTGAGGTGGGATGATACATAAAACAAGGGTATCAAATTAGCTCAGATATCGTTCCATAAACCCAATATGTAATAGACAAGACCTACTCCTTGCTCAGAGAACTGGACTCAACACGCCCTATTCACCGCACAAGAATATATCTGACTAATAATAATCGTAAAACCTATGTATTGCTATCTCTCTGTTAGTGTGTCAAGTGGGTATAAAGCGGCATAAACACAGCAGTGAAAAGCAGCTAAACCCCATTATAAAAATAAATTACTTTTACAAACCCATGAAACAAAGACAGTGAAAGAGAGAGAAATTCTTACACAATGCGTTCAGGGGCTGTGATGCAAGCTGGATTGACCATATCTAGACCCACAGTTGGATGAGACATAAGGGTGGACACTCTTGGGGCTGAGAGGTTTGGTGAGGTTGGGTGAGCAAACGCAGACCCTTTAAAGTAATACTGCGTGGTACCCATCGCATGGGTCCCAAATCTCCAGGTTCAAGGGCATCTTCCTACATCAAAAACATGCATGAGAAACCCAGAAGATGGTACACCGTGTGATGGGGAAAGGTTTCTAAAACGCACCTCATTTCTCATCTCCTTGTGCCCGGGTTCGCCATTCCAGCCGCTTTACTAGCAAGCTCCCTACTTGGAGCATCAGCACCTTTAACCTCCTGTTCCGTACAGGTTGCAATTTGTCCTGAGGATAAACGGGAAGACGTGGAACCAACGAGAGACTAGCTCTTGGTGTTGGGACAGGCACAGGTCACTCTATTTTCCCATCAGAAAGAAGAATTAACCACAGGCTCAGCCTGGCCCCCGGAACCAGAACAGGGCCTGAAGCCATTCTGCGATTTTGCGCCCAGCTCCCATAAAAACGAGTTGTAAAATGGAGGTTCAGGGCACTGCAATTCACAAACCTGCAGAGTTATTAATGATAACTCTCGTCCACAAATATATTGAGGGAAGGCAAAGAAAAGGATTTGAAATCAAGGCAGAATTGCAGGAAACAGATTTCAGGAGGTAGATACGAATCGCCTTTAAAGCACATGAAAAGCGGCAAAACGTTGACAATGAGGCCCTTGGCCAAAAAGAGCGCATGCGTTTTTTCCTGAATATATTCAGGAAAAAACGCATGCGCCATTTTTGGCCAACCAAGCAACCTGGAAAGGCAAATCAGCGCTACAAAGGAGTCTCGCTTCCCATCGGTCAAAAGGGCCATGCTGAAAAATGTGTCAAAACCAGAAATGCAGGACAGGCCATGGAGAAATGGGAGCCTTGCTACACTGATGGGCGGGATGTAAATTGCCAAGAGCCACTCTGGAGAAGTGTCCGGTGAGTCCTGAAACATCTGAAAAACACAGCTTAGAGAGCATAGGGCACTTCCACTCATGGGGGTATAAATTGGGAAAATTAAAAATCAGCAAGACACAAGCACCCCAAAGTTTAGGGCTGCTCTGTTGACCAGGACCTCCACTTCATTCCACCTTCAATATCCCAGGAAAGAGAAAAATGGATAAAGAAGTGGTGGTCCTTATGTACAATGGAATATCACTCAGCCATGAAATCAATGTCGTAAGGTTAGTAGCAGCATGATGAGTGGATTTAGGTACGACCATTCTAAGTGAAATAAGTCACACAGAAAAGGACACTTCTCATAAAGTATCACTAATAGAGGGAATGTAAAAACCGTTACACTTGAACTGAATTACAAAACAGAACAGAGTCACACATGCAGAAAACACACTATGGCTGCTTAACGGGAAAGGTGAGGTGGGGTGATACATAAAAGAAGGTTTTCAATTTAGCTCAGATACCGTTACATAAACCCAATATGTAATAGACAAGACCTACTCCTTGCTCAGAGAAGTGGACACAACACGCCCTATTCACCGCACAAGAATATATCTGACTAATAATAATCGTAAAACCTATGTATTGATATCTCTCTGTTAGTGTGTCAAGTGGGTGTAAAGCGGCATAAACACAGCAGTGAAAAGCAGCTAAACCCCATTATAAAAATAAATTACTTTGAAACACCCATGAAACAAAGACAGTGAAAGAGAGAGAAATTCTTAGACAATGCGTTCAGGGGCTGTGATGCAACCTGGATTGACCATATCTAGACGCACAGCTGGATGAGACATAAGGGTGGACACTCTTGGGGCTGAGACGTTTGGTGAGGTTGGGTGAGCAAACACAGACCCTTTAAAGTAATACTGCGTGGTACCCATCGCATGGGTCCCAAATCTCCAGGTTCAAGGGCATCTTCCTACATCAAAAACATGCATGAGAAACCCAGAAGATGGTACACCGTGTGATGGGGAAAGGTTTCTAAAACGCACCTCATTTCTCATCTCCTTGTGCCTGGGTTCGCAATTCCAGCCACTTTACTAGCAAGCTCCCTACTTGGAGCATCAGCACCTTTAACCTCCTGTTCCATACAGGTTGCAATCTGTCCTGAGGATAAACGGGAAGACGTGGAACCAACGAGAGACTAGCTCTTGGTGTTGGGACAGGCACAGGTCACTCTATATTCCCATCAGAAAGAAGAATTAACCACAGGCTCATCCTGCCCCCTGGAACCAGAACAGGGCCTGAAGCCGTCCTGCCCTTTTGCGGCCAGCTACCAAAAAAGCGAGTTGTAAAATGGAGGTTCAGGGCACTGCAATTCACAAACCTGCAGAGTTATAAAGGATAACTCTCGTCCACAAATATATTGAGGGAAGGCAAAGAAAAGGATTTGAAATCATGGCAGAATTGCAGGAAACAGATTTCAGGAGGTAGATACGAATCGCCTTTAAAGCACATGAAAAGCGGCAAAACGTTGACAATGATGCCCTTGGCCAAAAAGGGCGTATGCGTTTTTTCCTGAATATATTCAGGAAAAAACGCATACGCCCTTTTTGGCCAACCAAGCAACCTGGAAAGGCAAATCAGCGCTACAAAGAAGTCTCGCTTCCCATCGGTCAAAAGGGCCATGCTGAAAAAAGTGTCAAAACCAGAAATGCAGGACAGGCCATGGAGAAATGGGAGCCTTGCTACACTGATGGGCGGGATGTAAATTGCCAAGAGCCACTCTGGAGAAGTGTCCGGTGAGTCCTGAAACATCTGAAAAACACAGCTTAGAGAGCATAGGGCACTTCCACTCATGGGGGTATAAATTGGGAAAATTAAAAATCAGCAAGACACAAGCACCCCAAAGTTGAGGGCTGCTCTGTTGACAAGGACCTCCACTTCATTCCACCTTAAATATCCCAGGAAAGAGAAAAATGGATAAAGAAGTTGTGGTCCTTATGTACAATGGAATATCACTCAGCCATGAAATCAATGTCGTAAGGTTAGTAGCAGCATGATGAGTGGATTTAGGTACGACGATTCTAAGTGAAATAAGTCACACAGAAAAGGACACTTCTCATAAGGTATCACTGATAGAGGGAATGTAAAAACCGTTACACTTGAACTGAATTACAAAACAGAACAGAGTCACACATGCAGAAAACACACTATGGCTGCTTAACGGGAAAGGTGAGGTGGGGTGATACATAAAACAAGGGTATCAAATTAGCTCAGATACCGTTCCATAAACCCAATATGTAATAGACAAGACCTACTCCTTGCTCAGAGAAATGGACTCAACACGCCCTATTCACCACACAAGAATATATCTGACTAATAATAATCGTAAAACCTATGTATTGATATCTCTCTGTTAGTGTGTCAAGTGGGTGTAAAGCGGCATAAACACAGCAGTGAAAAGCAGCTAAACCCCATTATAAAAATAAATTACTTTGAAACACCCATGAAAGAAAGACAGTGAAAGTGAGAGAAATTCTTAGACAATGCGTTCAGGGGCTGTGATGCAACCTGGATTGACCATATCTAGACCCACAGCTGGATGAGACATAAGGGTGGACACTCTTGGGGCTAAGAGGTTTGGTGAGGTTGGGTGAGCAAACACAGACCCTTTCAAGTAATACTGCGTGGTACCCATCGCATGGGTCCCAAATCTCCAGGTTCAAGGGCATCTTCCTACATCGAAAACATGCATGAGAAACCCAGAAGATGGTACACCGTGTGATGGGGAAAGGTTTCTAAAAGGCACCTCATTTCTCATCTCCTTGTGCCCGGGTTCGCCATTCCAGCCGCTTTACTAGAAAGCTCCCTACTTGGAGCATCAGCACCTTTAACTTCCTGTTCCATACAGGTTGCAATCTGTCCTGAGGATAAACGGGAAGACGTGGAACCAACGAGAGACTAGCTCTTGGTGTTGGGACAGGCACAGGTCACTCTATATTCCCATCAGAAAGAAGAATTAACCACAGGCTCAGCCTGCCCCCCGGAACCAGAACAGGGCCTGAAGCCATTCTGCGATTTTGCGGCCAGCTCCCTTAAAAACGAGTTGTAAAATGGAGGTTCAGGGCACTGCAATTCACAAACCTGCAGAGTTATAAATGATAACTCTCGTCCACAAATATATTGAGGGAAGGCAAAGAAGAGGATATGAAATCAAGGCAGAATTGCAGGAAACAGATTTCAGGAGGTAGATTCGAATCGCCTTTAAAGCACATGAAAAGCGGCAAAACGTTGACAATGATGCCCTTGGCCAAAAAGGGCGTATGCGTTTTTTCCTGAATATATTCAGGAAAAAACGCATACGCCCTTTTTGGCCAACCAAGCAACCTGGAAAGGCAAATCAGCGCTACAAAGAAGTCTCGCTTCCCATCGGTCAAAAGGGCCATGCTGAAAAAAGTGTCAAAACCAGAAATGCAGGACAGGCCATGGAGAAATGGGAGCCTTGCTACACTGATGGGCGGGATGTAAATTGCCAAGAGCCACTCTGGAGAAGTGTCCGGTGAGTCCTGAAACATCTGAAAAACACAGCTTAGAGAGCATAGGGCACTTCCACTCATGGGGGTATAAATTGGGAAAATTAAAAATCAGCAAGACACAAGCACCCCAAAGTTTAGGGCTGCTCTGTTGACCAGGACCTCCACTTCATTCCACCTTCAATATCCCAGGAAAGAGAAAAATGGATAAAGAAGTGGTGGTCCTTATGTACAATGGAATATCACTCAGCCATGAAATCAATGTCGTAAGGTTAGTAGCAGCATGATGAGTGGATTTAGGTACGACCATTCTAAGTGAAATAAGTCACACAGAAAAGGACACTTCTCATAAAGTATCACTAATAGAGGGAATGTAAAAACCGTTACACTTGAACTGAATTACAAAACAGAACAGAGTCACACATGCAGAAAACACACTATGGCTGCTTAACGGGAAAGGTGAGGTGGGGTGATACATAAAAGAAGGTTTTCAATTTAGCTCAGATACCGTTACATAAACCCAATATGTAATAGACAAGACCTACTCCTTGCTCAGAGAAGTGGACACAACACGCCCTATTCACCGCACAAGAATATATCTGACTAATAATAATCGTAAAACCTATGTATTGATATCTCTCTGTTAGTGTGTCAAGTGGGTGTAAAGCGGCATAAACACAGCAGTGAAAAGCAGCTAAACCCCATTATAAAAATAAATTACTTTGAAACACCCATGAAACAAAGACAGTGAAAGAGAGAGAAATTCTTAGACAATGCGTTCAGGGGCTGTGATGCAACCTGGATTGACCATATCTAGACGCACAGCTGGATGAGACATAAGGGTGGACACTCTTGGGGCTGAGACGTTTGGTGAGGTTGGGTGAGCAAACACAGACCCTTTAAAGTAATACTGCGTGGTACCCATCGCATGGGTCCCAAATCTCCAGGTTCAAGGGCATCTTCCTACATCAAAAACATGCATGAGAAACCCAGAAGATGGTACACCGTGTGATGGGGAAAGGTTTCTAAAACGCACCTCATTTCTCATCTCCTTGTGCCTGGGTTCGCAATTCCAGCCACTTTACTAGCAAGCTCCCTACTTGGAGCATCAGCACCTTTAACCTCCTGTTCCATACAGGTTGCAATCTGTCCTGAGGATAAACGGGAAGACGTGGAACCAACGAGAGACTAGCTCTTGGTGTTGGGACAGGCACAGGTCACTCTATATTCCCATCTGAAAGAAGAATTAACCACAGGCTCATCCTGCCCCCTGGAACCAGAACAGGGCCTGAAGCCGTCCTGCCCTTTTGCGGCCAGCTACCAAAAAAGCGAGTTGTAAAATGGAGGTTCAGGGCACTGCAATTCACAAACCTGCAGAGTTATAAAGGATAACTCTCGTCCACAAATATATTGAGGGAAGGCAAAGAAGAGGATTTGAAATCAAGGCAGAATTGCAGGAAAGAGATTTCAGGAGGTAGATTCGAATCGTCTTTAAAGCACATGAAAAGCGGCAAAACGTTGACAATGATGCCCTTGGCCAAAAAGGGCGTATGCGTTTTTTCCTGAATATATTCAGGAAAAAACGCATACGCCCTTTTTGGCCAACCAAGCAACCTGGAAAGGCAAATCAGCGCTACAAAGAAGTCTCGCTTCCCATCGGTCAAAAGGGCCATGCTGAAAAAAGTGTCAAAACCAGAAATGCAGGACAGGCCATGGAGAAATGGGAGCCTTGCTACACTGATGGGCGGGATGTAAATTGCCAAGAGCCACTCTGGAGAAGTGTCCGGTGAGTCCTGAAACATCTGAAAAACACAGCTTAGAGAGCATAGGGCACTTCCACTCATGGGGGTATAAATTGGGAAAATTAAAAATCAGCAAGACACAAGCACCCCAAAGTTTAGGGCTGCTCTGTTGACCAGGACCTCCACTTCATTCCACCTTAAATATCCCAGGAAAGAGAAAAATGGATAAAGAAGTTGTGGTCCTTATGTACAATGGAATATCACTCAGCCATGAAATCAATGTCATAAGGTTAGTAGCAGCATGATGAGTGGATTTAGGTACGACGATTCTAAGTGAAATAAGTCACACAGAAAAGGACACTTCTCATAAGGTATCACTGATAGAGGGAATGTAAAAACCGTTACACTTGAACTGAATTACAAAACAGAACAGAGTCACACATACAGAAAACACACTATGGCTGCTTAACGGGAAAGGTGAGGTGGGGTGATACATAAAACAAGGGTATCAAATTAGCTCAGATACCGTTCCATAAACCCAATATGTAATAGACAAGACCTACTCCTTGCTCAGAGAACTGGACTCAACACGCCCTATTCACCGCACAAGAATATATCTGACTAATAATAATCGTAAAACCTATGTATTGATATCTCTCTGTTAGTGTGTCAAGTGGGTGTAAAGCGGCATAAACACAGCAGTGAAAAGCAGCTAAACCCCATTATAAAAATAAATTACTTTGAAACACCCATGAAACAAAGACAGTGAAAGAGAGAGAAATTCTTACACAATGCGTTCAGGGGCTGTGATGCAACCTGGATTGACCATATCTAGACTCACAGCTGGATGAGACATAAGGGTGGACACTCTTGGGGCTGAGAGGTTTGGTGAGGTTGGGTGAGCAAACGCAGACCCTTTAAAGTAATACTGCATGGTACCCATCGCATGGGTCCCAAATCTCCAGGTTCAAGGGCATCTTCCTACATCAAAAACATGCATGAGAAACCCAGAAGATGGTACACCGTGTGATGGGGAAAGGTTTCTAAAACGCACCTCATTTCTCATCGCCTTGTGCCCGGGTTCGCCATTCCAGCCGCTTTACTAGCAATCTCCCTACTTGGAGCATCAGCACCTTTAACCTCCTGTTCCATACAGGTTGCAATTTGTCCTGAGGATAAACGGGAAGACGTGGAACCAACGAGAGACTAGCTCTTGGTGTTGGGACAGGCACAGGTCACTCTATTTTCCCATCAGAAAGAAGAATTAACCACAGGCTCAGCCTGCCCCCCGGAACCAGAACAGGGCCTGAAGCCATTGTGCGATTTTGCCGCCAGCTCCCATAAAAACGAGTTGTAAAATGGAGGTTCAGGGCACTGCAATTCACAGACCTGCAGAGTTATAAATGATAACTCTCGTCCACAAATATATTGAGGGAAGGCAAAGAAGAGGATTTGAAATCAAGGCAGAATTGCAGGAAAGAGATTTCAGGAGGTAGATTCGAATCGTCTTTAAAGCACATGAAAAGCGGCAAAACGTTGACAATGATGCCCTTGGCCAAAAAGGGCGTATGCGTTTTTTCCTGAATATATTCAGGAAAAAACGCATACGCCCTTTTTGGCCAACCAAGCAACCTGGAAAGGCAAATCAGCGCTACAAAGAAGTCTCGCTTCCCATCGGTCAAAAGGGCCATGCTGAAAAAAGTGTCAAAACCAGAAATGCAGGACAGGCCATGGAGAAATGGGAGCCTTGCTACACTGATGGGCGGGATGTAAATTGCCAAGAGCCACTCTGGAGAAGTGTCCGGTGAGTCCTGAAACATCTGAAAAACACAGCTTAGAGAGCATAGGGCACTTCCACTCATGGGGGTATAAATTGGGAAAATTAAAAATCAGCAAGACACAAGCACCCCAAAGTTGAGGGCTGCTCTGTTGACCAGGACCTCCACTTCATTCCACCTTAAATATCCCAGGAAAGAGAAAAATGGATAAAGAAGTTGTGGTCCTTATGTACAATGGAATATCACTCAGCCATGAAATCAATGTCATAAGGTTAGTAGCAGCATGATGAGTGGATTTAGGTACGACGATTCTAAGTGAAATAAGTCACACAGAAAAGGACACTTCTCATAAGGTATCACTGATAGAGGGAATGTAAAAACCGTTACACTTGAACTGAATTACAAAACAGAACAGAGTCACACATGCAGAAAACACACTATGGCTGCTTAACGGGAAAGGTGAGGTGGGGTGATACATAAAACAAGGGTATCAAATTAGCTCAGATACCGTTCCATAAACCCAATATGTAATAGACAAGACCTACTCCTTGCTCAGAGAACTGGACTCAACACGCCCTATTCACCGCACAAGAATATATCTGACTAATAATAATCGTAAAACCTATGTATTGATATCTCTCTGTTAGTGTGTCAAGTGGGTGTAAAGCGGCATAAACACAGCAGTGAAAAGCAGCTAAACCCCATTATAAAAATAAATTACTTTGAAACACCCATGAAACAAAGACAGTGAAAGAGAGAGAAATTCTTACACAATGCGTTCAGGGGCTGTGATGCAACCTGGATTGACCATATCTAGACTCACAGCTGGATGAGACATAAGGGTGGACACTCTTGGGGCTGAGAGGTTTGGTGAGGTTGGGTGAGCAAACGCAGACCCTTTAAAGTAATACTGCATGGTACCCATCGCATGGGTCCCAAATCTCCAGGTTCAAGGGCATCTTCCTACATCAAAAACATGCATGAGAAACCCAGAAGATGGTACACCGTGTGATGGGGAAAGGTTTCTAAAACGCACCTCATTTCTCATCGCCTTGTGCCCGGGTTCGCCATTCCAGCCGCTTTACTAGCATGCTCCCTACTTGGAGCATCAGCACCTTTAACCTCCTGTTCCGTACAGGTTGCAATTTGTCCTGAGGATAAACGGGAAGACGTGGAACCAACGAGAGACTAGCTCTTGGTGTTGGGACAGACACAGGTCACTCTATTTTCCCATCAGAAAGAAGAATTAACCACAGGCTCAGCCTGCCCCCCGGAACCAGAACAGGGCCTGAAGCCATTCTGCGATTTTGCCGCCAGCTCCCATAAAAACGAGTTGTAAACTGGAGGTTCAGGGCACTGCAATTCACAAACCTGCAGAGTTATAAATGATAACTCTCGTCCACAAATATATTGAGGGAAGGCAAAGAAGAGGATTTGAAATCAAGGCAGAATTGCAGGAAACAGATTTCAGGAGGTAGATTCGAATCGCCTTTAAAGCACATGAAAAGCGGCAAAACGTTGACAATGATGCCCTTGGCCAAAAAGGGCGTATGCGTTTTTTCCTGAATATATTCAGGAAAAAACGCATACGCCCTTTTTGGCCAACCAAGCAACCTGGAAAGGCAAATCAGCGCTACAAACAAGTCTCGCTTCCCATCGGTCAAAAGGGCCATGCTGAAAAAAGTGTCAAAACCAGAAATGCAGGACAGGCCATGGAGAAATGGGAGCCTTGCTACACTGATGGGCGGGATGTAAATTGCCAACAGCCACTCTGGAGAAGTGTACGGTGAGTCCTGAAACATCTAAAAAACACAGCTTAGAGAGCATAGGGCACTTCCACTCATGGGGGTATGAATTGGGAAAATGAAAAATCAGCAAGACACAAGCACTCCAAAGTTTAGGGCTGCTCTGTTGACCAGGACCTCCACTTCATTCCACCTTAAATATCCCAGGAAAGAGAAAAATAGGTAAAGAAGTTGTGGTCCTTATGTACAATGGAATATCACTCAGCCATGAAATCAATGTCATAAGGCTAGTAGCAGCATGATGAGTGGATTTAGGTACGACGATTCTAAGTGAAATAAGTCACACAGAAAAGGACACTTCTCATAAGGTATCACTGATAGAGGGAATGTAAAAACCGTTACACTTGAACTGAATTACAAAACAGAACAGAGTCACACATGCAGAAAACACACTATGGCTGCTTAACGGGAAAGGTGAGGTGGGGTGATACATAAAACAAGGGTATCAAATTAGCTCAGATACCGTTCCATAAACCCAATATGTAATAGACAAGACCTACTCCTTGCTCAGAGAACTGGACTCAACACGCCCTATTCACCGCACAAGAATATATCTGACTAATAATAATCGTAAAACCTATGTATTGATATCTCTCTGTTAGTGTGTCAAGTGGGTGTAAAGCGGCATAAACACAGCAGTGAAAAGCAGCTAAACCCCATTATAAAAATAAATTACTTTGAAACACCCATGAAACAAAGACAGTGAAAGAGAGAGAAATTCTTACACAATGCGTTCAGGGGCTGTGATGCAACCTGGATTGACCATATCTAGACTCACAGCTGGATCAGACATAAGGGTGGACACTCTTGGGGCTGAGAGGTTTGGTGAGGTTGGGTGAGCAAACGCAGACCCTTTAAAGGAATACTGCGTGGTACCCATCGCATGGGTCCCAAATCTCCAGGTTCAAGGGCATCTTCCTACATCAAAAACATGCATGAGAAACCCAGAAGATGGTACACCGTGTGATGGGGAAAGGTTTCTAAAACGCACCTCATTTCTCATCGCCTTGTGCCCGGGTTTGCCATTCCAGCCGCTTTACTAGCATGCTCCCTACTTGGAGCATCAGCACCTTTAACCTCCTGTTCCGTACAGGTTGCAATTTGTCCTGAGGATAAACGGGAAGACGTGGAACCAACGAGAGACTAGCTCTTGGTGTTGGGACAGGCACAGGTCACTCTATTTTCCCATCAGAAAGAAGAATTAACCACAGGCTCAGCCTGCCCCCCGGAACCAGAACAGGGCCTGAAGCCATTCTGCGATTTTGCCGCCAGCTCCCATAAAAACGAGTTGTAAACTGGAGGTTCAGGGCACTGCAATTCACAAACCTGCAGAGTTATAAATGATAACTCTCGTCCACAAATATATTGAGGGAAGGCAAAGAAGAGGATTTGAAATCAAGGCAGAATTGCAGGAAACAGATTTCAGGAGGTAGATTCGAATCGCCTTTAAAGCACATGAAAAGCGGCAAAACGTTGACAATGATGCCCTTGGCCAAAAAGGGCGTATGCGTTTTTTCCTGAATATATTCAGGAAAAAACGCATACGCCCTTTTTGGCCAACCAAGCAACCTGGAAAGGCAAATCAGTGCTACAAACAAGTCTCGCTTCCCATCGGTCAAAAGGGCCATGCTGAAAAAAGTGTCAAAACCAGAAATGCAGGACAGGCCATGGAGAAATGGGAGCCTTGCTACACTGATGGGCGGGATGTAAATTGCCAACAGCCACTCTGGAGAAGTGTACGGTGAGTCCTGAAACATCTAAAAAACACAGCTTAGAGAGCATAGGGCACTTCCACTCATGGGGGTATGAATTGGGAAAATGAAAAATCAGCAAGACACAAGCACTCCAAAGTTTAGGGCTGCTCTGTTGACCAGGACCTCCACTTCATTCCACCTTAAATATCCCAGGAAAGAGAAAAATAGGTAAAGAAGTTGTGGTCCTTATGTACAATGGAATATCACTCAGCCATGAAATCAATGTCATAAGGCTAGTAGCAGCATGATGAGTGGATTTAGGTACGACGATTCTAAGTGAAATAAGTCACACAGAAAAGGACACTTCTCATAAGGTATCACTGATAGAGGGAATGTAAAAACCGTTACACTTGAACTGAATTACAAAACAGAACAGAGTCACACATGCAGAAAACACACTGTGGCTGCTTAACGGGAAAGGTGAGGTGGGGTGATACATAAAACAAGGGTATCAAATTAGCTCAGATACCATTCCATAAACCCAATATGTAATAGACAAGACCTACTCCTTGCTCAGAGAACTGGACTCAACACGCCCTATTCACCGCACAAGAATATATCTGACTAATAATAATCGTAAAACCTATGTATTGACATCTCTCTGTTAGTGTGTCAAGTGGGTGTAAAGCGGCATAAACACAGCAGTGAAAAGCAGCTAAACCCCATTATAAAAATAAATTACTTTGAAACACCCATGAAACAAAGACAGTGAAAGAGAGAGAAATTCTTACACAATGCGTTCAGGGGCTGTGATGCAACCTGGATTGACCATATCTAGACTCACAGCTGGATCAGACATAAGGGTGGACACTCTTGGGGCTGAGAGGTTTGGTGAGGTTGGGTGAGCAAACGCAGACCCTTTAAAGTAATACTGCATGGTACCCATCGCATGGGTCCCAAATCTCCAGGTTCAAGGGCATCTTCCTACATCAAAAACATGCATGAGAAACCCAGAAGATGGTACACCGTGTGATGGGGAAAGGTTTCTAAAACGCACCTCATTTCTCATCGCCTTGTGCCCGGGTTTGCCATTCCAGCCGCTTTACTAGCATGCTCCCTACTTGGAGCATCAGCACCTTTAACCTCCTGTTCCGTACAGGTTGCAATTTGTCCTGAGGATAAACGGGAAGACGTGGAACCAACGAGAGACTAGCTCTTGGTGTTGGGACAGGCACAGGTCACTCTATTTTCCCATCAGAAAGAAGAATTAACCACAGGCTCAGCCTGCCCCCCGGAACCAGAACAGGGCCTGAAGCCATTCTGCGATTTTGCCGCCAGCTCCCATAAAAACGAGTTGTAAACTGGAGGTTCAGGGCACTGCAATTCACAAACCTGCAGAGTTATAAATGATAACTCTCGTCCACAAATATATTGAGGGAAGGCAAAGAAGAGGATTTGAAATCAAGGCAGAATTGCAGGAAACAGATTTCAGGAGGTAGATTCGAATCGCCTTTAAAGCACATGAAAAGCGGCAAAACGTTGACAATGATGCCCTTGGCCAAAAAGGGCGTATGCGTTTTTTCCTGAATATATTCAGGAAAAAACGCATACGCCCTTTTTGGCCAACCAAGCAACCTGGAAAGGCAAATCAGCGCTACAAACAAGTCTCGCTTCCCATCGGTCAAAAGGGCCATGCTGAAAAAAGTGTCAAAACCAGAAATGCAGGACAGGCCATGGAGAAATGGGAGCCTTGCTACACTGATGGGCGGGATGTAAATTGCCAACAGCCACTCTGGAGAAGTGTACGGTGAGTCCTGAAACATCTAAAAAACACAGCTTAGAGAGCATAGGGCACTTCCACTCATGGGGGTATGAATTGGGAAAATGAAAAATCAGCAAGACACAAGCACCCCAAAGTTTAGGGCTGCTCTGTTGACCAGGACCTCCACTTCATTCCACCTTAAATATCCCAGGAAAGAGAAAAATGGGTAAAGAAGTTGTGGTCCTTATGTACAATGGAATATCACTCAGCCATGAAATCAATGTCATAAGGCTAGTAGCAGCATGATGAGTGGATTTAGGTAAGACGATTCTAAGTGAAATAAGTCACACAGAAAAGGACACTTCTCATAAGGTATCACTGATAGAGGGAATGTAAAAACCGTTACACTTGAACTGAATTACAAAACAGAACAGAGTCACACATGCAGAAAACACACTATGGCTGCTTAACGGGAAAGGTGAGGTGGGGTGATACATAAAACAAGGGTATCAAATTAGCTCAGATACCATTCCATAAACCCAATATGTAATAGACAAGACCTACTCCTTGCTCAGAGAACTGGACTCAACACGCCCTATTCACCGCACAAGAATATATCTGACTAATAATAATCGTAAAACCTATGTATTGACATCTCTCTGTTAGTGTGTCAAGTGGGTGTAAAGCGGCATAAACACAGCAGTGAAAAGCAGCTAAACCCCATTATAAAAATAAATTACTTTGAAACACCCATGAAACAAAGACAGTGAAAGAGAGAGAAATTCTTACACAATGAGTTCAGGGGCTGTGATGCAACCTGGATTGACCATATCTAGACTCACAGCTGGATGAGACATAAGGGTGGACACTCTTGGGGCTGAGAGGTTTGGTGAGGTTGGGTGAGCAAACGCAGACCCTTTAAAGTAATACTGCATGGTACCCATCGCATGGGTCCCAAATCTCCAGGTTCAAGGGCATCTTCCTACATCAAAAACATGCATGAGAAACCCAGAAGATGGTACACCATGTGATGGGGAAAGGTTTCTAAAACGCACCTCATTTCTCATCTCCTTGTGCCCGGGTTCGCCATTCCAGCCGCTTTACTAGCATGCTCCCTACTTGGAGCATCAGCACCTTTAACCTCCTGTTCCGTACAGGTTGCAATTTGTCCTGAGGATAAACGGGAAGACGTGGAACCAACGAGAGACTAGCTCTTGGTGTTGGGACAGGCACAGGTCACTCTATTTTCCCATCAGAAAGAAGAATTAACCACAGGCTCAGCCTGCCCCCCGGAACCAGAACAGGGCCTGAAGCCATTCTGCGATTTTGCCGCCAGCTCCCATAAAAACGAGTTGTAAAATGGAGGTTCAGGGCACTGCAATTCACAAACCTGCAGAGTTATAAATGATAACTCTCGTCCACAAATATATTGAGGGAAGGCAAAGAAGAGGATTTGAAATCAAGGCAGAATTGCAGGAAACAGATTTCAGGAGGTAGATTCGAATCGCCTTTAAAGCACATGAAAAGCGGCAAAACGTTGACAATGATGCCCTTGGCCAAAAAGGGCGTATGCGTTTTTTCCTGAATATATTCAGAAAAAAACGCATACGCCCTTTTTGGCCAACCAAGCAACCTGGAAAGGCAAATCAGCGCTACAAACAAGTCTCGCTTCCCATCGGTCAAAAGGGCCATGCTGAAAAAAGTGTCAAAACCAGAAATGCAGGACAGGCCATGGAGAAATGGGAGCCTTGCTACACTGATGGGCGGGATGTAAATTGCCAACAGCCACTCTGGAGAAGTGTACGGTGAGTCCTGAAACATCTAAAAAACACAGCTTAGAGAGCATAGGGCACTTCCACTCATGGGGGTATGAATTGGGAAAATGAAAAATCAGCAAGACACAAGCACCCCAAAGTTTAGGGCTGCTCTGTTGACCAGGACCTCCACTTCATTCCACCTTAAATATCCCAGGAAAGAGAAAAATGGGTAAAGAAGTTGTGGTCCTTATGTACAATGGAATATCACTCAGCCATGAAATCAATGTCATAAGGCTAGTAGCAGCATGATGAGTGGATTTAGGTAAGACGATTCTAAGTGAAATAAGTCACACAGAAAAGGACACTTCTCATAAGGTATCACTGATAGAGGGAATGTAAAAACCGTTACACTTGAACTGAATTACAAAACAGAACAGAGTCACACATGCAGAAAACACACTATGGCTGCTTAACGGGAAAGGTGAGGTGGGGTGATACATAAAACAAGGGTATCAAATTAGCTCAGATACCATTCCATAAACCCAATATGTAATAGACAAGACCTACTCCTTGCTCAGAGAACTGGACTCAACACGCCCTATTCACCGCACAAGAATATATCTGACTAATAATAATCGTAAAACCTATGTATTGACATCTCTCTGTTAGTGTGTCAAGTGGGTGTAAAGCGGCATAAACACAGCAGTGAAAAGCAGCTAAACCCCATTATAAAAATAAATTACTTTGAAACACCCATGAAACAAAGACAGTGAAAGAGAGAGAAATTCTTACACAATGCGTTCAGGGGCTGTGATGCAACCTGGATTGACCATATCTAGACTCACAGCTGGATCAGACATAAGGGTGGACACTCTTGGGGCTGAGAGGTTTGGTGAGGTTGGGTGAGGAAACGCAGACCCTTTAAAGTAATACTGCATGGTACCCATCGCATGGGTCCCAAATCTCCAGGTTCAAGGGCATCTTCCTACATCAAAAACATGCATGAGAAACCCAGAAGATGGTACACCGTGTGATGGGGAAAGGTTTCTAAAACGCACCTCATTTCTCATCGCCTTGTGCCCGGGTTCGCCATTCCAGCCGCTTTACTAGCAAGCTCCCTACTTGGAGCATCAGCACCTTTAACCTCCTGTTCCGTACAGGTTGCAATTTGTCCTGAGGATAAACAGGAAGAAGTGGAACCAACGAGAGACTAGCTCTTGGTGTTGGGCCAGGCACAGGTCACTCTATTTTCCCATCAGAAAGAAGAATTAACCACAGGCTCAGCCTGCCCCCCGGAACCAGAACAGGGCCTGAAGCCATTCTGCGATTTTGCCGCCAGCTCCCATAAAAACGAGTTGTAAACTGGAGGTTCAGGGCACTGCAATTCACAAACCTGCAGAGTTATAAATGATAACTCTCGTCCACAAATAAATTGAGGGAAGGCAAAGAAGAGGATTTGAAATCAAGGCAGAATTGCAGGAAACAGATTTCAGGAGGTAGATTCGAATCGCCTTTAAAGCACATGAAAAGCGGCAAAACGTTGACAATGATGCCCTTGGCCAAAAAGGGCGTATGCGTTTTTTCCTGAATATATTCAGGAAAAAACGCATACGCCCTTTTTGGCCAACCAAGCAACCTGGAAAGGCAAATCAGCGCTACAAACAAGTCTCGCTTCCCATCGGTCAAAAGGGCCATGCTGAAAAAAGTGTCAAAACCAGAAATGCAGGACAGGCCATGGAGAAATGGGAGCCTTGCTACACTGATGGGCGGGATGTAAATTGCCAACAGCCACTCCGGGTAAGTGTCCGGTGAGTCCTGAAACATCTAAAAAACACAGCTTAGAGAGCATAGGGCACTTCCACTCATGGGGGTATGAATTGGGAAAATGAAAAATCAGCAAGACACAAGCACCCCAAAGTTTAGGGCTGCTCTGTTGACAAGGACCTCCACTTCATTCCACCTTAAATATCCCAGGAAAGAGAAAAATGGGTAAAGAAGTTGTGGTCCTTATGTACAGTGGAATATCACTCAGCCATGAAATCAATGTCATAAGGCTAGTAGCAGCATGATGAGTGGATTTAGGTACGACGATTCTAAGTGAAATAAGTCACACAGAAAAGGACACTTCTCATAAGGTATCACTGATAGAGGGAATGTAAAAACCGTTACACTTGAACTGAATTACAAAACAGAACAGAGTCACACATGCAGAAAACACACTATGGCTGCTTAACGGGAAAGGTGAGGTGGGGTGATACATAAAACAAGGGTATCAAATTAGCTCAGATACCATTCCATAAACCCAATATGTAATAGACAAGACCTACTCCTTGCTCAGAGAACTGGACTCAACACGCCCTATTCACCGCACAAGAATATATCTGACTAATAATAATCGTAAAACCTATGTATTGATATCTCTCTGTTAGTGTGTCAAGTGGGTGTAAAGCGGCATAAACACAGCAGTGAAAAGCAGCTAAACCCCATTATAAAAATAAATTACTTTGAAACACCCATGAAACAAAGACAGTGAAAGAGAGAGAAATTCTTACACAATGCGTTCAGGGGCTGTGATGCAACCTGGATTGACCATATCTAGACTCACAGCTGGATCAGACATAAGGGTGGACACTCTTGGGGCTGAGAGGTTTGGTGAGGTTGGGTGAGGAAACGCAGACCCTTTAAAGTAATACTGCATGGTACCCATCGCATGGGTCCCAAATCTCCAGGTTCAAGGGCATCTTCCTACATCAAAAACATGCATGAGAAACCCAGAAGATGGTACACCGTGTGATGGGGAAAGGTTTCTAAAACGCACCTCATTTCTCATCGCCTTGTGCCCGGGTTCGCCATTCCAGCCGCTTTACTAGCAAGCTCCCTACTTGGAGCATCAGCACCTTTAACCTCCTGTTCCGTACAGGTTGCAATTTGTCCTGAGGATAAACGGGAAGACGTGGAACCAACGAGAGACTAGCTCTTGGTGTTGGGACAGGCACAGGTCACTCTATTTTCCCATCAGAAAGAAGAATTAACCACAGGCTCAGCCTGCCCCCTGGAAACAGAACAGGGCCTGAAGCCATTCTGCGATTTTGTGGCCAGCTCCCATAAAAACGAGTTGTAAAATGGAGGTTCAGGGCACTGCAATTCACAAACCTGCAGAGTTATAAATGATAACTGTCGTCCACAAATATATTGAGGGAAGGCAAAGAAGAGGATTTGAAATCAAGGCAGAATTGCAGGAAAGAGATTTCAGGAGGTAGATTCGAATCGCATTTAAAGCACATGAAAAGCGGCAAAACGTTGACAATGATGCCCTTGGCCAAAAAGGGCGTATGCGTTTTTTCCTGAATATATTCAGGAAAAAACGCATACGCCCTTTATGGCCAACCAAGCAACCTGGAAAGGCAAATCAGCGCTACAAACAAGTCTCACTTCCCATCGGTCAAAAGGGCCATGCTGAAAAAAGTGTCAAAACCAGAAATGCAGGACAGGCCATGGAGAAATGGGAGCCTTGCTACACTGATGGGCGGGATGTAAATTGCCAACAGCCACTCTGGAGAAGTGTACGGTGAGTCCTGAAACATCTAAAAAACACAGCTTAGAGAGCATAGGGCACTTCCACTCATGGGGGCATGAATTGGGAAAATGAAAAATCAGCAAGACACAAGCACCCCAAAGTTTAGGGCTGCTCTGTTGACAAGGACCTCCACTTCATTCCACCTTAAATATCCAAGGAAAGAGAAAAATGGGTAAAGAAGTTGTGGTCCTTATGTACAATGGAATATCACTCAGCTATGAAATCAATGTCATAAGGCTAGTAGCAGCATGATGAGTGGATTTAGGTACGACGATTCTAAGTGAAATAAGTCACACAGAAAAGGACACTTCTCATAAGGTATCACTGATAGAGGGAATGTAAAAACCGTTACACTTGAACTGAATTACAAAACAGAACAGAGTCACACATGCAGAAAACACACTATGGCTGCTTAACGGGAAAGGTGAGGTGGGGTGATACATAAAACAAGGGTATCAAATTAGCTCAGATACCATTCCATAAACCCAATATGTAACAGACAAGACCTACTCCTTGCTCAGAGAACTGGACTCAACACGCCCTATTCACCGCACAAGAATATATCTGACTAATAATAATCGTAAAACCTATGTATTGATATCTCTCTGTTAGTGTGTCAAGTGGGTGTAAAGCGGCATAAACACAGCAGTGAAAAGCAGCTAAACCCCATTATAAAAATAAATTACTTTGAAACACCCATGAAACAAAGACAGTGAAAGAGAGAGAAATTCTTACACAATGCGTTCAGGGGCTGTGATGCAACCTGGATTGACCATATCTAGACTCACAGCTGGATCAGACATAAGGGTGGACACTCTTGGGGCTGAGAGGTTTGGTGAGGTTGGGTGAGCAAACGCAGACCCTTTAAAGTAATACTGCGTGGTACCCATCCCATGGGTCCCACATCTCCAGGTTCAAGGGCATCTTCCTACATCAAAAACATGCATGAGAAACCCAGAAGATGGTACACCGTGTGATGGGGAAAGGTTTCTAAAACGCACCTCATTTCTCATCGCCTTGTGCCCGGGTTCGCCATTCCAGCCGCTTTACTAGCAAGCTCCCTACTTGGAGCATCAGCACCTTTAACCTCCTGTTCCGTACAGGTTGCAATTTGTCCTGAGGATAAACGGGAAGACGTGGAACCAACGAGAGACTACCTCTTGGTGTTGGGACAGGCACAGGTCACTCTATTTTCCCATCAGAAAGAAGAATTAACCACAGGCTCAGCCTGCCCCCCGGAACCAGAACAGGGCCTGAAGCCATTCTGTGATTTTGCGGCCAGCTCCCATAAAAACGAGTTGTAAAATGGAGGTTCAGGGCACTGCAATTCACAAACCTGCAGTTATAAATGATAACTCTCGTCCACAAATATATTGAGGGAAGGCAACGAAGAGGATTTGAAATCAAGGCAGAATTGCAGGAAACAGATTTCAGGAAGTAGATTCGAATCGCATTTAAAGCACATGAAAAGCGGCAAAACGTTGACAATGATGCCCTTGGCCAAAAAGGGCGTATGCGTTTTTTCCTGAATATATTCAGGAAAAAAGGCATACGCCCTTTTTGGCCAACCAAGCAACCTGGAAAGGCAAATCAGCGCTACAAACAAGTCTCGCTTCCCATCGGTCAAAAGGGCCATGCTGAAAAAAGTGTCAAAACCAGAAATGCAGGACAGGCCATGGAGAAATGGGAGCCTTGCTACACTGATGGGCGGGATTTAAATTGCCAACAGCCACTCTGGAGAAGTGTCCGGTGAGTCCTGAAACATCTGAAAAACACAGCTTAGAGAGCATAGGGCACTTCCACTCATGGGGGTATAAATTGGGAAAATTAAAAATCAGCAAGACACAAGCACCCCAAAGTTTAGGGCTGCTCTGTTGACCAGGACCTCCACTTCATTCCACCTTAAATATCCCAGGAAAGAGAAAAATGGATAAAGAAGTTGTGGTCCTTATGTACAATGGAATATCACTCAGCCATGAAATCAATGTCATAAGGTTAGTAGCAGCATGATGAGTGGATTTAGGTACGACGATTCTAACTGAAATAAGTCACACAGAAAAGGACACTTCTCATAAGGTATCACTTTTAGAGGGAATGTAAAAACCGTTACACTTGAACTGAATTACAAAACAGAACAGAGTCACACATGCAGAAAACACACTATGGCTGCTTAACGGGAAAGGTGAGGTGGGGTGATACATAAAACAAGGGTATCAAATTAGCTCAGATACCGTTCCATAAACCCAATATGTAGTAGACAAGACCTACTCCTTGCTCAGAGAACTGGACTCAACACGCCCTATTCACCGCACAAGAATATATCTGACTAGTAATAATCTTAAAACCTATGTATTGATATCTCTCTGTTAGTGTGTCAAGTGGGTGTAAAGCGGCATAAACACAGCCGTGAAAAGCAGCTAAACCCCATTATGAAAATAAATTACTTTGAAAAACCCATGAAACAACGACAGTGAAAGAGATAGAAATTCTTACACAATGCGTTCAGGGGCTGTGATGCAACCTGGATTGACCATATCTAGACCCACAGCTGGATGAGACATAAGGGTGGACACTCTTGGGGCTGAGAGGTTTGGTGAGGTTGGGTGAGCAAACGCAGACCCTTTAAAGTAATACTGCGTGACACCCATCGCATGGGTCCCAAATCTCCAGGTTCAAGGGCATCTTCCTACATCAAAAACATGCATGAGAAACCCAGAAGATGGTACACCATGTGATCGGGAAAGGTTTCTAAAATGCACCTCATTTATCATCTCCTTGTGCTCGGGTTGGCCATTCCAGCCACTTTCCTAGCAATCTCCCTACTTGGAGCATCAGCACCTTTAACCTCCTGTTCCGTACAGGTTGCAATTTGTCCTGAGGATGAACGGGAAGAGGGGGAACCAATGAGAGACTAGATCTAGGTGTTGGGACAAGCACAGGTCACTCTATTTTCCCTTCAGAAAGAAGAATTAACCACAGGCTCAGCCTGCCCCCCGGAAGTAGAACAGGGCCTGAAGCAATCCTGCGCTTTTGCGGCCAACTCCCAAAAAAGCGAGTTGAAAAATGGATCTCAGGGGCACTGCAATTCACAAACCTGCAGAGTTATCAATGATAACTCTCGTCCACAAATATATTGAGGGAAGGCAACGAAGAGGATTTGAAAGCAAGGCAGAATTGCAGAAACATACTTAAGGAGGTAGATTCGAATCGCCTTTAAAGCAAATGAAAAGCGGCAAAACGTTGACAATGATACCCTTGGCCAAAAAGGGCGTATGCGTTTTTTCCTGAATATATTCAGGAAAAAACGCATACGCCCTTTTTGGCCAACCAAGCAACCTGGAAAGGCAAATCAGCGCTACAAAGAAGTCTCGCTTCCCATCGGTCAAAAGGGCCATGCTGAAAAAAGTGTCAAAACCAGAAATGCAGGACAGGCCATGGAGAAATGGGAGCCTTCCTACACTGATGGGCGGGATGTAAATTGCCAACAGCCACTCTGGAGAAGTGTACGGTGTGTCCTGAAACATCTAAAAAACACAGCTTAGAGAGCATAGGGCATTTCCACTCATGGGCGTATAAATTGGGAAAACTAAAAATCAGCAAGACACAGGCACACCAAAGTTTAGGGCTGCTCTGTTGACAAGAACCTTCTCTTCATTACACCTTAAATATCCCAGGAAATAGGAAAATGGATAACGATGTTGTGGTCCTTATGTACAATGGAATATCACTCAGCCATGAAATCAATGTCATAAGGCTATTAGCAGCATGATGAGTGGATTTATGTTCGACGATTCTAAGTGAAATAAGTCACACAGAAAAAGACACTTATCATAAGCTATCACTTATAGAGGGAATGTAAAAACCGCTACACTTGAACTGAATTACAAAGCAGAACAGAGTCACACGTTTAGAAAACACACTATGGGTGCTTAACGGGAAAGGTGAGGTGGGGTGATGCATAAAACAAGGGTTTCATATTAGCTCAAATACCGATCCATAAACCCAATATGTAATAGACATGACCTACTCCTTGCTCAGTGAAGTGGATGCAACACCCCCTATTCAACGAACAAGAATATATCTGACTAGTAAAAATCTTAAAACCTATGTATTGATTTCTCTCTGTAAGTGAATCAAGTGGGTGTAAAGGGGCATAAACACAGCAGTGAAAATCAGGTAACCCCCATTATAAAAATAAATTACTTTAAAATCCCAAAAAACAAAGACAGTGATAGAGGGAGAAATTTTTACATAATTCGTTCCGGGGCTGTGATGCAACCTGGTGTGACCATATCTAGACCCACAGCTGGATGAGAAATAAAGCTGGACACTCTTGGGGCTGAAGGTCTCTTTCCCTATTTACCAGATTGGGAACGTAGAAAGGCTGCCACCCTCTGGCCGTTACCTGCAAAAGCAGCTTTAAAACCTGTGCTAATGGTCACTTCATATGAACAAGTACTTCAGGGCTGTAAATGAAACGTGCCCTCAAAATGTCTTGAGGGAGGTAATGGCCAAAAATTTTCAAAATGTGACACTTACTTTAAGAAAACACTTTGAAGAACTAAGCTGTAATCACAGTTTGATAAATAAAAAGGGCATGCTTTAAAGCTCAATTTCAACAGATTATGGGACACATGCAAATTCAACCACAGATAGGTATCAGCTCGCACCTGTTAGAATAACCATCAGCAAGAAAACTACAAACAATAAATATTGAAGGTGTTTTGGAGAAATGCATACCCTCAATTTTAAGTGGGACGTAACCTGGAAAGAGCCACTAATGAGAACTGAATGGTGGTGCCTTTAAAACATACACACTGAGCTACCATATGATACAGCAAGCCCACTCCTTGGCCTATAACATAAGAAGATATAACTGGAAAGACACAGGCAAGCAAATGTGCATTGCAGCAGTATTACAATAGCCAAGACATGGAGGCAACCAGAAAGTCCATCAAGAGGTGCGTGGCCAAAGAAGAACTGGTACACGTACAGATGGAATATTAGCCAGGGAAAAAAATGAAACAATGCCATTTGCAGCACCATGTATGATTCTTGAGGTAATCAGGCAAATTGTACTAAGTCAGAAAGCAAAAGACACATATCCTATAATATCACTTATAGGTCTTAGCTAAAAATTGATACCAATGAAGATATTTCCACAGAGAAATGCAATCACAGATTCATTAAACAAACTTATGGTTCACCAAATGGAAAGGTGTGAGGATTGGATACATTAGGATATTGGGGTTAAGATAGATATAGAAACACATGTGAAATATGTAATCACCAAAGACCTACGTAATACCAAGACAAGACTACTCAACATCGTGTCATAACCTACATGGGAAAATGATCCAAAGAAGAATAGATATATGTATATGTTTAAAAGAACCACATCTTTCACACCTAGAAGAAACAAAACATTTTAATTAAATTTGCTCTGACAAAAAATAAAAATTAAATTAAAAAAAGAACAAGAAGTAATGAGACATAAACTTAAGGGGCTATTTGCTGGCACATTGCATTCTAATTTACAACCAGAACATGACTTCCATTAAGGCTCTGTCATCACTAATAAAGCAGCTTTATAAGCAATGTTGAAGGTAGCTTAAAAGAAGTCTCACTAATTATTGATAGTAACAAGGAAACAAAGAAAAGTAAAAATCTCACTGCAAAAAGTATACATAGGGTAAGGATAGTAGATCAAACACTTATTAAACTTCTGTAAAGAATAAAAGACAACAGTAGTATGTTTTTTTAAAAAGAGAGGGCCCAAATAAATCTGAAATGAAAGAGATGATGTTACAACGGACACCACAGAAATACAAAGTATCCTAAGATACACACAGGGTAACTCAGGGCTCAGACTGGACAGAGCCCACTCTCCAGTCCCCTGTACATGACTTACAGGAGCCTCAGGAACTGAGGAGGGGGTCCCTGAGGAGAGGCTCAAGATAGAATATGGTAGACATTAACATGACTGCATTCATCTTAAACATGCCTGAACTACATTCACACGAGATGATTTTGTCCTGTATGTACATCGGCACCTCTAGTTGGAACTGCAGATCTTTGGCTTCAACACCTCTACTGACAACATTAGCGTCACCTGCTGTGGACCGTCTCCTATAGGATTTCTAGAATCACAAAACATCGAAGCTTCACAGGACCCAGAGTCTGTGCAACTCCACACAGAGTCTCAGAGTCTCAACTCCACTCAGATACTCCACTCTTGGAGGGCACACACAAAGTAGTGTGCACATCAGGACCCAGGGGAAGGAGCAGTGACCCTGTAGGAGAATGACCAGAACTACCCGCTACTTTTAGAGGGTCTCCTGCAGAGGCAGGTGGTGGCTGTGGCTGTGGCTCACCGTGAGGACAACGACACTGGCAGCAGAAGTTCTGGGAAATACTCCTTGGTGTGAGCCCTCCCAGAGTCCGCCATTAGCCCCACCAAGAGCAAGGTAGGCTCCAGGGCTGGGTCGCCTCAGGCCAAACAACCAACAGGGAGGGAACCCAGCCCCATGCATCAGCAGACAAGCGGATTAAACTTTTTATTAAAGTTTTATTTAATCCGTAGACAAGCGGATTAAAGCTCTGCCCACCAAAGCAACACCCAGCTCTACCCACCACCAGTCCTTCCCATCAGGAAGCTTGCACAAGCCTCTAAGATAGACTCATCCACCGGAGAGCAGACAGCAGAAGCAAGAAGAACTACAATTCTGCAGCCTGTGGAAGGAAAACCACATTCACAGAAAGATAGACAAAATGAAAAGGCAGAGGACTTTATACCAGATCAAGGAACAAGATAAAACCCCAGAAAAAAAAAACAAAATGAGGTGGAGATAGGGAACCTTCCAGAAAAAAAATTCAGAATAATGATAGTGAAGTTGAGCCAAGACCTTGGAAAAAGAAAGGAGGCAAAGATCGAGAAGATGCAAGAAATGTTTAACAAAGACCTAGAAGAATTAAGGAACAAACACCTAGAAGAATTAAAGAACAAACAAACAGAGGTGAACAATGGAATAACTGAAATGAAAAATACACTAGAAGGAATCAGTAGCAGAATAACTGTGGCAGAAGAACGGATAAGTGACCTGGAAGACAGAAAGGTGGAAATCACTGCCATGGAACAGAATAAAGAAAAAGAATGAAAATAAACGAAGACACCCCAAGAGTCCTCTGGGACAACATTAAACGCAACAACATTCGCATTATAGGGGTCCCAGAAGGAGAAGAGAGAGAGAAAGGACCCGAGAATATATTTAAAGAGATAATGGTCAAAAACTTCCCTAGCATGGGAAAAGAAATAGCCACCCAAGTCCAGAAGCACAGAGTGTCCCAGGCAGGATAAACCAAAGGAGAAAAATGACAAGACACATAGTAATCAAATTGACAAAAATTAACGACAAAGAAAAATGATTGAAAGCAGCAAGGGAAAAATGACAAATAACATACAAGGGAACTCCCATAAGGATAACAACTGATTTCTCAGCAGAAAATCTACAAGCCAGAAGGAAGTGGCATGATAAATTTAAAGTGATGAAAGGGAAGAACCTACAACCAAGAGTACTCCACCCTGCAAAGAGCTCATTCAGATTTGATGGAGAAATCAAAAGCCTTACAGACAAGCAAAAGCTAAGAGAATTCAGCACCATGAAACCAGCTCTACACCAAATGCTAAAGGAACTTCTCTAAGTGGGAAACACAAGAGAAGAAAAGGACCCACCAAGACAAACCCATAACAATTAAGAAAATAGTAGTAGGAACATACATATCGATAATTACCTTAAACGTGAATGCACTACATGTTCCAACCAAAAGACACAGGCTCGCTGAATGGATACAAAAACAAGACCCATATATATGCTGTCTACAAGAGATCCATTTCAGACCTAGGGACACATACAGACTCAAAGTGAGGCGATGGAAAAATATATTCTATGCAAATGAAAATCAAAAGAAAGCTGGAGTAGCAATACTCATATCAGATAAAATAGACTTTAAAATAAAGAATGTTACAAGAGACAAGGAAAGGCACTACATAATGGTCAGGGGATCAATCCAAGAAGAAGATATAACAATTATAAATATATATGTACCCAAAATAGGAGCAGCTCAATGTATAAGGCAACTGCTAACAGCTATAAAAGAGGAAATCGACAGTAACACAATAATAGCGGGGGACTTTAACAGCTCACTTACACCAGTGGAGATCAGCCAGACAGAAAATTAATAAGGAAACACAAGCTTTAAATGACACAATAGACCAGATAGAGTTAATTGATATTTATAGGACATTCCATCCAAAAACAGCAGATTACACGTTCTTCTCAACTGCACACGGAACATTCTCCAGGATAGATCACATCTTGGGTCACAGATAAAGCCTCAGTAAATTTAAGAAAACTGAAATCATATCAAGCAGCTGTTCCGACCACAATGCTATGAGATTAGAAATCAATTACACGGAAAAAACCGTAAAAAACACAAACACATGGAGGCTAAACAATACGTTACTAAATAACCAAGAGATCACTGAAGAAATCAAAGAGGAAATCAAAAACTACCTAGAGACAAATGACAACAAAAACACGATGATCCAAAACCTATGGGATGCAGCAAAAGGAGTTCTAAGAGGGAAGTTTATAGCAATACAAGCCTACCTCAAGAAACAAGAAAAATCTCAAATAAACAATCTAACCTTACACCTAGAGGAACTAGAGAAAGAAGAACAAAACCCAAAGTTAGTAGAAGGAAAGAAATCATAAAGATCAGAGCAGAAATAAATGAAATAGAAACAAAGAAAACGAAAGCAAAGATCAATAAAACTAAAAGCTGGTTCTTTGAGAAGATAAGCAAAAATGATCAACCTTTAGCCGGACTCCAGAAAAAGAGGGAGAGGACGCAAATCAACAAAATTAGAAGTGAAAAAGCAGAAGTTATAACAGACACCACAGGAATACAAAGCATCCTAAGAGACTACTACAAGCAACTCTAGGCCAATAAAATGGACAATCTGGAAGAAATGGACAAATTCTTAGAAAGGGATAACCTTCTAAGACTGAACCAGGAAGAAATAGAAAATATGAACAAACCTATCACAAGCAATGAAATTGAAACTGTGATTAAAAATCTTCCAACAAACAAAAGTCCAGAACCAGATGGCATCACAGGTGAATTCTATCAAACATTTAGAGCAGAGCTAACACCCAACCTTCTCAAATTCTTCAAAACAATTGCAGCGGAAGGAACACTCCCAAACTCATTCTATGAGACCACCATCACCCTGATACCAAAATCAGACAGAGATACTACAAGGAAAGAAAATTATAGACCAATATCACTGATGAATATAGATGTAAAAATCCTCAACAAAATACTAGCAAACAGAATCGAACAACACATGAAAAGGATCATACACCATGATCAAGTGGGGTTTATCCCAGGGATGCGAGGATTCTTCAATATACACAAATCAATGTGATACACCATATTAACAAATTGTAGAATAAAAGCATATGATCATCTCAATAGATGAAGGAAAAGATTTTGAGAAAATTCAACACTCATTTACGATAAAAACTCTGCAGAGTGTGGGCATAGAGGGAAACTACCTCAACATAATAAAGGCCATATATGACAAACCCACAGCAAACAACATTCTCAATGGTGAAAAACTGAAAGCGTTTCCTCTAAGATCAGGAACAAGACGAGGATGTCCACTCTCACCACTGCTATTCAACATAGTTTTGGAAGTCCTAGCCATGGCAATCAGAGAAGAAAAAGAAATAAAAGGAATACAAAAAGGAAAAGAAGAAGTAAAATTGTCACTGTTTGCAGATGACATGATATCATAGATAGAGAATCCTAAAGATGCCACCAGAAAACCACTGGAGCTAATCAATGAATTTGGTAAAGTTGCAGGATACAAAATTAATGCACAGAAATTGCTTGCATTCCTATACACTAACAATGAAAGATCAGAAAGAGAAATTAAGGAAACAATCCCATTACCACTGCAACAAAAAGAATAAAATACCTAGGAATAAACCTACCTAAGGAAGTAAAAGACCTGTACTCAGAAAACTATAAGACACTGATGAAAGAAATCAAAGATGATATAAACAGATGGAGACATATACCATGTTCTCGGATTAGAAGAATCAATATTGTGAAAATGACTATACTACCCAAAGCAATCTACAGATTCAATGCAATCCCGATCAAAATACCTTTGGCATTTTCTACAGAACAAGAAAAAAAAAATCTTAAAATTTGTAGGGAGACACAAAAGACCCTGGATAGCCAAAGCAGTCTTGAGGGGGGAAAAAAAGAGCTGGAGGAATCAGACTTCCAGACTTCAGACTATATTGCAAAGCTACAGTAATCAAGATAATATGGTACTGACACAAGAACAGAAATATAGGTCAATAGAACAGGATAGAAAGCACAGAGATAAACCCACGTACCTATGGTTCACTAATCTATGACAAAGGAGGCAAGGGTATACAATGGAGAAAAGACAGTGTCTTCAGCAAGTGGTGCTGGGAAAACTGGACAGTTACATGTAAAAGAATGAAATTAGTACAGTCCCTAACACCATACACAAAAATAAACTCAAAATGGATTAGAGACCTAAATATAAGACCAGCCACTATAAAACTCTTAGAGGAAAACATAAGCAGAACAGTCTATGACATAAATCACAGCAAGATCCTTTTTGACCCACCTCCTAGAGAAATGGAAATAAAAACAAAAATAAAAAAATGGGACCGAATGAAACATAAATTCTTTTGCACAGCAAAGGAAAACATAAGCAAGATGAAAAGACAACCATCAGAATGGGAGAAAATATTTTCAAATGAAGCAAATGGCAAAGGATTAATCTCCAAAAAGCAGCTCATGTAGCTCAATATCACAAAACCAAACAACCCAATCCAAAAATGGGCAGAAGACCTAAATAGACATTTCTCCAAAGAAGATATACAGGTTGCCAACAAACACATGAAAGGATGCTGAACATCACTAATCATTAGAGAAATGCAAATCAAAACTACAGTGAGGTATCACCTCACACCAGTCAGAATGGCCATCATCAAAAAATCTACCAACAATAAATGCTGGAGAGGCATTTCTTGGAGCAAAGGGAACCCTCTTGCACTGTTGGTGGGAATGTAAATTGATATAGCCACTAGGGAGAACGGTATGGGGGTTCCTTAAAAACTAAAAATAGAACTACCATACAACCCAGCAAACCCACTCCTGGACATTTACCCTGAGAAAACCATAATTCAAAAAGAGTCATGTACCACAATGTTCACTGTAGCTCTATTTACAATAGCCAGGACATGGAAGCAACCTAAGTGTCCATCAACAGATAAATGGATAAGGAAGATGTGGCACAAATATACAATGGAACATTATTCAGCCATAAAAAGAAACGAAATTGAGTTACTTTTAGTGAGGTGGATGGATCTAGAGTCTGTCCTACAGAGTGAAGTAAGTCAGAAAGAGAAAAACAAATACCGTATGCTAACACATATATATGGAATCTTAAAAAAAAAAAAGTTTATGAAGAACCTAGGGGCAGGAAAGGATTAAGGACACAGACGTAGAGAAAGGACTTGAGGACATGGGGAGAGGGAAGGGTAAGCTGGGACAAAGTGAGAGAGTGGTATGGACATATATACACTACCAAATGTAAAATTGATAGCTACTGGGAAGCAGCCACATAGCACAGGGAGATCAGCTCTGTGCTTTGTGACCACCTAAAAGGGTGGGATAAGGGAGTGAGAGGGAGTTGCAAGAGGGAGGGGATATGGTGTTATATGTATAAGCACAGCTGATTCACTTTTTTATACAGCAGAAACTAACACACAATTGTAAAGCAATTATACTCCAATAAAGATGTAAAAGAAAAAAAAAAGCCCAGAGATAAACCTACACACCTATGGCCCACTAATCTATGACAAAGGAGGCAAGGGTATACAAAGGAGAAAAGACAGTCTCTTCAATAAGTGGTGCTGGGAAAAATGGACAGCTACATGTAAAAGAATGAAATTAGAACACTCCCTAACGCCATACACAAAAAATAAACTCAAAATGGATTAGAGACCAAAATGTAAGACCGGACACTATAAAACTCTTAGAGGAAAACATAGGAAGAATACTCTTTGACATAAATCACAGCAAGATCTTTTTTGATCCACCTCCTAGAGTAATGGAATAAAAAAAAAATAAACATATGGGAGCAAATGAAACCTAAAAGCTTTTGCAAAGCAAAGGAAACTACAAACAAGACGAAAAGACAACCCTCACAATGGGAGAAAATATTTGCAAACGAATCAATGGACAAAGGATTAATCTCCAATGTATATAAACAGCTCATGCAGCTCAACAGTAAAAAAACAAACAACCCAATCCAAAAATGGGCAGATGACGTAAATAGACATTTGTCCCAAGAAGACATACAGATGACCAAGAAGCACATGAAAAGCTGCTCGACATCACTAATTATTAGAGAAATATAAACCAAAACTACAATGAGGTATCGCCTCACACGAGTTAGAATGGGCATCATCAGAAAATCTACAAGCAACAAATGCTGGAGAGGGTGTGGAGAAAAGGGAACCCTCTTACACTATTTGTGGGAATGTAAATTGATACAGTCACGATGGAGAACAGTATGGAGGTTCCTTAAAAAACTAAAAATAGAATTACCATATGACCCAGCAATCCCACTACTGGCCATATACCCAGAGAAAACCATAATTCAAAAAGACATATTCACCACAATATTCATTGCAGCACTATTTACAATAGCCAGGTCATGGAAGCAACCTAAATGCCCATAGACAGACGAACAGAAAAGATGTGCTACATATATAAAATGGAATATTACTCAGCCATAAAAAGGAATGAAATTGGGTCATTTGTAGAGACGTGGATAGATCTAGAGACTGTCATACAGAGTGAAGTAAGTCAGAAAGAGAAAAACAAATATCGTATATTAACGCATACATGTGGAACCTAGAAAAATGGTAAAGATGAACCGGTTTGCAAGGCAGAAATAGAGACACAGATGTAGAGAACAAATGTATGGACACCAAGGGGGGAAAGTGGCAGGGTGGTGGTGGTGGGATGAATTGCGAGCCTGGGATTGACATATATACACTTATATGTATAAAATAGGTTACCAATAAGAGCCTGCTGTATAAAAAAATGAATAAAATAAATTCAAAAATTAAAAAATAAGTAATACTTAAAAAAATAAAACAGAAAAAAAAGTTCTGCCCTTCCCATAGACGTATTTATATGAATGAATTATTTCCATGCTTATATCCATAAATACAAAAAGAGGAATAAAACTTACCTTGAACCAAAAAAGAAAAAAAAAAAAAAACAGAACCCACTGGTCATACAGAGGAAAACCCTATCAGGGCACTTGCTCCAGGGGTAAACAATTCTGAAGTTGGTCACAGGTGGGGAATCATCTCCCATGCAGCCAGCAGCCCCCACACGAGGAGCGTCCTCATTGCAAAGCTGGGGGACCGTGAGGAGGCGTCTCTGAGTAAACGTGAGCTGAGCCCCAGGCCAGCTGCTGCTGAACTTTTCCCACCCTTCCCAGGTAAAACACCTGAATGTGTGCAAAGACTTTAAAAACTAGAGGAAGGGGCTTGGAGTCACACCAGCGACAGCACGCAGGCCGACTTGGTGCCTGCAGGCCAGCCAGGATGGTCCTGGCCCCGGGCGCTCGTCTGGAAGCTTTCCATTTCCCTGCCTGAGGTACCCCTCCTGTCCCGGCCCCCACTGCTTTTTTCCTTCCTCACCTCTGCCCGGGGAGAAATTCCAGCAGCAAGTATGGGTGACACATCCTCTTCTTTAGCAGGTGGCAGCCCGGCAACTCCTGCAGAAAGTCCAGCAGAGCCCCAGTCACACTGGGCCACTCATAGAGCCGTGGGCCCTACTCCCTCCCACCAGCCCAACCCCGAGACTGCTGACGGGGCAGAGAATATGGCGTCAGGCACAGCTGCAGAGGCTTTTGCTGCCTGGAGGGGTGTTTATATTGACCTCAACCCAGGCACACCTGGGAAGGGCTGGCCGGCCGGGTCAGGCTGCCCAGGTCAGCCAATCCTCGCCCCTCAGGGGCTCAGAGTTGCAGGAAATGGGCCTTGCTGCACCGGCCAGATCCAAGGAACAGGTGTAGGGTCCCGAGAGTCAGGATAGATAAGGGGCGGCAGCCCTGGCTTGTTTTCGAATCATTTTATCTGGTCCATGAGTGGGAGACAACTTCAAGAAGACCCTCTGCTAATGAGAGGAACCCAGGAGTCAGGGAGAGGAGGGGTGGTGGGTGGAGACAGAGGCCTGGTGCCCCGGCTGCAGTGGAAGCCCCTGGAAGACCAGGCAGAGGGAGGCCGCACAGAGTGAAGCCTAGGGTCACAGACCTGTTGGAGCTGCTGTTTGTTAGTTCAAGCTCTGCTCTGAGGTGCTCTGTGTCAGCTCTGAGTGACAGGGGTGCTGGGGGTGCTCTGCAATGAGGGCTATGTGCACGGTTCCTGTGTGCCCAGCCCTGCCGGGGTACCTGTCCACGGGAGCTCCATATCCAGGGAGGGGCCTGCCCACGAGAGCCCCGTGGGCTGCTGCGTACCTGCCCAGGTGAGCTCCATATCCTGGGAGGGGCCTGACCACAAGAGCCCCGTGGGCTGCTGGGGACCTGGTAGAGGACGCCAGGACAGTCAGTGAAGCCACAGAGGATATACATCTAGTAGTTCCTAATTCCTACACCCTGCTGGTCATTCTACCATCCACCAGGACATGGCATTCTGTATTAGACTTCAATGATGCCTTCTTCTGTATTCCATTAGTCCCAGAGTCACAAGAAATTTTGCCTGTGAGTGGCAGGACTCAACCTACAACAAAAACAATACTGCTGGGCCGTCCTGCCCCAGGGGTTCAAAAATTCCCACACCATCTTTGGGGAAACGTTAGCTAAAGACCTAAAAGATCTACCTCTGGAGAAGGGAACCCTCCTTCAATATGCAGATGACATTCTGATCACCAGCCCGACTAAGGAGGCCTCTGAACTACCTAGCCAATAAAAGATAGAAGGTGTCCAAGGAAAAGGCTCAAATATCACAAACTAAGGTGGCCTTCCTGGGCTTCATTCGCACAGAAGGTCGGAGAAGCCCACCCCAGGAAAGGGAAGAAGCCATTTGCAGCCTCACCTTTCCTGAAACTAGAAGACAGCTTAGGGGTTCCTGGGGAGACCGGGGTTTGCTGCATCTGGATCCCTAACTACAGTCTAATAGCTGGGCCTCTATATGAAACACTGAAAGGAAAAGATGATGATCCTTTTGAATAGAATCCAGAAGCGGCCTTTCAAGAATGGAAAGAGCAGTCAATTCAGACCCTGGCCCTGGACCTCCCTAAGTTAGCTAAACCCTTTGACCTTTACATTCCTGGTCCAAGGCGAATCGCCCTTGGAGTATTAGTGCAAAAACTGGGACCACTTGAAATGGAACAATGCAAGAATGCCCTCCAGGCATTGGCCAGCCACCCCATCCGACCAGGATACTGGGGGTATCTAAAAACCTGGAAATCAGCAGCCCGCAAGGCCAGCTCCCTCCTAAGGGAAAAGGACGCCACTTGGTGATCCTAACCACCCACCATGCCCTGAAGTTGCAGGGATTGCTCCGTGGGCACAATGACCTCGAGTGAGGAGGCCCTCCAACACCAACCTCCAGAGAGACAACCTGGGGCAATGGGCCCCCATGACGACTCGTGTGACCATCACTTGACCTGGAGCTTCTCTCAGAAAACAACAAGAGTGTGCCCCAAAAGAGCAGACTATTGCTTACAGGACTTACTGCACCCAGAGCAGAGCTAATAAACTTGGCAGGGGAACCGTAAATAACGCTGCCACCATAGAAAAGCCTACAGACACCGCAGTGACGGCGGCCAATGAGACCGGCTGTACTCCTGGCTACTTCAAAAGGCCGTTGACTGAGTGGCCATCATGGTCCTGGATCACCACCGGCCCTGGACTGTCTGGGAGTTGAGCAAGCAGGGCTCTGACACCTGGTGCTGTTTGTACGTTAATTCAGTGGCCTAACTGAAGAAAGCACAGACTACTGGTCAGAGCATCTAGGCTGGCAGAAACCATCAGCCTAAGGGGGCTGAACCAATGTGGAGCAGGGTAAAACCGCCCACCCCCCCAGCGTCTCTGCACATCTCTTTCCTGGACCCTTAAAGGTCATTAGAATCTATAAAACTTCCAATGCTGGTGCTCAGGCAGACGAGCAGTGAGGGAGGAGGCCTGCGGACAATCAACCTCACCTGGAGGCTGCTGGGGAGAAGTCCTGCCCCTCCCCCCGGGTATGAGGACACCCAACTCAGCATGAAGCATTTACAGAAGACGTGTCTGCACCCTCAGCGCCCCAAGAATGAGGAATGGGACAAAAGGCAGAGGAGGGCTTTGTCACTGGCAAAGCCCATTAAAAATTCCTGGGAGATAAAAATAGAATCTGGGCAATAAAATAAAGTCTAACCATTTTTTCCTTTGTGCTTTGTCTAATTTCACTTGCTCCTAGGTTTCCACATGCAGAGGTCCCACACCCGACACTTCAGACCCGATTTCCTAGTGCAAAATGGCTGGGCCGACACCTCAGCTCGTGGGGCCCCGTGCAGACTCTGCGACATAGGAGCCTGAGCTCCAGCCAACCTGGCCCTCGAGAGCTCCGCCCCCTCCCTCCCGCTGATGCTGACAGGATCCCTACACAGCAGCCCGGCCCACAACCCGCAGGGGAGCACACACTCTCACCTCTCCATTCTCTGATCAAAATATAAAGTTTTCCTTTGCTTCTGAACCAAAGTCAGTCTCGATCTGTTGGCTCCAATGACACTGGGCAGGGAGACCCTTGTTGGGGCCCACTCTGCAGGATCAGTAACAGAATTTGAGAACATTGTAACTTCAATGAACAGATGTGTGAGCCAAACTGTAATTAACATAGAGCAGTGTATAAGGCTCGTGTAAAATAAGATGTTTCTAACACTTCCATTTGATATTTCCATCACTTTATTATAAGCAAGTTCAGTGGAGGGGTTTGTCTTATTTGTCAGGTCAACAGTAGAGAAATGCAGTGATTTCTTTCCAAGGATGTACATCTAATAATCTTGGTTGAAGTTTCAACCTTGTTTGGAATGATTTTCCATTGAAAATGATACCTCTCTTTCAGCTCCTAGATTTCTGAGAAGTATAAAATCTTATATTTTTTATTACCAAAGGGGAAAGGTGGGAGGAGGGATAAATTAACAGTTTCAGATTAACATATACACACTGCTATGTATAAAATATATCATCAACAAGGAACTACTGTATAGCACAGGGAACTATACTCAATATTTTGTAATGACCCCTGAGGGGAAATAACCTGAAAAACAATAGATATCTATATCGACATCATCTATCAACTACAGATAAAATGGAAACTAAAGGAGGCCGATGGTGAGCGTTTCTGAACCTAAAGACTTCAATCATCTAAAGTTCGGACTCTGCCTACGGCCCAAGTCCCTTAATGAACACACATGTACCAGTAGCTTAAAAATTCCCCAGATTGGAGTTCGGGGAGACACTGATTTGGAAAAATCCCTTGTGTTCTCCTTACATACACGGGACCTTTCCTACAGCTAAAACATGCCTGTGACACCCAGAAGATGGAACACGGTTGGATCAGGAAGATTTTGGAAAAGGCACCAAAACGCCTAATTTCCTGGTTGTTGGGTTCACCCCTCCAGCCTTTTTCCTTAAAATCTCCCCACTAGAGGATGTCAGCACCTTCAACATCCAGTTGCACAGAAATCGGAATTTGTCCAAAGGAAGAAGGGGAAGGAGGAGAAACAAGGAGAGCCAAGCCCTAGATGTTCGGAGAGGCACATGTCACTCTAATTTCCAGTCAGGAAGAAGAATTAAGCAAAGGCTTAGCCTGCCACCGGGAACCAGAGTAGGGCCAGAAGCAAATGAGAGTTTCTGCGGAAAGCTCCCAAAAAAGAGAGTTGAAAAATGGAGCTCAGGGGCACTGCAATTCACAAATATGCAGAGTTATAAATGATAACTCTCGTCCACAAATATATTGAGGGAAGGCAACGAAGAGGATTTGAAATCAAGGCAGAATTGCAGGAAACAGATTTCAGGAGTTAGATTTGAATCACCCCTAAAGCACATGAAAAACATCAAAACGTCGACAATGATGCACTTGGCCAAAAAGAGCATATGCGTTTTTTTCTGAATGAATTCAGGAAAAAACCCATAGGCCCTTTGTGGCCAACCAAGCAAGCCGGAAATGCAATTCAGCACTACAAAGAAGTCTGACTTCCCATCGGTCAAAATGGCCTTGCTAAAAAAGTGTAAAAACAAGAAATGCAGGAGAGGCCAGGGAGGAAAGGGAGCCTTGTTACACTGATGGGTGGGGTATAAATTGCCAATGATGACTCTGGAGAAGGGTATGGTGTTTCCTAAAACATCTAAAAAACACAGCTAGAGAGAAAGGGGCACATCCACTCATGGGCGTATAAATTGGGAAAACTAAAAATCAGCAAGACACAGGCACCCCAAACATTAGGGCTGCTCTGTAGACAAGAACCTCCACTTAATTCCACCTTAAATATGCAAGGAAAGAGAAAAATGGATAAAGAAGTTGTGGTCCATATGTACAATTGTATATCACTCGGGCGTGAGATAAATATTATAAGGCTGGTAGCAGCATGATGACTGGATTTAGGTAGGACTATTCTAAGTGAAATAAGTCACACAGAAAAAGACACTTATCATAAGATATCACTAACAGAGGGAATGTAAAAACTGCTACACTTGAACGGAATAACAAAACAGAACAGAGTCACACATTAAGAAAACATACTATGGTTGCTTAACGGGAAAGGTGAGGTGGGGTGATGCATAAAACAAGGATTTCAAATTAGCTCAGATAACGTTCCATAAATCCAATATGTAATAGACAAGACCTACTCCTTGCTCAGTGAACTGGACTCAACACCCCCTATTCACCGCTCAAGAACATATATGACTAGTAAGAATCGTAAAACCTATGTACTGATATCTCTCTGGAAGTGAGTCAAGTGGGTGTAAAGCGGCATAAACACAGCCGTGAAAAGCAGCTAAACCCCATTATAAAAATAAATTACTTTGAAAAACCCATGAAACAACGACAGTGAAAGAGAGAGAAATTCTTACACAATGCGTTCAGGGGCTGTGATGCAACCTGGATTGACCATATCTAGACGCACAGCTGGATGAGACATAAGGGTGGACACTCTTGGGGCTGAGAGGTTTGGTGAGGTTGGGTGAGCAAACGCAGACCCTTTAAAGTAATACTGCGTGACACCCATCGCATGGGTCCCAAATCTCCAGGTTCAAGGGCATCTTCCTACATCAAAAACATGCATGAGAAACCCAGAAGATGGTACACCATGTGATCGGGAAAGGTTTCTAAAATGCACCTCATTTATCATCTCCTTGTGCTCGGGTTGGCCATTCCAGCCACTTTCCTAGCAATCTCCCTACTTGGAGCATCAGCACCTTTAACCTCCTGTTCCGTACAGGCTTTCAATTTGTCCTGAGGATGAACGGGAAGACGGGGAACCAATGAGAGCCTAGCTCTTGGTGTTGGGACAGGCACAGGTCACTCTACTTTCCCATCAGGAAGAAGAATTAACCACAGGCTCAGCCTGTCCCCCGGAATCAGAACAGAGCCTAAAGCCATCCGGCGCTTTTGTGGCCAGCTCCCAAATACACGAGTTGTAAAATGGAGGTTCAGGGCACTGCAATTCACAAACCTGCAGAGTTATAAATGATAACTCTCGTCCACAAATATATTGAGGGAAGGCAAAGAAGAGGATTTGAAATCAAGGCAGAATTGCAGGAAACAGATTTCAGGAGGTAGATACGAATCGCCTTTAAAGCACATGAAAAGCGGCAAAACGTTGACAATGATGCCCTTGGCCAAAAAGGGCGTATGCGTTTTTTCCTGAATA
The DNA here is from genome assembly GCF_965194805.1 of Balaenoptera borealis. Taxonomy (NCBI): domain Eukaryota; kingdom Metazoa; phylum Chordata; class Mammalia; order Artiodactyla; family Balaenopteridae; genus Balaenoptera; species Balaenoptera borealis. The sequence goes on along the minus strand of NW_028123738.1, from coordinate 502,496 downwards.
TATTCAGGAAAAAACGCATACGCCCTTTTTGGCCAACCAAGGAACCTGGAAAGGCAAGTCAGCACTACAAAGAAGTCTCGCTTCCCATCGGTCAAAAGGGCCATGCTGAAAAAATTGTCAAAACCAGAAAAGCAGGACAGGCCATGGAGAAATGGGAGCCTTGCTACACTGATGGGCGGGATGTACATTGCCAAGAGCCACTCTGAAGAAGTGTCCGGTGAGTCCTGAAACATCTGAAAAACACAGCTTAGAGAGCATAGGGCACTTCCACTCATGGGGGTATAAATTGGGAAAATTAAAAATCAGCAAGACACAAGCACCCCAAAGTTTAGGGCTGCTCTGTTGACCAGGACCTCCACTTCATTCCACCTTAAATATCCCAGGAAAGAGAAAAATGGATAAAGAAGTTGTGGTCCTTATGTACAATGGAATATCACTCAGCCAGGAAATCAATGTCGTAAGGTTAGTAGCAGCATGATGAGTGGATTTAGGTACGACGATTCTAAGTGAAATAAGTCACACAGAAAAGGACACTTCTCATAAGGTATCACTGATAGAGGGAATGTAAAAACCGTTACACTTGAACTGAATTACAAAACAGAACAGAGTCACACATGCAGAAAACACACTATGGCTGCTTAACGGGAAAGGTGAGGTGGGGTGATACATAAAACAAGGGTATCAAATTAGCTCAGATACCGTTCCATAAACCCAATATGTAGTAGACAAGACCTACTCCTTGCTCAGAGAACTGGACTCAACACGCCCTATTCACCGCACAAGAATATATCTGACTAATAATAATCGTAAAACCTATGTATTGATATCTCTCTGTTAGTGTGTCAAGTGGGTGTAAAGCGGCATAAGCACAGCAGTGAAAAGCAGCTAAACCCCATTATAAAAATAAATTACTTTGAAACACCCATGAAACAAAGACAGTGAAAGAGAGAGAAATTCTTACACAATGCGTTCAGGGGCTGTGATGCAACCTGGATTGACCATATCTAGACGCACAGCTGGATGAGACATAAGGGTGGACACTCTTGGGGCTGAGAGGTTTGGTGAGGTTGGGTGAGCAAACGCAGACCCTTTAAAGTTATACTGCGTGGTACCCATCGCATGGGTCCCAAATCTCCAGGTTCAAGGGCATCTTCCTACATCAAAAACATGCATGAGAAACCCAGAAGATGGTACACCGTGTGATGGGGAAAGGTTTCTAAAACGCACCTCATTTCTCATCTCCTTGTGCCCGGGTTCGCCATTCCAGCTGCTTTACTAGCAAGCTCCCTACTTGGAGCATCAGCACCTTTAACCTCCTGTTCCATACAGGTTGCAATTTGTCCTGAGGATAAACGGGAAGACGTGGAACCAACGAGAGACTAGCTCTTGATGTTGGGACAGGCACAGGTCACTCTATTTTCCCATCAGAAAGAAGAATCAACCACAGGCTCAGCCTGCCCCCCGGAACCAGAACAGGGCCTGAAGCGATTCTGCGATTTTGCGGCCAGCTCCCATAAAAACGAGTTGTAAAATGGAGGTTCAGGGCACTGCAATTCACAAACCTGCAGAGTTATAAATGATAACTCTCGTCCACAAATATATTGAGGGAAGGCAAAGAAGAGGATTTGAAATCAAGGCAGAATTGCAGGAAACAGATTTCAGGAGGTAGATACGAATCGCCTTTAAAGCACATGAAAAGCGGCAAAACGTTGACAATGATGCCCTTGGCCAAAAAGGGCGTATGCGTTTTTTCCTGAATATATTCAGGAAAAAACGCATACGCCTTTTTTGGCCAACCAAGCAACCTGGAAAGGCAAATCAGCGCTACAAAGAAGTCTCGCTTCCCATCGGTCAAAAGGGCCATGCTGAAAAAAGTGTCAAAACCAGAAATGCAGGACAGGCCATGGAGAAATGGGAGCCTTGCTACACTGATGGGCGGGATGTAAATTGCCAAGAGCCACTCTGGAGAAGTGTCCGGTGAGTCCTGAAACATCTGAAAAACACAGCTTAGAGAGCATAGGGCACTTCCACTCATGGGGGTATAAATTGGGAAAATTAAAAATCAGCAAAACACAAGCACCCCAAAGTTTAGGGCTGCTCTGTTGACCAGGACCTCCACTTCATTCCACCTTAAATATCCCAGGAAAGAGAAAAATGGATAAAGAAGTTGTGGTCCTTATGTACAATGGAATATCACTCAGCCAGGAAATCAATGTCGTAAGGTTAGTAGCAGCATGATGAGTGGATTTAGGTACGACGATTCTAAGTGAAATAAGTCACACAGAAAAGGACACTTCTCATAAGGTATCACTGATAGAGGGAATGTAAAAACCGTTACACTTGAACTGAATTACAAAACAGAACAGAGTCACACATGCAGAAAACACACTATGGCTGCTTAACGGGAAAGGTGAGGTGGGGTGATACATAAAACAAGGGTATCAAATTAGCTCAGATACCGTTCCATAAACCCAATATGTAATAGACAAGACCTACTCCTTGCTCAGAGAACTGGACTCAACACGCCCTATTCACCGCACAAGAATATATCTGACTAATAATAATCGTAAAACCTATGTATTGATATCTCTCTGTTAGTGTGTCAAGCGGGTGTAAAGCGGCATAAACACAGCAGTGAAAAGCAGCTAAACCCCATTATAAAAATAAATTACTTTGAAACACCCATGAAACAAAGACAGTGAAAGAGAGAGAAATTCTTACACAATGCGTTCAGGGGCTGTGATGCAACCTGGATTGACCATATCTAGACGCACAGCTGGATGAGACATAAGGGTGGACACTCTTGGGGCTGAGAGGTTTGGTGAGGTTGGGTGAGCAAACGCAGACCCTTTAAAGGAATACTGCGTGGTACCCATCGCATGGGTCCCAAATCTCCAGGTTCAAGGGCATCTTCCTACATCAAAAACATGCATGAGAAACCCAGAAGATGGTACACCGTGTGATGGGGAAAGGTTTCTAAAACGCACCTCATTTCTCATCTCCTTGTGCCCGGGTTCGCCATTCCAGCCGCTTTACTAGCAAGCTCCCTACTTGGAGCATCAGCACCTTTAACCTCCTGTTCCGTACAGGTTGCAATTTGTCCTGAGGATAAACGGGAAGACGTGGAACCAACGAGAGACTAGCTCTTGGTGTTGGGACAGGCACAGGTCACTCTATTTTCCCATCAGAAAGAAGAATTAACCAGAGGCTCAGCCTGCCCCCCGGAACCAGAACAGGGCCTGAAGCCATTCTGCGATTTTGCGGCCAGCTCCCATAAAAACGAGTTGTAAAATGGAGGTTCAGGGCACTGCAATTCACAAACCTGCAGAGTTATAAATGATAACTCTCGTCCACAAATATATTGAGGGAAGGCAAAGAAGAGGATTTGAAATCAAGGCAGAATTGCAGGAAACAGATTTCAGGAGGTAGATACGAATCGCCTTTAAAGCACATGAAAAGCGGCAAAACGTTGACAATGATGCCCTTGGCCAAAAAGGGCGTATGCGTATTTTCCTGAATATATTCAGGAAAAAACGCATACGCCCTTTTTGGCCAACCAAGGAACCTGGAAAGGCAAATCAGCACTACAAAGAAGTCTCGCTTCCCATCGGTCAAAAGGGCCATGCTGAAAAAATTGTCAAAACCAGAAAAGCAGGACAGGCCATGGAGAAATGGGAGCCTTGCTACACTGATGGGCGGGATGTACATTGCCAAGAGCCACTCTGAAGAAGTGTCCGGTGAGTCCTGAAACATCTGAAAAACACAGCTTAGAGAGCATAGGGCACTTCCACTCATGGGGGTATAAATTGGGAAAATTAAAAATCAGCAAGACACAAGCACCCCAAAGTTTAGGGCTGCTCTGTTGACCAGGACCTCCACTTCATTCCACCTTAAATATCCCAGGAAAGAGAAAAATGGATAAAGAAGTTGTGGTCCTTATGTACAATGGAATATCACTCAGCCAGGAAATCAATGTCGTAAGGTTAGTAGCAGCATGATGAGTGGATTTAGGTACGACGATTCTAAGTGAAATAAGTCACACAGAAAAGGACACTTCTCATAAGGTATCACTGATAGAGGGAATGTAAAAACCGTTACACTTGAACTGAATTACAAAACAGAACAGAGTCACACATGCAGAAAACACACTATGGCTGCTTAACGGGAAAGGTGAGGTGGGGTGATACATAAAACAAGGGTATCAAATTAGCTCAGATACCGTTCCATAAACCCAATATGTAGTAGACAAGACCTACTCCTTGCTCAGAGAACTGGACTCAACACGCCCTATTCACCGCACAAGAATATATCTGACTAATAATAATCGTAAAACCTATGTATTGATATCTCTCTGTTAGTGTGTCAAGTGGGTGTAAAGCGGCATAAGCACAGCAGTGAAAAGCAGCTAAACCCCATTATAAAAATAAATTACTTTGAAACACCCATGAAACAAAGACAGTGAAAGAGAGAGAAATTCTTACACAATGCGTTCAGGGGCTGTGATGCAACCTGGATTGACCATATCTAGACGCACAGCTGGATGAGACATAAGGGTGGACACTCTTGGGGCTGAGAGGTTTGGTGAGGTTGGGTGAGCAAACGCAGACCCTTTAAAGTTATACTGCGTGGTACCCATCGCATGGGTCCCAAATCTCCAGGTTCAAGGGCATCTTCCTACATCAAAAACATGCATGAGAAACCCAGAAGATGGTACACCGTGTGATGGGGAAAGGTTTCTAAAACGCACCTCATTTCTCATCTCCTTGTGCCCGGGTTCGCCATTCCAGCTGCTTTACTAGCAAGCTCCCTACTTGGAGCATCAGCACCTTTAACCTCCTGTTCCATACAGGTTGCAATTTGTCCTGAGGATAAACGGGAAGACGTGGAACCAACGAGAGACTAGCTCTTGATGTTGGGACAGGCACAGGTCACTCTATTTTCCCATCAGAAAGAAGAATCAACCACAGGCTCAGCCTGCCCCCCGGAACCAGAACAGGGCCTGAAGCGATTCTGCGATTTTGCGGCCAGCTCCCATAAAAACGAGTTGTAAAATGGAGGTTCAGGGCACTGCAATTCACAAACCTGCAGAGTTATAAATGATAACTCTCGTCCACAAATATATTGAGGGAAGGCAAAGAAGAGGATTTGAAATCAAGGCAGAATTGCAGGAAACAGATTTCAGGAGGTAGATACGAATCGCCTTTAAAGCACATGAAAAGCGGCAAAACGTTGACAATGATGCCCTTGGCCAAAAAGGGCGTATGCGTATTTTCCTGAATATATTCAGGAAAAAACGCATACGCCCTTTTTGGCCAACCAAGCAACCTGGAAAGGCAAATCAGCGCTACAAAGAAGTCTCGCTTCCCATCGGTCAAAAGGGCCATGCTGAAAAAAGTGTCAAAACCAGAAATGCAGGACAGGCCATGGAGAAATGGGAGCCTTGCTACACTGATGGGCGGGATGTAAATTGCCAAGAGCCACTCTGGAGAAGTGTCCGGTGAGTCCTGAAACATCTGAAAAACACAGCTTAGAGAGCATAGGGCACTTCCACTCATGGGGGTATAAATTGGGAAAATTAAAAATCAGCAAAACACAAGCACCCCAAAGTTTAGGGCTGCTCTGTTGACCAGGACCTCCACTTCATTCCACCTTAAATATCCCAGGAAAGAGAAAAATGGATAAAGAAGTTGTGGTCCTTATGTACAATGGAATATCACTCAGCCAGGAAATCAATGTCGTAAGGTTAGTAGCAGCATGATGAGTGGATTTAGGTACGACGATTCTAAGTGAAATAAGTCACACAGAAAAGGACACTTCTCATAAGGTATCACTGATAGAGGGAATGTAAAAACCGTTACACTTGAACTGAATTACAAAACAGAACAGAGTCACACATGCAGAAAACACACTATGGCTGCTTAACGGGAAAGGTGAGGTGGGGTGATACATAAAACAAGGGTATCAAATTAGCTCAGATACCGTTCCATAAACCCAATATGTAATAGACAAGACCTACTCCTTGCTCAGAGAACTGGACTCAACACGCCCTATTCACCGCACAAGAATATATCTGACTAATAATAATCGTAAAACCTATGTATTGATATCTCTCTGTTAGTGTGTCAAGTGGGTGTAAAGCGGCATAAACACAGCAGTGAAAAGCAGCTAAACCCCATTATAAAAATAAATTACTTTGAAACACCCATGAAACAAAGACAGTGAAAGAGAGAGAAATTCTTACACAATGCGTTCAGGGGCTGTGATGCAACCTGGATTGACCATATCTAGACGCACAGCTGGATGAGACATAAGGGTGGACACTCTTGGGGCTGAGAGGTTTGGTGAGGTTGGGTGAGCAAACGCAGACCCTTTAAAGTAATACTGCGTGGTACCCATCGCATGGGTCCCAAATCTCCAGGTTCAAGGGCATCTTCCTACATCAAAAACATGCATGAGAAACCCAGAAGATGGTACACCGTGTGATGGGGAAAGGTTTCTAAAACGCACCTCATTTCTCATCTCCTTGTGCCCGGGTTCGCCATTCCAGCCGCTTTACTAGCAAGCTCCCTACTTGGAGCATCAGCACCTTTAACCTCCTGTTCCGTACAGGTTGCAATTTGTCCTGAGGATAAACGGGAAGACGTGGAACCAACGAGAGACTAGCTCTTGGTGTTGGGACAGGCACAGGTCACTCTATTTTCCCATCAGAAAGAAGAATTAACCACAGGCTCAGCCTTCCCCCCGGAACCCGAACAGGGCCTGAAGCTATTCTGCGATTTTGCCGCCAGCTCCCATAAAAACGAGTTGTAAAATGGAGGTTCAGGGCACTGCAATTCACAAACCTGCAGAGTTATAAATGATAACTCTCGTCCACAAATATATTGAGGGAAGGCAAAGAAGAGGATTTGAAATCAAGGCAGAATTGCAGGAAACAGATTTCAGGAGGTAGATTCGAATCGCCTTTAAAGCACATGAAAAGCGGCAAAACGTTGACAATGATGCCCTTGGCCAAAAAGGGCGTATGCGTTTTTTCCTGAATATATTCAGGAAAAAACGCATACGCCCTTTTTGGCCAACCAAGCAACCTGGAAAGGCAAATCAGCGCTACAAAGAAGTCTCGCTTCCCATCGGTCAAAAGGGCCATGCTGAAAAAAGTGTCAAAACCAGAAATGCAGGACAGGCCATGGAGAAATGGGAGCCTTGCTACACTGATGGGCGGGATGTAAATTGCCAAGAGCCACTCTGGAGAAGTGTCCGGTGAGTCCTGAAACATCTGAAAAACACAGCTTAGAGAGCATAGGGCACTTCCACTCATGGGGGTATAAATTGGGAAAATTAAAAATCAGCAAGACACAAGCACCCCAAAGTTGAGGGCTGCTCTGTTGACAAGGACCTCCACTTCATTCCACCTTAAATATCCCAGGAAAGAGAGAAATGGATAAAGAAGTTGTGGTCCTTATGTACAAAGGAATATCACTCAGCTATGAAATCAATGTCATAAGGCTAGTAGCAGCATGATGAGTGGATTTAGGTACGACGATTCTAAGTGAAATAAGTCACACAGAAAAGGACACTTCTCATAAGGTATCACTGATAGAGGGAATGTAAAAACCGTTACACTTGAACTGAATTACAAAACAGAACAGAGTCACACATGCAGAAAACACACTATGGCTGCTTAACGGGAAAGGTGAGGTGGGGTGATACATAAAACAAGGGTATCAAATTAGCTCAGATACCGTTCCATAAACCCAATATGTAATAGACAAGACCTACTCCTTGCTCCGAGAACTGGACTCAACACGCCCTATTCACCGCACAAGAATATATCTGACTAATAATAATCGTAAAACCTATGTATTGATATCTCTCTGTTAGTGTGTCAAGTGGGTGTAAAGCGGCATAAGCACAGCAGTGAAAAGCAGCTAAACCCCATTATGAAAATAAATTACTTTGAAAAACCCATGAAACAAAGACAGTGAACGAGAGAGGAATTCTTACACAATGCGTTCAGGGGCTGTGATGCAACCTGGATTGACCATATCTAGACCCACAGCTGGATGAGACATAAGGGTGGACACTCTTGGGGCTGAGAGGTTTGGTGAGGTTGGGTGAGCAAACGCAGACCCTTTAAAGTAATACTGCATGGTACCCATCGCATGGGTCCCAAATCTCCAGGTTCAAGGGCATCTTCCTACATCAAAAACATGCATGAGAAACCCAGAAGATGGTACACCGTGTGATGGGGAAAGGTTTCTAAAACGCACCTCATTTCTCATCTCCTTGTGCCCGGGTTCGCCATTCCAGCCGCTTTACTAGCAAGCTCCCTACTTGGAGCATCAGCACCTTTAACCTCCTGTTCCGTAGAGGTTGCAATTTGTCCTGAGGATAAACGGGAAGACGTGGAACCAACGAGAGACTAGCTCTTGGTGTTGGGACAGGCACAGGTCACTCTATTTTCCCATCAGAAAGAAGAATTAACCACAGGCTCAGCCTGCCCCCCGGAACCAGAACAGGGCCTGAATCCATTCTGTGATTTTGCGGCCAGCTCCCATAAAAACGAGTTGTAAAATGGAGGTTCAGGGCACTGCAATTCACAAACCTGCAGTTATAAATGATAACTCTCGTCCACAAATATATTGAGGGAAGGCAAAGAAGAGGATTTGAAATCAAGGCAGAATTGCACGAAACAGATTTCAGGAGGTAGATTCGAATCGCCTTTAAAGCACATGAAAAGCGGCAAAACGTTGACAATGATGCCCTTGGCCAAAAAGGGCGTATGCGTTTTTTCCTGAATATATTCAGGAAAAAACGCATACGCCCTTTTTGGCCAACCAAGCAACCTGGAAAGGCAAATCAGCGCTACAAACAAGTCTCGCTTCCCATCGGTCAAAAGGGCCATGCTGAAAAAAGTGTCAAAACCAGAAATGCAGGACAGGCCATGGAGAAATGGGAGCCTTGCTACACTGATGGGCAGGATGGAAATTGCCAACAGCCACTCTGGAGAAGTGTACGGTGAGTCCTGAAACATCTAAAAAACACAGCTTAGAGAGCATAGGGCACTTCCACTCATGGGGGTATGAATTGGGAAAATGAAAAATCAGCAAGACACAAGCACCCCAAAGTTTAGGGCTGCTCTGTTGACAAGGACCTCCACTTCATTCCACCTTAAATATCCCAGGAAAGAGAAAAATGGGTAAAGAAGTTGTGGTCCTTATGTACAATGGAATATCACTCAGCCAGGAAATCAATGTCAGAAGGCTAGTAGCAGCATGATGAGTGGATTTAGGTACGAAGATTCTAAGTGAAATAAGTCACACAGAAAAGGACACTTCTCATAAGGTATCACTGATAGAGGGAATGTAAAAACCGTTACACTTGAACTGAATTACAAAACAGAACAGAGTCACACATGCAGAAAACACACTATGGCTGCTTAACGGGAAAGGTGAGGTGGGGTGATACATAAAACAAGGGTATCAAATTAGCTCAGATACCATTCCATAAACCCAATATGTAATAGACAAGACCTACTCCTTGCTCAGAGAACAGGACTCAACACGCCCTATTCACCGCACAAGAATATATCTGACTAATAATAATCGTAAAACCTATGTATTGATATCTCTCTGTTAGTGTGTCAAGTGGGTGTAAAGCGGCATAAACACAGCAGTGAAAAGCAGCTAAACCCCATTATAAAAATAAATTACTTTGAAACACCCATGAAACAAAGACAGTGAAAGAGAGAGAAATTCTTACACAATGCGTTCAGGGGCTGTGATGCAACCTGGATTGACCATATCTAGACTCACAGCTGGATCAGACATAAGGGTGGACACTCTTGGGTCTGAGAGGTTTGGTGAGGTTGGGTGAGCAAATGCAGACCCTTTATAGTAATACTGCATGGTACCCATCGCATGGGTCCCAAATCTCCAGGTTCAAGGGCATCTTCCTACATCAAAAACATGCATGAGAAACCCAGAAGATGGTACACCGTGTGATGGGGAAAGGTTTCTAAAACGCACCTCATTTCTCATCGCCTTGTGCCCGGGTTCGCCATTCCAGCCGCTTTACTAGCAAGCTCCCTACTTGGAGCATCAGCACCTTTAACCTCCTGTTCCGTACAGGTTGCAATTTGTCCTTAGGATAAACGGGAAGACGTGGAACCAACGAGAGACTAGCTCTTGGTGTTGGGATAGGCACAGGTCACTCTTTTTTCCCATCAGAAAGAAGAATTAACCACAGGCTCAGCCTGCACCCTGGAACCAGAACAGGGCCTGAAGCCATCCTGCGCTTTTGCGGCCAGCTCCCAAAAAAGCGAGTTGTAAAATGGAGGTTCAGGGCACTGCAATTCACAAACCTGCAGAGTTATCAATGATAACTCTCGTCCACAAATATATTGAGGGAAGGCAAAGAAGAGGATTTGAAATCAAGGCAGAACTGCAGGAAACAGATTTCAGGAGGTAGATTCGAATCGCCTTTAAAGCACATGAAAAGCGGCAAAACGTTGACAATGATGCCCTTGGCCAAAAAGGGCGTATGCGTTTTTTCCTGAATATATTCAGGAAAAAATGCATACGCCCTTTTTGGCCAACCAAGCAACCTGGAAAGGCAAATCAGCGCTACAAAGAAGTCTCGCTTCCCATCGGTCAAAAGGGCCATGCTGAAAAAAGTGTCAAAACCAGAAACGTAGGACAGGCTATGGAGAAATGGGAGCCTTGCTACACTGATGGGCGGGATGTAAATTGCCAACATTCACTCTGGAGAAGTGTACGGTGTGTCCTGAAACATCTGAAAAACACAGCTTAGAGAGCATAGGGCACTTCCATTCATGGGGGTATGAATTGGGAAAATGAAAAATCAGCAAGACACAAGCCACCCAAAGTTTAGGGCTGCTCTGTTGACCAGGACCTCCACTTCATTCCACCTTAAATATCCCAGGAAAGAGAAAAATGGATAAAGAAGTTGTGGTCCTTATGTACAATGGAATATCACTCAGCCAGGAAATCAATGTCGTAAGGTTAGTAGCAGCATGATGAGTGGATTTAGGTACGACGATTCTAAGTGAAATAAGTCACACAGAAAAGGACACTTCTCATAAGGTATCACTGATAGAGGGAATGTAAAAACCGTTACACTTGAACTGAATTACAAAACAGAACAGAGTCACACATGCAGAAAACACACTATGGCTGCTTAACGGGAAAGGTGAGGTGGGGTGATACATAAAACAAGGGTATCAAATTAGCTCAGATACCGTTCCATAAACCCAATATGTAATAGACAAGACCTACTCCTTGCTCCGAGAACTGGACTCAACACGCCCTATTCACCGCACAAGAATATATCTGACTAGTAATAATCGTAAAGCCTATGTATTGATATCTCTCTGTTAGTGTGTCAAGTGGGTGTAAAGCGGCATAAACACAGCAGTGAAAAGCAGCTAAACCTCATTATAATAATAAATTACTTTTAAAAACCCATGAAACAAAGACAGTGAAAGAGAGAGAAATTCTTACACAATGCGTTCAGGGGCTGTGATGCAACCTGGATTGACCATACCTAGACACACAGCTGGATGAGACATAAGGGTGGACACTCTTGGGGCTGAGAGGTTTGGTGAGGTTGGGTGAGCAAACGCAGACCCTTTAAAGTAATACTGCGTGGAACCCATCGCATGGGTCCCAAATCTCCAGGTTCAAGGGCATCTTCCTACATCGAAAACATGCATGAGAAACCCAGAAGATGGTACACCATGTGATGGGGAAAGGTTTCTAAAACGCACCTCATTTCTCATCTCCTTGTGCCCGGGTTCGCCATTCCAGCCGCTTTACTAGCAATCTCCCTACTTGGAGCATAAGCACCTTTAACTTCCTGTTTCGTACAGGTTGCAATTTGTCCTGAGGATGAACGGGAAGACGTGGAACCGATGAGAGACTAGCTCTTGGTTTTGGGACAGGCACAGGTCACTCTATTTTCCCATCAGGAAGAAGAATTAACCACAGGCTCAGCCTGCGCCCCGGAACAAGAACAGGGCTTGAAACCATCCTGCGCTTTTGCGGCCAGCTCCCAAAAAAGCGAGTTGAAAAATGGAGCTCAGGGGCACTGCAACTCAAAACCTGCAGAGTTATAAATGATAACTCTCGTCCACAAATATATTGAGGGAAGGCAACGAAGAGGATTTGAAATCAAGGCAGAATTGCAGGAAACAGATTTCAGGAGGTAGATACGAATCGCTTTTAAAGCACATGAAAAGCGGCAAAACGTCGACAATGATGCCTTTGGCCAAAAAGGGCATATGCTTTTTTTCCTGAATATATTCAGGAAAAAACGCATACGCCCTTTTTGGCCAACCAAGCAACCTGGAAAGGCAAATCAGTGCTACAAAGCATTCTCGCTTCCCATCGGTCAAACGGACCATGCTGAAAAAAGTGTCAAAACCAGAAATGCAAGACAGGCCATGGAGAAATGGGAGCCTTGCTACGCTGATGGGCCGGATGTAAATTGCCAACAGCCACTCTGGAGAAGTGTACGGTGTGTCCTGAAACATCGAAAAAATACAGCTTAGAGAACATAGGGCACTTCCACTCATGGGCGTATAAATTGGGAAAATTAAAAATCAGGAAGACACAGGCACCCCAAAGTTTAGGGCTGCTCTGTTGACAAGAACCTCCACTTCATGACACCTGAAATATCCCAGGAAAGAGAAAAATGGATAAAGAAGTGGTGGTCCTTATGTACAATGGAATAACACTCAGCCATGAAATCAATGTCATAAGGCTAGTAGCAGCATGATGAGTGGATTTAGGTACGACGATTCTAAGTGAAATAAGTCACACAGAAAAAGACACTTATCATAAGCTATCACTTATAGAGGGAATGTAAAAACCGCTACACTTGAACTGAATTACAAAGCAGAACAGAGTCACACGTTTAGAAAACACACTATGGCTGCTTAACGGGAAAGGTGAGGTGGGGTGATGCATAAAACAAGGGTTTCAAATTATCTGAGATACCGTTCCATAAACCCAATACGTAATAGACAAGAACTACTCCTTGCTCAGAGAACAGGACTCAACACACCCTATTCACCGCAAAAGAATATATTTGATTAGTAGTAATCTTAAAACCTATGTATTGATATCTCTCTGTTAGTGTGTCAAGTGGGTGTAAAGCCGCATAAACACAGTAGTGAAAAGCAGCTAAACCCCATTCTAAAAATAAATTACTTTTAAAAACCCATGATACAAAGACAGTGAAAGAGAGAGAAATTCTTACACAATTCGTTCAGGGGCTGTGATGCAACCTGGATCGACCATATCTAGACCCACAGCTGGGTGAGACATAAGGGTGGACACTCTTGCGGCTGAGAGGTTTGGTGAGGTTGGATGAGCAAACGCAGACCCTTTAAAATAATACTGCGTGACACCCATCGCATGGGTCCCAAATCTCCAGGTTCAAGGGCATCTTCCTACATCAAAAACATGCATGAGAAACCCAGAAGATGGTACACCATGTGATCGGGAAAGGTTTCTAAAATGCACCTCATTTCTCATCTCCTTGTGCTCGGGTTCGCCATTCCAGCCACTTTCCTAGCAATCTCCCTACTTGGAGCATCAGCACCTTTAACCTCCTGTTCCGTACAGGTTGAAATTTGTACTGAGGATGAACGGGAAGAGGGGGAACCAATGAGAGACTAGATCTAGGTGTTGGGACAAGCACAGGTCACTCTATTTTCCCTTCAGAAAGAAGAATTAACCACAGGCTCAGCCTGCCCCCCGGAAGTAGAACAGGGCCTGAAGCAATCCTGCGCTTTTGCTGCCAACTCCCAAAAAATCGAGTTGAAAAATGGAGCTCAGGGGCACTGCAATTCACAAACCTGCAGAGTTATCAATGATAACTCTCGTCCACAAATATATTGAGGGAAGCCAACGAAGAGGATTTGAAAGCAAGGCAGAATTGCAGAAACAGACCTAAGGAGGTAGATTCGAATCGCCTTTAAAGCAAATGAAAAGCGGCAAAACGTTGACAATGATACCCTTGGCCAAAAAGGGCGTATGCGTTTTTTCCTGAATATATTCAGGAAAAAACGCATACGCCCTTTTTGGCCAACCAAGCAACCTGGAAAGGCAAATCAGCGCTACAAAGAAGTCTCGCTTCCCATTGGTCAAAAGGGCCATGCTGAAAAAAGTGTCAAAACCAGAAATGCAGGACAGGCCGTGGAGAAATGGGAGCCTTGCTACACTGATGGGCGGGATGTAAATTGCCAAGAGCCACTCTGGAGAAGTGTCCGGTGTGTCCTGAAACATCTAAAAAACACAGCTTAGAGAGCATAGGGCATTTCCACTCATGGGCGTATAAATTGGGAAAACTAAAAATCAGCAAGACATAGGCACACCAAAGTTTAGGGCTGCTCTGTTGACAAGAACCTCCTCTTCATTACACCTTAAATATCCCAGGAAATAGGAAAATGGATAACGATGTTGTGGTCCTTATGTACAATGGAATATCACTCAGCCATGAAATCAATGTCATAAGGCTATTAGCAGCATGATGATTGGATTTATGTTCGACGATTCTAAGTGAAATAAGTCACACAGAAAAAGACACTTATCATAAGATATCACTTGTAGAGGGAATGTAAAAACCGTTACACTTGAACTGAATTACAAAACAGAACAGAGTCACACATGCAGAAAACACACTATGGCTGCTTAACGGGAAAGGTGAGGTGGGGTGATGCATAAAACAAGGGTTTCATATTAGCTCAAATACCGATCCATAAACCCAATATGTAATAGACAAACCTACTCCTTGCTCAGTGAAGTGGATGCAACACCCCCTATTCAACGAACAAGAATATATCTGACTAGTAAAAATCTTAAAACCTATGTATTGATTTCTCTCTGTAAGTGAATCAAGTGGGTGTAAAGGGGCATAAACACAGCAGTGAAAATCAGGTAAACCCCATTATAAAAATAAATTACTTTAAAATCCGAAAAAACAGAGACAGTGATAGAGGGAGAAATTTTTACATAATTCGTTCCGGGGCTGTGATGCAACCTGGTGTGACCATATCTAGACCCACAGCTGGATGAGAAATAAAGCTGGACCCTCTTGGGGCTGAAGGTCTCTTTCCCTATTTACCAGATTGGGAACGTAGAAAGGCTGCCACCCTCTGGCCGTTACCTGCAAAAGCAGCTTTAAAACCTGTGCTAATGGTCACTTCATATGAACAAGTACTTCAGGGCTGTAAATGAAACGTGCCCTCAAAATGTCTTGAGGGAGGTAATGGCCAAAAATTTTCAAAATGTGACACTTACTTTAAGAAAACACTTTGAAGAACTAAGCTGTAATCACAGTTTGATAAATAAAAAGGGCATGCTTTAAAGCTCAATTTCAACAGATTATGGGACACATGCAAATTCAACCACAGATAGGTATCAGCTCGCACCTGTTAGAATAACCATCAGCAAGAAAACTACAAACAATAAATATTGAAGGTGTTTTGGAGAAATGCATACCCTCAATTTTAAGTGGGACGTAACCTGGAAAGAGCCACTAATGAGAACTGAATGGTGGTGCCTTTAAAACATACACACTGAGCTACCATATGATACAGCAAGCCCACTCCTTGGCCTATAACATAAGAAGATATAACTGGAAAGACACAGGCAAGCAAATGTGCATTGCAGCAGTATTACAATAGCCAAGACATGGAGGCAACCAGAAAGTCCATCAAGAGGTGCGTGGCCAAAGAAGAACTGGTACACGTACAGATGGAATATTAGCCAGGGAAAAAAATGAAACAATGCCATTTGCAGCACCATGTATGATTCTTGAGGTAATCAGGCAAATTGTACTAAGTCAGAAAGCAAAAGACACATATCCTATAATATCACTTATAGGTCTTAGCTAAAAATTGATACCAATGAAGATATTTCCACAGAGAAATGCAATCACAGATTCATTAAACAAACTTATGGTTCACCAAATGGAAAGGTGTGAGGATTGGATACATTAGGATATTGGGGTTAAGATAGATATAGAAACACATGTGAAATATGTAATCACCAAAGATCTACGTAATACCAAGACAAGACTACTCAACATTGTGTCATAACCTACATGGGAAAATGATCCAAAGAAGAATAGATATATGTATATGTTTAAAAGAACCACATCTTTCACACCTAGAAGAAACAAAACATTTTAATTAAATTTGCTCTGACAAAAAATAAAAATTAAATTAAAAAAAGAACAAGAAGTAATGAGACATAAACTTAAGGGGCTATTTGCTGGCACATTGCATTCTAATTTACAACCAGAACATGACTTCCATTAAGGCTCTGTCATCACTAATAAAGCAGCTTTATAAGCAATGTTGAAGGTAGCTTAAAAGAAGTCTCACTAATTATTGATAGTAACAAGGAAACAAAGAAAAGTAAAAATCTCACTGCAAAAAGTATACATAGGGTAAGGATAGTAGATCAAACACTTATTAAACTTCTGTAAAGAATAAAAGACAACAGTAGTATGTTTTTTTAAAAAGAGAGGGCCCAAATAAATCTGAAATGAAAGAGATGATGTTACAACGGACACCACAGAAATACAAAGTATCCTAAGATACACACAGGGTAACTCAGGGCTCAGACTGGACGGAGCCCACTCTCCAGTCCCCTGTACATGACTTACAGGAGCCTCAGGAACTGAGGAGGGGGTCCCTGAGGAGAGGCTCAAGATAGAATATGGTAGACATTAACATGACTGCATTCATCTTAAACATGCCTGAACTACATTCACACGAGATGATTTTGTCCTGTATGTACATCGGCACCTCTAGTTGGAACTGCAGATCTTTGGCTTCAACACCTCTACTGACAACATTAGCGTCACCTGCTGTGGACCGTCTCCTATAGGATTTCTAGAATCACAAAACATCGAAGCTTCACAGGACCCAGAGTCTGTGCAACTCCACACAGAGTCTCAGAGTCTCAACTCCACTCAGATACTCCACTCTTGGAGGGCACACACAAAGTAGTGTGCACATCAGGACCCAGGGGAAGGAGCAGTGACCCTGTAGGAGCATGACCAGAACTACCTGCTACTTTTAGAGGGTCTCCTGCAGAGGCAGGTGGTGGCTGTGGCTGTGGCTCACCGTGAGGACAACGACACTGGCAGCAGAAGTTCTGGGAAATACTCCTTGGTGTGAGCCCTCCCAGAGTCCGCCATTAGCCCCACCAAGAGCAAGGTAGGCTCCAGGGCTGGGTCGCCTCAGGCCAAACAACCAACAGGGAGGGAACCCAGCCCCATGCATCAGCAGACAAGTGGATTAAACTTTTTATTAAAGTTTTATTTAATCCGTAGACAAGCGGATTAAAGCTCTGCCCACCAAAGCAACACCCAGCTCTACCCACCACCAGTCCCTCCCATCAGGAAGCTTGCACAAGCCTCTAAGATAGACTCATCCACCGGAGAGCAGACAGCAGAAGCAAGAAGAACTACAATTCTGCAGCCTGTGGAAGGAAAACCACATTCACAGAAAGATAGACAAAATGAAAAGGCAGAGGACTTTATACCAGATCAAGGAACAAGATAAAACCCCAGAAAAAAAAACAAAATGAGGTGGAGATAGGGAACCTTCCAGAAAAAAAATTCAGAATAATGATAGTGAAGTTGAGCCAAGACCTTGGAAAAAGAAAGGAGGCAAAGATCGAGAAGATGCAAGAAATGTTTAACAAAGACCTAGAAGAATTAAGGAACAAACACCTAGAAGAATTAAAGAACAAACAAACAGAGGTGAACAATGGAATAACTGAAATGAAAAATACACTAGAAGGAATCAGTAGCAGAATAACTGTGGCAGAAGAACGGATAAGTGACCTGGAAGACAGAAAGGTGGAAATCACTGCCATGGAACAGAATAAAGAAAAAGAATGAAAATAAACGAAGACACCCCAAGAGTCCTCTGGGACAACATTAAACGCAACAACATTCGCATTATAGGGGTCCCAGAAGGAGAAGAGAGAGAGAAAGGACCCGAGAATATATTTAAAGAGATAATGGTCAAAAACTTCCCTAGCATGGGAAAAGAAATAGCCACCCAAGTCCAGAAGCACAGAGTGTCCCAGGCAGGATAAACCAAAGGAGAAAAATGACAAGACACACAGTAATCAAATTGACAAAAATTAACGACAAAGAAAAATGATTGAAAGCAGCAAGGGAAAAATGACAAATAACATACAAGGGAACTCCCATAAGGATAACAACTGATTTCTCAGCAGAAAATCTACAAGCCAGAAGGAAGTGGCATGATAAATTTAAAGTGATGAAAGGGAAGAACCTACAACCAAGAGTACTCCACCCTGCAAAGAGCTCATTCAGATTTGATGGAGAAATCAAAAGCCTTACAGACAAGCAAAAGCTAAGAGAATTCAGCACCATGAAACCAGCTCTACACCAAATGCTAAAGGAACTTCTCTAAGTGGGAAACACAAGAGAAGAAAAGGACCCACCAAGACAAACCCATAACAATTAAGAAAATAGTAGTAGGAACATACATATCGATAATTACCTTAAACGTGAATGCACTACATGTTCCAACCAAAAGACACAGGCTCGCTGAATGGATACAAAAACAAGACCCATATATATGCTGTCTACAAGAGATCCATTTCAGACCTAGGGACACATACAGACTCAAAGTGAGGCGATGGAAAAATATATTCTATGCAAATGAAAATCAAAAGAAAGCTGGAGTAGCAATACTCATATCAGATAAAATAGACTTTAAAATAAAGAATGTTACAAGAGACAAGGAAAGGCACTACATAATGGTCAGGGGATCAATCCAAGAAGAAGATATAACAATTATAAATATATATGTACCCAAAATAGGAGCAGCTCAATGTATAAGGCAACTGCTAACAGCTATAAAAGAGGAAATCGACAGTAACACAATAATAGCGGGGGACTTTAACAGCTCACTTACACCAGTGGAGATCAGCCAGACAGAAAATTAATAAGGAAACACAAGCTTTAAATGACACAATAGACCAGATAGAGTTAATTGATATTTATAGGACATTCCATCCAAAAACAGCAGATTACACGTTCTTCTCAACTGCACACGGAACATTCTCCAGGATAGATCACATCTTGGGTCACAGATAAAGCCTCAGTAAATTTAAGAAAACTGAAATCATATCAAGCAGCTGTTCCGACCACAATGCTATGAGATTAGAAATCAATTACACGGAAAAAACCGTAAAAAACACAAACACATGGAGGCTAAACAATACGTTACTAAATAACCAAGAGATCACTGAAGAAATCAAAGAGGAAATCAAAAACTACCTAGAGACAAATGACAACAAAAACACGATGATCCAAAACCTATGGGATGCAGCAAAAGGAGTTCTAAGAGGGAAGTTTATAGCAATACAAGCCTACCTCAAGAAACAAGAAAAATCTCAAATAAACAATCTAACCTTACACCTAGAGGAACTAGAGAAAGAAGAACAAAACCCAAAGTTAGTAGAAGGAAAGAAATCATAAAGATCAGAGCAGAAATAAATGAAATAGAAACAAAGAAAACGAAAGCAAAGATCAATAAAACTAAAAGCTGGTTCTTTGAGAAGATAAGCAAAAATGATCAACCTTTAGCCGGACTCCAGAAAAAGAGGGAGAGGACGCAAATCAACAAAATTAGAAGTGAAAAAGCAGAAGTTATAACAGACACCACAGGAATACAAAGCATCCTAAGAGACTACTACAAGCAACTCTAGGCCAATAAAATGGACAATCTGGAAGAAATGGACAAATTCTTAGAAAGGGATAACCTTCTAAGACTGAACCAGGAAGAAATAGAAAATATGAACAAACCTATCACAAGCAATGAAATTGAAACTGTGATTAAAAATCTTCCAACAAACAAAAGTCCAGAACCAGATGGCATCACAGGTGAATTCTATCAAACATTTAGAGCAGAGCTAACACCCAACCTTCTCAAATTCTTCAAAACAATTGCAGCGGAAGGAACACTCCCAAACTCATTCTATGAGACCACCATCACCCTGATACCAAAATCAGACAGAGATACTACAAGGAAAGAAAATTATAGACCAATATCACTGATGAATATAGATGTAAAAATCCTCAACAAAATACTAGCAAACAGAATCGAACAACACATGAAAAGGATCATACACCATGATCAAGTGGGGTTTATCCCAGGGATGCGAGGATTCTTCAATATACACAAATCAATGTGATACACCATATTAACAAATTGTAGAATAAAACCATATGATCATCTCAATAGATGAAGGAAAAGATTTTGAGAAAATTCAACACTCATTTACGATAAAAACTCTGCAGAGTGTGGGCATAGAGGGAAACTACCTCAACATAATAAAGGCCATATATGACAAACCCACAGCAAACAACATTCTCAATGGTGAAAAACTGAAAGCGTTTCCTCTAAGATCAGGAACAAGACGAGGATGTCCACTCTCACCACTGCTATTCAACATAGTTTTGGAAGTCCTAGCCATGGCAATCAGAGAAGAAAAAGAAATAAAAGGAATACAAAAAGGAAAAGAAGAAGTAAAATTGTCACTGTTTGCAGATGACATGATATCATAGATAGAGAATCCTAAAGATGCCACCAGAAAACCACTGGAGCTAATCAATGAATTTGGTAAAGTTGCAGGATACAAAATTAATGCACAGAAATTGCTTGCATTCCTATACACTAACAATGAAAGATCAGAAAGAGAAATTAAGGAAACAATCCCATTACCACTGCAACAAAAAGAATAAAATACCTAGGAATAAACCTACCTAAGGAAGTAAAAGACCTGTACTCAGAAAACTATAAGACACTGATGAAAGAAATCAAAGATGATATAAACAGATGGAGACATATACCATGTTCTCGGATTAGAAGAATCAATATTGTGAAAATGACTATACTACCCAAAGCAATCTACAGATTCAATGCAATCCCGATCAAAATACCTTTGGCATTTTCTACAGAACAAGAAAAAAAAATCTTAAAATTTGTAGGGAGACACAAAAGACCCTGGATAGCCAAAGCAGTCTTGAGGGGGGAAAAAAAAGAGCTGGAGGAATCAGACTTCCAGACTTCAGACTATATTGCAAAGCTACAGTAATCAAGATAATATGGTACTGACACAAGAACAGAAATATAGGTCAATAGAGCAGGATAGAAAGCACAGAGATAAACCCACGTACCTATGGTTCACTAATCTATGACAAAGGAGGCAAGGGTATACAATGGAGAAAAGACAGTGTCTTCAGCAAGTGGTGCTGGGAAAAATGGACAGCTACATGTAAAAGAATGAAATTAGAACACTCCCTAACACCATACACAAAAAATAAACTCAAAATGGATTAGAGACCAAAATGTAAGACCGGACACTATAAAACTCTTAGAGGAAAACATAGGAAGAATACTCTTTGACATAAATCACAGCAAGATCTTTTTTGATCCACCTCCTAGAGTAATGGAATAAAAAAAAATAAACATATGGGAGCAAATGAAACCTAAAAGCTTTTGCAAAGCAAAGGAAACTACAAACAAGACGAAAAGACAACCCTCACAATGGGAGAAAATATTTGCAAACGAATCAATGGACAAAGGATTAATCTCCAATGTATATAAACAGCTCATGCAGCTCAACAGTAAAAAAACAAACAACCCAATCCAAAAATGGGCAGATGACGTAAATAGACATTTGTCCCAAGAAGACATACAGATGACCAAGAAGCACATGAAAAGCTGCTCAACATCACTAATTATTAGAGAAATATAAACCAAAACTACAATGAGGTATCGCCTCACACGAGTTAGAATGGGCATCATCAGAAAATCTACAAGCAACAAATGCTGGAGAGGGTGTGGAGAAAAGGGAACCCTCTTACACTATTTGTGGGAATGTAAATTGATGCAGTCACGATGGAGAACAGTATGGAGGTTCCTTAAGAAACTAAAAATAGAATTACCATATGACCCAGCAATCCCACTACTGGCCATATACCCAGAGAAAACCATAATTCAAAAAGACATATTCACCACAATATTCATTGCAGCACTATTTACAATAGCCAGGTCATGGAAGCAACCTAAATGCCCATAGACAGACGAACAGAAAAGATGTGCTACATATATAAAATAGAATATTACTCAGCCATAAAAAGGAATGAAATTGGGTCATTTGTAGAGACGTGGATAGATCTAGAGACTGTCATACAGAGTGAAGTAAGTCAGAAAGAGAAAAACAAATATCGTATATTAACGCATACATGTGGAACCTAGAAAAATGGTAAAGATGAACCGGTTTGCAAGGCAGAAATAGAGACACAGATGTAGAGAACAAATGTATGGACACCAAGGGGGGAAAGTGGCAGGGTGGTGGTGGTGGGATGAATTGCGAGCCTGGGATTGACATATATACACTTATATGTATAAAATAGGTTACCAATAAGAGCCTGCTGTATAAAAAAATGAATAAAATAAATTCAAAAATTAAAAAATAAGTAATACTTAAAAAAATAAAACAGAAAAAAAGTTCTGTCCTTCCCATAGACGTATTTATATGAATGAATTATTTCCATGCTTATATCCATAAATACAAAAAGAGGAATAAAACTTACCTTGAACCAAAAAAGAAAAAAAAAAAAAAACAGAACCCACTGGTCATACAGAGGAAAACCCTATCAGGGCACTTGCTCCAGGGGTAAACAATTCTGAAGTTGGTCACAGGTGGGGAATCATCTCCCATGCAGCCAGCAGCCCCCACACGAGGAGCGTCCTCATTGCAAAGCTGGGGGACCGTGAGGAGGCATCTCTGAGTAAACGTGAGCTGAGCCCCAGGCCAGCTGCTGCTGAACTTTTCCCACCCTTCCCAGGTAAAACACCTGAATGTGTGCAAAGACTTTAAAAACTAGAGGAAGGGGCTTGGAGTCACACCAGCGACAGCACGCAGGCCGACTTGGTGCCTGCAGGCCAGCCAGGATGGTCCTGGCCCCGGGCGCTCGTCTGGAAGCTTTCCATTTCCCTGCCTGAGGTACCCCTCCTGTCCCGGCCCCCACTGCTTTTTTCCTTCCTCACCTCTGCCCGGGGAGAAATTCCAGCAGCAAGTATGGGTGACACATCCTCTTCTTTAGCAGGTGGCAGCCCGGCAACTCCTGCAGAAAGTCCAGCAGAGCCCCAGTCACACTGGGCCACTCATAGAGCCGTGGGCCCTACTCCCTCCCACCAGCCCAACCCCGAGACTGCTGACGGGGCAGAGAATATGGCGTCAGGCACAGCTGCAGAGGCTTTTGCTGCCTGGAGGGGTGTTTATATTGACCTCAACCCAGGCACACCTGGGAAGGGCTGGCCGGCCGGGTCAGGCTGCCCAGGTCAGCCAATCCTCGCCCCTCAGGGGCTCAGAGTTGCAGGAAATGGGCCTTGCTGCACCGGCCAGATCCAAGGAACAGGTGTAGGGTCCCGAGAGTCAGGATAGATAAGGGGCGGCAGCCCTGGCTTGTTTTCGAATCATTTTATCTGGTCCATGAGTGGGAGACAACTTCAAGAAGACCCTCTGCTAATGAGAGGAACCCAGGAGTCAGGGAGAGGAGGGGTGGTGGGTGGAGACAGAGGCCTGGTGCCCCGGCTGCAGTGGAAGCCCCTGGAAGACCAGGCAGAGGGAGGCCGCACAGAGTGAAGCCTAGGGTCACAGACCTGTTGGAGCTGCTGTTTGTTAGTTCAAGCTCTGCTCTGAGGTGCTCTGTGTCAGCTCTGAGTGACAGGGGTGCTGGGGGTGCTCTGCAATGAGGGCTATGTGCACGGTTCCTGTGTGCCCAGCCCTGCCGGGGTACCTGTCCACGGGAGCTCCATATCCAGGGAGGGGCCTGCCCACGAGAGCCCCGTGGGCTGCTGCGTACCTGCCCAGGTGAGCTCCATATCCTGGGAGGGGCCTGACCACAAGAGCCCCGTGGGCTTCTGGGGACCTGGTAGAGGACGCCAGGACAGTCAGTGAAGCCACAGAGGATATACATCTAGTAGTTCCTAATTCCTACACCCTGCTGGTCATTCTACCATCCACCAGGACATGGCATTCTGTATTAGACTTCAATGATGCCTTCTTCTGTATTCCATTTTAGTCCCAGAGTCACAAGAAATTTTGCCTGTGAGTGGCAGGACTCAACCTACAACAAAAACAATACTGCTGGGCCGTCCTGCCCCAGGGGTTCAAAAATTCCCACACCATCTTTAGGGAAACGTTAGCTAAAGACCTAAAAGATCTACCTCTGGAGAAGGGAACCCTCCTTCAATATGCAGATGACATTCTGATCACCAGCCCGACTAAGGAGGCCTCTGAACTACCTAGCCAATAAAAGATAGAAGGTGTCCAAGGAAAAGGCTCAAATATCACAAACTAAGGTGGCCTTCCTGGGCTTCATTCGCACAGAAGGTCGGAGAAGCCCACCCCAGGAAAGGGAAGAAGCCATTTGCAGCCTCACCTTTCCTGAAACTAGAAGACAGCTTAGGGGTTCCTGGGGAGACCGGGGTTTGCTGCATCTGGATCCCTAACTACAGTCTAATAGCTGGGCCTCTATATGAAACACTGAAAGGAAAAGATGATGATCCTTTTGAATAGAATCCAGAAGCGGCCTTTCAAGAATGGAAAGAGCAGTCAATTCAGACCCTGGCCCTGGACCTCCCTAAGTTAGCTAAACCCTTTGACCTTTACATTCCTGGTCCAAGGCGAATCGCCCTTGGAGTATTAGTGCAAAAACTGGGACCACTTGAAATGGAACAATGTAAGAATGCCCTCCAGACATTGGCCAGCCACCCCATCCGACCAGGATACTGGGGGTATCTAAAAACCTGGAAATCAGCAGCCCGCAAGGCCAGCTCCCTCCTAAGGGAAAAGGACGCCACTTGGTGATCCTAACCACCCACCATGCCCTGAAGTTGCAGGGATTGCTCCGTGGGCACAATGACCTCGAGTGAGGAGGCCCTCCAACACCAACCTCCAGAGAGACAACCTGGGGCAATGGGCCCCCATGACGACTCGTGTGACCATCACTTGACCTGGAGCTTCTCTCAGAAAACAACAAGAGTGTGCCCCAAAAGAGCAGACTATTGCTTACAGGACTTACTGCACCCAGAGCGGAGCTAATAAACTTGGCAGGGGAACCGTAAATAACGCTGCCACCATAGAAAAGCCTACAGACACCGCAGTGACGGCGGCCAATGAGACCGGCTGTACTCCTGGCTACTTCAAAAGGCCGTTGACTGAGTGGCCGTCATGGTCCTGGATCACCACCGGCCCTGGACTGTCTGGGAGTTGAGCAAGCAGGGCTCTGACACCTGGTGCTGTTTGTACGTTAATTCAGTGGCCTAACTAAAGAAAGCACAGACTACTGGTCAGAGCATCTAGGCTGGCAGAAACCATCAGCCTAAGGGGGCCGAACCAATGTGGAGCAGGGTAAAACCGCCCACCCCCCCAGCGTCTCTGCACATCTCTTTCCTGGACCCTTAAAGGTCATTAGAATCTATAAAACTTCCAATGCTGGTGCTCAGGCAGACGAGCAGTGAGGGAGGAGGCCTGCGGACAATCAACCTCACCTGGAGGCTGCTGGGGAGAAGTCCTGCCCCTCCCCCCGGGTATGAGGACACCCAACTCAGCATGAAGCATTTACAGAAGACGTGTCTGCACCCTCAGCGCCCCAAGAATGAGGAATGGGACAAAAGGCAGAGGAGGGCTTTTTCACTGGCAAAGCCCATTAAAAATTCCTGGGAGATAAAAATAGAATCTGGGCAATAAAATAAAGTCTAACCATTTTTTCCTTTGTGCTTTGTCTAATTTCACTTGCTCCTAGGTTTCCACATGCAGAGGTCCCACACCCGACACTTCAGACCCGATTTCCTCGTGCAAAATGGCTGGGCCGACACCTCAGCTCGTGGGGCCCCGTGCAGACTCTGCGACATAGAGCCTGAGCTCCAGCCAACCTGGCCCTCGAGAGCTCCGCCCCCTCCCTCCCGCTGATGCTGACAGGATCCCTACACAGCAGCCCGGCCCACAACCCGCAGGGGAGCACACACTCTCACCTCTCCATTCTCTGATCAAAATATAAAGTTTTCCTTTGCTTCTGAACCAAAGTCAGTCTCGATCTGTTGGCTCCAATGACACTGGGCAGGGAGACCCTTGTTGGGGCCCACTCTGCAGGATCAGTAACAGAATTTGAGAACATTGTAACTTCAATGAACAGATGTGTGAGCCAAACTGTAATTAACATAGAGCAGTGTATAAGGCTCGTGTAAAATAAGATGTTTCTAACACTTCCATTTGATATTTCCATCACTTTATTATAAGCAAGTTCAGTGGAGGGGTTTGTCTTATTTGTCAGGTCAACAGTAGAGAAATGCAGTGATTTCTTTCCAAGGATGTACATCTAATAATCTTGGTTGAAGTTTCAACCTTGTTTGGAATGATTTTCCATTGAAAATGATACCTCTCTTTCAGCTCCTAGATTTCTGAGAAATATAAAATCTTATATTTTTTATTACCAAAGGGGAAAGGTGGGAGGAGGGATAAATTAACAGTTTCAGATTAACATATACACACTGCTATGTATAAAATATATCATCAACAAGGAACTACTGTATAGCACAGGGAACTATACTCAATATTTTGTAATGACCCCTGAGGGGAAATAATCTGAAAAACAATAGATATCTATATCGACATCATCTATCAACTACAGATAAAATGGAAACTAAAGGAGGCCGATGGTGAGCGTTTCTGAACCTGAAGACTTCAATCATCTAAAGTTCGGACTCTGCCCACGGCCCAAGTCCCTTAATGAACACACATGTACCAGTAGCTTAAAAATTCCCCAGATTGGAGTTCGGGGAGACACTGATTTGGAAAAATCCCTTGTGTTCTCCTTACATACACGGGACCTTTCCTACAGCTAAAACATGCCTGTGACACCCAGAAGATGGAACACGGTTGGATCAGGAAGATTTTGGAAAAGGCACCAAAACGCCTAATTTCCTGGTTGTTGGGTTCACCTCTCCAGCCTTTTTCCTTAAAATCTCCCCACTTGAGGATGTCAGCACCTTCAACATCCAGTTGCACAGAAATTGGAATTTGTCCAAAGGAAGAAGGGGAAGGAGGAGAAACAAGGAGAGCCAAGCCCTAGATGTTCGGAGAGGCACATGTCACTCTACTTTCCAGTCAGGAAGAAGAATTAAGAAAAGGCTTAGCCTGCCACCGGGAACCAGAGTAGGGCCAGAAGCAAATGAGAGTTTCTGCGGAAAGCTCCCAAAAAAGCGAGTTGAAAAATGGAGCTCAGGGGCACTGCAATTCACAAATCTGCAGAGTTATAAATGATAACTCTCGTCCACAAATATATTGAGGGAAGGCAACGAAGAGGATTTGAAATCAAGGCAGAATTGCAGGAAACAGATTTCAGGAGTTAGATTCGAATCACCCCTAAAGCACATGAAAAGCGGCAAAACGTCGACAATGATGCACTTGGCCAAAAAGAGCATATGCGTTTTTTTCTGAATGAATTCAGGAAAAAACCCATAGGCCCTTTGTGGCCAACCAAGCAAGCCGGAAATGCAATTCAGCACTACAAAGAAGTCTGACTTCCCATCGGTCAAAATGGCCTTGCTAAAAAAGTGTAAAAACAAGAAATGCAGGAGAGGCCAGGGAGGAAAGGGAGCCTTGTTACACTGATGGGTGGGGTATAAATTGCCAATGATGACTCTGGAGAAGGGTATGGTGTTTCCTAAAACATCTAAAAAACACAGCTAGAGAGAAAGGGGCACATCCACTCATGGGCGTATAAATTGGGAAAACTAAAAATCAGCAAGACACAGGCACCCCAAACATTAGGGCTGCTCTGTAGACAAAAACCTCCACTTAATTCCACCTTAAATATCCAAGGAAAGAGAAAAATGGATAAAGAAGTTGTGGTCCATATGTACAATTGTATATCACTCAGGCGTGAGATAAATATTATAAGGCTGGTAGCAGCATGATGAGTGGATTTAGGTAGGACTATTCTAAGTGAAATAAGTCACACAGAAAAAGACACTCATCATAAGATATCACTAACAGAGGGAATGTAAAAACTGCTACACTTGAACGGAATTACAAAACAGAACAGATTCACACATTAAGAAAACACACTATGGTTGCTTAACGGGAAATGTGAGGTGGGGTGATGCATAAAACAAGGATTTCAAATTAGCTCAGATAACGTTCCATAAATCCAATATGTAATAGACAAGACCTACTCGTTGCTCAGTGAACTGGACTCAACACCCCCTATTCACCGCTCAAAAACATATATGACTAGTAAGAATCGTAAAACCTGTGTATTGATATCTCTCTGGAAGTGAGTCAAGTGGGTGTAAAGCGGCATAAACACAGCCGTGAAAAGCAGCTAAACCCCATTATAAAAATAAATTACTTTTAAAAACCCGTGAAACAAAGACAGTGAAAGAGAGAAATTCTTACAAAATTCGTTCAGGGGCTGTGATGCCACCTGGATTGACCATATCTAGACCCACAGCTGGATGAGACATAAGGGTGGACACTCTCGGGGCTGAGAGGCTTGGTGAGGTTGGGGGAGCAAACGCAGAGCCTTTAAAGTAATACTGCCTGTTACCCATCCCATGGGTTCCAAATCTCCAGGTTCAAGGGCATCTTCCTACATCGAAAACATGCATGAGAAACCCAGAAGGTGGTACACTGTGTGATCGGGAAAGGTTTCTAAAACGCACCTCATTTCTCCTCTCCTTGTGCTCGGGTTCGCCATTCCAGCTGCTTTAGTAGCAATCGCCCTCCATGGAGAATCAGCACCTTTAACCTCCTGTTCCATACAGCTTGCAATTTGTCCTGAGGATGAACGGAAAGACGGGGAGCCAATGAGAGATTAGCTCTTGGTGTTGGGACAGGCACAGGTCACTCTATTTTCCCATCAGTAAGAAGAATTAACCACAGGCTCAGCCTGCCGCCCAGAACAAGAATAGTGCCTGAGGCCATCCTGCGCTTTTGCGGACAGCTCCCAAAAAAGCGAGTTGAAAAATGGAACTCAGGGGCATTGGAATTCACAAACCAGCAGAGTTATAAATGATAACTCTCGTCCAAAAATATATTGAGGGAAGGCAACGAACAGGATTTGAAATCAAGGCAGAATTGCAAGAAACAGATTTCAGGAGGTAGATACGAATCGCCTTTAAAGCACATGAAAAGCGGCAAAACGTCGAAAATGATGCACTTGGCCAAAAAGAGCATATGCGTTTTTTTCTGAATGAATTCAGGAAAAATCCCATAGGCCCTTTGTGGCCAACCAAGCAACCTGGAAAGGCAAATCAGTGCTACAAAGTTATCTCACTTCCCATCGGTCAAAAGGGCCATGCAGAAAAAAGTGTCAAAACCAGAAATGCAGGACAGGCCATGGAGAAATGGGAACCTTGCTACACTGATGGGCGGGATGTAAATTGCCAACAGCCACTCTGGAGAAGTGTACGGTGTGTCCTGAAACATCTGAAAAACACAGCTTAGAGAGCATAGGGCACTTCCACTCATGGGGGTATAAATTGGGAAAATGAAAAATCAGCAAGACACAAGCACCCCAAAGTTGAGGGCTGCTCTGTTGACAAGGACCTCCACTTCATTCCACCTTAAATATCCCAGGAAAGAGAAAAATGGATAAAGAAGTTGTGGTCTTTATGTACAATGGAATATCACTCAGCCATGAAATCAATGTCATAATGTTAGTAGCAGCATGATGAGTGGATTTAGGTACGACGATTCTAAGTGAAATAAGTCACACAGAAAAGGACACTTCTCATAAGGTATCACTGATAGAGGGAATGTAAAAACCGTTACAGTTGAACTGAATTACAAAACAGAACAGAGTCACACATGCAGAAAACACACTATGGCTGCTTAACGGGAAAGGTGAGGTGGGGTGATACATAAAACAAGGGTATCAAATTAGCTCAGATACCGTTCCATAAACCCAATATGTAATAGACAAGACATACTCCTTGCTCAGAGAACTGGACTCAACACGCCCTATTCACCGCACAAGAATATATCTGACTAGTAATAATCTTAAAACCTATGTATTGATATCTCTCTGTTAGTGTGTCAAGTGGGTGTAAAGCGGCATAAACACAGCAGTGAAAAGCAGCTAAACCCCATTATGAAAATAAATTACTTTGAAAAACCCATGAAACAACGACAGTGAAAGAGAGGGAAATTCTTACACAATGCGTTCAGGGGCTGTGATGCAACCTGGATTGACCATATCTAGACCCACAGCTGGATGAGACATAAGGGTGGACACTCTTGGGGCTGAGAGGTTTGGTGAGGTTGGGTGAGCAAACGCAGACCCTTTAAAGTAATACTGCATGGTACCCATCGCATGGGTCCCAAATCTCCAGGTTCAAGGGCATCTTCCTACATCGAAAACATGCATGAGAAACCCAGAAGATAGTACACCGTGTGATGGGGAAAGGTTTCTAAAACGCACCTCATTTCTCATCTCCTTGTGCCCGGGTTCGCCATTCCAGCCGCTTTACTAGCAATCTCCCTACTTGGAGCATCAGCACCTTTAACCTCCTGTTCCGTACAGGTTGCAATTTGTCCTGAGGATGAACGGGAAGACGGGGAACCAACGAGAGACTAGCTCTTGGTGTTGGGACAGGCACAGGTCACTCTATTTTCCCATCAGGAAGAAGAATTAACCACAGGCTCAGCCTGCCCCCCGGAACCAGAACAGGGCCTGAAGCCATCCTGCGCTTTTGCGGCCAGCCCCCAAAAAAGCGAGTTGTAAAATGGAGGTTCAGGGCACTGCAATTCACAAACCTGCAGAGTTATAAATGATAACTCTCGTCCACAAATATATTGAGGGAAGGCAAAGAAGAGGATTTGAAATCAAGGCAGAATTGCAGGAAACAGATTTCAGGAGGTAGATTCGAATCGCCTTTAAAGCACATGAAAAGCGGCAAAATGTTGACAATGATGCCCTTGGCCAAAAAGGGCGTATGCGTTTTTTCCTGAATATATTCAGGAAAAAACGCATACGCCCTTTTTGGCCAACCAAGCAACCTGGAAAGGCAAATCAGCGCTACAAAGAAGTCTCGCTTCCCATTGGTCAAAAGGGCCATGCTGAAAAAAGTGTCAAAACCAGAAATGCAGGACAGGCCATGGAGAAATGAGAGCCTTGCTACACTGATGGGCGGGATGTAAATTGCCAACAGCCACTCTGGAGAAGTGTACGGTGTGTCCTGAAACATCTGAAAAACACAGCTTAGAGAGCATAGGGCACTTCCACTCATGGGGGTATAAATTGGGAAAATGAAATATCAGCAAGACACAAGCACCCCAAAGTTGAGGGCTGCTCTGTTGACAAGGACCTCCACTTCATTCCACCTTAAATATCCCAGGAAAGAGAAAAATGGATAAAGAAGTTGTGGTCCTTATGTACAATGGAATATCACTCAGCCATGAAATCAATGTCATAAGGTTAGTAGCAGCATGATGAGTGGATTTAGGTACGACGATTCTAAGTGAAATAAGTCACACAGAAAAGGACACTTCTCATAAGGTATCACTTTTAGAGGGAATGTAAAAACCGTTACACTTGAACTGAATTACAAAACAGAACAGAGTCACACATGCAGAAAACAGACTATGGCTGATTAACGGGAAAGGTGAGGTGGGGTGATACATAAAACAAGGGTATCAAATTAGCTCAGATACCGTTCCATAAACCCAATATGTAGTAGACAAGACCTACTCCTTGCTCAGAGAACTGGACTCAACACGCCCTATTCACCGCACAAGAATATACCTTACTAGTAATAATCTTAAAACCTATGTATTGATATCTCTCTGTTAGTGTGTCAAGTGGGTGTAAAGCGGCATAAACACAGCAGTGAAAAGCAGCTAAACGCCATTATGAAAATAAATTACTTTGAAAAACCCATGAAACAACAACAGTGAAAGAGATAGAAATTCTTACACAATGAGTTCAGGGGCTGTGATGCAACCTGGATTGACCATATCTAGACCCACAGCTGGATGAGACATAAGGGTGGACACTCTTGGGGCTGAGAGTTTTGGTGAGGTTGGGTGAGCAAACGCAGACCCTTTAAACTAATACTGCATGGTACCCATCGCATGGGTCCCAAATCTCCAGGTTCAAGGGCATCTTCCTACATCGAAAACATGCATGAGAAACCCAGAAGATGGTACACCGTGTGATAGGGAAAGGTTTCTAAAACGCACCTCATTTCTCATCTCCTTGTGCCCGGGTTCGCCATTCCAGCCGCTTTACTAGCAATCTCCCTACTTGGAGCATCAGCACCTTTAACCTCCTGTTCCGTACAGGTTGCAATTTGTCCTGAGGATGAACGGGAAGACGGGGAACCAACGAGAGACAAGCTCTTGGTGTCCGGACAGGCACAGGTCACTCTATTTTCCCATCAGGAAGAAGAATTAACCACAGGCTCAGCCTGCCCCCCGGAACCAGAACAGGGCCTGAAGCCATCCTGCGCTTTTGCGGCCAGCTCCCAAAAAAGCGAGTTGTAAAATGGAGGTTCAGGGCACTGCAATTCACAAAACTGCAGAGTTATAAATGATAACTCTCGTCCACCAATATATTGCGGGAAGGCAAAGAAGAGGATTTGAAATCAAGGCAGAATTGCACGAAACAGATTTCAGGAGGTAGATACGAATCGCCTTTAAAGCACATGAAAAGCGGCAAAACGTTGACAATGATGCCCTTGGCCTAAAAGGTCGTATGCGTTTTTTCCTGAGTATATTCAGGAAAAAACGCATACGCCCTTTTTGGCCAACCAAGCAACCTGGAAAGGCAAATCAGCGCTACAGAGAAGTCTCGCTTCCCATCGGTCAAAAGGGCCATGCTGAAAAAAGTGTCAAAACCAGAAATGCAGGACAGGCCATGGAGAAATGGGAGCCTTGCTACACTGATGGGCGGGATGTAAATTGCCAACAGCCACTCTGGAGAAGTGTACGGTGTGTCCTGAAACATCTGAAAAACACAGCTTAGAGAGCATAGGGCACTTCCACTCATGGGGGTATAAATTGGGAAAATGAAAAATCAGCATGACACAAGCACCCCAAAGTTGAGGGCTGCTCTGTTGACAAGGACCTCCACTTCATTCCACCTTAAATATCCCAGGAAAGAGAAAAATGGATAAAGAAGTTGTGGTCCTTATGTACAATGGAATATCACTCAGCCATGAAATCAATGTCATAAGGTTAGTAGCAGCATGATGAGTGGATTTAGGTACGACGATTCTAAGTGAAATAAGTCACACAGAAAAGGACACTTCTCATAAGGTATCACTGATAGAGGGAATGTAAAAACCGTTACACTTGAACTGAATTACAAAACAGAACAGAGTCACACATGCAGAAAACACACTATGGCTGCTTAACGGGAAAGGTGACGTGGGGTGATACATGAAACAAGGGTATCAAATTAGCTCAGATACCGTTCCATAAACCCAATATGTAGTAGACAAGACCTACTCCTTGCTCAGAGAACTGGACTCAACACGCCCTATTCACCGCACAAGAATATATCTGACTAGTAATAATCTTAAAACCTATGTATTGATATCTCTCTGTTAGTGTGTCAAGTGGGTGTAAAGCGGCATAAACACAGCCGTGAAAAGCAGCTAAACCCCATTATGAAAATAAATTACTTTGAAAAACCCATGAAACAACGACAGTGAAAGAGATAGAAATTCTTACACAATGAGTTCAGGGGCTGTGATGCAACCTGGATTGACCATATCTAGACCCACAGCTGGATGAGACATAAGGGTGGACACTCTTGGGGCTGAGAGTTTTGGTGAGGTTGGGTGAGCAAACGCAGACCCTTTAAAGTAATACTGCGTGGTACCCATCGCATGGGTCCCAAATCTCCAGGTTCAAGGGCATCTTCCTACATCGAAAACATGCATGAGAAACCCAGAAGATGGTACACCGTGTGATGGGGAAAGGTTTCTAAAACGCACCTCATTTCTCATCTCCTTGTGCCCGGGTTCGCCATTCCAGCCGCTTTACTAGCAATCTCCCTACTTGGAGCATCAGCACCTTTAACCTCCTGTTCCGTACAGGTTGCAATTTGTCCTGAGGATGAACGGGAAGACGGGGAACCAACGAGAGACAAGCTCTTGGTGTCGGGACAGGCACAGGTCACTCTATTTTCCCGTCAGGAAGAAGAATTAACCACAGGCTCAGCCTGCCCCCCGGAACCAGAACAGGGCCTGAAGCCATCCTGCGCTTTTGCGGCCAGCTCCCAAAAAAGCGAGTTGTAAAATGGAGGTTCAGGGCACTGCAATTCACAAACCTGCAGAGTTATAAATGATAACTCTCGTCCACAAATATATTGAGGGAAGGCAAAGAAGAGGATTTGAAATCAAGGCAGAATTGCACGAAACAGATTTCAGGAGGTAGATACGAATCGCCTTTAAAGCACATGAAAAGCGGCAAAACGTTGACAATGATGCCCTTGGCCAAAAAGGGCGTATGCGTTTTTTCCTGAATATATTCAGGAAAAAACGCATACGCCCTTTTTGGCCAACCAAGCAACCTGGAAAGGCAAATCAGCGCTACAGAGAAGTCTCGCTTCCCATCGGTCAAAAGGGCCATGCTGAAAAAAGTGTCAAAACCAGAAATGCAGGACAGGCCATGGAGAAATGGGAGCCTTGCTACACTGATGGACGGGATGTAAATTGCCAACAGCCACTCTGGAGAAGTGTACGGTGTGTCCTGAAACATCTGAAAAACACAGCTTAGAGAGCATAGGGCACTTCCACTCATGGGGGTATAAATTGGGAAAATTAAAAATCAGCAAGACACAAGCACCCCAAAGTTTAGGGCTGCTCTGTTGACAAGGACCTCCACTTCATTCCACCTTAAATATCCAAGGAAAGAGAAAAATGGATAAAGAAGTTGTGGTCCTTATGTACAATGGAATATCACTCAGCCATGAAATCAATGTCATAAGGTTAGTAGCAGCATGATGAGTGGATTTAGGTACGACGATTCTAAGTGAAATAAGTCACACAGAAAAGGACACTTCTCATAAGGTATCACTGATAGAGGGAATGTAAAAACCGTTACACTTGAACTGAATTACAAAACAGAACAGAGTCACACATGCAGAAAACACACTATGGCTGCTTAACGGGAAAGGTGACGTGGGGTGATACATGAAACAAGGGTATCAAATTAGCTCAGATACCGTTCCATAAACCCAATATGTAGTAGACAAGACCTACTCCTTGCTCAGAGAACTGGACTCAACACGCCCTATTCACCGCACAAGAATATATCTGACTAGTAATAATCTTAAAACCTATGTATTGATATCTCTCTGTTAGTGTGTCAAGTGGGTGTAAAGCGGCATAAACACAGCCGTGAAAAGCAGCTAAACCCCATTATGAAAATAAATTACTTTGAAAAACCCATGAAACAACGACAGTGAAAGAGATAGAAATTCTTACACAATGAGTTCAGGGGCTGTGATGCAACCTGGATTGACCATATCTAGACCCACAGCTGGATGAGACATAAGGGTGGACACTCTTGGGGCTGAGAGGTTTGGTGAGGTTGGGTGAGCAAACGCAGACCCTTTAAAGTAATACTGCGTGGTACCCATCGCATGGGTCCCAAATCTCCAGGTTCAAGGGCATCTTCCTACATCGAAAACATGCATGAGAAACCCAGAAGATGGTACACCGTGTGATGGGGAAAGGTTTCTAAAACGCACCTCATTTCTCATCTCCTTGTGCCCGGGTTCGCCATTCCAGCCGCTTTACTAGCAATCTCCCTACTTGGAGCATCAGCACCTTTAACCTCCTGTTCCGTACAGGTTGCAATTTGTCCTGAGGATGAACGGGAAGACGGGGAACCAACGAGAGACTAGCTCTTGGTGTCGGGACAGGCACAGGTCACTCTATTTTCCCATCAGGAAGAAGAATTAACCACATGCTCAGCCTGCCCCCCGGAACCAGAACAGGGCCTGAAGCCATCCTGCACTTTTGCGGCCAGCTCCCAAAAAAGCGAGTTGTAAAATGGAGGTTCAGGGCACTGCAATTCACAAACCTGCAGAGTTATAAATGATAACTCTC
The DNA here is from genome assembly GCF_965194805.1 of Balaenoptera borealis. Classification (NCBI taxonomy): domain Eukaryota; kingdom Metazoa; phylum Chordata; class Mammalia; order Artiodactyla; family Balaenopteridae; genus Balaenoptera; species Balaenoptera borealis. Next base: position 466,276 of record NW_028123738.1, on the reverse strand, counting down.
GTCCACAAATATATTGAGGGAAGGCAAAGAAGAGGATTTTAAATCAAGGCAGAATTGCAGGAAACAGATTTCAGGAGGTAGATTCGAATCGCCTTTAAAGCACATGAAAAGCGGCAAAATGTTGACAATGATGCCCTTGGCCAAAAAGGGCGTATGCGTTTTTTCCTGAATATATTCAGGAAAAAACGCATACGCCCTTTTTGGCCAACCAAGCAACCTGGAAAGGCAAATCAGCGCTACAAAGAAGTCTCACTTCCCATCGGTCAAAAGGGCCATGCTGAAAAATGTGTCAAAACCAGAAATGCAGGACAGGCCATGGAGAAATGAGAGCCTTGCTACACTGATGGGCGGGATGTAAATTGCCAACAGCCACTCTGGAGAAGTGTACGGTGTGTCCTGAAACATCTGAAAAACACAGCTTAGAGAGCATAGGGCACTTCCACTCATGGGGGTATAAATTGGGAAAATGAAAAATCAGCAAGACACAAGCACCCCAAAGTTGAGGGCTGCTCTGTTGACAAGGACCTCCACTTCATTCCACCTTAAATATCCAAGGAAAGAGAAAAATGGATAAAGAAGTTGTGGTCCTTATGTACAATGGAATATCACTCAGCCATGAAATCAATGTCATAAGGTTAGTAGCAGCATGATGAGTGGATTTAGGTACGACGATTCTAAGTGAAATAAGTCACACAGAAAAGGACACTTCTCATAAGGTATCACTGATAGAGGGAATGTAAAAACCGTTACACTTGAACTGAATTACAAAACAGAACAGAGTCACACATGCAGAAAACACACTATGGCTGCTTAACGGGAAAGGTGAGGTGGGGTGATACATAAAACAAGGGTATCAAATTAGCTCAGATACCGTTCCATAAACCCAATATGTAATAGACAAGACCTACTCCTTGCTCAGAGAACTGGACTCAACACGCCCTATTCACCGCACAAGAATATATCTGACTAATAATAGTCGTAAAACCTATGTATTGATATCTCTCTGTTAGTGTGTCAAGTGGGTGTAAAGCGGCATATACACAGCCGTGAAAAGCAGCTAAACCCCATTATGAAAATAAATTACTTTGAAAAACCCATGAAACAACGACAGTGAAAGAGATAGAAATTCTTACACAATGAGTTCAGGGGCTGTGATGCAACCTGGATTGACCATATCTAGACCCACAGCTGGATGAGACATAAGGGTGGACACTCTTGGGGCTGAGAGGTTTGGTGAGGTTGGGTGAGCAAACGCAGACCCTTTAAAGTAATACTGCGTGGTACCCATCGCATGGGTCCCAAATCTCCAGGTTCAAGGGCATCTTCCTACATCGAAAACATGCATGAGAAACCCAGAAGATGGTACACCGTGTGATGGGGAAAGGTTTCTAAAACGCACCTCATTTCTCATCTCCTTGTGCCCGGGTTCGCCATTCCAGCCGCTTTACTAGCAATCTCCCTACTTGGAGCATCAGCACCTTTAACCTCCTGTTCCGTACAGGTTGCAATTTGTCCTGAGGATGAACGGGAAGACGGGGAACCAACGAGAGACTAGCTCTTGGTGTCGGGACAGGCACAGGTCACTCTATTTTCCCATCAGGAAGAAGAATTAACCACATGCTCAGCCTGCCCCCCGGAACCAGAACAGGGCCTGAAGCCATCCTGCACTTTTGCGGCCAGCTCCCAAAAAAGCGAGTTGTAAAATGGAGGTTCAGGGCACTGCAATTCACAAACCTGCAGAGTTATAAATGATAACTCTCGTCCACAAATATATTGAGGGAAGGCAAAGAAGAGGATTTTAAATCAAGGCAGAATTGCAGGAAACAGATTTCAGGAGGTAGATTCGAATCGCCTTTAAAGCACATGAAAAGCGGCAAAACGTTGACAATGATGCCCTTGGCCAAAAAGGGCGTATGCATTTTTTCCTGAATATATTCAGGAAAAAACGCATACGCCCTTTTTGGCCAACCAAGCAACCTGGAAAGGCAAATCAGCGCTACAGAGAAGTCTCGCTTCCCATCGGTCAAAAGGGCCATGCTGAAAAAAGTGTCAAAACCAGAAATGCAGGACAGGCCATGGAGAAATGGGAGCCTTGCTACACTGATGGGCGGGATGTAAATTGCCAACAGCCACTCTGGAGAAGTGTACGGTGAGTCCTGAAACATCGAAAAAACACAGCTTAGAGAGCATAGGGCACTTCCACTCATGGGGGTATAAATTGGGAAAATTAAAAATCAGCAAGACACAAGCACCCCAAAGTTGAGGGCTGCTCTGTTGACAAGGACCTCCACTTCATTCCACCTTAAATATCCCAGGAAAGAGAAAAATGGATAAAGAAGTTGTGGTCCTTATGTACAATGGAATATCACTCAGCCATGAAATCAATGTCATAAGGTTAGTAGCAGCATGATGAGTGGATTTAGGTACGACGATTCTAAGTGAAATAAGTCACACAGAAAAGGACACTTCTCATAAGGTATCACTTTTAGAGGGAATGTAAAAACCGTTACACTTGAACTGAATTACAAACCAGAACAGAGTCACACATGCAGAAAACAGACTATGGCTGCTTAACGGGAAAGGTGAGGTGGGGTGATACATAAAACAAGGGTATCAAATTAGCTCAGATACCGTTCCATAAACCCAATATGTAGTAGACAAGACCTACTCCTTGCTCAGAGAACTGGACTCAACACGCCCTATTCACCGCACAAGAATATACCTTACTAGTAATAATCTTAAAACCTATGTATTGATATCTCTCTGTTAGTGTGTCAAGTGGGTGTAAAGCGGCATAAACACAGCAGTGAAAAGCAGCTAAACCCCATTATGAAAATAAATTACTTTGAAAAACCCATGAAACAAAGACAGTGAAAGAGATAGAAATTCTTACACAATGAGTTCAGGGGCTGTGATGCAACCTGGATTGACCATATCTAGACCCACAGCTGGATGAGACATAAGGGTGGACACTCTTGGGGCTGAGAGGTTTGGTGAGGTTGGGTGAGCAAACGCAGACCCTTTAAAGTAATACTGCATGGTACCCATCGCATGGGTCCCAAATCTCCAGGTTCAAGGGCATCTTCCTACATCGAAAACATGCATGAGAAACCCAGAAGATGGTACACCGTGTGATAGGGAAAGGTTTCTAAAACGCACCTCATTTCTCATCTCCTTGTGCCCGGGTTCGCCATTCCAGCCGCTTTACTAGCAATCTCCCTACTTGGAGCATCAGCACCTTTAACCTCCTGTTCCGTACAGGTTGCAATTTGTCCTGAGGATGAACGGGAAGACGGGGAACCAACGAGAGACAAGCTCTTGGTGTCGGGACAGGCAGAGGTCACTCTATTTTCCCATCAGGAAGAAGAATTAACCACAGGCTCAGCCTGCCCCCCGGAACCAGAACAGGGCCTGAAGCCATCCTGCGCTTTTGCGGCCAGCTCCCAAAAAAGCGAGTTGAAAAATGGAGGTTCAGGGCACTGCAATTCACAAAACTGCAGAGTTATAAATGATAACTCTCGTCCACCAATATATTGAGGGAAGGCAAAGAAGAGGATTTGAAATCAAGGCAGAATTGCACGAAACAGATTTCAGGAGGTAGATACGAATCGCCTTTAAAGCACATGAAAAGCGGCAAAACGTTGACAATGATGCCCTTGGCCTAAAAGGTCGTATGCGTTTTTTCCTGAATATATTCAGGAAAAAACGGATACGCCCTTTTTGGCCAACCAAGCAACCTGGAAAGGCAAATCAGCGCTACAGAGAAGTCTCGCTTCCCATCGGTCAAAAGGGCCATGCTGAAAAAAGTGTCAAAACCAGAAATGCAGGACAGGCCATGGAGAAATGGGAGCCTTGCTACACTGATGGGCGGGATGTAAATTGCCAACAGCCACTCTGGAGAAGTGTACGGTGTGTCCTGAAACATCTGAAAAACACAGCTTAGAGAGCATAGGGCACTTCCACTCATGGGGGTATAAATTGGGAAAATGAAAAATCAGCATGACACAAGCACCCCAAAGTTGAGGGCTGCTCTGTTGACAAGGACCTCCACTTCATTCCACCTTAAATATCCCAGGAAAGAGAAAAATGGATAAAGAAGTTGTGGTCCTTATGTACAATGGAATATCACTCAGCCATGAAATCAATGTCATAAGGTTAGTAGCAGCATGATGAGTGGATTTAGGTACGACGATTCTAAGTGAAATAAGTCACACAGAAAAGGACACTTCTCATAAGGTATCACTGATAGAGGGAATGTAAAAACCGTTACACTTGAACTGAATTACAAAACAGAACAGAGTCACACATGCAGAAAACACACTATGGCTGCTTAACGGGAAAGGTGAGGTGGGGTGATACATGAAACAAGGGTATCAAATTAGCTCAGATACCGTTCCATAAACCCAATATGTAGTAGACAAGACCTACTCCTTGCTCAGAGAACTGGACTCAACACGCCCTATTCACCGCACAAGAATATATCTGACTAGTAATAATCTTAAAACCTATGTATTGATATCTCTCTGTTAGTGTGTCAAGTGGGTGTAAAGCGGCATAAACACAGCCGTGAAAAGCAGCTAAACCCCATTATGAAAATAAATTACTTTGAAAAACCCATGAAACAACGACAGTGAAAGAGATAGAAATTCTTACACAATGAGTTCAGGGGCTGTGATGCAACCTGGATTGACCATATCTAGACCCACAGCTGGATGAGACATAAGGGTGGACACTCTTGGGGCTGAGAGGTTTGGTGAGGTTGGGTGAGCAAACGCAGACCCTTTAAAGTAATACTGCGTGGTACCCATCGCATGGGTCCCAAATCTCCAGGTTCAAGGGCATCTTCCTACATCGAAAACATGCATGAGAAACCCAGAAGATGGTACACCGTGTGATGGGGAAAGGTTTCTAAAACGCACCTCATTTCTCATCTCCTTGTGCCCGGGTTCGCCATTCCAGCCGCTTTACTAGCAATCTCCCTACTTGGAGCATCAGCACCTTTAACCTCCTGTTCCGTACAGGTTGCAATTTGTCCTGAGGATGAACGGGAAGACGGGGAACCAACGAGAGACAAGCTCTTGGTGTCGGGACAGGCACAAGTCACTCTATTTTCCCGTCAGGAAGAAGAATTAACCACAGGCTCAGCCTGCCCCCCGGAACCAGAACAGGGCCTGAAGCCATCCTGCGCTTTTGCGGCCAGCTCCCAAAAAAGCGAGTTGTAAAATGGAGGTTCAGGGCACTGCAATTCACAAACCTGCAGAGTTATAAATGATAACTCTCGTCCACCAATATATTGAGGGAAGGCAAAGAAGAGGATTTGAAATCAAGGCAGAATTGCACGAAACAGATTTCAGGAGGTAGATACGAATCGCCTTTAAAGCACATGAAAAGCGGCAAAACGTTGACAATGATGCCCTTGGCCAAAAAGGGCGTATGCGTTTTTTCCTGAATATATTCAGGAAAAAACGCATACGCCCTTTTTGGCCAACCAAGCAACCTGGAAAGGCAAATCAGCGCTACAGAGAAGTCTCGCTTCCCATCGGTCAAAAGGGCCATGCTGAAAAAAGTGTCAAAACCAGAAATGCAGGACAGGCCATGGAGAAATGGGAGCCTTGCTACACTGATGGGCGGGATGTAAATTGCCAACAGCCACTCTGGAGAAGTGTACGGTGTGTCCTGAAACATCTGAAAAACACAGCTTAGAGAGCATAGGGCACTTCCACTCATGGGGGTATAAATTGGGAAAATGAAAAATCAGCAAGACACAAGCACCCCAAAGTTTAGGGCTGCTCTGTTGACAAGGACCTCCACTTCATTCCACCTTAAATATCCAAGGAAAGAGAAAAATGGATAAAGAAGTTGTGGTCCTTATGTACAATGGAATATCACTCAGCCATGAAATCAATGTCATAAGGTTAGTAGCAGCATGATGAGTGGATTTAGGTACGACGATTCTAAGTGAAATAAGTCACACAGAAAAGGACACTTCTCATAAGGTATCACTGATAGAGGGAATGTAAAAACCGTTACACTTGAACTGAATTACAAAACAGAACAGAGTCACACATGCAGAAAACACACTATGGCTGCTTAACGGGAAAGGTGAGGTGGGGTGATACATAAAACAAGGGTATCAAATTAGCTCAGATACCGTTCCATAAACCCAATATGTAGTAGACAAGACCTACTCCTTGCTCAGAGAACTGGACTCAACACGCCCTATTCACCGCACAAGAATATATCTGACTAGTAATAATCTTAAAACCTATGTATTGATATCTCTCTGTTAGTGTGTCAAGTGGGTGTAAAGCGGCATAAACACAGCCGTGAAAAGCAGCTAAACCCCATTATGAAAATAAATTACTTTGAAAAACCCATGAAACAACGACAGTGAAAGAGATAGAAATTCTTACACAATGAGTTCAGGGGCTGTGATGCAACCTGGATTGACCATATCTAGACCCACAGCTGGATGAGACATAAGGGTGGACACTCTTGGGGCTGAGAGGTTTGGTGAGGTTGGGTGAGCAAACGCAGACCCTTTAAAGTAATACTGCGTGGTACCCATCGCATGGGTCCCAAATCTCCAGGTTCAAGGGCATCTTCCTACATCGAAAACATGCATGAGAAACCCAGAAGATGGTACACCGTGTGATGGGGAAAGGTTTCTAAAACGCACCTCATTTCTCATCTCCTTGTGCCCGGGTTCGCCATTCCAGCCGCTTTACTAGCAATCTCCCTACTTGGAGCATCAGCACCTTTAACCTCCTGTTCCGTACAGGTTGCAATTTGTCCTGAGGATGAACGGGAAGACGGGGAACCAACGAGAGACTAGCTCTTGGTGTCGGGACAGGCACAGGTCACTCTATTTTCCCATCAGGAAGAAGAATTAACCACATGCTCAGCCTGCCCCCCGGAACCAGAACAGGGCCTGAAGCCATCCTGCACTTTTGCGGCCAGCTCCCAAAAAAGCGAGTTGTAAAATGGAGGTTCAGGGCACTGCAATTCACAAACCTGCAGAGTTATAAATGATAACTCTCGTCCACAAATATATTGAGGGAAGGCAAAGAAGAGGATTTTAAATCAAGGCAGAATTGCAGGAAACAGATTTCAGGAGGTAGATTCGAATCGCCTTTAAAGCACATGAAAAGCGGCAAAATGTTGACAATGATGCCCTTGGCCAAAAAGGGCGTATGCGTTTTTTCCTGAATATATTCAGGAAAAAACGCATACGCCCTTTTTGGCCAACCAAGCAACCTGGAAAGGCAAATCAGCGCTACAAAGAAGTCTCACTTCCCATCGGTCAAAAGGGCCATGCTGAAAAATGTGTCAAAACCAGAAATGCAGGACAGGCCATGGAGAAATGAGAGCCTTGCTACACTGATGGGCGGGATGTAAATTGCCAACAGCCACTCTGGAGAAGTGTACGGTGTGTCCTGAAACATCTGAAAAACACAGCTTAGAGAGCATAGGGCACTTCCACTCATGGGGGTATAAATTGGGAAAATGAAAAATCAGCAAGACACAAGCACCCCAAAGTTTAGGGCTGCTCTGTTGACAAGGACCTCCACTTCATTCCACCTTAAATATCCAAGGAAAGAGAAAAATGGATAAAGAAGTTGTGGTCCTTATGTACAATGGAATATCACTCAGCCATGAAATCAATGTCATAAGGTTAGTAGCAGCATGATGAGTGGATTTAGGTACGACGATTCTAAGTGAAATAAGTCACACAGAAAAGGACACTTCTCATAAGGTATCACTGATAGAGGGAATGTAAAAACCGTTACACTTGAACTGAATTACAAAACAGAACAGAGTCACACATGCAGAAAACACACTATGGCTGCTTAACGGGAAAGGTGAGGTGGGGTGATACATAAAACAAGGGTATCAAATTAGCTCAGATACCGTTCCATAAACCCAATATGTAGTAGACAAGACCTACTCCTTGCTCAGAGAACTGGACTCAACACGCCCTATTCACCGCACAAGAATATATCTGACTAGTAATAATCTTAAAACCTATGTATTGATATCTCTCTGTTAGTGTGTCAAGTGGGTGTAAAGCGGCATAAACACAGCCGTGAAAAGCAGCTAAACCCCATTATGAAAATAAATTACTTTGAAAAACCCATGAAACAACGACAGTGAAAGAGATAGAAATTCTTACACAATGAGTTCAGGGGCTGTGATGCAACCTGGATTGACCATATCTAGACCCACAGCTGGATGAGACATAAGGGTGGACACTCTTGGGGCTGAGAGGTTTGGTGAGGTTGGGTGAGCAAACGCAGACCCTTTAAAGTAATACTGCGTGGTACCCATCGCATGGGTCCCAAATCTCCAGGTTCAAGGGCATCTTCCTACATCGAAAACATGCATGAGAAACCCAGAAGATGGTACACCGTGTGATGGGGAAAGGTTTCTAAAACGCACCTCATTTCTCATCTCCTTGTGCCCGGGTTCGCCATTCCAGCCGCTTTACTAGCAATCTCCCTACTTGGAGCATCAGCACCTTTAACCTCCTGTTCCGTACAGGTTGCAATTTGTCCTGAGGATGAACGGGAAGACGGGGAACCAACGAGAGACTAGCTCTTGGTGTCGGGACAGGCACAGGTCACTCTATTTTCCCATCAGGAAGAAGAATTAACCACATGCTCAGCCTGCCCCCCGGAACCAGAACAGGGCCTGAAGCCATCCTGCACTTTTGCGGCCAGCTCCCAAAAAAGCGAGTTGTAAAATGGAGGTTCAGGGCACTGCAATTCACAAACCTGCAGAGTTATAAATGATAACTCTCGTCCACAAATATATTGAGGGAAGGCAAAGAAGAGGATTTTAAATCAAGGCAGAATTGCAGGAAACAGATTTCAGGAGGTAGATTCGAATCGCCTTTAAAGCACATGAAAAGCGGCAAAATGTTGACAATGATGCCCTTGGCCAAAAAGGGCGTATGCGTTTTTTCCTGAATATATTCAGGAAAAAACGCATACGCCCTTTTTGGCCAACCAAGCAACCTGGAAAGGCAAATCAGCGCTACAAAGAAGTCTCACTTCCCATCGGTCAAAAGGGCCATGCTGAAAAATGTGTCAAAACCAGAAATGCAGGACAGGCCATGGAGAAATGAGAGCCTTGCTACACTGATGGGCGGGATGTAAATTGCCAACAGCCACTCTGGAGAAGTGTACGGTGTGTCCTGAAACATCTGAAAAACACAGCTTAGAGAGCATAGGGCACTTCCACTCATGGGGGTATAAATTGGGAAAATGAAAAATCAGCAAGACACAAGCACCCCAAAGTTTAGGGCTGCTCTGTTGACAAGGACCTCCACTTCATTCCACCTTAAATATCCAAGGAAAGAGAAAAATGGATAAAGAAGTTGTGGTCCTTATGTACAATGGAATATCACTCAGCCATGAAATCAATGTCATAAGGTTAGTAGCAGCATGATGAGTGGATTTAGGTACGACGATTCTAAGTGAAATAAGTCACACAGAAAAGGACACTTCTCATAAGGTATCACTGATAGAGGGAATGTAAAAACCGTTACACTTGAACTGAATTACAAAACAGAACAGAGTCACACATGCAGAAAACACACTATGGCTGCTTAACGGGAAAGGTGAGGTGGGGTGATACATAAAACAAGGGTATCAAATTAGCTCAGATACCGTTCCATAAACCCAATATGTAGTAGACAAGACCTACTCCTTGCTCAGAGAACTGGACTCAACACGCCCTATTCACCGCACAAGAATATATCTGACTAGTAATAATCTTAAAACCTATGTATTGATATCTCTCTGTTAGTGTGTCAAGTGGGTGTAAAGCGGCATAAACACAGCCGTGAAAAGCAGCTAAACCCCATTATGAAAATAAATTACTTTGAAAAACCCATGAAACAACGACAGTGAAAGAGATAGAAATTCTTACACAATGAGTTCAGGGGCTGTGATGCAACCTGGATTGACCATATCTAGACCCACAGCTGGATGAGACATAAGGGTGGACACTCTTGGGGCTGAGAGGTTTGGTGAGGTTGGGTGAGCAAACGCAGACCCTTTAAAGTAATACTGCGTGGTACCCATCGCATGGGTCCCAAATCTCCAGGTTCAAGGGCATCTTCCTACATCGAAAACATGCATGAGAAACCCAGAAGATGGTACACCGTGTGATGGGGAAAGGTTTCTAAAACGCACCTCATTTCTCATCTCCTTGTGCCCGGGTTCGCCATTCCAGCCGCTTTACTAGCAATCTCCCTACTTGGAGCATCAGCACCTTTAACCTCCTGTTCCGTACAGGTTGCAATTTGTCCTGAGGATGAACGGGAAGACGGGGAACCAACGAGAGACTAGCTCTTGGTGTCGGGACAGGCACAGGTCACTCTATTTTCCCATCAGGAAGAAGAATTAACCACATGCTCAGCCTGCCCCCCGGAACCAGAACAGGGCCTGAAGCCATCCTGCACTTTTGCGGCCAGCTCCCAAAAAAGCGAGTTGTAAAATGGAGGTTCAGGGCACTGCAATTCACAAACCTGCAGAGTTATAAATGATAACTCTCGTCCACAAATATATTGAGGGAAGGCAAAGAAGAGGATTTTAAATCAAGGCAGAATTGCAGGAAACAGATTTCAGGAGGTAGATTCGAATCGCCTTTAAAGCACATGAAAAGCGGCAAAATGTTGACAATGATGCCCTTGGCCAAAAAGGGCGTATGCGTTTTTTCCTGAATATATTCAGGAAAAAACGCATACGCCCTTTTTGGCCAACCAAGCAACCTGGAAAGGCAAATCAGCGCTACAAAGAAGTCTCACTTCCCATCGGTCAAAAGGGCCATGCTGAAAAATGTGTCAAAACCAGAAATGCAGGACAGGCCATGGAGAAATGAGAGCCTTGCTACACTGATGGGCGGGATGTAAATTGCCAACAGCCACTCTGGAGAAGTGTACGGTGTGTCCTGAAACATCTGAAAAACACAGCTTAGAGAGCATAGGGCACTTCCACTCATGGGGGTATAAATTGGGAAAATGAAAAATCAGCAAGACACAAGCACCCCAAAGTTTAGGGCTGCTCTGTTGACAAGGACCTCCACTTCATTCCACCTTAAATATCCAAGGAAAGAGAAAAATGGATAAAGAAGTTGTGGTCCTTATGTACAATGGAATATCACTCAGCCATGAAATCAATGTCATAAGGTTAGTAGCAGCATGATGAGTGGATTTAGGTACGACGATTCTAAGTGAAATAAGTCACACAGAAAAGGACACTTCTCATAAGGTATCACTGATAGAGGGAATGTAAAAACCGTTACACTTGAACTGAATTACAAAACAGAACAGAGTCACACATGCAGAAAACACACTATGGCTGCTTAACGGGAAAGGTGAGGTGGGGTGATACATAAAACAAGGGTATCAAATTAGCTCAGATACCGTTCCATAAACCCAATATGTAGTAGACAAGACCTACTCCTTGCTCAGAGAACTGGACTCAACACGCCCTATTCACCGCACAAGAATATATCTGACTAGTAATAATCTTAAAACCTATGTATTGATATCTCTCTGTTAGTGTGTCAAGTGGGTGTAAAGCGGCATAAACACAGCCGTGAAAAGCAGCTAAACCCCATTATGAAAATAAATTACTTTGAAAAACCCATGAAACAACGACAGTGAAAGAGATAGAAATTCTTACACAATGAGTTCAGGGGCTGTGATGCAACCTGGATTGACCATATCTAGACCCACAGCTGGATGAGACATAAGGGTGGACACTCTTGGGGCTGAGAGGTTTGGTGAGGTTGGGTGAGCAAACGCAGACCCTTTAAAGTAATACTGCGTGGTACCCATCGCATGGGTCCCAAATCTCCAGGTTCAAGGGCATCTTCCTACATCGAAAACATGCATGAGAAACCCAGAAGATGGTACACCGTGTGATGGGGAAAGGTTTCTAAAACGCACCTCATTTCTCATCTCCTTGTGCCCGGGTTCGCCATTCCAGCCGCTTTACTAGCAATCTCCCTACTTGGAGCATCAGCACCTTTAACCTCCTGTTCCGTACAGGTTGCAATTTGTCCTGAGGATGAACGGGAAGACGGGGAACCAACGAGAGACTAGCTCTTGGTGTCGGGACAGGCACAGGTCACTCTATTTTCCCATCAGGAAGAAGAATTAACCACATGCTCAGCCTGCCCCCCGGAACCAGAACAGGGCCTGAAGCCATCCTGCACTTTTGCGGCCAGCTCCCAAAAAAGCGAGTTGTAAAATGGAGGTTCAGGGCACTGCAATTCACAAACCTGCAGAGTTATAAATGATAACTCTCGTCCACAAATATATTGAGGGAAGGCAAAGAAGAGGATTTTAAATCAAGGCAGAATTGCAGGAAACAGATTTCAGGAGGTAGATTCGAATCGCCTTTAAAGCACATGAAAAGCGGCAAAATGTTGACAATGATGCCCTTGGCCAAAAAGGGCGTATGCGTTTTTTCCTGAATATATTCAGGAAAAAACGCATACGCCCTTTTTGGCCAACCAAGCAACCTGGAAAGGCAAATCAGCGCTACAAAGAAGTCTCACTTCCCATCGGTCAAAAGGGCCATGCTGAAAAATGTGTCAAAACCAGAAATGCAGGACAGGCCATGGAGAAATGAGAGCCTTGCTACACTGATGGGCGGGATGTAAATTGCCAACAGCCACTCTGGAGAAGTGTACGGTGTGTCCTGAAACATCTGAAAAACACAGCTTAGAGAGCATAGGGCACTTCCACTCATGGGGGTATAAATTGGGAAAATGAAAAATCAGCAAGACACAAGCACCCCAAAGTTTAGGGCTGCTCTGTTGACAAGGACCTCCACTTCATTCCACCTTAAATATCCAAGGAAAGAGAAAAATGGATAAAGAAGTTGTGGTCCTTATGTACAATGGAATATCACTCAGCCATGAAATCAATGTCATAAGGTTAGTAGCAGCATGATGAGTGGATTTAGGTACGACGATTCTAAGTGAAATAAGTCACACAGAAAAGGACACTTCTCATAAGGTATCACTGATAGAGGGAATGTAAAAACCGTTACACTTGAACTGAATTACAAAACAGAACAGAGTCACACATGCAGAAAACACACTATGGCTGCTTAACGGGAAAGGTGAGGTGGGGTGATACATAAAACAAGGGTATCAAATTAGCTCAGATACCGTTCCATAAACCCAATATGTAGTAGACAAGACCTACTCCTTGCTCAGAGAACTGGACTCAACACGCCCTATTCACCGCACAAGAATATATCTGACTAGTAATAATCTTAAAACCTATGTATTGATATCTCTCTGTTAGTGTGTCAAGTGGGTGTAAAGCGGCATAAACACAGCCGTGAAAAGCAGCTAAACCCCATTATGAAAATAAATTACTTTGAAAAACCCATGAAACAACGACAGTGAAAGAGATAGAAATTCTTACACAATGAGTTCAGGGGCTGTGATGCAACCTGGATTGACCATATCTAGACCCACAGCTGGATGAGACATAAGGGTGGACACTCTTGGGGCTGAGAGGTTTGGTGAGGTTGGGTGAGCAAACGCAGACCCTTTAAAGTAATACTGCGTGGTACCCATCGCATGGGTCCCAAATCTCCAGGTTCAAGGGCATCTTCCTACATCGAAAACATGCATGAGAAACCCAGAAGATGGTACACCGTGTGATGGGGAAAGGTTTCTAAAACGCACCTCATTTCTCATCTCCTTGTGCCCGGGTTCGCCATTCCAGCCGCTTTACTAGCAATCTCCCTACTTGGAGCATCAGCACCTTTAACCTCCTGTTCCGTACAGGTTGCAATTTGTCCTGAGGATGAACGGGAAGACGGGGAACCAACGAGAGACTAGCTCTTGGTGTCGGGACAGGCACAGGTCACTCTATTTTCCCATCAGGAAGAAGAATTAACCACATGCTCAGCCTGCCCCCCGGAACCAGAACAGGGCCTGAAGCCATCCTGCACTTTTGCGGCCAGCTCCCAAAAAAGCGAGTTGTAAAATGGAGGTTCAGGGCACTGCAATTCACAAACCTGCAGAGTTATAAATGATAACTCTCGTCCACAAATATATTGAGGGAAGGCAAAGAAGAGGATTTTAAATCAAGGCAGAATTGCAGGAAACAGATTTCAGGAGGTAGATTCGAATCGCCTTTAAAGCACATGAAAAGCGGCAAAATGTTGACAATGATGCCCTTGGCCAAAAAGGGCGTATGCGTTTTTTCCTGAATATATTCAGGAAAAAACGCATACGCCCTTTTTGGCCAACCAAGCAACCTGGAAAGGCAAATCAGCGCTACAAAGAAGTCTCACTTCCCATCGGTCAAAAGGGCCATGCTGAAAAATGTGTCAAAACCAGAAATGCAGGACAGGCCATGGAGAAATGAGAGCCTTGCTACACTGATGGGCGGGATGTAAATTGCCAACAGCCACTCTGGAGAAGTGTACGGTGTGTCCTGAAACATCTGAAAAACACAGCTTAGAGAGCATAGGGCACTTCCACTCATGGGGGTATAAATTGGGAAAATGAAAAATCAGCAAGACACAAGCACCCCAAAGTTTAGGGCTGCTCTGTTGACAAGGACCTCCACTTCATTCCACCTTAAATATCCAAGGAAAGAGAAAAATGGATAAAGAAGTTGTGGTCCTTATGTACAATGGAATATCACTCAGCCATGAAATCAATGTCATAAGGTTAGTAGCAGCATGATGAGTGGATTTAGGTACGACGATTCTAAGTGAAATAAGTCACACAGAAAAGGACACTTCTCATAAGGTATCACTGATAGAGGGAATGTAAAAACCGTTACACTTGAACTGAATTACAAAACAGAACAGAGTCACACATGCAGAAAACACACTATGGCTGCTTAACGGGAAAGGTGAGGTGGGGTGATACATAAAACAAGGGTATCAAATTAGCTCAGATACCGTTCCATAAACCCAATATGTAGTAGACAAGACCTACTCCTTGCTCAGAGAACTGGACTCAACACGCCCTATTCACCGCACAAGAATATATCTGACTAGTAATAATCTTAAAACCTATGTATTGATATCTCTCTGTTAGTGTGTCAAGTGGGTGTAAAGCGGCATAAACACAGCCGTGAAAAGCAGCTAAACCCCATTATGAAAATAAATTACTTTGAAAAACCCATGAAACAACGACAGTGAAAGAGATAGAAATTCTTACACAATGAGTTCAGGGGCTGTGATGCAACCTGGATTGACCATATCTAGACCCACAGCTGGATGAGACATAAGGGTGGACACTCTTGGGGCTGAGAGGTTTGGTGAGGTTGGGTGAGCAAACGCAGACCCTTTAAAGTAATACTGCGTGGTACCCATCGCATGGGTCCCAAATCTCCAGGTTCAAGGGCATCTTCCTACATCGAAAACATGCATGAGAAACCCAGAAGATGGTACACCGTGTGATGGGGAAAGGTTTCTAAAACGCACCTCATTTCTCATCTCCTTGTGCCCGGGTTCGCCATTCCAGCCGCTTTACTAGCAATCTCCCTACTTGGAGCATCAGCACCTTTAACCTCCTGTTCCGTACAGGTTGCAATTTGTCCTGAGGATGAACGGGAAGACGGGGAACCAACGAGAGACTAGCTCTTGGTGTCGGGACAGGCACAGGTCACTCTATTTTCCCATCAGGAAGAAGAATTAACCACATGCTCAGCCTGCCCCCCGGAACCAGAACAGGGCCTGAAGCCATCCTGCACTTTTGCGGCCAGCTCCCAAAAAAGCGAGTTGTAAAATGGAGGTTCAGGGCACTGCAATTCACAAACCTGCAGAGTTATAAATGATAACTCTCGTCCACAAATATATTGAGGGAAGGCAAAGAAGAGGATTTTAAATCAAGGCAGAATTGCAGGAAACAGATTTCAGGAGGTAGATTCGAATCGCCTTTAAAGCACATGAAAAGCGGCAAAATGTTGACAATGATGCCCTTGGCCAAAAAGGGCGTATGCGTTTTTTCCTGAATATATTCAGGAAAAAACGCATACGCCCTTTTTGGCCAACCAAGCAACCTGGAAAGGCAAATCAGCGCTACAAAGAAGTCTCACTTCCCATCGGTCAAAAGGGCCATGCTGAAAAATGTGTCAAAACCAGAAATGCAGGACAGGCCATGGAGAAATGAGAGCCTTGCTACACTGATGGGCGGGATGTAAATTGCCAACAGCCACTCTGGAGAAGTGTACGGTGAGTCCTGAAACATCTGAAAAACACAGCTTAGAGAGCATAGGGCACTTCCACTCATGGGGGTATAAATTGGGAATATTAAAAATCAGCAAGACACAAGCACCCCAAAGTTTAGGGCTGCTCTGTTGACAAGGACCTCCACTTCATTCCACCTTAAATATCCAAGGAAAGAGAAAAATGGATAAAGAAGTTGTGGTCCTTATGTACAATGGAATATCACTCAGCCATGAAATCAATGTCATAAGGTTAGTAGCAGCATGATGAGTGGATTTAGGTACGACGATTCTAAGTGAAATAAGTCACACAGAAAAGGACACTTCTCATAAGGTATCACTGATAGAGGGAATGTAAAAACCGTTACACTTGAACTGAATTACAAAACAGAACAGAGTCACACATGCAGAAAACACACTATGGCTGCTTAACGGGAAAGGTGAGGTGGGGTGATACATAAAACAAGGGTATCAAATTAGCTCAGATACCGTTCCATAAACCCAATATGTAATAGACAAGACCTACTCCTTGCTCAGAGAACTGGACTCAACACGCCCTATTCACCGCACAAGAATATATCTGACTAATAATAGTCGTAAAACCTATGTATTGATATCTCTCTGTTAGTGTGTCAAGTGGGTGTAAAGCGGCATATACACAGCCGTGAAAAGCAGCTAAACCCCATTATGAAAATAAATTACTTTGAAAAACCCATGAAACAACGACAGTGAAAGAGATAGAAATTCTTACACAATGAGTTCAGGGGCTGTGATGCAACCTGGATTGACCATATCTAGACCCACAGCTGGATGAGACATAAGGGTGGACACTCTTGGGGCTGAGAGGTTTGGTGAGGTTGGGTGAGCAAACGCAGACCCTTTAAAGTAATACTGCGTGGTACCCATCGCATGGGTCCCAAATCTCCAGGTTCAAGGGCATCTTCCTACATCGAAAACATGCATGAGAAACCCAGAAGATGGTACACCGTGTGATGGGGAAAGGTTTCTAAAACGCACCTCATTTCTCATCTCCTTGTGCCCGGGTTCGCCATTCCAGCCGCTTTACTAGCAATCTCCCTACTTGGAGCATCAGCACCTTTAACCTCCTGTTCCGTACAGGTTGCAATTTGTCCTGAGGATGAACGGGAAGACGGGGAACCAACGAGAGACAAGCTCTTGGTGTCGGGACAGGCAGAGGTCACTCTATTTTCCCATCAGGAAGAACAATTAACCACAGGCTCAGCCTGCCCCCCGGAACCAGAACAGGGCCTGAAGCCATCCTGCGCTTTTGCGGCCAGCTCCCAAAAAAGCGAGTTGTAAAATGGAGGTTCAGGGCACTGCAATTCACAAAACTGCAGAGTTATAAATGATAACTCTCGTCCACCAATATATTGAGCGAAGGCAAAGAAGAGGATTTGAAATCAAGGCAGAATTGCACGAAACAGATTTCAGGAGGTAGATACGAATCGCCTTTAAAGCACATGAAAAGCGGCAAAACGTTGACAATGATGCCCTTGGCCAAAAAGGGCGTATGCGTTTTTTCCTGAATATATTCAGGAAAAAACGCATACGCCCTTTTTGGCCAACCAAGCAACCTGGAAAGGCAAATCAGCGCTACAGAGAAGTCTCGCTTCCCATCGGTCAAAAGGGCCATGCTGAAAAAAGTGTCAAAACCAGAAATGCAGGACAGGCCATGGAGAAATGGGAGCCTTGCTACACTGATGGGTGGGATGTAAATTGCCAACAGCCACTCTGGAGAAGTGTACGGTGTGTCCTGAAACATCTGAAAAACACAGCTTAGAGAGCATAGGGCACTTCCACTCATGGGGGTATAAATTGGGAAAATGAAAAATCAGCATGACACAAGCACCCCAAAGTTGAGGGCTGCTCTGTTGACAAGGACCTCCACTTCATTCCACCTTAAATATCCCAGGAAAGAGAAAAATGGATAAAGAAGTTGTGGTCCTTATGTACAATGGAATATCACTCAGCCATGAAATCAATGTCATAAGGTTAGTAGCAGCATGATGAGTGGATTTAGGTACGACGATTCTAAGTGAAATAAGTCACACAGAAAAGGACACTTCTCATAAGGTATCACTGATAGAGGGAATGTAAAAACCGTTACACTTGAACTGAATTACAAAACAGAACAGAGTCACACATGCAGAAAACACACTATGGCTGCTTAACGGGAAAGGTGACGTGGGGTGATACATGAAACAAGGGTATCAAATTAGCTCAGATACCGTTCCATAAACCCAATATGTAGTAGACAAGACCTACTCCTTGCTCAGAGAACTGGACTCAACACGCCCTATTCACCGCACAAGAATATATCTGACTAGTAATAATCTTAAAACCTATGTATTGATATCTCTCTGTTAGTGTGTCAAGTGGGTGAAAAGCGGCATAAACACAGCAGTGAAAAGCAGCTAAACCCCATTATAAAAATAAATTACTTTGAAAAACCCATGAAACAACGACAGTGAAAGAGATAGAAATTCTTACACAATGAGTTCAGGGGCTGTGATGCAACCTGGATTGACCATATCTAGACCCACAGCTGGATGAGACATAAGGGTGGACACTCTTGGGGCTGAGAGGTTTGGTGAGGTTGGGTGAGCAAACGCAGACCCTTTAAAGTAATACTGCGTGGTACCCATCGCATGGGTCCCAAATCTCCAGGTTCAAGGGCATCTTCCTACATCGAAAACATGCATGAGAAACCCAGAAGATGGTACACCGTGTGATGGGGAAAGGTTTCTAAAACGCACCTCATTTCTCATCTCCTTGTGCCCGGGTTCGCCATTCCAGCCGCTTTACTAGCAATCTCCCTACTTGGAGCATCAGCACCTTTAACCTCCTGTTCCGTACAGGTTGCAATTTGTCCTGAGGATGAACGGGAAGACGGGGAACCAACGAGAGACAAGCTCTTGGTGTCGGGACAGGCACAAGTCACTCTATTTTCCCGTCAGGAAGAAGAATTAACCACAGGCTCAGCCTGCCCCCCGGAACCAGAACAGGGCCTGAAGCCATCCTGCGCTTTTGCGGCCAGCTCCCAAAAAAGCGAGTTGTAAAATGGAGGTTCAGGGCACTGCAATTCACAAACCTGCAGAGTTATAAATGATAACTCTCGTCCACCAATATATTGAGGGAAGGCAAAGAATAGGATTTTAAATCAAGGCAGAATTGCAGGAAACAGATTTCAGGAGGTAGATTCGAATCGCCTTTAAAGCACATGAAAAGCGGCAAAATGTTGACAATGATGCCCTTGGCCAAAAAGGGCGTATGCGTTTTTTCCTGAATATATTCAGGAAAAAACGCATACGCCCTTTTTGGCCAACCAAGCAACCTGGAAAGGCAAATCAGCGCTACAAAGAAGTCTCACTTCCCATCGGTCAAAAGGGCCATGCTGAAAAATGTGTCAAAACCAGAAATGCAGGACAGGCCATGGAGAAATGAGAGCCTTGCTACACTGATGGGCGGGATGTAAATTGCCAACAGCCACTCTGGAGAAGTGTACGGTGAGTCCTGAAACATCTGAAAAACACAGCTTAGAGAGCATAGGGCACTTCCACTCATGGGGGTATAAATTGGGAAAATTAAAAATCAGCAAGACACAAGCACCCCAAAGTTTAGGGCTGCTCTGTTGACAAGGACCTCCACTTCATTCCACCTTAAATATCCAAGGAAAGAGAAAAATGGATAAAGAAGTTGTGGTCCTTATGTACAATGGAATATCACTCAGCCATGAAATCAATGTCATAAGGTTAGTAGCAGCATGATGAGTGGATTTAGGTACGACGATTCTAAGTGAAATAAGTCACACAGAAAAGGACACTTCTCATAAGGTATCACTGATAGAGGGAATGTAAAAACCGTTACACTTGAACTGAATTACAAAACAGAACAGAGTCACACATGCAGAAAACACACTATGGCTGCTTAACGGGAAAGGTGAGGTGGGGTGATACATAAAACAAGGGTATCAAATTAGCTCAGATACCGTTCCATAAACCCAATATGTAGTAGACAAGACCTACTCCTTGCTCAGAGAACTGGACTCAACACGCCCTATTCACCGCACAAGAATATATCTGACTAATAATAGTCGTAAAACCTATGTATTGATATCTCTCTGTTAGTGTGTCAAGTGGGTGTAAAGCGGCATATACACAGCCGTGAAAAGCAGCTAAACCCCATTATGAAAATAAATTACTTTGAAAAACCCATGAAACAACGACAGTGAAAGAGATAGAAATTCTTACACAATGAGTTCAGGGGCTGTGATGCAACCTGGATTGACCATATCTAGACCCACAGCTGGATGAGACATAAGGGTGGACACTCTTGGGGCTGAGAGGTTTGGTGAGGTTGGGTGAGCAAACGCAGACCCTTTAAAGTAATACTGCGTGGTACCCATCGCATGGGTCCCAAATCTCCAGGTTCAAGGGCATCTTCCTACATCGAAAACATGCATGAGAAACCCAGAAGATGGTACACCGTGTGATGGGGAAAGGTTTCTAAAACGCACCTCATTTCTCATCTCCTTGTGCCCGGGTTCGCCATTCCAGCCGCTTTACTAGCAATCTCCCTACTTGGAGCATCAGCACCTTTAACCTCCTGTTCCGTACAGGTTGCAATTTGTCCTGAGGATGAACGGGAAGACGGGGAACCAACGAGAGACAAGCTCTTGGTGTCGGGACAGGCAGAGGTCACTCTATTTTCCCATCAGGAAGAACAATTAACCACAGGCTCAGCCTGCCCCCCGGAACCAGAACAGGGCCTGAAGCCATCCTGCGCTTTTGCGGCCAGCTCCCAAAAAAGCGAGTTGTAAAATGGAGGTTCAGGGCACTGCAATTCACAAAACTGCAGAGTTATAAATGATAACTCTCGTCCACCAATATATTGAGGGAAGGCAAAGAAGAGGATTTGAAATCAAGGCAGAATTGCACGAAACAGATTTCAGGAGGTAGATACGAATCGCCTTTAAAGCACATGAAAAGCGGCAAAACGTTGACAATGATGCCCTTGGCCAAAAAGGGCGTATGCGTTTTTTCCTGAATATATTCAGGAAAAAACGCATACGCCCTTTTTGGCCAACCAAGCAACCTGGAAAGGCAAATCAGCGCTACAGAGAAGTCTCGCTTCCCATCGGTCAAAAGGGCCATGCTGAAAAAAGTGTCAAAACCAGAAATGCAGGACAGGCCATGGAGAAATGAGAGCCTTGCTACACTGATGGGCGGGATGTAAATTGCCAACAGCCACTCTGGAGAAGTGTACGGTGAGTCCTGAAACATCTGAAAAACACAGCTTAGAGAGCATAGGGCACTTCCACTCATGGGGGTATAAATTGGGAAAATTAAAAATCAGCAAGACACAAGCACCCCAAAGTTTAGGGCTGCTCTGTTGACAAGGACCTCCACTTCATTCCACCTTAAATATCCAAGGAAAGAGAAAAATGGATAAAGAAGTTGTGGTCCTTATGTACAATGGAATATCACTCAGCCATGAAATCAATGTCATAAGGTTAGTAGCAGCATGATGAGTGGATTTAGGTACGACGATTCTAAGTGAAATAAGTCACACAGAAAAGGACACTTCTCATAAGGTATCACTGATAGAGGGAATGTAAAAACCGTTACACTTGAACTGAATTACAAAACAGAACAGAGTCACACATGCAGAAAACACACTATGGCTGCTTAACGGGAAAGGTGAGGTGGGGTGATACATAAAACAAGGGTATCAAATTAGCTCAGATACCGTTCCATAAACCCAATATGTAATAGACAAGACCTACTCCTTGCTCAGAGAACTGGACTCAACACGCCCTATTCACCGCACAAGAATATATCTGACTAATAATAGTCGTAAAACCTATGTATTGATATCTCTCTGTTAGTGTGTCAAGTGGGTGTAAAGCGGCATATACACAGCCGTGAAAAGCAGCTAAACCCCATTATGAAAATAAATTACTTTGAAAAACCCATGAAACAACGACAGTGAAAGAGATAGAAATTCTTACACAATGAGTTCAGGGGCTGTGATGCAACCTGGATTGACCATATCTAGACCCACAGCTGGATGAGACATAAGGGTGGACACTCTTGGGGCTGAGAGGTTTGGTGAGGTTGGGTGAGCAAACGCAGACCCTTTAAAGTAATACTGCGTGGTACCCATCGCATGGGTCCCAAATCTCCAGGTTCAAGGGCATCTTCCTACATCGAAAACATGCATGAGAAACCCAGAAGATGGTACACCGTGTGATGGGGAAAGGTTTCTAAAACGCACCTCATTTCTCATCTCCTTGTGCCCGGGTTCGCCATTCCAGCCGCTTTACTAGCAATCTCCCTACTTGGAGCATCAGCACCTTTAACCTCCTGTTCCGTACAGGTTGCAATTTGTCCTGAGGATGAACGGGAAGACGGGGAACCAACGAGAGACAAGCTCTTGGTGTCGGGACAGGCAGAGGTCACTCTATTTTCCCATCAGGAAGAACAATTAACCACAGGCTCAGCCTGCCCCCCGGAACCAGAACAGGGCCTGAAGCCATCCTGCGCTTTTGCGGCCAGCTCCCAAAAAAGCGAGTTGTAAAATGGAGGTTCAGGGCACTGCAATTCACAAAACTGCAGAGTTATAAATGATAACTCTCGTCCACCAATATATTGAGGGAAGGCAAAGAAGAGGATTTGAAATCAAGGCAGAATTGCACGAAACAGATTTCAGGAGGTAGATACGAATCGCCTTTAAAGCACATGAAAAGCGGCAAAACGTTGACAATGATGCCCTTGGCCAAAAAGGGCGTATGCGTTTTTTCCTGAATATATTCAGGAAAAAACGCATACGCCCTTTTTGGCCAACCAAGCAACCTGGAAAGGCAAATCAGCGCTACAGAGAAGTCTCGCTTCCCATCGGTCAAAAGGGCCATGCTGAAAAAAGTGTCAAAACCAGAAATGCAGGACAGGCCATGGAGAAATGGGAGCCTTGCTACACTGATGGGTGGGATGTAAATTGCCAACAGCCACTCTGGAGAAGTGTACGGTGTGTCCTGAAACATCTGAAAAACACAGCTTAGAGAGCATAGGGCACTTCCACTCATGGGGGTATAAATTGGGAAAATGAAAAATCAGCATGACACAAGCACCCCAAAGTTGAGGGCTGCTCTGTTGACAAGGACCTCCACTTCATTCCACCTTAAATATCCCAGGAAAGAGAAAAATGGATAAAGAAGTTGTGGTCCTTATGTACAATGGAATATCACTCAGCCATGAAATCAATGTCATAAGGTTAGTAGCAGCATGATGAGTGGATTTAGGTACGACGATTCTAAGTGAAATAAGTCACACAGAAAAGGACACTTCTCATAAGGTATCACTGATAGAGGGAATGTAAAAACCGTTACACTTGAACTGAATTACAAAACAGAACAGAGTCACACATGCAGAAAACACACTATGGCTGCTTAACGGGAAAGGTGACGTGGGGTGATACATGAAACAAGGGTATCAAATTAGCTCAGATACCGTTCCATAAACCCAATATGTAGTAGACAAGACCTACTCCTTGCTCAGAGAACTGGACTCAACACGCCCTATTCACCGCACAAGAATATATCTGACTAGTAATAATCTTAAAACCTATGTATTGATATCTCTCTGTTAGTGTGTCAAGTGGGTGAAAAGCGGCATAAACACAGCCGTGAAAAGCAGCTAAACCCCATTATAAAAATAAATTACTTTGAAAAACCCATGAAACAACGACAGTGAAAGAGATAGAAATTCTTACACAATGAGTTCAGGGGCTGTGATGCAACCTGGATTGACCATATCTAGACCCACAGCTGGATGAGACATAAGGGTGGACACTCTTGGGGCTGAGAGGTTTGGTGAGGTTGGGTGAGCAAACGCAGACCCTTTAAAGTAATACTGCGTGGTACCCATCGCATGGGTCCCAAATCTCCAGGTTCAAGGGCATCTTCCTACATCGAAAACATGCATGAGAAACCCAGAAGATGGTACACCGTGTGATGGGGAAAGGTTTCTAAAACGCACCTCATTTCTCATCTCCTTGTGCCCGGGTTCGCCATTCCAGCCGCTTTACTAGCAATCTCCCTACTTGGAGCATCAGCACCTTTAACCTCCTGTTCCGTACAGGTTGCAATTTGTCCTGAGGATGAACGGGAAGACGGGGAACCAACGAGAGACAAGCTCTTGGTGTCGGGACAGGCACAAGTCACTCTATTTTCCCGTCAGGAAGAAGAATTAACCACAGGCTCAGCCTGCCCCCCGGAACCAGAACAGGGCCTGAAGCCATCCTGCACTTTTGCGGCCAGCTCCCAAAAAAGCGAGTTGTAAAATGGAGGTTCAGGGCACTGCAATTCACAAACCTGCAGAGTTATAAATGATAACTCTCGTCCACAAATATATTGAGGGAAGGCAAAGAAGAGGATTTTAAATCAAGGCAGAATTGCAGGAAACAGATTTCAGGAGGTAGATTCGAATCGCCTTTAAAGCACATGAAAAGCGGCAAAACGTTGACAATGATGCCCTTGGCCAAAAAGGGCGTATGCGTTTTTTCCTGAATATATTCAGGAAAAAACGCATACGCCCTTTTTGGCCAACCAAGCAACCTGGAAAGGCAAATCAGCGCTACAAAGAAGTCTCACTTCCCATCGGTCAAAAGGGCCATGCTGAAAAATGTGTCAAAACCAGAAATGCAGGACAGGCCATGGAGAAATGAGAGCCTTGCTACACTGATGGGCGGGATGTAAATTGCCAACAGCCACTCTGGAGAAGTGTACGGTGTGTCCTGAAACATCTGAAAAACACAGCTTAGAGAGCATAGGGCACTTCCACTCATGGGGGTATAAATTGGGAAAATTAAAAATCAGCAAGACACAAGCACCCCAAAGTTTAGGGCTGCTCTGTTGACAAGGACCTCCACTTCATTCCACCTTAAATATCCAAGGAAAGAGAAAAATGGATAAAGAAGTTGTGGTCCTTATGTACAATGGAATATCACTCAGCCATGAAATCAATGTCATAAGGTTAGTAGCAGCATGATGAGTGGATTTAGGTACGACGATTCTAAGTGAAATAAGTCACACAGAAAAGGACACTTCTCATAAGGTATCACTGATAGAGGGAATGTAAAAACCGTTACACTTGAACTGAATTACAAAACAGAACAGAGTCACACATGCAGAAAACACACTATGGCTGCTTAACGGGAAAGGTGAGGTGGGGTGATACATAAAACAAGGGTATCAAATTAGCTCAGATACCGTTCCATAAACCCAATATGTAGTAGACAAGACCTACTCCTTGCTCAGAGAACTGGACTCAACACGCCCTATTCACCGCACAAGAATATATCTGACTAGTAATAATCTTAAAACCTATGTATTGATATCTCTCTGTTAGTGTGTCAAGTGGGTGTAAAGCGGCATAAACACAGCCGTGAAAAGCAGCTAAACCCCATTATGAAAATAAATTACTTTGAAAAACCCATGAAACAACGACAGTGAAAGAGATAGAAATTCTTACACAATGAGTTCAGGGGCTGTGATGCAACCTGGATTGACCATATCTAGACCCACAGCTGGATGAGACATAAGGGTGGACACTCTTGGGGCTGAGAGGTTTGGTGAGGTTGGGTGAGCAAACGCAGACCCTTTAAAGTAATACTGCGTGGTACCCATCGCATGGGTCCCAAATCTCCAGGTTCAAGGGCATCTTCCTACATCGAAAACATGCATGAGAAACCCAGAAGATGGTACACCGTGTGATGGGGAAAGGTTTCTAAAACGCACCTCATTTCTCATCTCCTTGTGCCCGGGTTCGCCATTCCAGCCGCTTTACTAGCAATCTCCCTACTTGGAGCATCAGCACCTTTAACCTCCTGTTCCGTACAGGTTGCAATTTGTCCTGAGGATGAACGGGAAGACGGGGAACCAACGAGAGACTAGCTCTTGGTGTCGGGACAGGCACAGGTCACTCTATTTTCCCATCAGGAAGAAGAATTAACCACATGCTCAGCCTGCCCCCCGGAACCAGAACAGGGCCTGAAGCCATCCTGCACTTTTGCGGCCAGCTCCCAAAAAAGCGAGTTGTAAAATGGAGGTTCAGGGCACTGCAATTCACAAACCTGCAGAGTTATAAATGATAACTCTCGTCCACAAATATATTGAGGGAAGGCAAAGAAGAGGATTTTAAATCAAGGCAGAATTGCAGGAAACAGATTTCAGGAGGTAGATTCGAATCGCCTTTAAAGCACATGAAAAGCGGCAAAATGTTGACAATGATGCCCTTGGCCAAAAAGGGCGTATGCGTTTTTTCCTGAATATATTCAGGAAAAAACGCATACGCCCTTTTTGGCCAACCAAGCAACCTGGAAAGGCAAATCAGCGCTACAAAGAAGTCTCACTTCCCATCGGTCAAAAGGGCCATGCTGAAAAATGTGTCAAAACCAGAAATGCAGGACAGGCCATGGAGAAATGAGAGCCTTGCTACACTGATGGGCGGGATGTAAATTGCCAACAGCCACTCTGGAGAAGTGTACGGTGTGTCCTGAAACATCTGAAAAACACAGCTTAGAGAGCATAGGGCACTTCCACTCATGGGGGTATAAATTGGGAAAATTAAAAATCAGCAAGACACAAGCACCCCAAAGTTTAGGGCTGCTCTGTTGACAAGGACCTCCACTTCATTCCACCTTAAATATCCAAGGAAAGAGAAAAATGGATAAAGAAGTTGTGGTCCTTATGTACAATGGAATATCACTCAGCCATGAAATCAATGTCATAAGGTTAGTAGCAGCATGATGAGTGGATTTAGGTACGACGATTCTAAGTGAAATAAGTCACACAGAAAAGGACACTTCTCATAAGGTATCACTGATAGAGGGAATGTAAAAACCGTTACACTTGAACTGAATTACAAAACAGAACAGAGTCACACATGCAGAAAACACACTATGGCTGCTTAACGGGAAAGGTGAGGTGGGGTGATACATAAAACAAGGGTATCAAATTAGCTCAGATACCGTTCCATAAACCCAATATGTAATAGACAAGACCTACTCCTTGCTCAGAGAACTGGACTCAACACGCCCTATTCACCGCACAAGAATATATCTGACTAATAATAGTCGTAAAACCTATGTATTGATATCTCTCTGTTAGTGTGTCAAGTGGGTGTAAAGCGGCATAAACACAGCCGTGAAAAGCAGCTAAACCCCATTATGAAAATAAATTACTTTGAAAAACCCATGAAACAACGACAGTGAAAGAGATAGAAATTCTTACACAATGAGTTCAGGGGCTGTGATGCAACCTGGATTGACCATATCTAGACCCACAGCTGGATGAGACATAAGGGTGGACACTCTTGGGGCTGAGAGGTTTGGTGAGGTTGGGTGAGCAAACGCAGACCCTTTAAAGTAATACTGCGTGGTACCCATCGCATGGGTCCCAAATCTCCAGGTTCAAGGGCATCTTCCTACATCGAAAACATGCATGAGAAACCCAGAAGATGGTACACCGTGTGATGGGGAAAGGTTTCTAAAACGCACCTCATTTCTCATCTCCTTGTGCCCGGGTTCGCCATTCCAGCCGCTTTACTAGCAATCTCCCTACTTGGAGCATCAGCACCTTTAACCTCCTGTTCCGTACAGGTTGCAATTTGTCCTGAGGATGAACGGGAAGACGGGGAACCAACGAGAGACAAGCTCTTGGTGTCGGGACAGGCAGAGGTCACTCTATTTTCCCATCAGGAAGAAGAATTAACCACAGGCTCAGCCTGCCCCCCGGAACCAGAACAGGGCCTGAAGCCATCCTGCGCTTTTGCGGCCAGCTCCCAAAAAAGCGAGTTGTAAAATGGAGGTTCAGGGCACTGCAATTCACAAAACTGCAGAGTTATAAATGATAACTCTCGTCCACCAATATATTGAGGGAAGGCAAAGAAGAGGATTTGAAATCAAGGCAGAATTGCACGAAACAGATTTCAGGAGGTAGATACGAATCGCCTTTAAAGCACATGAAAAGCGGCAAAACGTTGACAATGATGCCCTTGGCCAAAAAGGGCGTATGCGTTTTTTCCTGAATATATTCAGGAAAAAACGCATACGCCCTTTTTGGCCAACCAAGCAACCTGGAAAGGCAAATCAGCGCTACAGAGAAGTCTCGCTTCCCATCGGTCAAAAGGGCCATGCTGAAAAAAGTGTCAAAACCAGAAATGCAGGACAGGCCATGGAGAAATGGGAGCCTTGCTACACTGATGGGCGGGATGTAAATTGCCAACAGCCACTCTGGAGAAGTGTACGGTGTGTCCTGAAACATCTGAAAAACACAGCTTAGAGAGCATAGGGCACTTCCACTCATGGGGGTATAAATTGGGAAAATGAAAAATCAGCATGACACAAGCACCCCAAAGTTGAGGGCTGCTCTGTTGACAAGGACCTCCACTTCATTCCACCTTAAATATCCCAGGAAAGAGAAAAATGGATAAAGAAGTTGTGGTCCTTATGTACAATGGAATATCACTCAGCCATGAAATCAATGTCATAAGGTTAGTAGCAGCATGATGAGTGGATTTAGGTACGACGATTCTAAGTGAAATAAGTCACACAGAAAAGGACACTTCTCATAAGGTATCACTGATAGAGGGAATGTAAAAACCGTTACACTTGAACTGAATTACAAAACAGAACAGAGTCACACATGCAGAAAACACACTATGGCTGCTTAACGGGAAAGGTGAGGTGGGGTGATACATGAAACAAGGGTATCAAATTAGCTCAGATACCGTTCCATAAACCCAATATGTAATAGACAAGACCTACTCCTTGCTCAGAGAACTGGACTCAACACGCCCTATTCACCGCACAAGAATATATCTGACTAATAATAGTCGTAAAACCTATGTATTGATATCTCTCTGTTAGTGTGTCAAGTGGGTGTAAAGCGGCATATACACAGCCGTGAAAAGCAGCTAAACCCCATTATGAAAATAAATTACTTTGAAAAACCCATGAAACAACGACAGTGAAAGAGATAGAAATTCTTACACAATGAGTTCAGGGGCTGTGATGCAACCTGGATTGACCATATCTAGACCCACAGCTGGATGAGACATAAGGGTGGACACTCTTGGGGCTGAGAGGTTTGGTGAGGTTGGGTGAGCAAACGCAGACCCTTTAAAGTAATACTGCGTGGTACCCATCGCATGGGTCCCAAATCTCCAGGTTCAAGGGCATCTTCCTACATCGAAAACATGCATGAGAAACCCAGAAGATGGTACACCGTGTGATGGGGAAAGGTTTCTAAAACGCACCTCATTTCTCATCTCCTTGTGCCCGGGTTCGCCATTCCAGCCGCTTTACTAGCAATCTCCCTACTTGGAGCATCAGCACCTTTAACCTCCTGTTCCGTACAGGTTGCAATTTGTCCTGAGGATGAACGGGAAGACGGGGAACCAACGAGAGACAAGCTCTTGGTGTCGGGACAGGCAGAGGTCACTCTATTTTCCCATCAGGAAGAAGAATTAACCACAGGCTCAGCCTGCCCCCCGGAACCAGAACAGGGCCTGAAGCCATCCTGCGCTTTTGCGGCCAGCTCCCAAAAAAGCGAGTTGTAAAATGGAGGTTCAGGGCACTGCAATTCACAAAACTGCAGAGTTATAAATGATAACTCTCGTCCACCAATATATTGAGGGAAGGCAAAGAAGAGGATTTGAAATCAAGGCAGAATTGCACGAAACAGATTTCAGGAGGTAGATACGAATCGCCTTTAAAGCACATGAAAAGCGGCAAAACGTTGACAATGATGCCCTTGGCCAAAAAGGGCGTATGCGTTTTTTCCTGAATATATTCAGGAAAAAACGCATACGCCCTTTTTGGCCAACCAAGCAACCTGGAAAGGCAAATCAGCGCTACAGAGAAGTCTCGCTTCCCATCGGTCAAAAGGGCCATGCTGAAAAAAGTGTCAAAACCAGAAATGCAGGACAGGCCATGGAGAAATGGGAGCCTTGCTACACTGATGGGCGGGATGTAAATTGCCAACAGCCACTCTGGAGAAGTGTACGGTGTGTCCTGAAACATCTGAAAAACACAGCTTAGAGAGCATAGGGCACTTCCACTCATGGGGGTATAAATTGGGAAAATTAAAAATCAGCAAGACACAAGCACCCCAAAGTTTAGGGCTGCTCTGTTGACAAGGACCTCCACTTCATTCCACCTTAAATATCCAAGGAAAGAGAAAAATGGATAAAGAAGTTGTGGTCCTTATGTACAATGGAATATCACTCAGCCATGAAATCAATGTCATAAGGTTAGTAGCAGCATGATGAGTGGATTTAGGTACGACGATTCTAAGTGAAATAAGTCACACAGAAAAGGACACTTCTCATAAGGTATCACTGATAGAGGGAATGTAAAAACCGTTACACTTGAACTGAATTACAAAACAGAACAGAGTCACACATGCAGAAAACACACTATGGCTGCTTAACGGGAAAGGTGAGGTGGGGTGATACATGAAACAAGGGTATCAAATTAGCTCAGATACCGTTCCATAAACCCAATATGTAGTAGACAAGACCTACTCCTTGCTCAGAGAACTGGACTCAACACGCCCTATTCACCGCACAAGAATATATCTGACTAGTAATAATCTTAAAACCTATGTATTGATATCTCTCTGTTAGTGTGTCAAGTGGGTGTAAAGCGGCATAAACACAGCCGTGAAAAGCAGCTAAACCCCATTATGAAAATAAATTACTTTGAAAAACCCATGAAACAACGACAGTGAAAGAGATAGAAATTCTTACACAATGAGTTCAGGGGCTGTGATGCAACCTGGATTGACCATATCTAGACCCACAGCTGGATGAGACATAAGGGTGGACACTCTTGGGGCTGAGAGGTTTGGTGAGGTTGGGTGAGCAAACGCAGACCCTTTAAAGTAATACTGCGTGGTACCCATCGCATGGGTCCCAAATCTCCAGGTTCAAGGGCATCTTCCTACATCGAAAACATGCATGAGAAACCCAGAAGATGGTACACCGTGTGATGGGGAAAGGTTTCTAAAACGCACCTCATTTCTCATCTCCTTGTGCCCGGGTTCGCCATTCCAGCCGCTTTACTAGCAATCTCCCTACTTGGAGCATCAGCACCTTTAACCTCCTGTTCCGTACAGGTTGCAATTTGTCCTGAGGATGAACGGGAAGACGGGGAACCAACGAGAGACAAGCTCTTGGTGTCGGGACAGGCACAAGTCACTCTATTTTCCCGTCAGGAAGAAGAATTAACCACAGGCTCAGCCTGCCCCCCGGAACCAGAACAGGGCCTGAAGCCATCCTGCGCTTTTGCGGCCAGCTCCCAAAAAAGCGAGTTGTAAAATGGAGGTTCAGGGCACTGCAATTCACAAACCTGCAGAGTTATAAATGATAACTCTCGTCCACCAATATATTGAGGGAAGGCAAAGAAGAGGATTTGAAATCAAGGCAGAATTGCACGAAACAGATTTCAGGAGGTAGATACGAATCGCCTTTAAAGCACATGAAAAGCGGCAAAACGTTGACAATGATGCCCTTGGCCAAAAAGGGCGTATGCGTTTTTTCCTGAATATATTCAGGAAAAAACGCATACGCCCTTTTTGGCCAACCAAGCAACCTGGAAAGGCAAATCAGCGCTACAGAGAAGTCTCGCTTCCCATCGGTCAAAAGGGCCATGCTGAAAAAAGTGTCAAAACCAGAAATGCAGGACAGGCCATGGAGAAATGGGAGCCTTGCTACACTGATGGGCGGGATGTAAATTGCCAACAGCCACTCTGGAGAAGTGTACGGTGTGTCCTGAAACATCTGAAAAACACAGCTTAGAGAGCATAGGGCATTTCCACTCATGGGGGTATAAATTGGGAAAATGAAAAATCAGCAAGACACAAGCACCCCAAAGTTGAGGGCTGCTCTGTTGACAAGGACCTCCACTTCATTCCACCTTAAATATCCAAGGAAAGAGAAAAATGGATAAAGAAGTTGTGGTCCTTATGTACAATGGAATATCACTCAGCCATGAAATCAATGTCATAAGGTTAGTAGCAGCATGATGAGTGGATTTAGGTACGACGATTCTAAGTGAAATAAGTCACACAGAAAAGGACACTTCTCATAAGGTATCACTGATAGAGGGAATGTAAAAACCGTTACACTTGAACTGAATTACAAAACAGAACAGAGTCACACATGCAGAAAACACACTATGGCTGCTTAACGGGAAAGGTGAGGTGGGGTGATACATAAAACAAGGGTATCAAATTAGCTCAGATACCGTTCCATAAACCCAATATGTAGTAGACAAGACCTACTCCTTGCTCAGAGAACTGGACTCAACACGCCCTATTCACCGCACAAGAATATATCTGACTAGTAATAATCTTAAAACCTATGTATTGATATCTCTCTGTTAGTGTGTCAAGTGGGTGTAAAGCGGCATAAACACAGCCGTGAAAAGCAGCTAAACCCCATTATGAAAATAAATTACTTTGAAAAACCCATGAAACAACGACAGTGAAAGAGATAGAAATTCTTACACAATGAGTTCAGGGGCTGTGATGCAACCTGGATTGACCATATCTAGACCCACAGCTGGATGAGACATAAGGGTGGACACTCTTGGGGCTGAGAGGTTTGGTGAGGTTGGGTGAGCAAACGCAGACCCTTTAAAGTAATACTGCGTGGTACCCATCGCATGGGTCCCAAATCTCCAGGTTCAAGGGCATCTTCCTACATCGAAAACATGCATGAGAAACCCAGAAG
The DNA here is from genome assembly GCF_965194805.1 of Balaenoptera borealis. NCBI lineage: Eukaryota > Metazoa > Chordata > Mammalia > Artiodactyla > Balaenopteridae > Balaenoptera > Balaenoptera borealis. The sequence continues at coordinate 433,237 of NW_028123738.1, read as the reverse complement.
ATGGTACACCGTGTGATGGGGAAAGGTTTCTAAAACGCACCTCATTTCTCATCTCCTTGTGCCCGGGTTCGCCATTCCAGCCGCTTTACTAGCAATCTCCCTACTTGGAGCATCAGCACCTTTAACCTCCTGTTCCGTACAGGTTGCAATTTGTCCTGAGGATGAACGGGAAGACGGGGAACCAACGAGAGACTAGCTCTTGGTGTCGGGACAGGCACAGGTCACTCTATTTTCCCATCAGGAAGAAGAATTAACCACATGCTCAGCCTGCCCCCTGGAACCAGAACAGGGCCTGAAGCCATCCTGCACTTTTGCGGCCAGCTCCCAAAAAAGCGAGTTGTAAAATGGAGGTTCAGGGCACTGCAATTCACAAACCTGCAGAGTTATAAATGATAACTCTCGTCCACAAATATATTGAGGGAAGGCAAAGAAGAGGATTTTAAATCAAGGCAGAATTGCAGGAAACAGATTTCAGGAGGTAGATTCGAATCGCCTTTAAAGCACATGAAAAGCGGCAAAATGTTGACAATGATGCCCTTGGCCAAAAAGGGCGTATGCGTTTTTTCCTGAATATATTCAGGAAAAAACGCATACGCCCTTTTTGGCCAACCAAGCAACCTGGAAAGGCAAATCAGCGCTACAGAGAAGTCTCGCTTCCCATCGGTCAAAAGGGCCATGCTGAAAAAAGTGTCAAAACCAGAAATGCAGGACAGGCCATGGAGAAATGGGAGCCTTGCTACACTGATGGGCGGGATGTAAATTGCCAACAGCCACTCTGGAGAAGTGTACGGTGTGTCCTGAAACATCTGAAAAACACAGCTTAGAGAGCATAGGGCACTTCCACTCATGGGGGTATAAATTGGGAAAATGAAAAATCAGCATGACACAAGCACCCCAAAGTTGAGGGCTGCTCTGTTGACAAGGACCTCCACTTCATTCCACCTTAAATATCCCAGGAAAGAGAAAAATGGATAAAGAAGTTGTGGTCCTTATGTACAATGGAATATCACTCAGCCATGAAATCAATGTCATAAGGTTAGTAGCAGCATGATGAGTGGATTTAGGTACGACGATTCTAAGTGAAATAAGTCACACAGAAAAGGACACTTCTCATAAGGTATCACTGATAGAGGGAATGTAAAAACCGTTACACTTGAACTGAATTACAAAACAGAACAGAGTCACACATGCAGAAAACACACTATGGCTGCTTAACGGGAAAGGTGAGGTGGGGTGATACATGAAACAAGGGTATCAAATTAGCTCAGATACCGTTCCATAAACCCAATATGTAATAGACAAGACCTACTCCTTGCTCAGAGAACTGGACTCAACACGCCCTATTCACCGCACAAGAATATATCTGACTAATAATAGTCGTAAAACCTATGTATTGATATCTCTCTGTTAGTGTGTCAAGTGGGTGTAAAGCGGCATATACACAGCCGTGAAAAGCAGCTAAACCCCATTATGAAAATAAATTACTTTGAAAAACCCATGAAACAACGACAGTGAAAGAGATAGAAATTCTTACACAATGAGTTCAGGGGCTGTGATGCAACCTGGATTGACCATATCTAGACCCACAGCTGGATGAGACATAAGGGTGGACACTCTTGGGGCTGAGAGGTTTGGTGAGGTTGGGTGAGCAAACGCAGACCCTTTAAAGTAATACTGCGTGGTACCCATCGCATGGGTCCCAAATCTCCAGGTTCAAGGGCATCTTCCTACATCGAAAACATGCATGAGAAACCCAGAAGATGGTACACCGTGTGATGGGGAAAGGTTTCTAAAACGCACCTCATTTCTCATCTCCTTGTGCCCGGGTTCGCCATTCCAGCCGCTTTACTAGCAATCTCCCTACTTGGAGCATCAGCACCTTTAACCTCCTGTTCCGTACAGGTTGCAATTTGTCCTGAGGATGAACGGGAAGACGGGGAACCAACGAGAGACAAGCTCTTGGTGTCGGGACAGGCAGAGGTCACTCTATTTTCCCATCAGGAAGAAGAATTAACCACAGGCTCAGCCTGCCCCCCGGAACCAGAACAGGGCCTGAAGCCATCCTGCGCTTTTGCGGCCAGCTCCCAAAAAAGCGAGTTGTAAAATGGAGGTTCAGGGCACTGCAATTCACAAAACTGCAGAGTTATAAATGATAACTCTCGTCCACCAATATATTGAGGGAAGGCAAAGAAGAGGATTTGAAATCAAGGCAGAATTGCACGAAACAGATTTCAGGAGGTAGATACGAATCGCCTTTAAAGCACATGAAAAGCGGCAAAACGTTGACAATGATGCCCTTGGCCAAAAAGGGCGTATGCGTTTTTTCCTGAATATATTCAGGAAAAAACGCATACGCCCTTTTTGGCCAACCAAGCAACCTGGAAAGGCAAATCAGCGCTACAGAGAAGTCTCGCTTCCCATCGGTCAAAAGGGCCATGCTGAAAAAAGTGTCAAAACCAGAAATGCAGGACAGGCCATGGAGAAATGGGAGCCTTGCTACACTGATGGGCGGGATGTAAATTGCCAACAGCCACTCTGGAGAAGTGTACGGTGTGTCCTGAAACATCTGAAAAACACAGCTTAGAGAGCATAGGGCACTTCCACTCATGGGGGTATAAATTGGGAAAATTAAAAATCAGCAAGACACAAGCACCCCAAAGTTTAGGGCTGCTCTGTTGACAAGGACCTCCACTTCATTCCACCTTAAATATCCAAGGAAAGAGAAAAATGGATAAAGAAGTTGTGGTCCTAATGTACAATGGAATATCACTCAGCCATGAAATCAATGTCGTAAGGTTAGTAGCAGCATGATGAGTGGATTTAGGTACGACGATTCTAAGTGAAATAAGTCACACAGAAAAGGACACTTCTCATAAGGTATCACTGATAGAGGGAATGTAAAAACCGTTACACTTGAACTGAATTACAAAACAGAACAGAGTCACACATGCAGAAAACACACTATGGCTGCTTAACGGGAAAGGCGAGGTGGGGTGATACATAAAACAAGGGTATCAAATTAGCTCAGATACCGTTCCATAAACCCAATATGTAATAGACAAGACCTACTCCTTGCTCAGAGAACTGGACTCAACACGCCCTATTCACCGCACAAGAATATATCTGACTAATAATAATCGTAAAACCTATGAACTGATATCTCTCTGTTAGTGTGTCAAGTGGGTGTAAAGCGGCATAAACACAGCAGTGAAAAGCAGCTAAACCCCATTATAAAAATAAATTACTTTGAAACACCCATGAAACAAAGACAGTGAAAGAGAGAGAAATTCTTACACAATGCGTTCAGGGGCTGTGATGCAACCTGGATTGACCATATCTAGACCCACAGCTGGATGAGACATAAGGGTGGACACTCTTGGGGCTGAGAGGTTTGGTGAGGTTGGGTGAGCAAACGCAGACCCTTTAAATTAATACTGCGTGGTACCCGTCCAATGGGTCCCAAATCTCCAGGTTCAAGGGCATCTTCCTGCATCGAAAACATGCATGAGAAACCCAGAAGATGGTACACCATGTGATGGGGAAAGGTTTCTAAAACGAACCTCATTTCTCATCCCCTTGTGCCCGGGTTCCCCATTCCAGCCGCTTTACTAGCAATCTCCCTACTTGGAGCATCAGCACCTTTAACCTCCTGTTCCGTACAGGTTGCAATTTGTCCTGAGGATGAACGGGAAGACGGGGAACCAACGAGAGACTAGCTCTTGGTGTCGGGACAGGCACAGGTCACTCTATTTTCCCATCAGGAAGAAGAATTAACCACATGCTCAGCCTGCCCCCTGGAACCAGAACAGGGCCTGAAGCCATCCTGCACTTTTGCGGCCAGCTCCCAAAAAAGCGAGTTGTAAAATGGAGGTTCAGGGCACTGCAATTCACAAACCTGCAGAGTTATAAATGATAACTCTCGTCCACAAATATATTGAGGGAAGGCAAAGAAGAGGATTTTAAATCAAGGCAGAATTGCAGGAAACAGATTTCAGGAGGTAGATTCGAATCGCCTTTAAAGCACATGAAAAGCGGCAAAATGTTGACAATGATGCCCTTGGCCAAAAAGGGCGTATGCGTTTTTTCCTGAATATATTCAGGAAAAAACGCATACGCCCTTTTTGGCCAACCAAGCAACCTGGAAAGGCAAATCAGCGCTACAGAGAAGTCTCGCTTCCCATCGGTCAAAAGGGCCATGCTGAAAAAAGTGTCAAAACCAGAAATGCAGGACAGGCCATGGAGAAATGGGAGCCTTGCTACACTGATGGGCGGGATGTAAATTGCCAACAGCCACTCTGGAGAAGTGTACGGTGTGTCCTGAAACATCTGAAAAACACAGCTTAGAGAGCATAGGGCACTTCCACTCATGGGGGTATAAATTGGGAAAATGAAAAATCAGCATGACACAAGCACCCCAAAGTTGAGGGCTGCTCTGTTGACAAGGACCTCCACTTCATTCCACCTTAAATATCCCAGGAAAGAGAAAAATGGATAAAGAAGTTGTGGTCCTTATGTACAATGGAATATCACTCAGCCATGAAATCAATGTCATAAGGTTAGTAGCAGCATGATGAGTGGATTTAGGTACGACGATTCTAAGTGAAATAAGTCACACAGAAAAGGACACTTCTCATAAGGTATCACTGATAGAGGGAATGTAAAAACCGTTACACTTGAACTGAATTACAAAACAGAACAGAGTCACACATGCAGAAAACACACTATGGCTGCTTAACGGGAAAGGTGAGGTGGGGTGATACATGAAACAAGGGTATCAAATTAGCTCAGATACCGTTCCATAAACCCAATATGTAATAGACAAGACCTACTCCTTGCTCAGAGAACTGGACTCAACACGCCCTATTCACCGCACAAGAATATATCTGACTAATAATAGTCGTAAAACCTATGTATTGATATCTCTCTGTTAGTGTGTCAAGTGGGTGTAAAGCGGCATATACACAGCCGTGAAAAGCAGCTAAACCCCATTATGAAAATAAATTACTTTGAAAAACCCATGAAACAACGACAGTGAAAGAGATAGAAATTCTTACACAATGAGTTCAGGGGCTGTGATGCAACCTGGATTGACCATATCTAGACCCACAGCTGGATGAGACATAAGGGTGGACACTCTTGGGGCTGAGAGGTTTGGTGAGGTTGGGTGAGCAAACGCAGACCCTTTAAAGTAATACTGCGTGGTACCCATCGCATGGGTCCCAAATCTCCAGGTTCAAGGGCATCTTCCTACATCGAAAACATGCATGAGAAACCCAGAAGATGGTACACCGTGTGATGGGGAAAGGTTTCTAAAACGCACCTCATTTCTCATCTCCTTGTGCCCGGGTTCGCCATTCCAGCCGCTTTACTAGCAATCTCCCTACTTGGAGCATCAGCACCTTTAACCTCCTGTTCCGTACAGGTTGCAATTTGTCCTGAGGATGAACGGGAAGACGGGGAACCAACGAGAGACAAGCTCTTGGTGTCGGGACAGGCAGAGGTCACTCTATTTTCCCATCAGGAAGAAGAATTAACCACAGGCTCAGCCTGCCCCCCGGAACCAGAACAGGGCCTGAAGCCATCCTGCGCTTTTGCGGCCAGCTCCCAAAAAAGCGAGTTGTAAAATGGAGGTTCAGGGCACTGCAATTCACAAAACTGCAGAGTTATAAATGATAACTCTCGTCCACCAATATATTGAGGGAAGGCAAAGAAGAGGATTTGAAATCAAGGCAGAATTGCACGAAACAGATTTCAGGAGGTAGATACGAATCGCCTTTAAAGCACATGAAAAGCGGCAAAACGTTGACAATGATGCCCTTGGCCAAAAAGGGCGTATGCGTTTTTTCCTGAATATATTCAGGAAAAAACGCATACGCCCTTTTTGGCCAACCAAGCAACCTGGAAAGGCAAATCAGCGCTACAGAGAAGTCTCGCTTCCCATCGGTCAAAAGGGCCATGCTGAAAAAAGTGTCAAAACCAGAAATGCAGGACAGGCCATGGAGAAATGGGAGCCTTGCTACACTGATGGGCGGGATGTAAATTGCCAACAGCCACTCTGGAGAAGTGTACGGTGTGTCCTGAAACATCTGAAAAACACAGCTTAGAGAGCATAGGGCACTTCCACTCATGGGGGTATAAATTGGGAAAATTAAAAATCAGCAAGACACAAGCACCCCAAAGTTTAGGGCTGCTCTGTTGACAAGGACCTCCACTTCATTCCACCTTAAATATCCAAGGAAAGAGAAAAATGGATAAAGAAGTTGTGGTCCTAATGTACAATGGAATATCACTCAGCCATGAAATCAATGTCGTAAGGTTAGTAGCAGCATGATGAGTGGATTTAGGTACGACGATTCTAAGTGAAATAAGTCACACAGAAAAGGACACTTCTCATAAGGTATCACTGATAGAGGGAATGTAAAAACCGTTACACTTGAACTGAATTACAAAACAGAACAGAGTCACACATGCAGAAAACACACTATGGCTGCTTAACGGGAAAGGCGAGGTGGGGTGATACATAAAACAAGGGTATCAAATTAGCTCAGATACCGTTCCATAAACCCAATATGTAATAGACAAGACCTACTCCTTGCTCAGAGAACTGGACTCAACACGCCCTATTCACCGCACAAGAATATATCTGACTAATAATAATCGTAAAACCTATGAACTGATATCTCTCTGTTAGTGTGTCAAGTGGGTGTAAAGCGGCATAAACACAGCAGTGAAAAGCAGCTAAACCCCATTATAAAAATAAATTACTTTGAAACACCCATGAAACAAAGACAGTGAAAGAGAGAGAAATTCTTACACAATGCGTTCAGGGGCTGTGATGCAACCTGGATTGACCATATCTAGACCCACAGCTGGATGAGACATAAGGGTGGACACTCTTGGGGCTGAGAGGTTTGGTGAGGTTGGGTGAGCAAACGCAGACCCTTTAAATTAATACTGCGTGGTACCCGTCCAATGGGTCCCAAATCTCCAGGTTCAAGGGCATCTTCCTGCATCGAAAACATGCATGAGAAACCCAGAAGATGGTACACCATGTGATGGGGAAAGGTTTCTAAAACGAACCTCATTTCTCATCCCCTTGTGCCCGGGTTCCCCATTCCAGCCGCTTTACTAGCAATCTCCCTACTTGGAGCATCAGCACCTTTAACCTCCTGTTCCGTACAGGTTGCAATTTGTCCTGAGGATGAACGGGAAGACGGGGAACCAACGAGAGACAAGCTCTTGGTGTCGGGACAGGCACAAGTCACTCTATTTTCCCGTCAGGAAGAAGAATTAACCACAGGCTCAGCCTGCCCCCCGGAACCAGAACAGGGCCTGAAGCCATCCTGCGCTTTTGCGGCCAGCTCCCAAAAAAGCGAGTTGTAAAATGGAGGTTCAGGGCACTGCAATTCACAAACCTGCAGAGTTATAAATGATAACTCTCGTCCACCAATATATTGAGGGAAGGCAAAGAAGAGGATTTGAAATCAAGGCAGAATTGCACGAAACAGATTTCAGGAGGTAGATACGAATCGCCTTTAAAGCACATGAAAAGCGGCAAAACGTTGACAATGATGCCCTTGGCCAAAAAGGGCGTATGCGTTTTTTCCTGAATATATTCAGGAAAAAACGCATACGCCCTTTTTGGCCAACCAAGCAACCTGGAAAGGCAAATCAGCGCTACAGAGAAGTCTCGCTTCCCATCGGTCAAAAGGGCCATGCTGAAAAAAGTGTCAAAACCAGAAATGCAGGACAGGCCATGGAGAAATGGGAGCCTTGCTACACTGATGGGCGGGATGTAAATTGCCAACAGCCACTCTGGAGAAGTGTACGGTGTGTCCTGAAACATCTGAAAAACACAGCTTAGAGAGCATAGGGCATTTCCACTCATGGGGGTATAAATTGGGAAAATGAAAAATCAGCAAGACACAAGCACCCCAAAGTTGAGGGCTGCTCTGTTGACAAGGACCTCCACTTCATTCCACCTTAAATATCCAAGGAAAGAGAAAAATGGATAAAGAAGTTGTGGTCCTTATGTACAATGGAATATCACTCAGCCATGAAATCAATGTCATAAGGTTAGTAGCAGCATGATGAGTGGATTTAGGTACGACGATTCTAAGTGAAATAAGTCACACAGAAAAGGACACTTCTCATAAGGTATCACTGATAGAGGGAATGTAAAAACCGTTACACTTGAACTGAATTACAAAACAGAACAGAGTCACACATGCAGAAAACACACTATGGCTGCTTAACGGGAAAGGTGAGGTGGGGTGATACATAAAACAAGGGTATCAAATTAGCTCAGATACCGTTCCATAAACCCAATATGTAGTAGACAAGACCTACTCCTTGCTCAGAGAACTGGACTCAACACGCCCTATTCACCGCACAAGAATATATCTGACTAGTAATAATCTTAAAACCTATGTATTGATATCTCTCTGTTAGTGTGTCAAGTGGGTGTAAAGCGGCATAAACACAGCCGTGAAAAGCAGCTAAACCCCATTATGAAAATAAATTACTTTGAAAAACCCATGAAACAACGACAGTGAAAGAGATAGAAATTCTTACACAATGAGTTCAGGGGCTGTGATGCAACCTGGATTGACCATATCTAGACCCACAGCTGGATGAGACATAAGGGTGGACACTCTTGGGGCTGAGAGGTTTGGTGAGGTTGGGTGAGCAAACGCAGACCCTTTAAAGTAATACTGCGTGGTACCCATCGCATGGGTCCCAAATCTCCAGGTTCAAGGGCATCTTCCTACATCGAAAACATGCATGAGAAACCCAGAAGATGGTACACCGTGTGATGGGGAAAGGTTTCTAAAACGCACCTCATTTCTCATCTCCTTGTGCCCGGGTTCGCCATTCCAGCCGCTTTACTAGCAATCTCCCTACTTGGAGCATCAGCACCTTTAACCTCCTGTTCCGTACAGGTTGCAATTTGTCCTGAGGATGAACGGGAAGACGGGGAACCAACGAGAGACTAGCTCTTGGTGTCGGGACAGGCACAGGTCACTCTATTTTCCCATCAGGAAGAAGAATTAACCACATGCTCAGCCTGCCCCCCGGAACCAGAACAGGGCCTGAAGCCATCCTGCACTTTTGCGGCCAGCTCCCAAAAAAGCGAGTTGTAAAATGGAGGTTCAGGGCACTGCAATTCACAAACCTGCAGAGTTATAAATGATAACTCTCGTCCACAAATATATTGAGGGAAGGCAAAGAAGAGGATTTTAAATCAAGGCAGAATTGCAGGAAACAGATTTCAGGAGGTAGATTCGAATCGCCTTTAAAGCACATGAAAAGCGGCAAAATGTTGACAATGATGCCCTTGGCCAAAAAGGGTGTATGCGTTTTTTCCTGAATATATTCAGGAAAAAACGCATACGCCCTTTTTGGCCAACCAAGCAACCTGGAAAGGCAAATCAGCGCTACAAAGAAGTCTCACTTCCCATCGGTCAAAAGGGCCATGCTGAAAAATGTGTCAAAACCAGAAATGCAGGACAGGCCATGGAGAAATGGGAGCCTTGCTACACTGATGGGCGGGATGTAAATTGCCAACAGCCACTCTGGAGAAGTGTACGGTGTGTCCTGAAACATCTGAAAAACACAGCTTAGAGAGCATAGGGCACTTCCACTCATGGGGGTATAAATTGGGAAAATGAAAAATCAGCATGACACAAGCACCCCAAAGTTGAGGGCTGCTCTGTTGACAAGGACCTCCACTTCATTCCACCTTAAATATCCCAGGAAAGAGAAAAATGGATAAAGAAGTTGTGGTCCTTATGTACAATGGAATATCACTCAGCCATGAAATCAATGTCATAAGGTTAGTAGCAGCATGATGAGTGGATTTAGGTACGACGATTCTAAGTGAAATAAGTCACACAGAAAAGGACACTTCTCATAAGGTATCACTGATAGAGGGAATGTAAAAACCGTTACACTTGAACTGAATTACAAAACAGAACAGAGTCACACATGCAGAAAACACACTATGGCTGCTTAACGGGAAAGGTGAGGTGGGGTGATACATGAAACAAGGGTATCAAATTAGCTCAGATACCGTTCCATAAACCCAATATGTAATAGACAAGACCTACTCCTTGCTCAGAGAACTGGACTCAACACGCCCTATTCACCGCACAAGAATATATCTGACTAATAATAGTCGTAAAACCTATGTATTGATATCTCTCTGTTAGTGTGTCAAGTGGGTGTAAAGCGGCATATACACAGCCGTGAAAAGCAGCTAAACCCCATTATGAAAATAAATTACTTTGAAAAACCCATGAAACAACGACAGTGAAAGAGATAGAAATTCTTACACAATGAGTTCAGGGGCTGTGATGCAACCTGGATTGACCATATCTAGACCCACAGCTGGATGAGACATAAGGGTGGACACTCTTGGGGCTGAGAGGTTTGGTGAGGTTGGGTGAGCAAACGCAGACCCTTTAAAGTAATACTGCGTGGTACCCATCGCATGGGTCCCAAATCTCCAGGTTCAAGGGCATCTTCCTACATCGAAAACATGCATGAGAAACCCAGAAGATGGTACACCGTGTGATGGGGAAAGGTTTCTAAAACGCACCTCATTTCTCATCTCCTTGTGCCCGGGTTCGCCATTCCAGCCGCTTTACTAGCAATCTCCCTACTTGGAGCATCAGCACCTTTAACCTCCTGTTCCGTACAGGTTGCAATTTGTCCTGAGGATGAACGGGAAGACGGGGAACCAACGAGAGACAAGCTCTTGGTGTCGGGACAGGCAGAGGTCACTCTATTTTCCCATCAGGAAGAAGAATTAACCACAGGCTCAGCCTGCCCCCCGGAACCAGAACAGGGCCTGAAGCCATCCTGCGCTTTTGCGGCCAGCTCCCAAAAAAGCGAGTTGTAAAATGGAGGTTCAGGGCACTGCAATTCACAAAACTGCAGAGTTATAAATGATAACTCTCGTCCACCAATATATTGAGGGAAGGCAAAGAAGAGGATTTGAAATCAAGGCAGAATTGCACGAAACAGATTTCAGGAGGTAGATACGAATCGCCTTTAAAGCACATGAAAAGCGGCAAAACGTTGACAATGATGCCCTTGGCCAAAAAGGGCGTATGCGTTTTTTCCTGAATATATTCAGGAAAAAACGCATACGCCCTTTTTGGCCAACCAAGCAACCTGGAAAGGCAAATCAGCGCTACAGAGAAGTCTCGCTTCCCATCGGTCAAAAGGGCCATGCTGAAAAAAGTGTCAAAACCAGAAATGCAGGACAGGCCATGGAGAAATGGGAGCCTTGCTACACTGATGGGCGGGATGTAAATTGCCAACAGCCACTCTGGAGAAGTGTACGGTGTGTCCTGAAACATCTGAAAAACACAGCTTAGAGAGCATAGGGCACTTCCACTCATGGGGGTATAAATTGGGAAAATTAAAAATCAGCAAGACACAAGCACCCCAAAGTTTAGGGCTGCTCTGTTGACAAGGACCTCCACTTCATTCCACCTTAAATATCCAAGGAAAGAGAAAAATGGATAAAGAAGTTGTGGTCCTAATGTACAATGGAATATCACTCAGCCATGAAATCAATGTCGTAAGGTTAGTAGCAGCATGATGAGTGGATTTAGGTACGACGATTCTAAGTGAAATAAGTCACACAGAAAAGGACACTTCTCATAAGGTATCACTGATAGAGGGAATGTAAAAACCGTTACACTTGAACTGAATTACAAAACAGAACAGAGTCACACATGCAGAAAACACACTATGGCTGCTTAACGGGAAAGGCGAGGTGGGGTGATACATAAAACAAGGGTATCAAATTAGCTCAGATACCGTTCCATAAACCCAATATGTAATAGACAAGACCTACTCCTTGCTCAGAGAACTGGACTCAACACGCCCTATTCACCGCACAAGAATATATCTGACTAATAATAATCGTAAAACCTATGAACTGATATCTCTCTGTTAGTGTGTCAAGTGGGTGTAAAGCGGCATAAACACAGCAGTGAAAAGCAGCTAAACCCCATTATAAAAATAAATTACTTTGAAACACCCATGAAACAAAGACAGTGAAAGAGAGAGAAATTCTTACACAATGCGTTCAGGGGCTGTGATGCAACCTGGATTGACCATATCTAGACCCACAGCTGGATGAGACATAAGGGTGGACACTCTTGGGGCTGAGAGGTTTGGTGAGGTTGGGTGAGCAAACGCAGACCCTTTAAATTAATACTGCGTGGTACCCGTCCAATGGGTCCCAAATCTCCAGGTTCAAGGGCATCTTCCTGCATCGAAAACATGCATGAGAAACCCAGAAGATGGTACACCATGTGATGGGGAAAGGTTTCTAAAACGAACCTCATTTCTCATCCCCTTGTGCCCGGGTTCCCCATTCCAGCCGCTTTACTAGCAATCTCCCTACTTGGAGCATCAGCACCTTTAACCTCCTGTTCCGTACAGGTTGCAATTTGTCCTGAGGATGAACGGGAAGACGGGGAACCAACGAGAGACAAGCTCTTGGTGTCGGGACAGGCACAAGTCACTCTATTTTCCCGTCAGGAAGAAGAATTAACCACAGGCTCAGCCTGCCCCCCGGAACCAGAACAGGGCCTGAAGCCATCCTGCGCTTTTGCGGCCAGCTCCCAAAAAAGCGAGTTGTAAAATGGAGGTTCAGGGCACTGCAATTCACAAACCTGCAGAGTTATAAATGATAACTCTCGTCCACCAATATATTGAGGGAAGGCAAAGAAGAGGATTTGAAATCAAGGCAGAATTGCACGAAACAGATTTCAGGAGGTAGATACGAATCGCCTTTAAAGCACATGAAAAGCGGCAAAACGTTGACAATGATGCCCTTGGCCAAAAAGGGCGTATGCGTTTTTTCCTGAATATATTCAGGAAAAAACGCATACGCCCTTTTTGGCCAACCAAGCAACCTGGAAAGGCAAATCAGCGCTACAGAGAAGTCTCGCTTCCCATCGGTCAAAAGGGCCATGCTGAAAAAAGTGTCAAAACCAGAAATGCAGGACAGGCCATGGAGAAATGGGAGCCTTGCTACACTGATGGGCGGGATGTAAATTGCCAACAGCCACTCTGGAGAAGTGTACGGTGTGTCCTGAAACATCTGAAAAACACAGCTTAGAGAGCATAGGGCATTTCCACTCATGGGGGTATAAATTGGGAAAATGAAAAATCAGCAAGACACAAGCACCCCAAAGTTGAGGGCTGCTCTGTTGACAAGGACCTCCACTTCATTCCACCTTAAATATCCAAGGAAAGAGAAAAATGGATAAAGAAGTTGTGGTCCTTATGTACAATGGAATATCACTCAGCCATGAAATCAATGTCATAAGGTTAGTAGCAGCATGATGAGTGGATTTAGGTACGACGATTCTAAGTGAAATAAGTCACACAGAAAAGGACACTTCTCATAAGGTATCACTGATAGAGGGAATGTAAAAACCGTTACACTTGAACTGAATTACAAAACAGAACAGAGTCACACATGCAGAAAACACACTATGGCTGCTTAACGGGAAAGGTGAGGTGGGGTGATACATAAAACAAGGGTATCAAATTAGCTCAGATACCGTTCCATAAACCCAATATGTAGTAGACAAGACCTACTCCTTGCTCAGAGAACTGGACTCAACACGCCCTATTCACCGCACAAGAATATATCTGACTAGTAATAATCTTAAAACCTATGTATTGATATCTCTCTGTTAGTGTGTCAAGTGGGTGTAAAGCGGCATAAACACAGCCGTGAAAAGCAGCTAAACCCCATTATGAAAATAAATTACTTTGAAAAACCCATGAAACAACGACAGTGAAAGAGATAGAAATTCTTACACAATGAGTTCAGGGGCTGTGATGCAACCTGGATTGACCATATCTAGACCCACAGCTGGATGAGACATAAGGGTGGACACTCTTGGGGCTGAGAGGTTTGGTGAGGTTGGGTGAGCAAACGCAGACCCTTTAAAGTAATACTGCGTGGTACCCATCGCATGGGTCCCAAATCTCCAGGTTCAAGGGCATCTTCCTACATCGAAAACATGCATGAGAAACCCAGAAGATGGTACACCGTGTGATGGGGAAAGGTTTCTAAAACGCACCTCATTTCTCATCTCCTTGTGCCCGGGTTCGCCATTCCAGCCGCTTTACTAGCAATCTCCCTACTTGGAGCATCAGCACCTTTAACCTCCTGTTCCGTACAGGTTGCAATTTGTCCTGAGGATGAACGGGAAGACGGGGAACCAACGAGAGACTAGCTCTTGGTGTCGGGACAGGCACAGGTCACTCTATTTTCCCATCAGGAAGAAGAATTAACCACATGCTCAGCCTGCCCCCCGGAACCAGAACAGGGCCTGAAGCCATCCTGCACTTTTGCGGCCAGCTCCCAAAAAAGCGAGTTGTAAAATGGAGGTTCAGGGCACTGCAATTCACAAACCTGCAGAGTTATAAATGATAACTCTCGTCCACAAATATATTGAGGGAAGGCAAAGAAGAGGATTTTAAATCAAGGCAGAATTGCAGGAAACAGATTTCAGGAGGTAGATTCGAATCGCCTTTAAAGCACATGAAAAGCGGCAAAATGTTGACAATGATGCCCTTGGCCAAAAAGGGTGTATGCGTTTTTTCCTGAATATATTCAGGAAAAAACGCATACGCCCTTTTTGGCCAACCAAGCAACCTGGAAAGGCAAATCAGCGCTACAAAGAAGTCTCACTTCCCATCGGTCAAAAGGGCCATGCTGAAAAATGTGTCAAAACCAGAAATGCAGGACAGGCCATGGAGAAATGAGAGCCTTGCTACACTGATGGGCGGGATGTAAATTGCCAACAGCCACTCTGGAGAAGTGTACGGTGTGTCCTGAAACATCTGAAAAACACAGCTTAGAGAGCATAGGGCACTTCCACTCATGGGGGTATAAATTGGGAAAATGAAAAATCAGCAAGACACAAGCACCCCAAAGTTTAGGGCTGCTCTGTTGACAAGGACCTCCACTTCATTCCACCTTAAATATCCAAGGAAAGAGAAAAATGGATAAAGAAGTTGTGGTCCTTATGTACAATGGAATATCACTCAGCCATGAAATCAATGTCATAAGGTTAGTAGCAGCATGATGAGTGGATTTAGGTACGACGATTCTAAGTGAAATAAGTCACACAGAAAAGGACACTTCTCATAAGGTATCACTGATAGAGGGAATGTAAAAACCGTTACACTTGAACTGAATTACAAAACAGAACAGAGTCACACATGCAGAAAACACACTATGGCTGCTTAACGGGAAAGGTGAGGTGGGGTGATACATAAAACAAGGGTATCAAATTAGCTCAGATACCGTTCCATAAACCCAATATGTAGTAGACAAGACCTACTCCTTGCTCAGAGAACTGGACTCAACACGCCCTATTCACCGCACAAGAATATATCTGACTAGTAATAATCTTAAAACCTATGTATTGATATCTCTCTGTTAGTGTGTCAAGTGGGTGTAAAGCGGCATAAACACAGCCGTGAAAAGCAGCTAAACCCCATTATGAAAATAAATTACTTTGAAAAACCCATGAAACAACGACAGTGAAAGAGATAGAAATTCTTACACAATGAGTTCAGGGGCTGTGATGCAACCTGGATTGACCATATCTAGACCCACAGCTGGATGAGACATAAGGGTGGACACTCTTGGGGCTGAGAGGTTTGGTGAGGTTGGGTGAGCAAACGCAGACCCTTTAAAGTAATACTGCGTGGTACCCATCGCATGGGTCCCAAATCTCCAGGTTCAAGGGCATCTTCCTACATCGAAAACATGCATGAGAAACCCAGAAGATGGTACACCGTGTGATGGGGAAAGGTTTCTAAAACGCACCTCATTTCTCATCTCCTTGTGCCCGGGTTCGCCATTCCAGCCGCTTTACTAGCAATCTCCCTACTTGGAGCATCAGCACCTTTAACCTCCTGTTCCGTACAGGTTGCAATTTGTCCTGAGGATGAACGGGAAGACGGGGAACCAACGAGAGACTAGCTCTTGGTGTCGGGACAGGCACAGGTCACTCTATTTTCCCATCAGGAAGAAGAATTAACCACATGCTCAGCCTGCCCCCCGGAACCAGAACAGGGCCTGAAGCCATCCTGCACTTTTGCGGCCAGCTCCCAAAAAAGCGAGTTGTAAAATGGAGGTTCAGGGCACTGCAATTCACAAACCTGCAGAGTTATAAATGATAACTCTCGTCCACAAATATATTGAGGGAAGGCAAAGAAGAGGATTTTAAATCAAGGCAGAATTGCAGGAAACAGATTTCAGGAGGTAGATTCGAATCGCCTTTAAAGCACATGAAAAGCGGCAAAACGTTGACAATGATGCCCTTGGCCAAAAAGGGCGTTTGCGTTTTTTCCTGAATATATTCAGGAAAAAACGCATACGCCCTTTTTGGCCAACCAAGCAACCTGGAAAGGCAAATCAGCGCTACAAAGAAGTCTCGCTTCCCATCGGTCAAAAGGGCCATGCTGAAAAATGTGTCAAAACCAGAAATGCAGGACAGGCCATGGAGAAATGAGAGCCTTGCTACACTGATGGGCGGGATGTAAATTGCCAAGAGCCACTCTGGAGAAGTGTACGGTGTGTCCTGAAACATCTGAAAAACACAGCTTAGAGAGCATAGGGCACTTCCACTCATGGGGGTATAAATTGGGAAAATTAAAAATCAGCAAGACACAAGCACCCCAAAGTTTAGGGCTGCTCTCTTGACCAGGACCTCCACTTCATTCCACCTTAAATATCCCAGGAAAGAGAAAAATGGATAAAGAAGTTGTGGTCCTTATGTACAATGGAATATCACTCAGCCATGAAATCAATGTCGTAAGGTTAGTAGCAGCATGATGAGTGGATTTAGGTACGACGATTCTAAGTGAAATAAGTCACACAGAAAAGGACACTTCTCATAAGGTATCACTGATAGAGGGAATGTAAAAACCGTTACACTTGAACTGAATTACAAAACAGAACAGAGTCACACATGCAGAAAACACACTATGGCTGCTTAACGGGAAAGGTGAGGTGGGGTGATACATAAAACAAGGGTATCAAATTAGCTCAGATACCGTTCCATAAACCCAATATGTAATAGACAAGACCTACTCCTTGCTCAGAGAACTGGACTCAACACGCCCTATTCACCGCACAAGAATATATCTGACTAATAATAGTCGTAAAACCTATGTATTGATATCTCTCTGTTAGTGTGTCAAGTGGGTGTAAAGCGGCATATACACAGCCGTGAAAAGCAGCTAAACCCCATTATGAAAATAAATTACTTTGAAAAACCCATGAAACAACGACAGTGAAAGAGATAGAAATTCTTACACAATGAGTTCAGGGGCTGTGATGCAACCTGGATTGACCATATCTAGACCCACAGCTGGATGAGACATAAGGGTGGACACTCTTGGGGCTGAGAGGTTTGGTGAGGTTGGGTGAGCAAACGCAGACCCTTTAAAGTAATACTGCGTGGTACCCATCGCATGGGTCCCAAATCTCCAGGTTCAAGGGCATCTTCCTACATCGAAAACATGCATGAGAAACCCAGAAGATGGTACACCGTGTGATGGGGAAAGGTTTCTAAAACGCACCTCATTTCTCATCTCCTTGTGCCCGGGTTCGCCATTCCAGCCGCTTTACTAGCAATCTCCCTACTTGGAGCATCAGCACCTTTAACCTCCTGTTCCGTACAGGTTGCAATTTGTCCTGAGGATGAACGGGAAGACGGGGAACCAACGAGAGACAAGCTCTTGGTGTCGGGACAGGCACAGGTCACTCTATTTTCCCATCAGGAAGAAGAATTAACCACAGGCTCAGCCTGCCCCCCGGAACCAGAACAGGGCCTGAAGCCATCCTGCGCTTTTGCGGCCAGCTCCCAAAAAAGCGAGTTGTAAAATGGAGGTTCAGGGCACTGCAATTCACAAAACTGCAGAGTTATAAATGATAACTCTCGTCCACCAATATATTGAGGGAAGGCAAAGAAGAGGATTTGAAATCAAGGCAGAATTGCACGAAACAGATTTCAGGAGGTAGATACGAATCGCCTTTAAAGCACATGAAAAGCGGCAAAACGTTGACAATGATGCCCTTGGCCAAAAAGGGCGTATGCGTTTTTTCCTGAATATATTCAGGAAAAAACGCATACGCCCTTTTTGGCCAACCAAGCAACCTGGAAAGGCAAATCAGCGCTACAGAGAAGTCTCGCTTCCCATCGGTCAAAAGGGCCATGCTGAAAAAAGTGTCAAAACCAGAAATGCAGGACAGGCCATGGAGAAATGGGAGCCTTGCTACACTGATGGGCGGGATGTAAATTGCCAAGAGCCACTCTGGAGAAGTGTCCAGTGAGTCCTGAAACATCTGAAAAACACAGCTTAGAGAGCATAGGGCACTTCCACTCATGGGGGTATAAATTGGGAAAATTAAAAATCAGCAAGACACAAGCACCCCAAAGTTTAGGGCTGCTCTCTTGACCAGGACCTCCACTTCATTCCACCTTAAATATCCCAGGAAAGAGAAAAATGGATAAAGAAGTTGTGGTCCTTATGTACAATGGAATATCACTCAGCCATGAAATCAATGTCGTAAGGTTAGTAGCAGCATGATGAGTGGATTTAGGTACGACGATTCTAAGTGAAATAAGTCACACAGAAAAGGACACTTCTCCTAAGGTATCACTGATAGAGGGAATGTAAAAACCGTTACACTTGAACTGAATTACAAAACAGAACAGAGTCACACATGCAGAAAACACACTATGGCTGCTTAACGGGAAAGGTGAGGTGGGGTGATACATAAAACAAGGGTATCAAATTAGCTCAGATACCGTTCCATAAACCCAATATGTAATAGACAAGACCTACTCCTTGCTCAGAGAACTGGACTCAACACGCCCTATTCACCGCACAAGAATATATCTGACTAATAATAATCGTAAAACCTATGTATTGATATCTCTCTGTTAGTTTGTCAAGTGGGTGTAAAGCGGCATAAACACAGCAGTGAAAAGCAGCTAAACCCCATTATAAAAATAAATTACTTTGAAACACCCATGAAACAAAGACAGTGAAAGAGAGAGAAATTCTTACACAATGCGTTCAGGGGCTGTGATGCAACCTGGATTGACCATATCTAGACGCACAGCTGGATGAGACATAAGGGTGGACACTCTTGGGGCTGAGAGGTTTGGTGAGGTTGGGTGAGCAAACGCAGACCCTTTAAAGAAATACTGCATGGTACACATCGAATGGGTCCCAAATCTCCAGGTTCAAGGGCATCTTCCTACATCGAAAACATGCATGAGAAACCCAGAAGATGGTACACCGTGTGATGGGGAAAGGGTTCTAAAACGCACTTCATTTCTCATCTCCTTGTGGCCGGGTTCGCCATTCCAGCCGCTTTACTAGCAAGCTCCCTACTTGGAGCATCAGCACCTTTAACCTCCTGTTCCATACAGGTTGCAATTTGTCCTGAGGATAATCGGGAAGACGTGGAACCAACGAGAGACTAGCTCTTGGTGTTGGGACAGGCACAGGTCACTCTATTTTCCCATCAGAAAGAAGAATTAACCACAGGCTCAGCCTGCCCCCCGGAACCAGAACAGGGCCTGAAGCCATTCTGCGATTTTGTGGCCAGCTCCCATAAAAACGAGTTGTAAAATGGAGGTTCAGGGCACTGCAATTCACAAACCTGCAGAGTTATAAATGATAACTCTCGTCCACAAATATATTGAGGGAAGGCAAAGAAGAGGATTTGAAATCAAGGCAGAATTGCAGGAAACAGATTTCAGGAGGTAGATACGAATCGCCTTTAAAGCACATGAGAAGCGGCAAAACGTTGACAATGATGCCCTTGGCCAAAAAGGGCGTATGCGTTTTTTCCTGAATATATTCAGGAAAAAACGCATACGCCCTTTTTGGCCAACCAAGCAACCTGGAAAGGCAAATCAGCGCTACAAAGAAGTCTCGCTTCCCATCGGTCAAAAGGGCCATGCTGAAAAAAGTGTCAAAACCAGAAATGCATGACAGGCCATGGAGAAATGGGAGCCTTGCTACACTGATGGGCGGGATGTAAATTGCCAAGAGCCACTCCGGAGAACTATCCGGTGAGTCCTGAAACATCTGAAAAACACAGCTTAGAGAGCATAGGGCACTTCCACTCATGGGGGTATAAATTGGGAAAATTAAAAATCAGCAAGACACAAGCACCCCAAAGTTTAGGGCTGCTCTCTTGACCAGGACCTCCACTTCATTCCACCTTAAATATCCCAGGAAAGAGAAAAATGGATAAAGAAGTTGTGGTCCTTATGTACAATGGAATATCACTCAGCCAGGAAATCAATGTCGTAAGGTTAGTAGCAGCATGATGAGTGGATTTAGGTACGACGATTCTAAGTGAAATAAGTCACACAGAAAAGGACACTTCTCATAAGGTATCACTGATAGAGGGAATGTAAAAACCGTTACACTTGAACTGAATTACAAAACAGAACAGAGTCACACATGCAGAAAACACACTATGGCTGCTTAACGGGAAAGGTGAGGTGGGGTGATACATAAAACAAGGGTATCAAATTAGCTCAGATACCGTTCCATAAACCCAATATGTAATAGACAAGACCTACTCCTTGCTCAGAGAACTGGACTCAACACGCCCTATTCACCGCACAAGAATATATCTGACTAATAATAATCGTAAAACCTATGTATTGATATCTCTCTGTTAGTGTGTCAAGTGGGTGTAAAGCGGCATAAACACAGCAGTGAAAAGCAGCTAAACCCCATTATAAAAATAAATTACTTTGAAACACCCATGAAACAAAGACAGTGAAAGAGAGAGAAATTCTTACACAATGCGTTCAGGGGCTGTGATGCAACCTGGATTGACCATATCTAGACGCACAGCTGGATGAGACATAAGGGTGGACACTCTTGGGGCTGAGAGGTTTGGTGAGGTTGGGTGAGCAAACGCAGACCCTTTAAAGTAATACTGCGTGGTACCCATCGCATGGGTCCCAAATCTCCAGGTTCAAGGGCATCTTCCTACATCAAAAACATGCATGAGAAACCCAGAAGATGGTACACCGTGTGATGGGGAAAGGTTTCTAAAACGCACCTCATTTCTCATCTCCTTGTGCCCGGGTTCGCCATTCCAGCCGCTTTACTAGCAAGCTCCCTACTTGGAGCATCAGCACCTTTAACCTCCTGTTCCATACAGGTTGCAATTTGTCCTGAGGATAAACGGGAAGACGTGGAACCAACGAGAGACTAGCTCTTGGTGTTGGGACAGGCACAGGTCACTCTATTTTCCCATCAGAAAGAAGAATTAACCACAGGCTCAGCCTGCCCCCCGGAACCAGAACAGGGCCTGAAGCCATTCTGCGATTTTGCGGCCAGCTCCCATAAAAACGAGTTGTAAAATGGAGGTTCAGGGCACTGCAATTCACAAACCTGCAGAGTTATAAATGATAACTCTCGTCCACAAATATATTGAGGGAAGGCAAAGAAGAGGATTTGAAATCAAGGCAGAATTGCAGGAAAGAGATTTGAGGAGGTAGATACGAATCGCCTTTAAAGCTCATGAAAAGCGGCAAAACGTTGACAATGATGCCCTTGGCCAAAAAGGGCGTATGCGTTTTTTCCTGAATATATTCAGGAAAAAACGCATACGCCCTTTTTGGCCAACCAAGGAACCTGGAAAGGCATATCAGCGCTACAAAGAAGTCTCGCTTCCCATCGGTCAAAAGGGCCATGCTGAAAAAAGTGTCAAAACCAGAAATGCAGGACAGGCCATGGAGAAATGGGAGCCTTGCTACACTGATGGGCGGGATGTAAATTGCCAAGAGCCACTCTGGAGAAGTGTCCGGTGAGTCCTGAAACATCTGAAAAACACAGCTTAGAGAGCATAGGGCACTTCCACTCATGGGGGTATAAATTGGGAAAATTAAAAATCAGCAAGACACAAGCACCCCAAAGTTTAGGGCTGCTCTCTTGACCAGGACCTCCACTTCATTCCACCTTAAATATCCCAGGAAAGAGAAAAATGGATAAAGAAGTTGTGGTCCTTATGTACAATGGAATATCACTCAGCCATGAAATCAATGTCGTAAGGTTAGTAGCAGCATGATGAGTGGATTTAGGTACGACGATTCTAAGTGAAATAAGTCACACAGAAAAGGACACTTCTCATAAGGTATCACTGATAGAGGGAATGTAAAAACCGTTACACTTGAACTGAATTACAAAACAGAACAGAGTCACACATGCAGAAAACACACTATGGCTGCTTAACGGGAAAGGTGAGGTGGGGTGATACATAAAACAAGGGTATCAAATTAGCTCAGATACCGTTCCATAAACCCAATATGTAATAGACAAGACCTACTCCTTGCTCAGAGAACTGGACTCAACACGCCCTATTCACCACACAAGAATATATCTGACTAATAATAATCGTAAAACCTATGTATTGATATCTCTCTGTTAGTGTGTCAAGTGGGTGTAAAGCGGCATAAACACAGCAGTGAAAAGCAGCTAAACCCCATTATAAAAATAAATTACTTTGAAACACCCATGAAACAAAGACAGTGAAAGAGAGAGAAATTCTTACACAATGCGTTCAGGGGCTGTGATGCAACCTGGATTGACCATATCTAGATGCACAGCTGGATGAGACATAAGGGTGGACACTCTTGGTGCTGAGAGGTTTGGTGAGGTTGGGTGAGCAAACGCAGACCCTTTAATGTAATACTGCCTGGTACCCATCGCATGGGTCCCAAATCTCCAGGTTCAAGGGCATCTTCCTACATCAAAAACATGCATGAGAAACCCAGAAGATGGTACACCGTGTGATGGGGAAAGGTTTCTAAAACGCACCTCATTTCTCATCTCCTTGTGCCCGGGTTCACCATTCCAGCCGCTTTACTAGCAAGCTCCCTACTTGGAGCATCAGCACCTTTAACCTCCTGTTCCATACAGGTTGCAATTTGTCCTGAGGATAAACGGGAAGACGTGGAACCAACGAGAGACTAGCTCTTGCTGTTGGGACAGGCACAGGTCACTCTATTTTCCCATCAGAAAGAAGAATTAACCACAGGCTCAGCCTGCCCTCCGGAACCAGAAGAGGGCCTGAAGCCATTCTGCGATTTTGCGGCCAGCTCCCATAAAAACGAGTTGTAAAATGGAGGTTCAGGGCACTGCAATTGAAAAACCTGCAGAGTTATTAATGATAACTCTCGTCCACAAATATATTGAGAGAAGGCAAAGAAGAGGATTTGAAATCAAGGCAGAATTGCAGGAAACAGATTTCAGGAGGTAGATACGAATCGCCTTTAAAGCACATGAAAAGCGGCAAAACGTTGACAATGATGCCCTTGGCCAAAAAGGGCGTATGCGTTTTTTCCTGAATATATTCAGGAAAAAACGCATACGCCCTTTTTGGCCAACCAAGCAACCTGGAAAGGCAAATCAGCGCTACAAACAAGTCTCGCTTCCCATCGGTCAAAAGGGCCATGCTGAAAAAAGTGTCAAAACCAGAAATGCAAGACAGGCCATGGAGAAATGGGAGCCTTGCTACACTGATGGGTGGGATGTAAATTGCCAAGAGCGACTCTGGAGAAGTGTCCGGTGAGTCCTGAAACATCTGAAAAACACATCTTAGAGAGCATAGGGCACTTCCACTCATGGGGGTATAAATTGGGAAAATTAAAAATCAGCAAGACACAAGCACCCCAAAGTTTAGGGCTGCTCTCTTGACCAGGACCTCCACTTCATTCCACCTTAAATATCCCAGGAAAGAGAAAAATGGATAAAGAAGTTGTGGTCCTTATGTACAATGGAATATCACTCAGCCATGAAATCAATGTCGTAAGGTTAGTAGCAGCATGATGAGTGGATTTAGGTACGACGATTCTAAGTGAAATAAGTCACACAGAAAAGGACACTTCTCCTAAGGTATCACTGATAGAGGGAATGTAAAAACCGTTACACTTGAACTGAATTACAAAACAGAACAGAGTCACACATGCAGAAAACACACTATGGCTGCTTAACGGGAAAGGTGAGGTGGGGTGATACATAAAACAAGGGTATCAAATTAGCTCAGATACCGTTCCATAAACCCAATATGTAATAGACAAGACCTACTCCTTGCTCAGAGAACTGGACTCAACACGCCCTATTCACCGCACAAGAATATATCTGACTAATAATAATCGTAAAACCTATGTATTGATATCTCTCTGTTAGTGTGTCAAGTGGGTATAAAGCGGCATAAACACAGCAGTGAAAAGCAGCTAAACCCCATTATAAAAATAAATTACTTTGAAACACCCATGAATAAAGACAGTGAAAGAGAGAGAAATTCTTACACAATGAGTTCAGGGGCTGTGATGCAACCTGGATTGACCATATCTAGACCCACAGCTGGATGAGACATAAGGGTGGACACTCTTGGGGCTGAGAGGTTTGGTGAGGTTGGGTGAGCAAACGCAGACCCTTTAAAGTAATACTGCGTGGTACCCATCGCATGGGTCCCAAATCTCCAGGTTCAAGGGCATCTATCTACATCAAAAACATGCATGAGAAACCCAGAAGATGGTACACCGTGTGATGGGGAAAGGTTTCTAAAACGCACTTCATTTCTCATCTCCTTGTGCCCGGGTTCGCCATTCCAGCCGCTTTACTAGCAAGCTCCCTACTTGGAGCATCAGCACCTTTAACCTCCTGTTCCATACAGGTTGCAATTTGTCCTGAGGATAAACGGGAAGACGTGGAACCAACGAGAGACTAGCTCTTGGTGTTGGGACAGGCACAGGTCACTCTATTTTCCCATCAGAAAGAAGAAGTAACCACAGGCTCAGCCTGCCCCCCGGAACCAGAACAGGGCCTGAAGCCATTCTGCGATTTTGTGGCCAGCTCCCATAAAAACGAGTTGTAAAATGGAGGTTCAGGGCACTGCAATTCACAAACCTGCAGAGTTATAAATGATAACTCTCGTCCACAAATATATTGAGGGAAGGCAAAGAAGAGGATTTTAAATCAAGGCAGAATTGCAGGAAACAGATTTCAGGAGGTAGATTCGAATCGCCTTTAAAGCACAGGAAAAGCGGCAAAACGTTGACAATGATGCCCTTGGCCAAAAAGGGCGTATGCGTTTTTTCCTGAATATATTCAGGAAAAAACGCATACGCCCTTTTTGGCCAACCAAGCAACCTGGAAAGGCAAATCAGCGCTACAAAGAAGTATCGCTTCCCATCGGTCAAAAGGGCCATGCTGAAAAAAGTGTCAAAACCAGAAATGCAGGACAGGCCATGGAGAAATGGGAGCCTTGCTACACTGATGGGCGGGATGTAAATTGCCAAGAGCCACTCTGGAGAAGTGTCCGGTGAGTCCTGAAACATCTGAAAAACACAGCTTAGAGAGCATAGGGCACTTCCACTCATGGGGGTATAAATTGGGAAAATTAAAAATCAGCAAGACACAAGCACCCCAAAGTTTAGGGCTACTCTGTTGACCAGGACCTCCACTTCATTCCACCTTCAATATCCCAGGAAAGAGAAAAATGGATAAAGAAGTTGTGGTCCTTATGTACAATGGAATATCACTCAGCCATGAAATCAATGTCGTAAGGCTAGTAGCAGCATGATGAGTGGTTTTAGGTACGACGATTCTAAGTGAAATAAGTCACACAGAAAAGGACACTTCTCCTAAGGTATCACTGATAGAGGGAATGTAAAAACCGTTACACTTGAACTGAATTACAAAACAGAACAGAGTCACACATGCAGAAAACACACTATGGCTGCTTAACGGGAAAGGTGAGGTGGGATGATACATAAAACAAGGGTATCAAATTAGCTCAGATATCGTTCCATAAACCCAATATGTAATAGACAAGACCTACTCCTTGCTCAGAGAACTGGACTCAACACGCCCTATTCACCGCACAAGAATATATCTGACTAATAATAATCGTAAAACCTATGTATTGATATCTCTCTGTTAGTGTGTCAAGTGGGTATAAAGCGGCATAAACACAGCAGTGAAAAGCAGCTAAACCCCATTATAAAAATAAATTACTTTGAAAAACCCATGAAACAAAGACAGTGAAAGAGAGAGAAATTCTTACACAATGCGTTCAGGGGCTGTGATGCAACCTGGATTGACCATATCTAGACCCACAGTTGGATGAGACATAAGGGTGGACACTCTTAGGGCTGAGAGGTTTGGTGAGGTTGGGTGAGCAAACGCAGACCCTTTAAAGTAATACTGCATGGTACCCATCGAATGGGTCCCAAATCTCCAGGTTCAAGGGCATCTTCCTACATCAAAAACATGCATGAGAAACCCAGAAGATGGTACACCGTGTGATGGGGAAAGGTTTCTAAAACGCACCTCATTTCTCATCTCCTTGTGCCCGGGTTCGCCATTCCAGCCGCTTTACTAGCAATCTCCCTACTTGGAGCATCAGCACCTTTAACCTCCTGTTCCGTACAGGTTGCAATTTGTCCTGAGGATGAACGGGAAGACGGGGAACCAACGAGAGACAAGCTCTTGGTGTCGGGACAGGCACAGGTCACTCTATTTTCCCATCAGGAAGAAGAATTAACCACAGGCTCAGCCTGCCTCCCGGAACAAGAATAGTGCCTGAGGCCATCCTGCGCTTTTGCGGACAGCTCCCAAAAAAGCGAGTTGAAAAATGGAGCTCAGGGGCATTGCAATTCACAAACCAGCAGAGTTATAAATGATAACTCTCGTCCAAAAATATATTGAGGGAAGGCAACGAAGAGGATTTGAAATCAAGGCAGAATTGCAAGAAACAGATTTCAGGAGGTAGATACGAATCGCCTTTAAAGCACATGAAAAGCGGCAAAACGTCGAAAATGATGCACTTGGCCAAAAAGAGCATATGCGTTTTTTTCTGAATGAATTCAGGAAAAATCCCATAGGCCCTTTGTGGCCAACCAAGCAACCTGGAAAGGCAAATCAGTGCTACAAAGATATCTCGCTTCCCATCGGTCAAAAGGGCCATGCTGAAAAAAGTGTCAAAACCAGAAATGCAGGACAGGCCATGGAGAAATGGGAGCCTTGCTACACTGATGGGCGGGATGTAAATTGCCAACAGCCACTCTGGAGAAGTGTACGGTGTGTCCTGAAACATCTGAAAAACACAGCTTAGAGAGCATAGGGCACTTCCACTCATGGGGGTATAAATTGGGAAAATGAAAAATCAGCAAGACACAAGCACCCCAAAGTTGAGGGCTGCTCTGTTGACAAGGACCTCCACTTCATTCCACCTTAAATATCCCAGGAAAGAGAAAAATGGATAAAGAAGTTGTGGTCTTTATGTACAATGGAATATCACTCAGCCATGAAATCAATGTCATAAGGTTAGTAGCAGCATGATGAGTGGATTTAGGTACGACGATTCTAAGTGAAATAAGTCACACAGAAAAGGACACTTCTCATAAGGTATCACTGATAGAGGGAATGTAAAAACCGTTACAGTTGAACTGAATTACAAAACAGAACAGAGTCACACATGCAGAAAACACACTATGGCTGCTTAATGGGAAAGGTGAGGTGGGGTGATACATAAAACAAGGGTATCAAATTAGCTCAGATACCGTTCCATAAACCCAATATGTAATAGACAAGACCTACTCCTTGCTCAGAGAACTGGACTCAACACGCCCTATTCACCGCACAAGAATATATCTGACTAGTAATAATCTTAAAACCTATGTATTGATATCTCTCTGTTAGTGTGTCAAGTGGGTGTAAAGCGGCATAAACACAGCAGTGAAAAGCAGCTAAACCCCATTATGAAAATAAATTACTTTGAAAAACCCATGAAACAACGACAGTGAAAGAGAGGGAAATTCTTACACAATGCGTTCAGGGGCTGTGATGCAACCTGGATTGACCATATCTAGACCCACAGCTGGATGAGACATAAGGGTGGACACTCTTGGGGCTGAGAGGTTTGGTGAGGTTGGGTGAGCAAACGCAGACCCTTTAAAGTAATACTGCGTGGTACCCATCGCATGGGTCCCAAATCTCCAGCTTCAAGGGTATCTTCCTACATCGAAAACATGCATGAGAAACCCAGAAGATGGTACACCGTGTGATGGGGAAAGGTTTCTAAAACGCACCTCATTTCTCATCTCCTTGTGCCCGGGTTCGCCATTCCAGCCGCTTTACTAGCAATCTCCCTACTTGGAGCATCAGCACCTTTAACCTCCTGTTCCGTACAGGTTGCAATTTGTCCTGAGGATGAACGGGAAGACGGGGAACCAACGAGAGACTAGCTCTTGGTGTTGGGACAGGCACAGGTCACTCTATTTTCCCATCAGGAAGAAGAATTAACCACAGGCTCAGCCTGCCCCCCGGAACCAGAACAGGGCCTGAAGCCATCCTGCGCTTTTGCGGCCAGCCCCCAAAAAAGCGAGTTGTAAAATGGAGGTTCAGGGCACTGCAATTCACAAACCTGCAGAGTTATAAATGATAACTCTCGTCCACAAATATATTGAGGGAAGGCAAAGAAGAGGATTTGAAATCAAGGCAGAATTGCAGGAAACAGATTTCAGGAGGTAGATACGAATCGCCTTTAAAGCACATGAAAAGCGGCAAAACGTTGACAATGATGCCCTTGGCCAAAAAGGGCGTATGCGTTTTTTCCTGAATATATTCAGGAAAAAACGCATACGCCCTTTTTGGCCAACCAAGCAACCTGGAAAGGCAAATCAGCGCTACAAAGAAGTCTCGCTTCCCATTGGTCAAAAGGGCCATGCTGAAAAAAGTGTCAAAACCAGAAATGCAGGACAGGCCATGGAGAAATGAGAGCCTTGCTACACTGATGGGCGGGATGTAAATTGCCAACAGCCACTCTGGAGAAGTGTACGGTGTGTCCTGAAACATCTGAAAAACACAGCTTAGAGAGCATAGGGCACTTCCACTCATGGGGGTATAAATTGGGAAAATGATATATCAGCAAGACACAAGCACCCCAAAGTTGAGAGCTGCTCTGTTGACAAGGACCTCCACTTCATTCCACCTTAAATATCCCAGGAAAGAGAAAAATGGATAAAGAAGTTGTGGTCCTTATGTACAATGGAATATCACTCAGCCATGAAATCAATGTCATAAGGTTAGTAGCAGCATGATGAGTGGATTTAGGTACGACGATTCTAAGTGAAATAAGTCACACAGAAAAGGACACTTCTCATAAGGTATCACTTTTAGAGGGAATGTAAAAACCGTTACACTTGAACTGAATTACAAAACAGAACAGAGTCACACATGCAGAAAACAGACTATGGCTGATTAACGGGAAAGGTGAGGTGGGGTGATACATAAAACAAGGGTATCAAATTAGCTCAGATACCGTTCCATAAACCCAATATGTAGTAGACAAGACCTACTCCTTGCTCAGAGAACTGGACTCAACACGCCCTATTCACCGCACAAGAATATACCTTACTAGTAATAATCTTAAAACCTATGTATTGATATCTCTCTGTTAGTGTGTCAAGTGGGTGTAAAGCGGCATAAACACAGCAGTGAAAAGCAGCTAAACCCCATTATGAAAATAAATTACTTTGAAAAACCCATGAAACAACAACAGTGAAAGAGATAGAAATTCTTACACAATGAGTTCAGGGGCTGTGATGCAACCTGGATTGACCATATCTAGACCCACAGCTGGATGAGACATAAGGGTGGACACTCTTGGGGCTGAGAGGTTTGGTGAGGTTGGGTGAGCAAACGCAGACCCTTTAAAGTAATACTGCATGGTACCCATCGCATGGGTCCCAAATCTCCAGGTTCAAGGGCATCTTCCTACATCGAAAACATGCATGAGAAACCCAGAAGATGGTACACCGTGTGATAGGGAAAGGTTTCTAAAACGCACCTCATTTCTCATCTCCTTGTGCCCGGGTTCGCCATTCCAGCCGCTTTACTAGCAATCTCCCTACTTGGAGCAGCAGCATCTTTAACCTCCTGTTCCGTACAGGTTGCAATTTGTCCTGAGGATGAACGGGAAGACGGGGAACCAACGAGAGACAAGCTCTTGGTGTCGGGACAGGCACAGGTCACTCTATTTTCCCATCAGGAAGAAGAATTAACCACAGGCTCAGCCTGCCCCCCGGAACCAGAACAGGGCCTGAAGCCATCCTGCGCTTTTGCGGCCAGCTCCCAAAAAAGCGAGTTGTAAAATGGAGGTTCAGGGCACTGCAATTCACAAACCTGCAGAGTTATAAATGATAACTCTCGTCCACCAATATATTGAGGGAAGGCAAAGAAGAGGATTTGAAATCAAGGCAGAATTGCACGAAACAGATTTCAGGAGGTAGATACGAATCGCCTTTAAAGCACATGAAAAGCGGCAAAACGTTGACAATGATGCCCTTGGCCTAAAAGGTCGTATGCGTTTTTTCCTGAATATATTCAGGAAAAAACGCATACGCCCTTTTTGGCCAACCAAGCAACCTGGAAAGGCAAATCAGCGCTACAGAGAAGTCTCGCTTCCCATCGGTCAAAAGGGCCATGCTGAAAAAAGTGTCAAAACCAGAAATGCAGGACAGGCCATGGAGAAATGGGAGCCTTGCTACACTGATGGGCGGGATGTAAATTGCCAACAGCCACTCTGGAGAAGTGTACGGTGTGTCCTGAAACATCTGAAAAACACAGCTTAGAGAGCATAGGGCACTTCCACTCATGGGGGTATAAATTGGGAAAATGAAAAATCAGCAAGACACAAGCACCCCAAAGTTGAGGGCTGCTCTGTTGACAAGGACCTCCACTTCATTCCACCTTAAATATCCCAGGAAAGAGAAAAATGGATAAAGAAGTTGTGGTCCTTATGTACAATGGAATATCACTCAGCCATGAAATCAATGTCATAAGGTTAGTAGCAGCATGATGAGTGGATTTAGGTACGACGATTCTAAGTGAAATAAGTCACACAGAAAAGGACACTTCTCATAAGGTATCACTGATAGAGGGAATGTAAAAACCGTTACACTTGAACTGAATTACAAAACAGAACAGAGTCACACATGCAGAAAACACACTATGGCTGCTTAACGGGAAAGGTGACGTGGGGTGATACATGAAACAAGGGTATCAAATTAGCTCAGATACCGTTCCATAAACCCAATATGTAGTAGACAAGACCTACTCCTTGCTCAGAGAACTGGACTCAACACGCCCTATTCACCGCACAAGAATATATCTGACTAGTAATAATCTTAAAACCTATGTATTGATATCTCTCTGTTAGTGTGTCAAGTGGGTGTAAAGCGGCATAAACACAGCCGTGAAAAGCAGCTAAACCCCATTATGAAAATAAATTACTTTGAAAAACCCATGAAACAACGACAGTGAAAGAGATAGAAATTCTTACACAATGAGTTCAGGGGCTGTGATGCAACCTGGATTGACCATATCTAGACCCACAGCTGGGTGAGACATAAGGGTGGACACTCTTGGGGCTGAGAGGTTTGGTGAGGTTGGGTGAGCAAACGCAGACCCTTTAAAGTAATACTGCGTGGTACCCATCGCATGGGTCCCAAATCTCCAGGTTCAAGGGCATCTTCCTACATCGAAAACATGCATGAGAAACCCAGAAGATGGTACACCATGTGATAGGGAAAGGTTTCTAAAACGCACCTCATTTCTCATCTCCTTGTGCCCGGGTTCGCCATTCCAGCCGCTTTACTAGCAATCTCCCTACTTGGAGCATCAGCACCTTTAACCTCCTGTTCCGTACAGGTTGCAATTTGTCCTGAGGATGAACGGGAAGACGGGGAACCAACGAGAGACAAGCTCTTGGTGTCGGGACAGGCACAGGTCACTCTATTTTCCCATCAGGAAGAAGAATTAACCACAGGCTCAGCCTGCCGCCCAGAACAAGAATAGTGCCTGAGGCCATCCTGCGCTTTTGCGGACTGCTCCCAAAAAAGCGAGTTGAAAAATGGAGCTCAGGGGCATTGCAATTCACAAACCAGCAGAGTTATAAATGATAACTCTCGTCCAAAAATATATTGAGGGAAGGCAACGAAGAGGATTTGAAATCAAGGCAGAATTGCAAGAAACAGATTTCAGGAGGTAGATACGAATCGCCTTTAAAGCACATGAAAAGCGGCAAAACGTCGAAAATGATGCACTTGGCCAAAAAGAGCATATGCGTTTTTTTCTGAATGAATTCAGGAAAAATCCCATAGGCCCTTTGTGGCCAACCAAGCAACCTGGAAAGGCAAATCAGTGCTACAAAGATATCTCGCTTCCCATCGGTCAAAAGGGCCATGCTGAAAAAAGTGTCAAAACCAGAAATGCAGGACAGGCCATGGAGAAATGGGAGCCTTGCTACACTGATGGGCGGGATTTAAATTGCCAACAGCCACTCTGGAGAAGTGTACGGTGTGTCCTGAAACATCTGAAAAACACAGCTTAGAGAGCATAGGGCACTTCCACTCATGGGGGTATAAATTGGGAAAATGAAAAATCAGCAAGACACAAGCACCCCAAAGTTGAGGGCTGCTCTGTTGACAAGGACCTCCACTTCATTCCACCTTAAATATCCCAGGAAAGAGAAAAATGGATAAAGAAGTTGTGGTCTTTATGTACAATGGAATATCACTCAGCCATGAAATCAATGTCATAAGGTTAGTAGCAGCATGATGAGTGGATTTAGGTACGACGATTCTAAGTGAAATAAGTCACACAGAAAAGGACACTTCTCATAAGGTATCACTGATAGAGGGAATGTAAAAACCGTTACAGTTGAACTGAATTACAAAACAGAACAGAGTCACACATGCAGAAAACACACTATGGCTGCTTAACGGGAAAGGTGAGGTGGGGTGATACATAAAACAAGGGTATCAAATTAGCTCAGATACCGTTCCATAAACCCAATATGTAATAGACAAGACCTACTCCTTGCTCAGAGAACTGGACTCAACACGCCCTATTCACCGCACAAGAATATATCTGACTAGTAATAATCTTAAAACCTATGTATTGATATCTCTCTGTTAGTGTGTCAAGTGGGTGTAAAGCGGCATAAACACAGCAGTGAAAAGCAGCTAAACCCCATTATGAAAATAAATTACTTTGAAAAACCCATGAAACAACGACAGTGAAAGAGAGGGAAATTCTTACACAATGCGTTCAGGGGCTGTGATGCAATCTGGATTGACCATATCTAGACCCACAGCTGGATGAGACATAAGGGTGGACACTCTTGGGGCTGAGAGGTTTGGTGAGGTTGGGTGAGCAAACGCAGACGCTTTAAAGGAATACTGCGTGGTACCCATCGCATGGGTCCCAAATCTCCAGCTTCAAGGGTATCTTCCTACATCGAAAACATGCATGAGAAACCCAGAAGATAGTACACCGTGTGATGGGGAAAGGTTTCTAAAACGCACCTCATTTCTCATCTCCTTGTGCCCGGGTTCGCCATTCCAGCCGCTTTACTAGCAATCTCCCTACTTGGAGCATCAGCACCTTTAACCTCCTGTTCCGTACAGGTTGCAATTTGTCCTGAGGATGAACGGGAAGACGGGGAACCAACGAGAGACTAGCTCTTGGTGTTGGGACAGGCACAGGTCACTCTATTTTCCCATCAGGAAGAAGAATTAACCACAGGCTCAGCCTGCCCCCCGGAACCAGAACAGGGCCTGAAGCCATCCTGCGCTTTTGCGGCCAGCCCCCAAAAAAGCGAGTTGTAAAATGGAGGTTCAGGGCACTGCAATTCACAAACCTGCAGAGTTATAAATGATAACTCTCGTCCACAAATATATTGAGGGAAGGCAAAGAAGAGGATTTGAAATCAAGGCAGAATTGCAGGAAACAGATTTCAGGAGGTAGATTCGAATCGCCTTTAAAGCACATGAAAAGCGGCAAAATGTTGACAATGATGCCCTTGGCCAAAAAGGGCGTATGCGTTTTTTCCTGAATATATTCAGGAAAAAACGCATACGCCCTTTTTGGCCAACCAAGCAACCTGGAAAGGCAAATCAGCGCTACAAAGAAGTCTCGCTTCCCATTGGTCAAAAGGGCCATGCTGAAAAAAGTGTCAAAACCAGAAATGCAGGACAGGCCACGGAGAAATGAGAGCCTTGCTACACTGATGGGCGGGATGTAAATTGCCAACAGCCACTCTGGAGAAGTGTACGGTGTGTCCTGAAACATCTGAAAAACACAGCTTAGAGAGCATAGGGCACTTCCACTCATGGGGGTATAAATTGGGAAAATGAAATATCAGCAAGACACAAGCACCCCAAAGTTGAGGGCTGCTCTGTTGACAAGGACCTCCACTTCATTCCACCTTAAATATCCCAGGAAAGAGAAAAATGGATAAAGAAGTTGTGGTCCTTATGTACAATGGAATATCACTCAGCCATGAAATCAATGTCATAAGGTTAGTAGCAGCATGATGAGTGGATTTAGGTACGACGATTCTAAATGAAATAAGTCACACAGAAAAGGACACTTCTCATAAGGTATCACTTTTAGAGGGAATGTAAAAACCGTTACACTTGAACTGAATTACAAAACAGAACAGAGTCACACATGCAGAAAACAGACTATGGCTGCTTAACGGGAAAGGTGAGGTGGGGTGATACATAAAACAAGGGTATCAAATTAGCTCAGATACCGTTCCATAAACCCAATATGTAGTAGACAAGACCTACTCCTTGCTCAGAGAACTGGACTCAACACGCCCTATTCACCGCACAAGAATATATCTGACTAGTAATAATCTTAAAACCTATGTATTGATATCTCTCTGTTAGTGTGTCAAGTGGGTGTAAAGCGGCATAAACACAGCAGTGAAAAGCAGCTAAACCCCATTATGAAAATAAATTACTTTGAAAAACCCATGAAACAACGACAGTGAAAGAGAGGGAAATTCTTACACAATGCGTTCAGGGGCTGTGATGCAACCTGGATTGACCATATCTAGACCCACAGCTGGATGAGACATAAGGGTGGACACTCTTGGGGCTGAGAAGTTTGGTGAGGTTGGGTGAGCAAACGCAGACCCTTTAAAGTAATACTGCGTGGTACCCATCGCATGGGTCCCAAATCTCCAGCTTCAAGGGTATCTTCCTACATCGAAAACATGCATGAGAAACCCAGAAGATAGTACACCGTGTGATGGGGAAAGGTTTCTAAAACGCACCTCATTTCTCATCTCCTTGTGCCCGGGTTCGCCATTCCAGCCGCTTTACTAGCAATCTCCCTACTTGGAGCATCAGCACCTTTAACCTCCTGTTCCGTACAGGTTGCAATTTGTCCTGAGGATGAACGGGAAGACGGGGAACCAACGAGAGACTAGCTCTTGGTGTTGGGACAGGCACAGGTCACTCTATTTTCCCATCAGGAAGAAGAATTAACCACAGGCTCAGCCTGCCCCCCGGAACCAGAACAGGGCCTGAAGCCATCCTGCGCTTTTGCGGCCAGCCCCCAAAAAAGCGAGTTGTAAAATGGAGGTTCAGGGCACTGCAATTCACAAACCTGCAGAGTTATAAATGATAACTCTCGTCCACAAATATATTGAGGGAAGGCAAAGAAGAGGATTTGAAATCAAGGCAGAATTGCAGGAAACAGATTTCAGGAGGTAGATTCGAATCGCCTTTAAAGCACATGAAAAGCGGCAAAATGTTGACAATGATGCCCTTGGCCAAAAAGGGCGTATGCGTTTTTTCCTGAATATATTCAGGAAAAAACGCATACGCCCTTTTTGGCCAACCAAGCAACCTGGAAAGGCAAATCAGCGCTACAAAGAAGTCTCGCTTCCCATTGGTCAAAAGGGCCATGCTGAAAAAAGTGTCAAAACCAGAAATGCAGGACAGGCCACGGAGAAATGAGAGCCTTGCTACACTGATGGGCGGGATGTAAATTGCCAACAGCCACTCTGGAGAAGTGTACGGTGTGTCCTGAAACATCTGAAAAACACAGCTTAGAGAGCATAGGGCACTTCCACTCATGGGGGTATAAATTGGGAAAATGAAATATCAGCAAGACACAAGCACCCCAAAGTTGAGGGCTGCTCTGTTGACAAGGACCTCCACTTCATTCCACCTTAAATATCCCAGGAAAGAGAAAAATGGATAAAGAAGTTGTGGTCCTAATGTACAATGGAATATCACTCAGCCATGAAATCAATGTCATAAGGTTAGTAGCAGCATGATGAGTGGATTTAGGTACGACGATTCTAAATGAAATAAGTCACACAGAAAAGGACACTTCTCATAAGGTATCACTTTTAGAGGGAATGTAAAAACCGTTACACTTGAACTGAATTACAAAACAGAACAGAGTCACACATGCAGAAAACAGACTATGGCTGATTAACGGGAAAGGTGAGGTGGGGTGATACATAAAACAAGGGTATCAAATTAGCTCAGATACCGTTCCATAAACCCAATATGTAGTAGACAAGACCTACTCCTTGCTCAGAGAACTGGACTCAACACGCCCTATTCACCGCACAAGAATATATCTGACTAGTAATAATCTTAAAACCTATGTATTGATATCTCTCTGTTAGTGTGTCAAGTGGGTGTAAAGCGGCATAAACACAGCAGTGAAAAGCAGCTAAACCCCATTATGAAAATAAATTACTTTGAAAAACCCATGAAACAACGACAGTGAAAGAGAGGGAAATTCTTACACAATGCGTTCAGGGGCTGTGATGCAACCTGGATTGACCATATCTAGACCCACAGCTGGATGAGACATAAGGGTGGACACTCTTGGGGCTGAGAGGTTTGGTGAGGTTGGGTGAGCAAACGCAGACCCTTTAAAGTAATACTGCGTGGTACCCATCGCATGGGTCCCAAATCTCCAGCTTCAAGGGTATCTTCCTACATCGAAAACATGCATGAGAAACCCAGAAGATAGTACACCGTGTGATGGGGAAAGGTTTCTAAAACGCACCTCATTTCTCATCTCCTTGTGCCCGGGTTCGCCATTCCAGACGCTTTACTAGCAATCTCCCTACTTGGAGCATCAGCACCTTTAACCTCCTGTTCCGTACAGGTTGCAATTTGTCCTGAGGATGAACGGGAAGACGGGGAACCAACGAGAGACTAGCTCTTGGTGTTGGGACAGGCACAGGTCACTCTATTTTCCCATCAGGAAGAAGAATTAACCACAGGCTCAGCCTGCCCCCCGGAACCAGAACAGGGCCTGAAGCCATCCTGCGCTTTTGCGGCCAGCCCCCAAAAAAGCGAGTTGTAAAATGGAGGTTCAGGGCACTGCAATTCACAAACCTGCAGAGTTATAAATGATAACTCTCGTCCACAAATATATTGAGGGAAGGCAAAGAAGAGGATTTGAAATCAAGGCAGAATTGCAGGAAACAGATTTCAGGAGGTAGATTCGAATCGCCTTTAAAGCACATGAAAAGCGGCAAAATGTTGACAATGATGCCCTTGGCCAAAAAGGGCGTATGCGTTTTTTCCTGAATATATTCAGGAAAAAACGCATACGCCCTTTTTGGCCAACCAAGCAACCTGGAAAGGCAAATCAGCGCTACAAAGAAGTCTCGCTTCCCATTGGTCAAAAGGGCCATGCTGAAAAAAGTGTCAAAACCAGAAATGCAGGACAGGCCACGGAGAAATGAGAGCCTTGCTACACTGATGGGCGGGATGTAAATTGCCAACAGCCACTCTGGAGAAGTGTACGGTGTGTCCTGAAACATCTGAAAAACACAGCTTAGAGAGCATAGGGCACTTCCACTCATGGGGGTATATATTGGGAAAATGAAATATCAGCAAGACACAAGCACCCCAAAGTTGAGGGCTGCTCTGTTGACAAGGACCTCCACTTCATTCCACCTTAAATATCCCAGGAAAGAGAAAAATGGATAAAGAAGTTGTGGTCCTTATGTACAATGGAATATCACTCAGCCATGAAATCAATGTCATAAGGTTAGTAGCAGCATGATGAGTGGATTTAGGTACGACGATTCTAAATGAAATAAGTCACACAGAAAAGGACACTTCTCATAAGGTATCACTTTTAGAGGGAATGTAAAAACCGTTACACTTGAACTGAATTACAAAACAGAACAGAGTCACACATGCAGAAAACAGACTATGGCTGATTAACGGGAAAGGTGAGGTGGGGTGATACATAAAACAAGGGTATCAAATTAGCTCAGATACCGTTCCATAAACCCAATATGTAGTAGACAAGACCTACTCCTTGCTCAGAGAACTGGACTCAACACGCCCTATTCACCGCACAAGAATATACCTTACTAGTAATAATCTTAAAACCTATGTATTGATATCTCTCTGTTAGTGTGTCAAGTGGGTGTAAAGCGGCATAAACACAGCAGTGAAAAGCAGCTAAACCCCATTATGAAAATAAATTACTTTGAAAAACCCATGAAACAACAACAGTGAAAGAGATAGAAATTCTTACACAATGAGTTCAGGGGCTGTGATGCAACCTGGATTGACCATATCTAGACCCACAGCTGGATGAGACATAAGGGTGGACACTCTTGGGGCTGAGAGGTTTGGTGAGGTTGGGTGAGCAAACGCAGACCCTTTAAAGTAATACTGCGTGGTACCCATCGCATGGGTCCCAAATCTCCAGGTTCAAGGGCATCTTCCTACATCGAAAACATGCATGAGAAACCCAGAAGATGGTACACCGTGTGATAGGGAAAGGTTTCTAAAACGCACCTCATTTCTCATCTCCTTGTGCCCGGGTTCGCCATTCCAGACGCTTTACTAGCAATCTCCCTACTTGGAGCATCAGCACCTTTAACCTCCTGTTCCGTACAGGTTGCAATTTGTCCTGAGGATGAACGGGAAGACGGGGAACCAACGAGAGACAAGCTCTTGGTGTCGGGACAGGCACAGGTCACTCTATTTTCCCATCAGGAAGAAGAATTAACCACAGGCTCAGCCTGCCCCCCGGAACCAGAACAGGGCCTGAAGCCATCCTGCGCTTTTGCGGCCAGCTCCCAAAAAAGCGAGTTGTAAAATGGAGGTTCAGGGCACTGCAATTCGCAAACCTGCAGAGTTATAAATGATAACTCTCGTCCACCAATATATTGAGGGAAGGCAAAGAAGAGGATTTGAAATCAAGGCAGAATTGCACGAAACAGATTTCAGGAGGTAGATACGAATCGCCTTTAAAGCACATGAAAAGCGGCAAAACGTTGACAATGATGCCCTTGGCCTAAAAGGTCGTATGCGTTTTTTCCTGAATATATTCAGGAAAAAACGCATACGCCCTTTTTGGCCAACCAAGCAACCTGGAAAGGCAAATCAGCGCTACAGAGAAGTCTCGCTTCCCATCGGTCAAAAGGGCCATGCTGAAAAAAGTGTCAAAACCAGAAATGCAGGACAGGCCATGGAGAAATGGGAGCC
Source organism: Balaenoptera borealis (assembly GCF_965194805.1). Classification (NCBI taxonomy): domain Eukaryota; kingdom Metazoa; phylum Chordata; class Mammalia; order Artiodactyla; family Balaenopteridae; genus Balaenoptera; species Balaenoptera borealis. Next base: position 393,785 of record NW_028123738.1, on the reverse strand, counting down.
TTGCTACACTGATGGGCGGGATGTAAATTGCCAACAGCCACTCTGGAGAAGTGTACGGTGTGTCCTGAAACATCTGAAAAACACAGCTTAGAGAGCATAGGGCACTTCCACTCATGGGGGTATAAATTGGGAAAATTAAAAATCAGCAAGACACAAGCACCCCAAAGTTTAGGGCTGCTCTGTTGACAAGGACCTCCACTTCATTCCACCTTCAATATCCCAGGAAAGAGAAAAATGGATAAAGAAGTTGTGGTCCTTATGTACAATGGAATATCACTCAGCCATGAAATCAATGTCATAAGGTTAGTAGCAGCATGATGAGTGGATTTAGGTACGACGATTCTAAGTGAAATAAGTCACACAGAAAAGGACACTTCTCATAAGGTATCACTGATAGAGGGAATGTAAAAACCGTTACACTTGAACTGAATTACAAAACAGAACAGAGTCACACATGCAGAAAACACACTATGGCTGCTTAACGGGAAAGGTGAGGTGGGGTGATACATAAAACAAGGGTATCAAATTAGCTCAGATACCGTTCCATAAACCCAATATGTAGTAGACAAGACCTACTCCTTGCTCAGAGAACTGGACTCAACACGCCCTATTCACCGCACAAGAATATATCTGACTAGTAATAATCTTAAAACCTATGTATTGATATCTCTCTGTTAGTGTGTCAAGTGGGTGTAAAGCGGCATAAACACAGCCGTGAAAAGCAGCTAAACCCCATTATGAAAATAAATTACTTTGAAAAACCCATGAAACAACGACAGTGAAAGAGATAGAAATTCTTACACAATGAGTTCAGGGGCTGTGATGCAACCTGGATTGACCATATCTAGACCCACAGCTGGATGAGACATAAGGGTGGACACTCTTGGGGCTGAGAGGTTTGGTGAGGTTGGGTGAGCAAACGCAGACCCTTTAAAGTAATACTGCGTGGTACCCATCACATGGGTCCCAAATCTCCAGGTTCAAGGGCATCTTCCTACATCGAAAACATGCATGAGAAACCCAGAAGATGGTACACCGTGTGATAGGGAAAGGTTTCTAAAACGCACCTCATTTCTCATCTCCTTGTGCCCGGGTTCGCCATTCCAGCCGCTTTACTAGCAATCTCCCTACTTGGAGCATCAGCACCTTTAACCTCCTGTTCCGTACAGGTTGCAATTTGTCCTGAGGATGAACGGGAAGACGGGGAACCAACGAGAGACAAGCTCTTGGTGTCGGGACAGGCACAGGTCACTCTATTTTCCCATCAGGAAGAAGAATTAACCACAGGCTCAGCCTGCCCCCCGGAACCAGAACAGGGCCTGAAGCCATCCTGCGCTTTTGCGGCCAGCTCCCAAAAAAGCGAGTTGTAAAATGGAGGTTCAGGGCACTGCAATTCACAAACCTGCAGAGTTATAAATGATAACTCTCGTCCACAAATATATTGAGGGAAGGCAAAGAAGAGGATTTGAAATCAAGGCAGAATTGCAGGAAACAGATTTCAGGAGGTAGATACGAATCGCCTTTAAAGCACATGAAAAGCGGCAAAACGTTGACAATGATGCCCTTGGCCTAAAAGGTCGTATGCGTTTTTTCCTGAATATATTCAGGAAAAAACGCATACGCCCTTTTTGGCCAACCAAGCAACCTGGAAAGGCAAATCAGCGCTACAGAGAAGTCTCGCTTCCCATCGGTCAAAAGGGCCATGCTGAAAAAAGTGTCAAAACCAGAAATGCAGGACAGGCCATGGAGAAATGGGAGCCTTGCTGCACTGATGGGTGGGATGTAAATTGCCAACAGCCACTCTGGAGAAGTGTACGGTGTGTCCTGAAACATCTGAAAAACACAGCTTAGAGAGCATAGGGCACTTCCACTCATGGGGGTATAAATTGGGAAAATTAAAAATCAGCAAGACACAAGCACCCCAAAGTTTAGGGCTGCTCTGTTGACAAGGACCTCCACTTCATTCCACCTTCAATATCCCAGGAAAGAGAAAAATGGATAAAGAAGTTGTGGTCCTTATGTACAATGGAATATCACTCAGCCATGAAATCAATGTCATAAGGTTAGTAGCAGCATGATGAGTGGATTTAGGTACGACGATTCTAAGTGAAATAAGTCACACAGAAAAGGACACTTCTCATAAGGTATCACTGATAGAGGGAATGTAAAAACCGTTACACTTGAACTGAATTACAAAACAGAACAGAGTCACACATGCAGAAAACAGACTATGGCTGCTTAACGGGAAAGGTGAGGTGGGGTGATACATAAAACAAGGGTATCAAATTAGCTCAGATACCGTTCCATAAACCCAATATGTAGTAGACAAGACCTACTCCTTGCTCAGAGAACTGGACTCAACACGCCCTATTCACCGCACAAGAATATATCTGACTAGTAATAATCTTAAAACCTATGTATTGATATCTCTCTGTTAGTGTGTCAAGTGGGTGTAAAGTGGCATAAACACAGCAGTGAAAAGCAGCTAAACCCCATTATGAAAATAAATTACTTTGAAAAACCCATGAAACAACGACAGTGAAAGAGAGGGAAATTCTTACACAATGCGTTCAGGGGCTGTGATGCAACCTGGATTGACCATATCTAGACCCACAGCTGGATGAGACATAAGGGTGGACACTCTTGGGGCTGAGAGGTTTGGTGAGGTTGGGTGAGCAAACGCAGACCCTTTAAAGTAATACTGCGTGGTACCCATCGCATGGGTCCCAAATCTCCAGCTTCAAGGGTATCTTCCTACATCGAAAACATGCATGAGAAACCCAGAAGATAGTACACCGTGTGATGGGGAAAGGTTTCTAAAACGCACCTCATTTCTCATCTCCTTGTGCCCGGGTTCGCCATTCCAGCCGCTTTACTAGCAAGCTCCCTACTTGGAGCATCAGCACCTTTAACCTCCTGTTCCGTACAGGTTGCAATTTGTCCTGAGGATGAACGGGAAGACGGGGAACCAACGAGAGACTAGCTCTTGGTGTTGGGACAGGCACAGGTCACTCTATTTTCCCATCAGGAAGAAGAATTAACCACAGGCTCAGCCTGCCCCCCGGAACCAGAACAGGGCCTGAAGCCATCCTGCGCTTTTGCGGCCAGCCCCCAAAAAAGCGAGTTGTAAAATGGAGGTTCAGGGCACTGCAATTCACAAACCTGCAGAGTTATAAATGATAACTCTCGTCCACAAATATATTGAGGGAAGGCAAAGAAGAGGATTTGAAATCAAGGCAGAATTGCAGGAAACAGATTTCAGGAGGTAGATTCGAATCGCCTTTAAAGCACATGAAAAGCGGCAAAATGTTGACAATGATGCCCTTGGCCAAAAAGAGCGTATGCGTTTTTTCCTGAATATATTCAGGAAAAAACGCATACGCCCTTTTTGGCCAACCAAGCAACCTGGAAAGGCAAATCAGCGCTACAAAGAAGTCTCGCTTCCCATTGGTCAAAAGGGCCATGCTGAAAAAAGTGTCAAAACCAGAAATGCAGGACAGGCCACGGAGAAATGAGAGCCTTGCTACACTGATGGGCGGGATGTAAATTGCCAACAGCCACTCTGGAGAAGTGTACGGTGTGTCCTGAAACATCTGAAAAACACAGCTTAGAGAGCATAGGGCACTTCCACTCATGGGGGTATAAATTGGGAAAATGAAATATCAGCAAGACACAAGCACCCCAAAGTTGAGGGCTGCTCTGTTGACAAGGACCTCCACTTCATTCCACCTTCAATATCCCAGGAAAGAGAAAAATGGATAAAGAAGTTGTGGTCCTTATGTACAATGGAATATCACTCAGCCATGAAATCAATGTCATAAGGTTAGTAGCAGCATGATGAGTGGATTTAGGTACGACGATTCTAAGTGAAATAAGTCACACAGAAGAGGACACTTCTCATAAGGTATCACTGATAGAGGGAATGTAAAAACCGTTACACTTGAACTGAATTACAAAACAGAACAGAGTCACACATGCAGAAAACACACTATGGCTGCTTAACGGGAAAGGTGAGGTGGGGTGATACATAAAACAAGGGTATCAAATTAGCTCAGATACCGTTCCATAAACCCAATATGTAGTAGACAAGACCTACTCCTTGCTCAGAGAACTGGACTCAACACGCCCTATTCACCGCACAAGAATATATCTGACTAGTAATAATCTTAAAACCTATGTATTGATATCTCTCTGTTAGTGTGTCAAGTGGGTGTAAAGCGGCATAAACACAGCCGTGAAAAGCAGCTAAACCCCATTATGAAAATAAATTACTTTGAAAAACCCATGAAACAACGACAGTGAAAGAGATAGAAATTCTTACACAATGAGTTCAGGGGCTGTGATGCAACCTGGATTGACCATATCTAGACCCACAGCTGGATGAGACATAAGGGTGGACACTCTTGGGGCTGAGAGGTTTGGTGAGGTTGGGTGAGCAAACGCAGACCCTTTAAAGTAATACTGCGTGGTACCCATCGCATGGGTCCCAAATCTCCAGGTTCAAGGGCATCTTCCTACATCGAAAACATGCATGAGAAACCCAGAAGATGGTACACCGTGTGATAGGGAAAGGTTTCTAAAACGCACCTCATTTCTCATCTCCTTGTGCCCGGGTTCGCCATTCCAGCCGCTTTACTAGCAATCTCCCTACTTGGAGCATCAGCACCTTTAACCTCCTGTTCCGTACAGGTTGCAATTTGTCCTGAGGATGAACGGGAAGACGGGGAACCAACGAGAGACAAGCTCTTGGTGTCGGGACAGGCACAGGTCACTCTATTTTCCCATCAGGAAGAAGAATTAACCACAGGCTCAGCCTGCCCCCCGGAACCAGAACAGGGCCTGAAGCCATCCTGCGCTTTTGCGGCCAGCTCCCAAAAAAGCGAGTTGTAAAATGGAGGTTCAGGGCACTGCAATTCACAAACCTGCAGAGTTATAAATGATAACTCTCGTCCACCAATATATTGAGGGAAGGCAAAGAAGAGGATTTGAAATCAAGGCAGAATTGCAGGAAACAGATTTCAGGAGGTAGATACGAATCGCCTTTAAAGCACATGAAAAGCGGCAAAACGTTGACAATGATGCCCTTGGCCTAAAAGGTCGTATGCGTTTTTTCCTGAATATATTCAGGAAAAAACGCATACGCCCTTTTTGGCCAACCAAGCAACCTGGAAAGGCAAATCAGCGCTACAGAGAAGTCTCGCTTCCCATCGGTCAAAAGGGCCATGCTGAAAAAAGTGTCAAAACCAGAAATGCAGGACAGGCCATGGAGAAATGGGAGCCTTGCTGCACTGATGGGCGGGATGTAAATTGCCAACAGCCACTCTGGAGAAGTGTACGGTGTGTCCTGAAACATCTGAAAAACACAGCTTAGAGAGCATAGGGCACTTCCACTCATGGGGGTATAAATTGGGAAAATTAAAAATCAGCAAGACACAAGCACCCCAAAGTTTAGGGCTGCTCTGTTGACAAGGACCTCCACTTCATTCCACCTTAAATATCCCAGGAAAGAGAAAAATGGATAAAGAAGTTGTGGTCCTTATGTACAATGGAATATCACTCAGCCATGAAATCAATGTCATAAGGTTAGTAGCAGCATGATGAGTGGATTTAGGTACGACGATTCTAAGTGAAATAAGTCACACAGAAAAGGACACTTCTCATAAGGTATCACTGATAGAGGGAATGTAAAAACCGTTACACTTGAACTGAATTACAAAACAGAACAGAGTCACACATGCAGAAAACAGACTATGGCTGCTTAACGGGAAAGGTGAGGTGGGGTGATACATAAAACAAGGGTATCAAATTAGCTCAGATACCGTTCCATAAACCCAATATGTAGTAGACAAGACCTACTCCTTGCTCAGAGAACTGGACTCAACACGCCCTATTCACCGCACAAGAATATATCTGACTAGTAATAATCTTAAAACCTATGTATTGATATCTCTCTGTTAGTGTGTCAAGTGGGTGTAAAGCGGCATAAACACAGCAGTGAAAAGCAGCTAAACCCCATTATGAAAATAAATTACTTTGAAAAACCCATGAAACAACGACAGTGAAAGAGAGGGAAATTCTTACACAATGCGTTCAGGGGCTGTGATGCAACCTGGATTGACCATATCTAGACCCACAGCTGGATGAGACATAAGGGTGGACACTCTTGGGGCTGAGAGGTTTGGTGAGGTTGGGTGAGCAAACGCAGACCCTTTAAAGTAATACTGCGTGGTACCCATCGCATGGGTCCCAAATCTCCAGCTTCAAGGGTATCTTCCTACATCGAAAACATGCATGAGAAACCCAGAAGATAGTACACCGTGTGATGGGGAAAGGTTTCTAAAACGCACCTCATTTCTCATCTCCTTGTGCCCGGGTTCGCCATTCCAGCCGCTTTACTAGCAATCTCCCTACTTGGAGCATCAGCACCTTTAACCTCCTGTTCCGTACAGGTTGCAATTTGTCCTGAGGATGAACGGGAAGACGGGGAACCAACGAGAGACTAGCTCTTGGTGTTGGGACAGGCACAGGTCACTCTATTTTCCCATCAGGAAGAAGAATTAACCACAGGCTCAGCCTGCCCCCCGGAACCAGAACAGGGCCTGAAGCCATCCTGCGCTTTTGCGGCCAGCCCCCAAAAAAGCGAGTTGTAAAATGGAGGTTCAGGGCACTGCAATTCACAAACCTGCAGAGTTATAAATGATAACTCTCGTCCACAAATATATTGAGGGAAGGCAAAGAAGAGGATTTGAAATCAAGGCAGAATTGCAGGAAACAGATTTCAGGAGGTAGATTCGAATCGCCTTTAAAGCACATGAAAAGCGGCAAAATGTTGACAATGATGCCCTTGGCCAAAAAGAGCGTATGCGTTTTTTCCTGAATATATTCAGGAAAAAACGCATACGCCCTTTTTGGCCAACCAAGCAACCTGGAAAGGCAAATCAGCGCTACAAAGAAGTCTCGCTTCCCATTGGTCAAAAGGGCCATGCTGAAAAAAGTGTCAAAACCAGAAATGCAGGACAGGCCACGGAGAAATGAGAGCCTTGCTACACTGATGGGCGGGATGTAAATTGCCAACAGCCACTCTGGAGAAGTGTACGGTGTGTCCTGAAACATCTGAAAAACACAGCTTAGAGAGCATAGGGCACTTCCACTCATGGGGGTATAAATTGGGAAAATGAAATATCAGCAAGACACAAGCACCCCAAAGTTGAGGGCTGCTCTGTTGACAAGGACCTCCACTTCATTCCACCTTAAATATCCCAGGAAAGAGAAAAATGGATAAAGAAGTTGTGGTCCTTATGTACAATGGAATATCACTCAGCCATGAAATCAATGTCATAAGGTTAGTAGCAGCATGATGAGTGGATTTAGGTACGACGATTCTAAGTGAAATAAGTCACACAGAAAAGGACACTTCTCATAAGGTATCACTGATAGAGGGAATGTAAAAACCGTTACACTTGAACTGAATTACAAAACAGAACAGAGTCACACATGCAGAAAACACACTATGGCTGCTTAACGGGAAAGGTGAGGTGGGGTGATACATAAAACAAGGGTATCAAATTAGCTCAGATACCGTTCCATAAACCCAATATGTAGTAGACAAGACCTACTCCTTGCTCAGAGAACTGGACTCAACACGCCCTATTCACCGCACAAGAATATATCTGACTAGTAATAATCTTAAAACCTATGTATTGATATCTCTCTGTTAGTGTGTCAAGTGGGTGTAAAGCGGCATAAACACAGCCGTGAAAAGCAGCTAAACCCCATTATGAAAATAAATTACTTTGAAAAACCCATGAAACAACGACAGTGAAAGAGATAGAAATTCTTACACAATGAGTTCAGGGGCTGTGATGCAACCTGGATTGACCATATCTAGACCCACAGCTGGATGAGACATAAGGGTGGACACTCTTGGGGCTGAGAGGTTTGGTGAGGTTGGGTGAGCAAACGCAGACCCTTTAAAGTAATACTGCGTGGTACCCATCGCATGGGTCCCAAATCTCCAGGTTCAAGGGCATCTTCCTACATCGAAAACATGCATGAGAAACCCAGAAGATGGTACACCGTGTGATAGGGAAAGGTTTCTAAAACGCACCTCATTTCTCATCTCCTTGTGCCCGGGTTCGCCATTCCAGCCGCTTTACTAGCAATCTCCCTACTTGGAGCATCAGCACCTTTAACCTCCTGTTCCGTACAGGTTGCAATTTGTCCTGAGGATGAACGGGAAGACGGGGAACCAACGAGAGACAAGCTCTTGGTGTCGGGACAGGCACAGGTCACTCTATTTTCCCATCAGGAAGAAGAATTAACCACAGGCTCAGCCTGCCCCCCGGAACCAGAACAGGGCCTGAAGCCATCCTGCGCTTTTGCGGCCAGCTCCCAAAAAAGCGAGTTGAAAAATGGAGGTTCAGGGCACTGCAATTCACAAAACTGCAGAGTTATAAATGATAACTCTCGTCCACCAATATATTGAGGGAAGGCAAAGAAGAGGATTTGAAATCAAGGCAGAATTGCACGAAACAGATTTCAGGAGGTAGATACGAATCGCCTTTAAAGCACATGAAAAGCGGCAAAACGTTGACAATGATGCCCTTGGCCTAAAAGGTCGTATGCGTTTTTTCCTGAATATATTCAGGAAAAAACGGATACGCCCTTTTTGGCCAACCAAGCAACCTGGAAAGGCAAATCAGCGCTACAGAGAAGTCTCGCTTCCCATCGGTCAAAAGGGCCATGCTGAAAAAAGTGTCAAAACCAGAAATGCAGGACAGGCCATGGAGAAATGGGAGCCTTGCTACACTGATGGGCGGGATGTAAATTGCCAACAGCCACTCTGGAGAAGTGTACGGTGTGTCCTGAAACATCTGAAAAACACAGCTTAGAGAGCATAGGGCACTTCCACTCATGGGGGTATAAATTGGGAAAATTAAAAATCAGCAAGACACAAGCACCCCAAAGTTTAGGGCTGCTCTGTTGACAAGGACCTCCACTTCATTCCACCTTCAATATCCCAGGAAAGAGAAAAATGGATAAAGAAGTTGTGGTCCTTATGTACAATGGAATATCACTCAGCCAGGAAATCAATGTCGTAAGGTTAGTAGCAGCATGATGAGTGGATTTAGGTACGACGATTCTAAGTGAAATAAGTCACACAGAAAAGGACACTTCTCATAAGGTATCACTGATAGAGGGAATGTAAAAACCGTTACACTTGAACTGAATTACAAAACAGAACAGAGTCACACATGCAGAAAACAGACTATGGCTGCTTAACGGGAAAGGTGAGGTGGGGTGATACATAAAACAAGGGTATCAAATTAGCTCAGATACCGTTCCATAAACCCAATATGTAGTAGACAAGACCTACTCCTTGCTCAGAGAACTGGACTCAACACGCCCTATTCACCGCACAAGAATATATCTGACTAGTAATAATCTTAAAACCTATGTATTGATATCTCTCTGTTAGTGTGTCAAGTGGGTGTAAAGCGGCATAAACACAGCAGTGAAAAGCAGCTAAACCCCATTATGAAAATAAATTACTTTGAAAAACCCATGAAACAACGACAGTGAAAGAGAGGGAAATTCTTACACAATGCGTTCAGGGGCTGTGATGCAACCTGGATTGACCATATCTAGACCCACAGCTGGATGAGACATAAGGGTGGACACTCTTGGGGCTGAGAGGTTTGGTGAGGTTGGGTGAGCAAACGCAGACCCTTTAAAGTAATACTGCGTGGTACCCATCGCATGGGTCCCAAATCTCCAGCTTCAAGGGTATCTTCCTACATCGAAAACATGCATGAGAAACCCAGAAGATAGTACACCGTGTGATGGGGAAAGGTTTCTAAAACGCACCTCATTTCTCATCTCCTTGTGCCCGGGTTCGCCATTCCAGCCGCTTTACTAGCAAGCTCCCTACTTGGAGCATCAGCACCTTTAACCTCCTGTTCCGTACAGGTTGCAATTTGTCCTGAGGATGAACGGGAAGACGGGGAACCAACGAGAGACTAGCTCTTGGTGTTGGGACAGGCACAGGTCACTCTATTTTCCCATCAGGAAGAAGAATTAACCACAGGCTCAGCCTGCCCCCCGGAACCAGAACAGGGCCTGAAGCCATCCTGCGCTTTTGCGGCCAGCCCCCAAAAAAGCGAGTTGTAAAATGGAGGTTCAGGGCACTGCAATTCACAAACCTGCAGAGTTATAAATGATAACTCTCGTCCACAAATATATTGAGGGAAGGCAAAGAAGAGGATTTGAAATCAAGGCAGAATTGCAGGAAACAGATTTCAGGAGGTAGATTCGAATCGCCTTTAAAGCACATGAAAAGCGGCAAAATGTTGACAATGATGCCCTTGGCCAAAAAGGGCGTATGCGTTTTTTCCTGAATATATTCAGGAAAAAACGCATACGCCCTTTTTGGCCAACCAAGCAACCTGGAAAGGCAAATCAGCGCTACAAAGAAGTCTCGCTTCCCATTGGTCAAAAGGGCCATGCTGAAAAAAGTGTCAAAACCAGAAATGCAGGACAGGCCACGGAGAAATGAGAGCCTTGCTACACTGATGGGCGGGATGTAAATTGCCAACAGCCACTCTGGAGAAGTGTACGGTGTGTCCTGAAACATCTGAAAAACACAGCTTAGAGAGCATAGGGCACTTCCACTCATGGGGGTATAAATTGGGAAAATGAAATATCAGCAAGACACAAGCACCCCAAAGTTGAGGGCTGCTCTGTTGACAAGGACCTCCACTTCATTCCACCTTAAATATCCCAGGAAAGAGAAAAATGGATAAAGAAGTTGTGGTCCTTATGTACAATGGAATATCACTCAGCCATGAAATCAATGTCATAAGGTTAGTAGCAGCATGATGAGTGGATTTAGGTACGACGATTCTAAATGAAATAAGTCACACAGAAAAGGACACTTCTCATAAGGTATCACTTTTAGAGGGAATGTAAAAACCGTTACACTTGAACTGAATTACAAAACAGAACAGAGTCACACATGCAGAAAACAGACTATGGCTGATTAACGGGAAAGGTGAGGTGGGGTGATACATAAAACAAGGGTATCAAATTAGCTCAGATACCGTTCCATAAACCCAATATGTAATAGACAAGACCTACTCCTTGCTCAGAGAACTGGACTCAACACGCCCTATTCACCGCACAAGAATATATCTGACTAATAATAATCGTAAAACCTATGTATTGATATCTCTCTGTTAGTGTGTCAAGTGGGTGTAAAGCGGCATAAACACAGCAGTGAAAAGCAGCTAAACCCCATTATAAAAATAAATTACTTTGAAACACCCATGAAACAAAGACAGTGAAAGAGAGAGAAATTCTTACACAATGCGTTCAGGGGCTGTGATGCAACCTGGATTGACCATATCTAGACGCACAGCTGGATGAGACATAAGGGTGGACACTCTTGGGGCTGAGAGGTTTGGTGAGGTTGGGTGAGCAAACGCAGACCCTTTAAAGTAATACTGCGTGGTACCCATCGCATGGGTCCCAAATCTCCAGGTTCAAGGGCATCTTCCTACATCAAAAACATGCATGAGAAACCCAGAAGATGGTACACCGTGTGATGGGGAAAGGTTTCTAAAACGCACCTCATTTCTCATCTCCTTGTGCCCGGGTTCGCCATTCCAGCCGCTTTACTAGCAAGCTCCCTACTTGGAGCATCAGCACCTTTAACCTCCTGTTCCATACAGGTTGCAATTTGTCCTGAGGATAAACGGGAAGACGTGGAACCAACGAGAGACTAGCTCTTGGTGTTGGGACAGGCACAGGTCACTCTATTTTCCCATCAGAAAGAAGAATTAACCACAGGCTCAGCCTGCCCCCCGGAACCAGAACAGGGCCTGAAGCCATTCTGCGATTTTGCGGCCAGCTCCCATAAAAACGAGTTGTAAAATGGAGGTTCAGGGCACTGCAATTCACAAACCTGCAGAGTTATAAATGATAACTCTCGTCCACAAATATATTGAGGGAAGGCAAAGAAGAGGATTTGAAATCAAGGCAGAATTGCAGGAAAGAGATTTGAGGAGGTAGATACGAATCGCCTTTAAAGCACATGAAAAGCGGCAAAACGTTGACAATGATGCCCTTGGCCAAAAAGGGCGTATGCGTTTTTTCCTGAATATATTCAGGAAAAAACGCATACGCCCTTTTTGGCCAACCAAGGAACCTGGAAAGGCATATCAGCGCTACAAAGAAGTCTCGCTTCCCATCGGTCAAAAGGGCCATGCTGAAAAAAGTGTCAAAACCAGAAATGCAGGACAGGCCATGGAGAAATGGGAGCCTTGCTACACTGATGGGCGGGATGTAAATTGCCAAGAGCCACTCTGGAGAAGTGTCCGGTGAGTCCTGAAACATCTGAAAAACACAGCTTAGAGAGCATAGGGCACTTCCACTCATGGGGGTATAAATTGGGAAAATTAAAAATCAGCAAGACACAAGCACCCCAAAGTTTAGGGCTGCTCTCTTGACCAGGACCTCCACTTCATTCCACCTTAAATATCCCAGGAAAGAGAAAAATGGATAAAGAAGTTGTGGTCCTTATGTACAATGGAATATCACTCAGCCATGAAATCAATGTCGTAAGGTTAGTAGCAGCATGATGAGTGGATTTAGGTACGACGATTCTAAGTGAAATAAGTCACACAGAAAAGGACACTTCTCATAAGGTATCACTGATAGAGGGAATGTAAAAACCGTTACACTTGAACTGAATTACAAAACAGAACAGAGTCACACATGCAGAAAACACACTATGGCTGCTTAACGGGAAAGGTGAGGTGGGGTGATACATAAAACAAGGGTATCAAATTAGCTCAGATACCGTTCCATAAACCCAATATGTAATAGACAAGACCTACTCCTTGCTCAGAGAACTGGACTCAACACGCCCTATTCACCGAACAAGAATATATCTGACTAATAATAATCGTAAAACCTATGTATTGATATCTCTCTGTTAGTGTGTCAAGTGGGTGTAAAGCGGCATAAACACAGCAGTGAAAAGCAGCTAAACCCCATTATAAAAATAAATTACTTTGAAACACCCATGAAACAAAGACAGTGAAAGAGAGAGAAATTCTTACACAATGCGTTCAGGGGCTGTGATGCAACCTGGATTGACCATATCTAGATGCACAGCTGGATGAGACATAAGGGTGGACACTCTTGGGGCTGAGAGGTTTGGTGAGGTTGGGTGAGCAAACGCAGACCCTTTAATGTAATACTGCCTGGTACCCATCGCATGGGTCCCAAATCTCCAGGTTCAAGGGCATCTTCCTACATCAAAAACATGCATGAGAAACCCAGAAGATGGTACACCGTGTGATGGGGAAAGGTTTCTAAAACGCACCTCATTTCTCATCTCCTTGTGCCCGGGTTCACCATTCCAGCCGCTTTACTAGCAAGCTCCCTACTTGGAGCATCAGCACCTTTAACCTCCTGTTCCATACAGGTTGCAATTTGTCCTGAGGATAAACGGGAAGACGTGGAACCAACGAGAGACTAGCTCTTGCTGTTGGGACAGGCACAGGTCACTCTATTTTCCCATCAGAAAGAAGAATTAACCACAGGCTCAGCCTGCCCTCCGGAACCAGAAGAGGGCCTGAAGCCATTCTGCGATTTTGCGGCCAGCTCCCATAAAAACGAGTTGTAAAATGGAGGTTCAGGGCACTGCAATTGACAAACCTGCAGAGTTATTAATGATAACTCTCGTCCACAAATATATTGAGAGAAGGCAAAGAAGAGGATTTGAAATCAAGGCAGAATTGCAGGAAACAGATTTCAGGAGGTAGATACGAATCGCCTTTAAAGCACATGAAAAGCGGCAAAACGTTGACAATGATGCCCTTGGCCAAAAAGGGCGTATGCGTTTTTTCCTGAATATATTCAGGAAAAAACGCATACGCCCTTTTTGGCCAACCAAGCAACCTGGAAAGGCAAATCAGCGCTACAAACAAGTCTCGCTTCCCATCGGTCAAAAGGGCCATGCTGAAAAAAGTGTCAAAACCAGAAATGCAAGACAGGCCATGGAGAAATGGGAGCCTTGCTACACTGATGGGTGGGATGTAAATTGCCAAGAGCGACTCTGGAGAAGTGTCCGGTGAGTCCTGAAACATCTGAAAAACACAGCTTAGAGAGCATAGGGCACTTCCACTCATGGGGGTATAAATTGGGAAAATTAAAAATCAGCAAGACACAAGCACCCCAAAGTTTAGGGCTGCTCTCTTGACCAGGACCTCCACTTCATTCCACCTTAAATATCCCAGGAAAGAGAAAAATGGATAAAGAAGTTGTGGTCCTTATGTACAATGGAATATCACTCAGCCATGAAATCAATGTCGTAAGGTTAGTAGCAGCATGATGAGTGGATTTAGGTACGACGATTCTAAGTGAAATAAGTCACACAGAAAAGGACACTTCTCCTAAGGTATCACTGATAGAGGGAATGTAAAAACCGTTACACTTGAACTGAATTACAAAACAGAACAGAGTCACACATGCAGAAAACACACTATGGCTGCTTAACGGGAAAGGTGAGGTGGGGTGATACATAAAACAAGGGTATCAAATTAGCTCAGATACCGTTCCATAAACCCAATATGTAATAGACAAGACCTACTCCTTGCTCAGAGAACTGGACTCAACACGCCCTATTCACCGCACAAGAATATATCTGACTAATAATAATCGTAAAACCTATGTATTGATATCTCTCTGTTAGTGTGTCAAGTGGGTATAAAGCGGCATAAACACAGCAGTGAAAAGCAGCTAAACCCCATTATAAAAATAAATTACTTTGAAACACCCATGAATAAAGACAGTGAAAGAGAGAGAAATTCTTACACAATGAGTTCAGGGGCTGTGATGCAACCTGGATTGACCATATCTAGACCCACAGCTGGATGAGACATAAGGGTGGACACTCTTGGGGCTGAGAGGTTTGGTGAGGTTGGGTGAGCAAACGCAGACCCTTTAAAGTAATACTGCGTGGTACCCATCGCATGGGTCCCAAATCTCCAGGTTCAAGGGCATCTATCTACATCAAAAACATGCATGAGAAACCCAGAAGATGGTACACCGTGTGATGGGGAAAGGTTTCTAAAACGCACTTCATTTCTCATCTCCTTGTGCCCGGGTTCGCCATTCCAGCCGCTTTACTAGCAAGCTCCCTACTTGGAGCATCAGCACCTTTAACCTCCTGTTCCATACAGGTTGCAATTTGTCCTGAGGATAAACGGGAAGACGTGGAACCAACGAGAGACTAGCTCTTGGTGTTGGGACAGGCACAGGTCACTCTATTTTCCCATCAGAAAGAAGAAGTAACCACAGGCTCAGCCTGCCCCCCGGAACCAGAACAGGGCCTGAAGCCATTCTGCGATTTTGTGGCCAGCTCCCATAAAAACGAGTTGTAAAATGGAGGTTCAGGGCACTGCAATTCACAAACCTGCAGAGTTATAAATGATAACTCTCGTCCACAAATATATTGAGGGAAGGCAAAGAAGAGGATTTTAAATCAAGGCAGAATTGCAGGAAACAGATTTCAGGAGGTAGATTCGAATCGCCTTTAAAGCACAGGAAAAGCGGCAAAACGTTGACAATGATGCCCTTGGCCAAAAAGGGCGTATGCGTTTTTTCCTGAATATATTCAGGAAAAAACGCATACGCCCTTTTTGGCCAACCAAGCAACCTGGAAAGGCAAATCAGCGCTACAAAGAAGTCTCGCTTCCCATCGGTCAAATGGCCATGCTGAAAAAAGTGTCAAAACCAGAAATGCAGGACAGGCCATGGAGAAATGGGAGCCTTGCTACACTGATGGGCGGGATGTAAATTGCCAAGAGCCACTCTGGAGAAGTGTCCGGTGAGTCCTGAAACATCTGAAAAACACAGCTTAGAGAGCATAGGGCACTTCCACTCATGGGGGTATAAATTGGGAAAATTAAAAATCAGCAAGACACAAGCACCCCAAAGTTTAGGGCTACTCTGTTGACTAGGACCTCCACTTCATTCCACCTTCAATATCCCAGGAAAGAGAAAAATGGATAAAGAAGTTGTGGTCCTTATGTACAATGGAATATCACTCAGCCATGAAATCAATGTCGTAAGGCTAGTAGCAGCATGATGAGTGGTTTTAGGTACGACGATTCTAAGTGAAATAAGTCACACAGAAAAGGACACTTCTCATAAGGTATCACTGATAGAGGGAATGTAAAAACCGTTACACTTGAACTGAATTACAAAACAGAACAGAGTCACACATGCAGAAAACACACTATGGCTGCTTAACGGGAAAGGTGAGGTGGGATGATACATAAAACAAGGGTATCAAATTAGCTCAGATATCGTTCCATAAACCCAATATGTAATAGACAAGACCTACTCCTTGCTCAGAGAACTGGACTCAACACGCCCTATTCACCGCACAAGAATATATCTGACTAATAATAATCGTAAAACCTATGTATTGATATCTCTCTGTTAGTGTGTCAAGTGGGTATAAAGCGGCATAAACACAGCAGTGAAAAGCAGCTAAACCCCATTATAAAAATAAATTACTTTGAAAAACCCATGAAACAAAGACAGTGAAAGAGAGAGAAATTCTTACACAATGCGTTCAGGGGCTGTGATGCAACCTGGATTGACCATATCTAGACCCACAGTTGGATGAGACATAAGGGTGGACACTCTTAGGGCTGAGAGGTTTGGTGAGGTTGGGTGAGCAAACGCAGACCCTTTAAAGTAATACTGCATGGTACCCATCGAATGGGTCCCAAATCTCCAGGTTCAAGGGCATCTTCCTACATCAAAAACATGCATGAGAAACCCAGAAGATGGTACACCGTGTGATGGGGAAAGGTTTCTAAAACGCACCTCATTTCTCATCTCCTTGTGCCCGGGTTCGCCATTCCAGCCGCTTTACTAGCAATCTCCCTACTTGGAGCATCAGCACCTTTAACCTCCTGTTCCGTACAGGTTGCAATTTGTCCTGAGGATGAACGGGAAGACGGGGAACCAACGAGAGACAAGCTCTTGGTGTCGGGACAGGCACAGGTCACTCTATTTTCCCATCAGGAAGAAGAATTAACCACAGGCTCAGCCTGCCGCCCGGAACAAGAATAGTGCCTGAGGCCATCCTGCGCTTTTGCGGACAGCTCCCAAAAAAGCGAGTTGAAAAATGGAGCTCAGGGGCATTGCAATTCACAAACCAGCAGAGTTATAAATGATAACTCTCGTCCAAAAATATATTGAGGGAAGGCAACGAAGAGGATTTGAAATCAAGGCAGAATTGCAAGAAACAGATTTCAGGAGGTAGATACGAATCGCCTTTAAAGCACATGAAAAGCGGCAAAACGTCGAAAATGATGCACTTGGCCAAAAAGAGCATATGCGTTTTTTTCTGAATGAATTCAGGAAAAATCCCATAGGCCCTTTGTGGCCAACCAAGCAACCTGGAAAGGCAAATCAGTGCTACAAAGATATCTCGCTTCCCATCGGTCAAAAGGGCCATGCTGAAAAAAGTGTCAAAACCAGAAATGCAGGACAGGCCATGGAGAAATGGGAGCCTTGCTACACTGATGGGCGGGATGTAAATTGCCAACAGCCACTCTGGAGAAGTGTACGGTGTGTCCTGAAACATCTGAAAAACACAGCTTAGAGAGCATAGGGCACTTCCACTCATGGGGGTATAAATTGGGAAAATGAAAAATCAGCAAGACACAAGCACCCCAAAGTTGAGGGCTGCTCTGTTGACAAGGACCTCCACTTCATTCCACCTTAAATATCCCAGGAAAGAGAAAAATGGATAAAGAAGTTGTGGTCTTTATGTACAATGGAATATCACTCAGCCATGAAATCAATGTCATAAGGTTAGTAGCAGCATGATGAGTGGATTTAGGTACGACGATTCTAAGTGAAATAAGTCACACAGAAAAGGACACTTCTCATAAGGTATCACTGATAGAGGGAATGTAAAAACCGTTACAGTTGAACTGAATTACAAAACAGAACAGAGTCACACATGCAGAAAACACACTATGGCTGCTTAACGGGAAAGGTGAGGTGGGGTGATACATAAAACAAGGGTATCAAATTAGCTCAGATACCGTTCCATAAACCCAATATGTAATAGACAAGACCTACTCCTTGCTCAGAGAACTGGACTCAACACGCCCTATTCACCGCACAAGAATATATCTGACTAGTAATAATCTTAAAACCTATGTATTGATATCTCTCTGTTAGTGTGTCAAGTGGGTGTAAAGCGGCATAAACACAGCAGTGAAAAGCAGCTAAACCCCATTATGAAAATAAATTACTTTGAAAAACCCATGAAACAACGACAGTGAAAGAGAGGGAAATTCTTACACAATGCGTTCAGGGGCTGTGATGCAACCTGGATTGACCATATCTAGACCCACAGCTGGATGAGACATAAGGGTGGACACTCTTGGGGCTGAGAGGTTTGGTGAGGTTGGGTGAGCAAACGCAGACCCTTTAAAGTAATACTGCGTGGTACCCATCGCATGGGTCCCAAATCTCCAGCTTCAAGGGTATCTTCCTACATCGAAAACATGCATGAGAAACCCAGAAGATGGTACACCGTGTGATGGGGAAAGGTTTCTAAAACGCACCTCATTTCTCATCTCCTTGTGCCCGGGTTCGCCATTCCAGCCGCTTTACTAGCAATCTCCCTACTTGGAGCATCA
This sequence comes from Balaenoptera borealis, assembly GCF_965194805.1. Lineage (NCBI taxonomy): Eukaryota > Metazoa > Chordata > Mammalia > Artiodactyla > Balaenopteridae > Balaenoptera > Balaenoptera borealis. The sequence continues at coordinate 375,045 of NW_028123738.1, read as the reverse complement.
GCACCTTTAACCTCCTGTTCCGTACAGGTTGCAATTTGTCCTGAGGATGAACGGGAAGACGGGGAACCAACGAGAGACTAGCTCTTGGTGTTGGGACAGGCACAGGTCACTCTATTTTCCCATCAGGAAGAAGAATTAACCACAGGCTCAGCCTGCCCCCCGGAACCAGAACAGGGCCTGAAGCCATCCTGCGCTTTTGCGGCCAGCCCCCAAAAAAGCGAGTTGTAAAATGGAGGTTCAGGGCACTGCAATTCACAAACCTGCAGAGTTATAAATGATAACTCTCGTCCACAAATATATTGAGGGAAGGCAAAGAAGAGGATTTGAAATCAAGGCAGAATTGCAGGAAACAGATTTCAGGAGGTAGATTCGAATCGCCTTTAAAGCACATGAAAAGCGGCAAAATGTTGACAATGATGCCCTTGGCCAAAAAGGGCGTATGCGTTTTTTCCTGAATATATTCAGGAAAAAACGCATACGCCCTTTTTGGCCAACCAAGCAACCTGGAAAGGCAAATCAGCGCTACAAAGAAGTCTCGCTTCCCATTGGTCAAAAGGGCCATGCTGAAAAAAGTGTCAAAACCAGAAATGCAGGACAGGCCATGGAGAAATGAGAGCCTTGCTACACTGATGGGCGGGATGTAAATTGCCAACAGCCACTCTGGAGAAGTGTACGGTGTGTCCTGAAACATCTGAAAAACACAGCTTAGAGAGCATAGGGCACTTCCACTCATGGGGGTATAAATTGGGAAAATGATATATCAGCAAGACACAAGCACCCCAAAGTTGAGAGCTGCTCTGTTGACAAGGACCTCCACTTCATTCCACCTTAAATATCCCAGGAAAGAGAAAAATGGATAAAGAAGTTGTGGTCCTTATGTACAATGGAATATCACTCAGCCATGAAATCAATGTCATAAGGTTAGTAGCAGCATGATGAGTGGATTTAGGTACGACGATTCTAAGTGAAATAAGTCACACAGAAAAGGACACTTCTCATAAGGTATCACTTTTAGAGGGAATGTAAAAACCGTTACACTTGAACTGAATTACAAAACAGAACAGAGTCACACATGCAGAAAACAGACTATGGCTGATTAACGGGAAAGGTGAGGTGGGGTGATACATAAAACAAGGGTATCAAATTAGCTCAGATACCGTTCCATAAACCCAATATGTAGTAGACAAGACCTACTCCTTGCTCAGAGAACTGGACTCAACACGCCCTATTCACCGCACAAGAATATACCTTACTAGTAATAATCTTAAAACCTATGTATTGATATCTCTCTGTTAGTGTGTCAAGTGGGTGTAAAGCGGCATAAACACAGCAGTGAAAAGCAGCTAAACCCCATTATGAAAATAAATTACTTTGAAAAACCCATGAAACAACAACAGTGAAAGAGATAGAAATTCTTACACAATGAGTTCAGGGGCTGTGATGCAACCTGGATTGACCATATCTAGACCCACAGCTGGATGAGACATAAGGGTGGACACTCTTGGGGCTGAGAGGTTTGGTGAGGTTGGGTGAGCAAACGCAGACCCTTTAAAGTAATACTGCATGGTACCCATCGCATGGGTCCCAAATCTCCAGGTTCAAGGGCATCTTCCTACATCGAAAACATGCATGAGAAACCCAGAAGATGGTACACCGTGTGATAGGGAAAGGTTTCTAAAACGCACCTCATTTCTCATCTCCTTGTGCCCGGGTTCGCCATTCCAGCCGCTTTACTAGCAATCTCCCTACTTGGAGCAGCAGCATCTTTAACCTCCTGTTCCGTACAGGTTGCAATTTGTCCTGAGGATGAACGGGAAGACGGGGAACCAACGAGAGACAAGCTCTTGGTGTCGGGACAGGCACAGGTCACTCTATTTTCCCATCAGGAAGAAGAATTAACCACAGGCTCAGCCTGCCCCCCGGAACCAGAACAGGGCCTGAAGCCATCCTGCGCTTTTGCGGCCAGCTCCCAAAAAAGCGAGTTGTAAAATGGAGGTTCAGGGCACTGCAATTCACAAACCTGCAGAGTTATAAATGATAACTCTCGTCCACCAATATATTGAGGGAAGGCAAAGAAGAGGATTTGAAATCAAGGCAGAATTGCACGAAACAGATTTCAGGAGGTAGATACGAATCGCCTTTAAAGCACATGAAAAGCGGCAAAACGTTGACAATGATGCCCTTGGCCTAAAAGGGCGTATGCGTTTTTTCCTGAATATATTCAGGAAAAAACGCATACGCCCTTTTTGGCCAACCAAGCAACCTGGAAAGGCAAATCAGCGCTACAGAGAAGTCTCGCTTCCCATCGGTCAAAAGGGCCATGCTGAAAAAAGTGTCAAAACCAGAAATGCAGGACAGGCCATGGAGAAATGGGAGCCTTGCTACACTGATGGGCGGGATGTAAATTGCCAACAGCCACTCTGGAGAAGTGTACGGTGTGTCCTGAAACATCTGAAAAACACAGCTTAGAGAGCATAGGGCACTTCCACTCATGGGGGTATAAATTGGGAAAATGAAAAATCAGCAAGACACAAGCACCCCAAAGTTGAGGGCTGCTCTGTTGACAAGGACCTCCACTTCATTCCACCTTAAATATCCCAGGAAAGAGAAAAATGGATAAAGAAGTTGTGGTCCTTATGTACAATGGAATATCACTCAGCCATGAAATCAATGTCATAAGGTTAGTAGCAGCATGATGAGTGGATTTAGGTACGACGATTCTAAGTGAAATAAGTCACACAGAAAAGGACACTTCTCATAAGGTATCACTGATAGAGGGAATGTAAAAACCGTTACACTTGAACTGAATTACAAAACAGAACAGAGTCACACATGCAGAAAACACACTATGGCTGCTTAACGGGAAAGGTGACGTGGGGTGATACATGAAACAAGGGTATCAAATTAGCTCAGATACCGTTCCATAAACCCAATATGTAGTAGACAAGACCTACTCCTTGCTCAGAGAACTGGACTCAACACGCCCTATTCACCGCACAAGAATATATCTGACTAGTAATAATCTTAAAACCTATGTATTGATATCTCTCTGTTAGTGTGTCAAGTGGGTGTAAAGCGGCATAAACACAGCCGTGAAAAGCAGCTAAACCCCATTATGAAAATAAATTACTTTGAAAAACCCATGAAACAACGACAGTGAAAGAGATAGAAATTCTTACACAATGAGTTCAGGGGCTGTGATGCAACCTGGATTGACCATATCTAGACCCACAGCTGGGTGAGACATAAGGGTGGACACTCTTGGGGCTGAGAGGTTTGGTGAGGTTGGGTGAGCAAACGCAGACCCTTTAAAGTAATACTGCGTGGTACCCATCGCATGGGTCCCAAATCTCCAGGTTCAAGGGCATCTTCCTACATCGAAAACATGCATGAGAAACCCAGAAGATGGTACACCATGTGATAGGGAAAGGTTTCTAAAACGCACCTCATTTCTCATCTCCTTGTGCCCGGGTTCGCCATTCCAGCCGCTTTACTAGCAATCTCCCTACTTGGAGCATCAGCACCTTTAACCTCCTGTTCCGTACAGGTTGCAATTTGTCCTGAGGATGAACGGGAAGACGGGGAACCAACGAGAGACAAGCTCTTGGTGTCGGGACAGGCACAGGTCACTCTATTTTCCCATCAGGAAGAAGAATTAACCACAGGCTCAGCCTGCCGCCCAGAACAAGAATAGTGCCTGAGGCCATCCTGCGCTTTTGCGGACTGCTCCCAAAAAAGCGAGTTGAAAAATGGAGCTCAGGGGCATTGCAATTCACAAACCAGCAGAGTTATAAATGATAACTCTCGTCCAAAAATATATTGAGGGAAGGCAACGAAGAGGATTTGAAATCAAGGCAGAATTGCAAGAAACAGATTTCAGGAGGTAGATACGAATCGCCTTTAAAGCACATGAAAAGCGGCAAAACGTCGAAAATGATGCACTTGGCCAAAAAGAGCATATGCGTTTTTTTCTGAATGAATTCAGGAAAAATCCCATAGGCCCTTTGTGGCCAACCAAGCAACCTGGAAAGGCAAATCAGTGCTACAAAGATATCTCGCTTCCCATCGGTCAAAAGGGCCATGCTGAAAAAAGTGTCAAAACCAGAAATGCAGGACAGGCCATGGAGAAATGGGAGCCTTGCTACACTGATGGGCGGGATTTAAATTGCCAACAGCCACTCTGGAGAAGTGTACGGTGTGTCCTGAAACATCTGAAAAACACAGCTTAGAGAGCATAGGGCACTTCCACTCATGGGGGTATAAATTGGGAAAATGAAAAATCAGCAAGACACAAGCACCCCAAAGTTGAGGGCTGCTCTGTTGACAAGGACCTCCACTTCATTCCACCTTAAATATCCCAGGAAAGAGAAAAATGGATAAAGAAGTTGTGGTCTTTATGTACAATGGAATATCACTCAGCCATGAAATCAATGTCATAAGGTTAGTAGCAGCATGATGAGTGGATTTAGGTACGACGATTCTAAGTGAAATAAGTCACACAGAAAAGGACACTTCTCATAAGGTATCACTGATAGAGGGAATGTAAAAACCGTTACAGTTGAACTGAATTACAAAACAGAACAGAGTCACACATGCAGAAAACACACTATGGCTGCTTAACGGGAAAGGTGAGGTGGGGTGATACATAAAACAAGGGTATCAAATTAGCTCAGATACCGTTCCATAAACCCAATATGTAATAGACAAGACCTACTCCTTGCTCAGAGAACTGGACTCAACACGCCCTATTCACCGCACAAGAATATATCTGACTAGTAATAATCTTAAAACCTATGTATTGATATCTCTCTGTTAGTGTGTCAAGTGGGTGTAAAGCGGCATAAACACAGCAGTGAAAAGCAGCTAAACCCCATTATGAAAATAAATTACTTTGAAAAACCCATGAAACAACGACAGTGAAAGAGAGGGAAATTCTTACACAATGCGTTCAGGGGCTGTGATGCAATCTGGATTGACCATATCTAGACCCACAGCTGGATGAGACATAAGGGTGGACACTCTTGGGGCTGAGAGGTTTGGTGAGGTTGGGTGAGCAAACGCAGACGCTTTAAAGGAATACTGCGTGGTACCCATCGCATGGGTCCCAAATCTCCAGCTTCAAGGGTATCTTCCTACATCGAAAACATGCATGAGAAACCCAGAAGATAGTACACCGTGTGATGGGGAAAGGTTTCTAAAACGCACCTCATTTCTCATCTCCTTGTGCCCGGGTTCGCCATTCCAGCCGCTTTACTAGCAATCTCCCTACTTGGAGCATCAGCACCTTTAACCTCCTGTTCCGTACAGGTTGCAATTTGTCCTGAGGATGAACGGGAAGACGGGGAACCAACGAGAGACTAGCTCTTGGTGTTGGGACAGGCACAGGTCACTCTATTTTCCCATCAGGAAGAAGAATTAACCACAGGCTCAGCCTGCCCCCCGGAACCAGAACAGGGCCTGAAGCCATCCTGCGCTTTTGCGGCCAGCCCCCAAAAAAGCGAGTTGTAAAATGGAGGTTCAGGGCACTGCAATTCACAAACCTGCAGAGTTATAAATGATAACTCTCGTCCACAAATATATTGAGGGAAGGCAAAGAAGAGGATTTGAAATCAAGGCAGAATTGCAGGAAACAGATTTCAGGAGGTAGATTCGAATCGCCTTTAAAGCACATGAAAAGCGGCAAAATGTTGACAATGATGCCCTTGGCCAAAAAGGGCGTATGCGTTTTTTCCTGAATATATTCAGGAAAAAACGCATACGCCCTTTTTGGCCAACCAAGCAACCTGGAAAGGCAAATCAGCGCTACAAAGAAGTCTCGCTTCCCATTGGTCAAAAGGGCCATGCTGAAAAAAGTGTCAAAACCAGAAATGCAGGACAGGCCACGGAGAAATGAGAGCCTTGCTACACTGATGGGCGGGATGTAAATTGCCAACAGCCACTCTGGAGAAGTGTACGGTGTGTCCTGAAACATCTGAAAAACACAGCTTAGAGAGCATAGGGCACTTCCACTCATGGGGGTATAAATTGGGAAAATGAAATATCAGCAAGACACAAGCACCCCAAAGTTGAGGGCTGCTCTGTTGACAAGGACCTCCACTTCATTCCACCTTAAATATCCCAGGAAAGAGAAAAATGGATAAAGAAGTTGTGGTCCTTATGTACAATGGAATATCACTCAGCCATGAAATCAATGTCATAAGGTTAGTAGCAGCATGATGAGTGGATTTAGGTACGACGATTCTAAATGAAATAAGTCACACAGAAAAGGACACTTCTCATAAGGTATCACTTTTAGAGGGAATGTAAAAACCGTTACACTTGAACTGAATTACAAAACAGAACAGAGTCACACATGCAGAAAACAGACTATGGCTGCTTAACGGGAAAGGTGAGGTGGGGTGATACATAAAACAAGGGTATCAAATTAGCTCAGATACCGTTCCATAAACCCAATATGTAGTAGACAAGACCTACTCCTTGCTCAGAGAACTGGACTCAACACGCCCTATTCACCGCACAAGAATATATCTGACTAGTAATAATCTTAAAACCTATGTATTGATATCTCTCTGTTAGTGTGTCAAGTGGGTGTAAAGCGGCATAAACACAGCAGTGAAAAGCAGCTAAACCCCATTATGAAAATAAATTACTTTGAAAAACCCATGAAACAACGACAGTGAAAGAGAGGGAAATTCTTACACAATGCGTTCAGGGGCTGTGATGCAACCTGGATTGACCATATCTAGACCCACAGCTGGATGAGACATAAGGGTGGACACTCTTGGGGCTGAGAAGTTTGGTGAGGTTGGGTGAGCAAACGCAGACCCTTTAAAGTAATACTGCGTGGTACCCATCGCATGGGTCCCAAATCTCCAGCTTCAAGGGTATCTTCCTACATCGAAAACATGCATGAGAAACCCAGAAGATAGTACACCGTGTGATGGGGAAAGGTTTCTAAAACGCACCTCATTTCTCATCTCCTTGTGCCCGGGTTCGCCATTCCAGCCGCTTTACTAGCAATCTCCCTACTTGGAGCATCAGCACCTTTAACCTCCTGTTCCGTACAGGTTGCAATTTGTCCTGAGGATGAACGGGAAGACGGGGAACCAACGAGAGACTAGCTCTTGGTGTTGGGACAGGCACAGGTCACTCTATTTTCCCATCAGGAAGAAGAATTAACCACAGGCTCAGCCTGCCCCCCGGAACCAGAACAGGGCCTGAAGCCATCCTGCGCTTTTGCGGCCAGCCCCCAAAAAAGCGAGTTGTAAAATGGAGGTTCAGGGCACTGCAATTCACAAACCTGCAGAGTTATAAATGATAACTCTCGTCCACAAATATATTGAGGGAAGGCAAAGAAGAGGATTTGAAATCAAGGCAGAATTGCAGGAAACAGATTTCAGGAGGTAGATTCGAATCGCCTTTAAAGCACATGAAAAGCGGCAAAATGTTGACAATGATGCCCTTGGCCAAAAAGGGCGTATGCGTTTTTTCCTGAATATATTCAGGAAAAAACGCATACGCCCTTTTTGGCCAACCAAGCAACCTGGAAAGGCAAATCAGCGCTACAAAGAAGTCTCGCTTCCCATTGGTCAAAAGGGCCATGCTGAAAAAAGTGTCAAAACCAGAAATGCAGGACAGGCCACGGAGAAATGAGAGCCTTGCTACACTGATGGGCGGGATGTAAATTGCCAACAGCCACTCTGGAGAAGTGTACGGTGTGTCCTGAAACATCTGAAAAACACAGCTTAGAGAGCATAGGGCACTTCCACTCATGGGGGTATAAATTGGGAAAATGAAATATCAGCAAGACACAAGCACCCCAAAGTTGAGGGCTGCTCTGTTGACAAGGACCTCCACTTCATTCCACCTTAAATATCCCAGGAAAGAGAAAAATGGATAAAGAAGTTGTGGTCCTAATGTACAATGGAATATCACTCAGCCATGAAATCAATGTCATAAGGTTAGTAGCAGCATGATGAGTGGATTTAGGTACGACGATTCTAAATGAAATAAGTCACACAGAAAAGGACACTTCTCATAAGGTATCACTTTTAGAGGGAATGTAAAAACCGTTACACTTGAACTGAATTACAAAACAGAACAGAGTCACACATGCAGAAAACAGACTATGGCTGCTTAACGGGAAAGGTGAGGTGGGGTGATACATAAAACAAGGGTATCAAATTAGCTCAGATACCGTTCCATAAACCCAATATGTAGTAGACAAGACCTACTCCTTGCTCAGAGAACTGGACTCAACACGCCCTATTCACCGCACAAGAATATATCTGACTAGTAATAATCTTAAAACCTATGTATTGATATCTCTCTGTTAGTGTGTCAAGTGGGTGTAAAGCGGCATAAACACAGCAGTGAAAAGCAGCTAAACCCCATTATGAAAATAAATTACTTTGAAAAACCCATGAAACAACGACAGTGAAAGAGAGGGAAATTCTTACACAATGCGTTCAGGGGCTGTGATGCAACCTGGATTGACCATATCTAGACCCACAGCTGGATGAGACATAAGGGTGGACACTCTTGGGGCTGAGAAGTTTGGTGAGGTTGGGTGAGCAAACGCAGACCCTTTAAAGTAATACTGCGTGGTACCCATCGCATGGGTCCCAAATCTCCAGCTTCAAGGGTATCTTCCTACATCGAAAACATGCATGAGAAACCCAGAAGATAGTACACCGTGTGATGGGGAAAGGTTTCTAAAACGCACCTCATTTCTCATCTCCTTGTGCCCGGGTTCGCCATTCCAGCCGCTTTACTAGCAATCTCCCTACTTGGAGCATCAGCACCTTTAACCTCCTGTTCCGTACAGGTTGCAATTTGTCCTGAGGATGAACGGGAAGACGGGGAACCAACGAGAGACTAGCTCTTGGTGTTGGGACAGGCACAGGTCACTCTATTTTCCCATCAGGAAGAAGAATTAACCACAGGCTCAGCCTGCCCCCCGGAACCAGAACAGGGCCTGAAGCCATCCTGCGCTTTTGCGGCCAGCCCCCAAAAAAGCGAGTTGTAAAATGGAGGTTCAGGGCACTGCAATTCACAAACCTGCAGAGTTATAAATGATAACTCTCGTCCACAAATATATTGAGGGAAGGCAAAGAAGAGGATTTGAAATCAAGGCAGAATTGCAGGAAACAGATTTCAGGAGGTAGATTCGAATCGCCTTTAAAGCACATGAAAAGCGGCAAAATGTTGACAATGATGCCCTTGGCCAAAAAGGGCGTATGCGTTTTTTCCTGAATATATTCAGGAAAAAACGCATACGCCCTTTTTGGCCAACCAAGCAACCTGGAAAGGCAAATCAGCGCTACAAAGAAGTCTCGCTTCCCATTGGTCAAAAGGGCCATGCTGAAAAAAGTGTCAAAACCAGAAATGCAGGACAGGCCACGGAGAAATGAGAGCCTTGCTACACTGATGGGCGGGATGTAAATTGCCAACAGCCACTCTGGAGAAGTGTACGGTGTGTCCTGAAACATCTGAAAAACACAGCTTAGAGAGCATAGGGCACTTCCACTCATGGGGGTATAAATTGGGAAAATGAAATATCAGCAAGACACAAGCACCCCAAAGTTGAGGGCTGCTCTGTTGACAAGGACCTCCACTTCATTCCACCTTCAATATCCCAGGAAAGAGAAAAATGGATAAAGAAGTTGTGGTCCTAATGTACAATGGAATATCACTCAGCCATGAAATCAATGTCATAAGGTTAGTAGCAGCATGATGAGTGGATTTAGGTACGACGATTCTAAGTGAAATAAGTCACACAGAAAAGGACACTTCTCATAAGGTATCACTTTTAGAGGGAATGTAAAAACCGTTACACTTGAACTGAATTACAAAACAGAACAGAGTCACACATGCAGAAAACAGACTATGGCTGATTAACGGGAAAGGTGAGGTGGGGTGATACATAAAACAAGGGTATCAAATTAGCTCAGATACCGTTCCATAAACCCAATATGTAGTAGACAAGACCTACTCCTTGCTCAGAGAACTGGACTCAACACGCCCTATTCACCGCACAAGAATATATCTGACTAGTAATAATCTTAAAACCTATGTATTGATATCTCTCTGTTAGTGTGTCAAGTGGGTGTAAAGCGGCATAAACACAGCAGTGAAAAGCAGCTAAACCCCATTATGAAAATAAATTACTTTGAAAAACCCATGAAACAACGACAGTGAAAGAGAGGGAAATTCTTACACAATGCGTTCAGGGGCTGTGATGCAACCTGGATTGACCATATCTAGACCCACAGCTGGATGAGACATAAGGGTGGACACTCTTGGGGCTGAGAGGTTTGGTGAGGTTGGGTGAGCAAACGCAGACCCTTTAAAGTAATACTGCGTGGTACCCATCGCATGGGTCCCAAATCTCCAGCTTCAAGGGTATCTTCCTACATCGAAAACATGCATGAGAAACCCAGAAGATAGTACACCGTGTGATGGGGAAAGGTTTCTAAAACGCACCTCATTTCTCATCTCCTTGTGCCCGGGTTCGCCATTCCAGACGCTTTACTAGCAATCTCCCTACTTGGAGCATCAGCACCTTTAACCTCCTGTTCCGTACAGGTTGCAATTTGTCCTGAGGATGAACGGGAAGACGGGGAACCAACGAGAGACTAGCTCTTGGTGTTGGGACAGGCACAGGTCACTCTATTTTCCCATCAGGAAGAAGAATTAACCACAGGCTCAGCCTGCCCCCCGGAACCAGAACAGGGCCTGAAGCCATCCTGCGCTTTTGCGGCCAGCCCCCAAAAAAGCGAGTTGTAAAATGGAGGTTCAGGGCACTGCAATTCACAAACCTGCAGAGTTATAAATGATAACTCTCGTCCACAAATATATTGAGGGAAGGCAAAGAAGAGGATTTGAAATCAAGGCAGAATTGCAGGAAACAGATTTCAGGAGGTAGATTCGAATCGCCTTTAAAGCACATGAAAAGCGGCAAAATGTTGACAATGATGCCCTTGGCCAAAAAGGGCGTATGCGTTTTTTCCTGAATATATTCAGGAAAAAACGCATACGCCCTTTTTGGCCAACCAAGCAACCTGGAAAGGCAAATCAGCGCTACAAAGAAGTCTCGCTTCCCATTGGTCAAAAGGGCCATGCTGAAAAAAGTGTCAAAACCAGAAATGCAGGACAGGCCACGGAGAAATGAGAGCCTTGCTACACTGATGGGCGGGATGTAAATTGCCAACAGCCACTCTGGAGAAGTGTACGGTGTGTCCTGAAACATCTGAAAAACACAGCTTAGAGAGCATAGGGCACTTCCACTCATGGGGGTATAAATTGGGAAAATGAAATATCAGCAAGACACAAGCACCCCAAAGTTGAGGGCTGCTCTGTTGACAAGGACCTCCACTTCATTCCACCTTAAATATCCCAGGAAAGAGAAAAATGGATAAAGAAGTTGTGGTCCTTATGTACAATGGAATATCACTCAGCCATGAAATCAATGTCATAAGGTTAGTAGCAGCATGATGAGTGGATTTAGGTACGACGATTCTAAATGAAATAAGTCACACAGAAAAGGACACTTCTCATAAGGTATCACTTTTAGAGGGAATGTAAAAACCGTTACACTTGAACTGAATTACAAAACAGAACAGAGTCACACATGCAGAAAACAGACTATGGCTGATTAACGGGAAAGGTGAGGTGGGGTGATACATAAAACAAGGGTATCAAATTAGCTCAGATACCGTTCCATAAACCCAATATGTAGTAGACAAGACCTACTCCTTGCTCAGAGAACTGGACTCAACACGCCCTATTCACCGCACAAGAATATACCTTACTAGTAATAATCTTAAAACCTATGTATTGATATCTCTCTGTTAGTGTGTCAAGTGGGTGTAAAGCGGCATAAACACAGCAGTGAAAAGCAGCTAAACCCCATTATGAAAATAAATTACTTTGAAAAACCCATGAAACAACAACAGTGAAAGAGATAGAAATTCTTACACAATGAGTTCAGGGGCTGTGATGCAACCTGGATTGACCATATCTAGACCCACAGCTGGATGAGACATAAGGGTGGACACTCTTGGGGCTGAGAGGTTTGGTGAGGTTGGGTGAGCAAACGCAGACCCTTTAAAGTAATACTGCATGGTACCCATCGCATGGGTCCCAAATCTCCAGGTTCAAGGGCATCTTCCTACATCGAAAACATGCATGAGAAACCCAGAAGATGGTACACCGTGTGATAGGGAAAGGTTTCTAAAACGCACCTCATTTCTCATCTCCTTGTGCCCGGGTTCGCCATTCCAGACGCTTTACTAGCAATCTCCCTACTTGGAGCATCAGCACCTTTAACCTCCTGTTCCGTACAGGTTGCAATTTGTCCTGAGGATGAACGGGAAGACGGGGAACCAACGAGAGACAAGCTCTTGGTGTCGGGACAGGCACAGGTCACTCTATTTTCCCATCAGGAAGAAGAATTAACCACAGGCTCAGCCTGCCCCCCGGAACCAGAACAGGGCCTGAAGCCATCCTGCGCTTTTGCGGCCAGCTCCCAAAAAAGCGAGTTGTAAAATGGAGGTTCAGGGCACTGCAATTCACAAACCTGCAGAGTTATAAATGATAACTCTCGTCCACCAATATATTGAGGGAAGGCAAAGAAGAGGATTTGAAATCAAGGCAGAATTGCACGAAACAGATTTCAGGAGGTAGATACGAATCGCCTTTAAAGCACATGAAAAGCGGCAAAACGTTGACAATGATGCCCTTGGCCTAAAAGGTCGTATGCGTTTTTTCCTGAATATATTCAGGAAAAAACGCATACGCCCTTTTTGGCCAACCAAGCAACCTGGAAAGGCAAATCAGCGCTACAGAGAAGTCTCGCTTCCCATCGGTCAAAAGGGCCATGCTGAAAAAAGTGTCAAAACCAGAAATGCAGGACAGGCCATGGAGAAATGGGAGCCTTGCTACACTGATGGGCGGGATGTAAATTGCCAACAGCCACTCTGGAGAAGTGTACGGTGTGTCCTGAAACATCTGAAAAACACAGCTTAGAGAGCATAGGGCACTTCCACTCATGGGGGTATAAATTGGGAAAATTAAAAATCAGCAAGACACAAGCACCCCAAAGTTTAGGGCTGCTCTGTTGACAAGGACCTCCACTTCATTCCACCTTCAATATCCCACGAAAGAGAAAAATGGATAAAGAAGTTGTGGTCCTTATGTACAATGGAATATCACTCAGCCATGAAATCAATGTCATAAGGTTAGTAGCAGCATGATGAGTGGATTTAGGTACGACGATTCTAAGTGAAATAAGTCACACAGAAAAGGACACTTCTCATAAGGTATCACTGATAGAGGGAATGTAAAAACCGTTACACTTGAACTGAATTACAAAACAGAACAGAGTCACACATGCAGAAAACACACTATGGCTGCTTAACGGGAAAGGTGAGGTGGGGTGATACATAAAACAAGGGTATCAAATTAGCTCAGATACCGTTCCATAAACCCAATATGTAGTAGACAAGACCTACTCCTTGCTCAGAGAACTGGACTCAACACGCCCTATTCACCGCACAAGAATATATCTGACTAGTAATAATCTTAAAACCTATGTATTGATATCTCTCTGTTAGTGTGTCAAGTGGGTGTAAAGCGGCATAAACACAGCCGTGAAAAGCAGCTAAACCCCATTATGAAAATAAATTACTTTGAAAAACCCATGAAACAACGACAGTGAAAGAGATAGAAATTCTTACACAATGAGTTCAGGGGCTGTGATGCAACCTGGATTGACCATATCTAGACCCACAGCTGGATGAGACATAAGGGTGGACACTCTTGGGGCTGAGAGGTTTGGTGAGGTTGGGTGAGCAAACGCAGACCCTTTAAAGTAATACTGCGTGGTACCCATCGCATGGGTCCCAAATCTCCAGGTTCAAGGGCATCTTCCTACATCGAAAACATGCATGAGAAACCCAGAAGATGGTACACCGTGTGATAGGGAAAGGTTTCTAAAACGCACCTCATTTCTCATCTCCTTGTGCCCGGGTTCGCCATTCCAGCCGCTTTACTAGCAATCTCCCTACTTGGAGCATCAGCACCTTTAACCTCCTGTTCCGTACAGGTTGCAATTTGTCCTGAGGATGAACGGGAAGACGGGGAACCAACGAGAGACAAGCTCTTGGTGTCGGGACAGGCACAGGTCACTCTATTTTCCCATCAGGAAGAAGAATTAACCACAGGCTCAGCCTGCCCCCCGGAACCAGAACAGGGCCTGAAGCCATCCTGCGCTTTTGCGGCCAGCTCCCAAAAAAGCGAGTTGTAAAATGGAGGTTCAGGGCACTGCAATTCACAAACCTGCAGAGTTATAAATGATAACTCTCGTCCACCAATATATTGAGGGAAGGCAAAGAAGAGGATTTGAAATCAAGGCAGAATTGCAGGAAACAGATTTCAGGAGGTAGATACGAATCGCCTTTAAAGCACATGAAAAGCGGCAAAACGTTGACAATGATGCCCTTGGCCTAAAAGGTCGTATGCGTTTTTTCCTGAATATATTCAGGAAAAAACGCATACGCCCTTTTTGGCCAACCAAGCAACCTGGAAAGGCAAATCAGCGCTACAGAGAAGTCTCGCTTCCCATCGGTCAAAAGGGCCATGCTGAAAAAAGTGTCAAAACCAGAAATGCAGGACAGGCCATGGAGAAATGGGAGCCTTGCTGCACTGATGGGCGGGATGTAAATTGCCAACAGCCACTCTGGAGAAGTGTACGGTGTGTCCTGAAACATCTGAAAAACACAGCTTAGAGAGCATAGGGCACTTCCACTCATGGGGGTATAAATTGGGAAAATTAAAAATCAGCAAGACACAAGCACCCCAAAGTTTAGGGCTGCTCTGTTGACAAGGACCTCCACTTCATTCCACCTTCAATATCCCAGGAAAGAGAAAAATGGATAAAGAAGTTGTGGTCCTTATGTACAATGGAATATCACTCAGCCATGAAATCAATGTCATAAGGTTAGTAGCAGCATGATGAGTGGATTTAGGTACGACGATTCTAAGTGAAATAAGTCACACAGAAAAGGACACTTCTCATAAGGTATCACTGATAGAGGGAATGTAAAAACCGTTACACTTGAACTGAATTACAAAACAGAACAGAGTCACACATGCAGAAAACAGACTATGGCTGCTTAACGGGAAAGGTGAGGTGGGGTGATACATAAAACAAGGGTATCAAATTAGCTCAGATACCGTTCCATAAACCCAATATGTAGTAGACAAGACCTACTCCTTGCTCAGAGAACTGGACTCAACACGCCCTATTCACCGCACAAGAATATATCTGACTAGTAATAATCTTAAAACCTATGTATTGATATCTCTCTGTTAGTGTGTCAAGTGGGTGTAAAGCGGCATAAACACAGCAGTGAAAAGCAGCTAAACCCCATTATGAAAATAAATTACTTTGAAAAACCCATGAAACAACGACAGTGAAAGAGAGGGAAATTCTTACACAATGCGTTCAGGGGCTGTGATGCAACCTGGATTGACCATATCTAGACCCACAGCTGGATGAGACATAAGGGTGGACACTCTTGGGGCTGAGAGGTTTGGTGAGGTTGGGTGAGCAAACGCAGACCCTTTAAAGTAATACTGCGTGGTACCCATCGCATGGGTCCCAAATCTCCAGCTTCAAGGGTATCTTCCTACATCGAAAACATGCATGAGAAACCCAGAAGATAGTACACCGTGTGATGGGGAAAGGTTTCTAAAACGCACCTCATTTCTCATCTCCTTGTGCCCGGGTTCGCCATTCCAGCCGCTTTACTAGCAAGCTCCCTACTTGGAGCATCAGCACCTTTAACCTCCTGTTCCGTACAGGTTGCAATTTGTCCTGAGGATGAACGGGAAGACGGGGAACCAACGAGAGACTAGCTCTTGGTGTTGGGACAGGCACAGGTCACTCTATTTTCCCATCAGGAAGAAGAATTAACCACAGGCTCAGCCTGCCCCCCGGAACCAGAACAGGGCCTGAAGCCATCCTGCGCTTTTGCGGCCAGCCCCCAAAAAAGCGAGTTGTAAAATGGAGGTTCAGGGCACTGCAATTCACAAAACTGCAGAGTTATAAATGATAACTCTCGTCCACCAATATATTGAGGGAAGGCAAAGAAGAGGATTTGAAATCAAGGCAGAATTGCAGGAAACAGATTTCAGGAGGTAGATTCGAATCGCCTTTAAAGCACATGAAAAGCGGCAAAATGTTGACAATGATGCCCTTGGCCAAAAAGGGCGTATGCGTTTTTTCCTGAATATATTCAGGAAAAAACGCATACGCCCTTTTTGGCCAACCAAGCAACCTGGAAAGGCAAATCAGCGCTACAAAGAAGTCTCGCTTCCCATTGGTCAAAAGGGCCATGCTGAAAAAAGTGTCAAAACCAGAAATGCAGGACAGGCCACGGAGAAATGAGAGCCTTGCTACACTGATGGGCGGGATGTAAATTGCCAACAGCCACTCTGGAGAAGTGTACGGTGTGTCCTGAAACATCTGAAAAACACAGCTTAGAGAGCATAGGGCACTTCCACTCATGGGGGTATAAATTGGGAAAATGAAATATCAGCAAGACACAAGCACCCCAAAGTTGAGGGCTGCTCTGTTGACAAGGACCTCCACTTCATTCCACCTTAAATATCCCAGGAAAGAGAAAAATGGATAAAGAAGTTGTGGTCCTTATGTACAATGGAATATCACTCAGCCATGAAATCAATGTCATAAGGTTAGTAGCAGCATGATGAGTGGATTTAGGTACGACGATTCTAAATGAAATAAGTCACACAGAAAAGGACACTTCTCATAAGGTATCACTTTTAGAGGGAATGTAAAAACCGTTACACTTGAACTGAATTACAAAACAGAACAGAGTCACACATGCAGAAAACAGACTATGGCTGATTAACGGGAAAGGTGAGGTGGGGTGATACATAAAACAAGGGTATCAAATTAGCTCAGATACCGTTCCATAAACCCAATATGTAGTAGACAAGACCTACTCCTTGCTCAGAGAACTGGACTCAACACGCCCTATTCACCGCACAAGAATATACCTTACTAGTAATAATCTTAAAACCTATGTATTGATATCTCTCTGTTAGTGTGTCAAGTGGGTGTAAAGCGGCATAAACACAGCAGTGAAAAGCAGCTAAACCCCATTATGAAAATAAATTACTTTGAAAAACCCATGAAACAACAACAGTGAAAGAGATAGAAATTCTTACACAATGAGTTCAGGGGCTGTGATGCAACCTGGATTGACCATATCTAGACCCACAGCTGGATGAGACATAAGGGTGGACACTCTTGGGGCTGAGAGGTTTGGTGAGGTTGGGTGAGCAAACGCAGACCCTTTAAAGTAATACTGCATGGTACCCATCGCATGGGTCCCAAATCTCCAGGTTCAAGGGCATCTTCCTACATCGAAAACATGCATGAGAAACCCAGAAGATGGTACACCGTGTGATAGGGAAAGGTTTCTAAAACGCACCTCATTTCTCATCTCCTTGTGCCCGGGTTCGCCATTCCAGACGCTTTACTAGCAATCTCCCTACTTGGAGCATCAGCACCTTTAACCTCCTGTTCCGTACAGGTTGCAATTTGTCCTGAGGATGAACGGGAAGACGGGGAACCAACGAGAGACAAGCTCTTGGTGTCGGGACAGGCACAGGTCACTCTATTTTCCCATCAGGAAGAAGAATTAACCACAGGCTCAGCCTGCCCCCCGGAACCAGAACAGGGCCTGAAGCCATCCTGCGCTTTTGCGGCCAGCTCCCAAAAAAGCGAGTTGTAAAATGGAGGTTCAGGGCACTGCAATTCACAAACCTGCAGAGTTATAAATGATAACTCTCGTCCACCAATATATTGAGGGAAGGCAAAGAAGAGGATTTGAAATCAAGGCAGAATTGCACGAAACAGATTTCAGGAGGTAGATACGAATCGCCTTTAAAGCACATGAAAAGCGGCAAAACGTTGACAATGATGCCCTTGGCCTAAAAGGTCGTATGCGTTTTTTCCTGAATATATTCAGGAAAAAACGCATACGCCCTTTTTGGCCAACCAAGCAACCTGGAAAGGCAAATCAGCGCTACAGAGAAGTCTCGCTTCCCATCGGTCAAAAGGGCCATGCTGAAAAAAGTGTCAAAACCAGAAATGCAGGACAGGCCATGGAGAAATGGGAGCCTTGCTACACTGATGGGCGGGATGTAAATTGCCAACAGCCACTCTGGAGAAGTGTACGGTGTGTCCTGAAACATCTGAAAAACACAGCTTAGAGAGCATAGGGCACTTCCACTCATGGGGGTATAAATTGGGAAAATTAAAAATCAGCAAGACACAAGCACCCCAAAGTTTAGGGCTGCTCTGTTGACAAGGACCTCCACTTCATTCCACCTTCAATATCCCAGGAAAGAGAAAAATGGATAAAGAAGTTGTGGTCCTTATGTACAATGGAATATCACTCAGCCATGAAATCAATGTCATAAGGTTAGTAGCAGCATGATGAGTGGATTTAGGTACGACGATTCTAAGTGAAATAAGTCACACAGAAAAGGACACTTCTCATAAGGTATCACTGATAGAGGGAATGTAAAAACCGTTACACTTGAACTGAATTACAAAACAGAACAGAGTCACACATGCAGAAAACACACTATGGCTGCTTAACGGGAAAGGTGAGGTGGGGTGATACATAAAACAAGGGTATCAAATTAGCTCAGATACCGTTCCATAAACCCAATATGTAGTAGACAAGACCTACTCCTTGCTCAGAGAACTGGACTCAACACGCCCTATTCACCGCACAAGAATATATCTGACTAGTAATAATCTTAAAACCTATGTATTGATATCTCTCTGTTAGTGTGTCAAGTGGGTGTAAAGCGGCATAAACACAGCCGTGAAAAGCAGCTAAACCCCATTATGAAAATAAATTACTTTGAAAAACCCATGAAACAACGACAGTGAAAGAGATAGAAATTCTTACACAATGAGTTCAGGGGCTGTGATGCAACCTGGATTGACCATATCTAGACCCACAGCTGGATGAGACATAAGGGTGGACACTCTTGGGGCTGAGAGGTTTGGTGAGGTTGGGTGAGCAAACGCAGACCCTTTAAAGTAATACTGCGTGGTACCCATCGCATGGGTCCCAAATCTCCAGGTTCAAGGGCATCTTCCTACATCGAAAACATGCATGAGAAACCCAGAAGATGGTACACCGTGTGATAGGGAAAGGTTTCTAAAACGCACCTCATTTCTCATCTCCTTGTGCCCGGGTTCGCCATTCCAGCCGCTTTACTAGCAATCTCCCTACTTGGAGCATCAGCACCTTTAACCTCCTGTTCCGTACAGGTTGCAATTTGTCCTGAGGATGAACGGGAAGACGGGGAACCAACGAGAGACAAGCTCTTGGTGTCGGGACAGGCACAGGTCACTCTATTTTCCCATCAGGAAGAAGAATTAACCACAGGCTCAGCCTGCCCCCCGGAACCAGAACAGGGCCTGAAGCCATCCTGCGCTTTTGCGGCCAGCTCCCAAAAAAGCGAGTTGTAAAATGGAGGTTCAGGGCACTGCAATTCACAAACCTGCAGAGTTATAAATGATAACTCTCGTCCACCAATATATTGAGGGAAGGCAAAGAAGAGGATTTGAAATCAAGGCAGAATTGCAGGAAACAGATTTCAGGAGGTAGATACGAATCGCCTTTAAAGCACATGAAAAGCGGCAAAACGTTGACAATGATGCCCTTGGCCTAAAAGGTCGTATGCGTTTTTTCCTGAATATATTCAGGAAAAAACGCATACGCCCTTTTTGGCCAACCAAGCAACCTGGAAAGGCAAATCAGCGCTACAGAGAAGTCTCGCTTCCCATCGGTCAAAAGGGCCATGCTGAAAAAAGTGTCAAAACCAGAAATGCAGGACAGGCCATGGAGAAATGGGAGCCTTGCTGCACTGATGGGCGGGATGTAAATTGCCAACAGCCACTCTGGAGAAGTGTACGGTGTGTCCTGAAACATCTGAAAAACACAGCTTAGAGAGCATAGGGCACTTCCACTCATGGGGGTATAAATTGGGAAAATTAAAAATCAGCAAGACACAAGCACCCCAAAGTTTAGGGCTGCTCTGTTGACAAGGACCTCCACTTCATTCCACCTTCAATATCCCAGGAAAGAGAAAAATGGATAAAGAAGTTGTGGTCCTTATGTACAATGGAATATCACTCAGCCATGAAATCAATGTCATAAGGTTAGTAGCAGCATGATGAGTGGATTTAGGTACGACGATTCTAAGTGAAATAAGTCACACAGAAAAGGACACTTCTCATAAGGTATCACTGATAGAGGGAATGTAAAAACCGTTACACTTGAACTGAATTACAAAACAGAACAGAGTCACACATGCAGAAAACAGACTATGGCTGCTTAACGGGAAAGGTGAGGTGGGGTGATACATAAAACAAGGGTATCAAATTAGCTCAGATACCGTTCCATAAACCCAATATGTAGTAGACAAGACCTACTCCTTGCTCAGAGAACTGGACTCAACACGCCCTATTCACCGCACAAGAATATATCTGACTAGTAATAATCTTAAAACCTATGTATTGATATCTCTCTGTTAGTGTGTCAAGTGGGTGTAAAGCGGCATAAACACAGCAGTGAAAAGCAGCTAAACCCCATTATGAAAATAAATTACTTTGAAAAACCCATGAAACAACGACAGTGAAAGAGAGGGAAATTCTTACACAATGCGTTCAGGGGCTGTGATGCAACCTGGATTGACCATATCTAGACCCACAGCTGGATGAGACATAAGGGTGGACACTCTTGGGGCTGAGAGGTTTGGTGAGGTTGGGTGAGCAAACGCAGACCCTTTAAAGTAATACTGCGTGGTACCCATCGCATGGGTCCCAAATCTCCAGCTTCAAGGGTATCTTCCTACATCGAAAACATGCATGAGAAACCCAGAAGATAGTACACCGTGTGATGGGGAAAGGTTTCTAAAACGCACCTCATTTCTCATCTCCTTGTGCCCGGGTTCGCCATTCCAGCCGCTTTACTAGCAAGCTCCCTACTTGGAGCATCAGCACCTTTAACCTCCTGTTCCGTACAGGTTGCAATTTGTCCTGAGGATGAACGGGAAGACGGGGAACCAACGAGAGACTAGCTCTTGGTGTTGGGACAGGCACAGGTCACTCTATTTTCCCATCAGGAAGAAGAATTAACCACAGGCTCAGCCTGCCCCCCGGAACCAGAACAGGGCCTGAAGCCATCCTGCGCTTTTGCGGCCAGCCCCCAAAAAAGCGAGTTGTAAAATGGAGGTTCAGGGCACTGCAATTCACAAAACTGCAGAGTTATAAATGATAACTCTCGTCCACCAATATATTGAGGGAAGGCAAAGAAGAGGATTTGAAATCAAGGCAGAATTGCAGGAAACAGATTTCAGGAGGTAGATACGAATCGCCTTTAAAGCACATGAAAAGCGGCAAAACGTTGACAATGATGCCCTTGGCCTAAAAGGTCGTATGCGTTTTTTCCTGAATATATTCAGGAAAAAACGCATACGCCCTTTTTGGCCAACCAAGCAACCTGGAAAGGCAAATCAGCGCTACAGAGAAGTCTCGCTTCCCATCGGTCAAAAGGGCCATGCTGAAAAAAGTGTCAAAACCAGAAATGCAGGACAGGCCATGGAGAAATGGGAGCCTTGCTGCACTGATGGGCGGGATGTAAATTGCCAACAGCCACTCTGGAGAAGTGTACGGTGTGTCCTGAAACATCTGAAAAACACAGCTTAGAGAGCATAGGGCACTTCCACTCATGGGGGTATAAATTGGGAAAATGAAAAATCAGCAAGACACAAGCACCCCAAAGTTTAGGGCTGCTCTGTTGACAAGGACCTCCACTTCATTCCACCTTAAATATCCAAGGAAAGAGAAAAATGGATAAAGAAGTTGTGGTCCTTATGTACAATGGAATATCACTCAGCCATGAAATCAATGTCATAAGGTTAGTAGCAGCATGATGAGTGGATTTAGGTACGACGATTCTAAGTGAAATAAGTCACACAGAAAAGGACACTTCTCATAAGGTATCACTTTTAGAGGGAATGTAAAAACCGTTACACTTGAACTGAATTACAAAACAGAACAGAGTCACACATGCAGAAAACACACTATGGCTGCTTAACGGGAAAGGTGAGGTGGGGTGATACATAAAACAAGGGTATCAAATTAGCTCAGATACCGTTCCATAAACCCAATATGTAGTAGACAAGACCTACTCCTTGCTCAGAGAACTGGACTCAACACGCCCTATTCACCGCACAAGAATATATCTGACTAGTAATAATCTTAAAACCTATGTATTGATATCTCTCTGTTAGTGTGTCAAGTGGGTGTAAAGCGGCATAAACACAGCCGTGAAAAGCAGCTAAACCCCATTATGAAAATAAATTACTTTGAAAAACCCATGAAACAACGACAGTGAAAGAGATAGAAATTCTTACACAATGAGTTCAGGGGCTGTGATGCAACCTGGATTGACCATATCTAGACCCACAGCTGGATGAGACATAAGGGTGGACACTCTTGGGGCTGAGAGGTTTGGTGAGGTTGGGTGAGCAAACGCAGACCCTTTAAAGTAATACTGCGTGGTACCCATCGCATGGGTCCCAAATCTCCAGGTTCAAGGGCATCTTCCTACATCGAAAACATGCATGAGAAACCCAGAAGATGGTACACCGTGTGATAGGGAAAGGTTTCTAAAACGCACCTCATTTCTCATCTCCTTGTGCCCGGGTTCGCCATTCCAGCCGCTTTACTAGCAATCTCCCTACTTGGAGCATCAGCACCTTTAACCTCCTGTTCCGTACAGGTTGCAATTTGTCCTGAGGATGAACGGGAAGACGGGGAACCAACGAGAGACAAGCTCTTGGTGTCGGGACAGGCACAGGTCACTCTATTTTCCCATCAGGAAGAAGAATTAACCACAGGCTCAGCCTGCCCCCCGGAACCAGAACAGGGCCTGAAGCCATCCTGCGCTTTTGCGGCCAGCTCCCAAAAAAGCGAGTTGTAAAATGGAGGTTCAGGGCACTGCAATTCACAAACCTGCAGAGTTATAAATGATAACTCTCGTCCACCAATATATTGAGGGAAGGCAAAGAAGAGGATTTGAAATCAAGGCAGAATTGCAGGAAACAGATTTCAGGAGGTAGATACGAATCGCCTTTAAAGCACATGAAAAGCGGCAAAACGTTGACAATGATGCCCTTGGCCTAAAAGGTCGTATGCGTTTTTTCCTGAATATATTCAGGAAAAAACGCATACGCCCTTTTTGGCCAACCAAGCAACCTGGAAAGGCAAATCAGCGCTACAGAGAAGTCTCGCTTCCCATCGGTCAAAAGGGCCATGCTGAAAAAAGTGTCAAAACCAGAAATGCAGGACAGGCCATGGAGAAATGGGAGCCTTGCTGCACTGATGGGCGGGATGTAAATTGCCAACAGCCACTCTGGAGAAGTGTACGGTGTGTCCTGAAACATCTGAAAAACACAGCTTAGAGAGCATAGGGCACTTCCACTCATGGGGGTATAAATTGGGAAAATTAAAAATCAGCAAGACACAAGCACCCCAAAGTTTAGGGCTGCTCTGTTGACAAGGACCTCCACTTCATTCCACCTTCAATATCCCAGGAAAGAGAAAAATGGATAAAGAAGTTGTGGTCCTTATGTACAATGGAATATCACTCAGCCATGAAATCAATGTCATAAGGTTAGTAGCAGCATGATGAGTGGATTTAGGTACGACGATTCTAAGTGAAATAAGTCACACAGAAAAGGACACTTCTCATAAGGTATCACTGATAGAGGGAATGTAAAAACCGTTACACTTGAACTGAATTACAAAACAGAACAGAGTCACACATGCAGAAAACAGACTATGGCTGCTTAACGGGAAAGGTGAGGTGGGGTGATACATAAAACAAGGGTATCAAATTAGCTCAGATACCGTTCCATAAACCCAATATGTAGTAGACAAGACCTACTCCTTGCTCAGAGAACTGGACTCAACACGCCCTATTCACCGCACAAGAATATATCTGACTAGTAATAATCTTAAAACCTATGTATTGATATCTCTCTGTTAGTGTGTCAAGTGGGTGTAAAGCGGCATAAACACAGCAGTGAAAAGCAGCTAAACCCCATTATGAAAATAAATTACTTTGAAAAACCCATGAAACAACGACAGTGAAAGAGAGGGAAATTCTTACACAATGCGTTCAGGGGCTGTGATGCAACCTGGATTGACCATATCTAGACCCACAGCTGGATGAGACATAAGGGTGGACACTCTTGGGGCTGAGAGGTTTGGTGAGGTTGGGTGAGCAAACGCAGACCCTTTAAAGTAATACTGCGTGGTACCCATCGCATGGGTCCCAAATCTCCAGCTTCAAGGGTATCTTCCTACATCGAAAACATGCATGAGAAACCCAGAAGATAGTACACCGTGTGATGGGGAAAGGTTTCTAAAACGCACCTCATTTCTCATCTCCTTGTGCCCGGGTTCGCCATTCCAGCCGCTTTACTAGCAAGCTCCCTACTTGGAGCATCAGCACCTTTAACCTCCTGTTCCGTACAGGTTGCAATTTGTCCTGAGGATGAACGGGAAGACGGGGAACCAACGAGAGACTAGCTCTTGGTGTTGGGACAGGCACAGGTCACTCTATTTTCCCATCAGGAAGAAGAATTAACCACAGGCTCAGCCTGCCCCCCGGAACCAGAACAGGGCCTGAAGCCATCCTGCGCTTTTGCGGCCAGCCCCCAAAAAAGCGAGTTGTAAAATGGAGGTTCAGGGCACTGCAATTCACAAAACTGCAGAGTTATAAATGATAACTCTCGTCCACCAATATATTGAGGGAAGGCAAAGAAGAGGATTTGAAATCAAGGCAGAATTGCAGGAAACAGATTTCAGGAGGTAGATACGAATCGCCTTTAAAGCACATGAAAAGCGGCAAAACGTTGACAATGATGCCCTTGGCCTAAAAGGTCGTATGCGTTTTTTCCTGAATATATTCAGGAAAAAACGCATACGCCCTTTTTGGCCAACCAAGCAACCTGGAAAGGCAAATCAGCGCTACAGAGAAGTCTCGCTTCCCATCGGTCAAAAGGGCCATGCTGAAAAAAGTGTCAAAACCAGAAATGCAGGACAGGCCATGGAGAAATGGGAGCCTTGCTGCACTGATGGGCGGGATGTAAATTGCCAACAGCCACTCTGGAGAAGTGTACGGTGTGTCCTGAAACATCTGAAAAACACAGCTTAGAGAGCATAGGGCACTTCCACTCATGGGGGTATAAATTGGGAAAATGAAAAATCAGCAAGACACAAGCACCCCAAAGTTTAGGGCTGCTCTGTTGACAAGGACCTCCACTTCATTCCACCTTAAATATCCAAGGAAAGAGAAAAATGGATAAAGAAGTTGTGGTCCTTATGTACAATGGAATATCACTCAGCCATGAAATCAATGTCATAAGGTTAGTAGCAGCATGATGAGTGGATTTAGGTACGACGATTCTAAGTGAAATAAGTCACACAGAAAAGGACACTTCTCATAAGGTATCACTTTTAGAGGGAATGTAAAAACCGTTACACTTGAACTGAATTACAAAACAGAACAGAGTCACACATGCAGAAAACACACTATGGCTGCTTAACGGGAAAGGTGAGGTGGGGTGATACATAAAACAAGGGTATCAAATTAGCTCAGATACCGTTCCATAAACCCAATATGTAGTAGACAAGACCTACTCCTTGCTCAGAGAACTGGACTCAACACGCCCTATTCACCGCACAAGAATATATCTGACTAGTAATAATCTTAAAACCTATGTATTGATATCTCTCTGTTAGTGTGTCAAGTGGGTGTAAAGCGGCATAAACACAGCCGTGAAAAGCAGCTAAACCCCATTATGAAAATAAATTACTTTGAAAAACCCATGAAACAACGACAGTGAAAGAGATAGAAATTCTTACACAATGAGTTCAGGGGCTGTGATGCAACCTGGATTGACCATATCTAGACCCACAGCTGGATGAGACATAAGGGTGGACACTCTTGGGGCTGAGAGGTTTGGTGAGGTTGGGTGAGCAAACGCAGACCCTTTAAAGTAATACTGCGTGGTACCCATCGCATGGGTCCCAAATCTCCAGGTTCAAGGGCATCTTCCTACATCGAAAACATGCATGAGAAACCCAGAAGATGGTACACCGTGTGATGGGGAAAGGTTTCTAAAACGCACCTCATTTCTCATCTCCTTGTGCCCGGGTTCGCCATTCCAGCCGCTTTACTAGCAAGCTCCCTACTTGGAGCATCAGCACCTTTAACCTCCTGTTCCGTACAGGTTGCAATTTGTCCTGAGGATGAACGGGAAGACGGGGAACCAACGAGAGACAAGCTCTTGGTGTCGGGACAGGCACAGGTCACTCTATTTTCCCATCAGGAAGAAGAATTAACCACAGGCTCAGCCTGCCCCCCGGAACCAGAACAGGGCCTGAAGCCATCCTGCGCTTTTGCGGCCAGCTCCCAAAAAAGCGAGTTGTAAAATGGAGGTTCAGGGCACTGCAATTCACAAACCTGCAGAGTTATAAATGATAACTCTCGTCCACCAATATATTGAGGGAAGGCAAAGAAGAGGATTTGAAATCAAGGCAGAATTGCAGGAAACAGATTTCAGGAGGTAGATACGAATCGCCTTTAAAGCACATGAAAAGCGGCAAAACGTTGACAATGATGCCCTTGGCCTAAAAGGTCGTATGCGTTTTTTCCTGAATATATTCAGGAAAAAACGCATACGCCCTTTTTGGCCAACCAAGCAACCTGGAAAGGCAAATCAGCGCTACAGAGAAGTCTCGCTTCCCATCGGTCAAAAGGGCCATGCTGAAAAAAGTGTCAAAACCAGAAATGCAGGACAGGCCATGGAGAAATGGGAGCCTTGCTGCACTGATGGGCGGGATGTAAATTGCCAACAGCCACTCTGGAGAAGTGTACGGTGTGTCCTGAAACATCTGAAAAACACAGCTTAGAGAGCATAGGGCACTTCCACTCATGGGGGTATAAATTGGGAAAATGAAAAATCAGCAAGACACAAGCACCCCAAAGTTTAGGGCTGCTCTGTTGACAAGGACCTCCACTTCATTCCACCTTAAATATCCAAGGAAAGAGAAAAATGGATAAAGAAGTTGTGGTCCTTATGTACAATGGAATATCACTCAGCCATGAAATCAATGTCATAAGGTTAGTAGCAGCATGATGAGTGGATTTAGGTACGACGATTCTAAGTGAAATAAGTCACACAGAAAAGGACACTTCTCATAAGGTATCACTTTTAGAGGGAATGTAAAAACCGTTACACTTGAACTGAATTACAAAACAGAACAGAGTCACACATGCAGAAAACACACTATGGCTGCTTAACGGGAAAGGTGAGGTGGGGTGATACATAAAACAAGGGTATCAAATTAGCTCAGATACCGTTCCATAAACCCAATATGTAGTAGACAAGACCTACTCCTTGCTCAGAGAACTGGACTCAACACGCCCTATTCACCGCACAAGAATATATCTGACTAGTAATAATCTTAAAACCTATGTATTGATATCTCTCTGTTAGTGTGTCAAGTGGGTGTAAAGCGGCATAAACACAGCCGTGAAAAGCAGCTAAACCCCATTATGAAAATAAATTACTTTGAAAAACCCATGAAACAACGACAGTGAAAGAGATAGAAATTCTTACACAATGAGTTCAGGGGCTGTGATGCAACCTGGATTGACCATATCTAGACCCACAGCTGGATGAGACATAAGGGTGGACACTCTTGGGGCTGAGAGGTTTGGTGAGGTTGGGTGAGCAAACGCAGACCCTTTAAAGTAATACTGCGTGGTACCCATCGCATGGGTCCCAAATCTCCAGGTTCAAGGGCATCTTCCTACATCGAAAACATGCATGAGAAACCCAGAAGATGGTACACCGTGTGATGGGGAAAGGTTTCTAAAACGCACCTCATTTCTCATCTCCTTGTGCCCGGGTTCGCCATTCCAGCCGCTTTACTAGCAAGCTCCCTACTTGGAGCATCAGCACCTTTAACCTCCTGTTCCGTACAGGTTGCAATTTGTCCTGAGGATGAACGGGAAGACGGGGAACCAACGAGAGACAAGCTCTTGGTGTCGGGACAGGCACAGGTCACTCTATTTTCCCATCAGGAAGAAGAATTAACCACAGGCTCAGCCTGCCCCCCGGAACCAGAACAGGGCCTGAAGCCATCCTGCGCTTTTGCGGCCAGCTCCCAAAAAAGCGAGTTGTAAAATGGAGGTTCAGGGCACTGCAATTCACAAACCTGCAGAGTTATAAATGATAACTCTCGTCCACCAATATATTGAGGGAAGGCAAAGAAGAGGATTTGAAATCAAGGCAGAATTGCAGGAAACAGATTTCAGGAGGTAGATTCGAATCGCCTTTAAAGCACATGAAAAGCGGCAAAATGTTGACAATGATGCCCTTGGCCAAAAAGAGCGTATGCGTTTTTTCCTGAATATATTCAGGAAAAAACGCATACGCCCTTTTTGGCCAACCAAGCAACCTGGAAAGGCAAATCAGCGCTACAAAGAAGTCTCGCTTCCCATTGGTCAAAAGGGCCATGCTGAAAAAAGTGTCAAAACCAGAAATGCAGGACAGGCCACGGAGAAATGAGAGCCTTGCTACACTGATGGGCGGGATGTAAATTGCCAACAGCCACTCTGGAGAAGTGTACGGTGTGTCCTGAAACATCTGAAAAACACAGCTTAGAGAGCATAGGGCACTTCCACTCATGGGGGTATAAATTGGGAAAATGAAATATCAGCAAGACACAAGCACCCCAAAGTTGAGGGCTGCTCTGTTGACAAGGACCTCCACTTCATTCCACCTTCAATATCCCAGGAAAGAGAAAAATGGATAAAGAAGTTGTGGTCCTTATGTACAATGGAATATCACTCAGCCATGAAATCAATGTCATAAGGTTAGTAGCAGCATGATGAGTGGATTTAGGTACGACGATTCTAAGTGAAATAAGTCACACAGAAAAGGACACTTCTCATAAGGTATCACTGATAGAGGGAATGTAAAAACCGTTACACTTGAACTGAATTACAAAACAGAACAGAGTCACACATGCAGAAAACACACTATGGCTGCTTAACGGGAAAGGTGAGGTGGGGTGATACATAAAACAAGGGTATCAAATTAGCTCAGATACCGTTCCATAAACCCAATATGTAGTAGACAAGACCTACTCCTTGCTCAGAGAACTGGACTCAACACGCCCTATTCACCGCACAAGAATATATCTGACTAGTAATAATCTTAAAACCTATGTATTGATATCTCTCTGTTAGTGTGTCAAGTGGGTGTAAAGCGGCATAAACACAGCCGTGAAAAGCAGCTAAACCCCATTATGAAAATAAATTACTTTGAAAAACCCATGAAACAACGACAGTGAAAGAGATAGAAATTCTTACACAATGAGTTCAGGGGCTGTGATGCAACCTGGATTGACCATATCTAGACCCACAGCTGGATGAGACATAAGGGTGGACACTCTTGGGGCTGAGAGGTTTGGTGAGGTTGGGTGAGCAAACGCAGACCCTTTAAAGTAATACTGCGTGGTACCCATCGCATGGGTCCCAAATCTCCAGGTTCAAGGGCATCTTCCTACATCGAAAACATGCATGAGAAACCCAGAAGATGGTACACCGTGTGATAGGGAAAGGTTTCTAAAACGCACCTCATTTCTCATCTCCTTGTGCCCGGGTTCGCCATTCCAGCCGCTTTACTAGCAATCTCCCTACTTGGAGCATCAGCACCTTTAACCTCCTGTTCCGTACAGGTTGCAATTTGTCCTGAGGATGAACGGGAAGACGGGGAACCAACGAGAGACAAGCTCTTGGTGTCGGGACAGGCACAGGTCACTCTATTTTCCCATCAGGAAGAAGAATTAACCACAGGCTCAGCCTGCCCCCCGGAACCAGAACAGGGCCTGAAGCCATCCTGCGCTTTTGCGGCCAGCTCCCAAAAAAGCGAGTTGTAAAATGGAGGTTCAGGGCACTGCAATTCACAAACCTGCAGAGTTATAAATGATAACTCTCGTCCACCAATATATTGAGGGAAGGCAAAGAAGAGGATTTGAAATCAAGGCAGAATTGCAGGAAACAGATTTCAGGAGGTAGATACGAATCGCCTTTAAAGCACATGAAAAGCGGCAAAACGTTGACAATGATGCCCTTGGCCTAAAAGGTCGTATGCGTTTTTTCCTGAATATATTCAGGAAAAAACGCATACGCCCTTTTTGGCCAACCAAGCAACCTGGAAAGGCAAATCAGCGCTACAGAGAAGTCTCGCTTCCCATCGGTCAAAAGGGCCATGCTGAAAAAAGTGTCAAAACCAGAAATGCAGGACAGGCCATGGAGAAATGGGAGCCTTGCTGCACTGATGGGCGGGATGTAAATTGCCAACAGCCACTCTGGAGAAGTGTACGGTGTGTCCTGAAACATCTGAAAAACACAGCTTAGAGAGCATAGGGCACTTCCACTCATGGGGGTATAAATTGGGAAAATTAAAAATCAGCAAGACACAAGCACCCCAAAGTTTAGGGCTGCTCTGTTGACAAGGACCTCCACTTCATTCCACCTTCAATATCCCAGGAAAGAGAAAAATGGATAAAGAAGTTGTGGTCCTTATGTACAATGGAATATCACTCAGCCAGGAAATCAATGTCGTAAGGTTAGTAGCAGCATGATGAGTGGATTTAGGTACGACGATTCTAAGTGAAATAAGTCACACAGAAAAGGACACTTCTCATAAGGTATCACTGATAGAGGGAATGTAAAAACCGTTACACTTGAACTGAATTACAAAACAGAACAGAGTCACACATGCAGAAAACAGACTATGGCTGCTTAACGGGAAAGGTGAGGTGGGGTGATACATAAAACAAGGGTATCAAATTAGCTCAGATACCGTTCCATAAACCCAATATGTAGTAGACAAGACCTACTCCTTGCTCAGAGAACTGGACTCAACACGCCCTATTCACCGCACAAGAATATATCTGACTAGTAATAATCTTAAAACCTATGTATTGATATCTCTCTGTTAGTGTGTCAAGTGGGTGTAAAGCGGCATAAACACAGCAGTGAAAAGCAGCTAAACCCCATTATGAAAATAAATTACTTTGAAAAACCCATGAAACAACGACAGTGAAAGAGAGGGAAATTCTTACACAATGCGTTCAGGGGCTGTGATGCAACCTGGATTGACCATATCTAGACCCACAGCTGGATGAGACATAAGGGTGGACACTCTTGGGGCTGAGAGGTTTGGTGAGGTTGGGTGAGCAAACGCAGACCCTTTAAAGTAATACTGCGTGGTACCCATCGCATGGGTCCCAAATCTCCAGCTTCAAGGGTATCTTCCTACATCGAAAACATGCATGAGAAACCCAGAAGATAGTACACCGTGTGATGGGGAAAGGTTTCTAAAACGCACCTCATTTCTCATCTCCTTGTGCCCGGGTTCGCCATTCCAGCCGCTTTACTAGCAAGCTCCCTACTTGGAGCATCAGCACCTTTAACCTCCTGTTCCGTACAGGTTGCAATTTGTCCTGAGGATGAACGGGAAGACGGGGAACCAACGAGAGACTAGCTCTTGGTGTTGGGACAGGCACAGGTCACTCTATTTTCCCATCAGGAAGAAGAATTAACCACAGGCTCAGCCTGCCCCCCGGAACCAGAACAGGGCCTGAAGCCATCCTGCGCTTTTGCGGCCAGCCCCCAAAAAAGCGAGTTGTAAAATGGAGGTTCAGGGCACTGCAATTCACAAACCTGCAGAGTTATAAATGATAACTCTCGTCCACAAATATATTGAGGGAAGGCAAAGAAGAGGATTTGAAATCAAGGCAGAATTGCAGGAAACAGATTTCAGGAGGTAGATTCGAATCGCCTTTAAAGCACATGAAAAGCGGCAAAATGTTGACAATGATGCCCTTGGCCAAAAAGAGCGTATGCGTTTTTTCCTGAATATATTCAGGAAAAAACGCATACGCCCTTTTTGGCCAACCAAGCAACCTGGAAAGGCAAATCAGCGCTACAAAGAAGTCTCGCTTCCCATTGGTCAAAAGGGCCATGCTGAAAAAAGTGTCAAAACCAGAAATGCAGGACAGGCCACGGAGAAATGAGAGCCTTGCTACACTGATGGGCGGGATGTAAATTGCCAACAGCCACTCTGGAGAAGTGTACGGTGTGTCCTGAAACATCTGAAAAACACAGCTTAGAGAGCATAGGGCACTTCCACTCATGGGGGTATAAATTGGGAAAATGAAATATCAGCAAGACACAAGCACCCCAAAGTTGAGGGCTGCTCTGTTGACAAGGACCTCCACTTCATTCCACCTTAAATATCCCAGGAAAGAGAAAAATGGATAAAGAAGTTGTGGTCCTTATGTACAATGGAATATCACTCAGCCATGAAATCAATGTCATAAGGTTAGTAGCAGCATGATGAGTGGATTTAGGTACGACGATTCTAAGTGAAATAAGTCACACAGAAAAGGACACTTCTCATAAGGTATCACTGATAGAGGGAATGTAAAAACCGTTACACTTGAACTGAATTACAAAACAGAACAGAGTCACACATGCAGAAAACACACTATGGCTGCTTAACGGGAAAGGTGAGGTGGGGTGATACATAAAACAAGGGTATCAAATTAGCTCAGATACCGTTCCATAAACCCAATATGTAGTAGACAAGACCTACTCCTTGCTCAGAGAACTGGACTCAACACGCCCTATTCACCGCACAAGAATATATCTGACTAGTAATAATCTTAAAACCTATGTATTGATATCTCTCTGTTAGTGTGTCAAGTGGGTGTAAAGCGGCATAAACACAGCCGTGAAAAGCAGCTAAACCCCATTATGAAAATAAATTACTTTGAAAAACCCATGAAACAACGACAGTGAAAGAGATAGAAATTCTTACACAATGAGTTCAGGGGCTGTGATGCAACCTGGATTGACCATATCTAGACCCACAGCTGGATGAGACATAAGGGTGGACACTCTTGGGGCTGAGAGGTTTGGTGAGGTTGGGTGAGCAAACGCAGACCCTTTAAAGTAATACTGCGTGGTACCCATCGCATGGGTCCCAAATCTCCAGGTTCAAGGGCATCTTCCTACATCGAAAACATGCATGAGAAACCCAGAAGATGGTACACCGTGTGATAGGGAAAGGTTTCTAAAACGCACCTCATTTCTCATCTCCTTGTGCCCGGGTTCGCCATTCCAGCCGCTTTACTAGCAATCTCCCTACTTGGAGCATCAGCACCTTTAACCTCCTGTTCCGTACAGGTTGCAATTTGTCCTGAGGATGAACGGGAAGACGGGGAACCAACGAGAGACAAGCTCTTGGTGTCGGGACAGGCACAGGTCACTCTATTTTCCCATCAGGAAGAAGAATTAACCACAGGCTCAGCCTGCCCCCCGGAACCAGAACAGGGCCTGAAGCCATCCTGCGCTTTTGCGGCCAGCTCCCAAAAAAGCGAGTTGTAAAATGGAGGTTCAGGGCACTGCAATTCACAAACCTGCAGAGTTATAAATGATAACTCTCGTCCACCAATATATTGAGGGAAGGCAAAGAAGAGGATTTGAAATCAAGGCAGAATTGCAGGAAACAGATTTCAGGAGGTAGATACGAATCGCCTTTAAAGCACATGAAAAGCGGCAAAACGTTGACAATGATGCCCTTGGCCTAAAAGGTCGTATGCGTTTTTTCCTGAATATATTCAGGAAAAAACGCATACGCCCTTTTTGGCCAACCAAGCAACCTGGAAAGGCAAATCAGCGCTACAGAGAAGTCTCGCTTCCCATCGGTCAAAAGGGCCATGCTGAAAAAAGTGTCAAAACCAGAAATGCAGGACAGGCCATGGAGAAATGGGAGCCTTGCTGCACTGATGGGCGGGATGTAAATTGCCAACAGCCACTCTGGAGAAGTGTACGGTGTGTCCTGAAACATCTGAAAAACACAGCTTAGAGAGCATAGGGCACTTCCACTCATGGGGGTATAAATTGGGAAAATTAAAAATCAGCAAGACACAAGCACCCCAAAGTTTAGGGCTGCTCTGTTGACAAGGACCTCCACTTCATTCCACCTTCAATATCCCAGGAAAGAGAAAAATGGATAAAGAAGTTGTGGTCCTTATGTACAATGGAATATCACTCAGCCAGGAAATCAATGTCGTAAGGTTAGTAGCAGCATGATGAGTGGATTTAGGTACGACGATTCTAAGTGAAATAAGTCACACAGAAAAGGACACTTCTCATAAGGTATCACTGATAGAGGGAATGTAAAAACCGTTACACTTGAACTGAATTACAAAACAGAACAGAGTCACACATGCAGAAAACAGACTATGGCTGCTTAACGGGAAAGGTGAGGTGGGGTGATACATAAAACAAGGGTATCAAATTAGCTCAGATACCGTTCCATAAACCCAATATGTAGTAGACAAGACCTACTCCTTGCTCAGAGAACTGGACTCAACACGCCCTATTCACCGCACAAGAATATATCTGACTAGTAATAATCTTAAAACCTATGTATTGATATCTCTCTGTTAGTGTGTCAAGTGGGTGTAAAGCGGCATAAACACAGCAGTGAAAAGCAGCTAAACCCCATTATGAAAATAAATTACTTTGAAAAACCCATGAAACAACGACAGTGAAAGAGAGGGAAATTCTTACACAATGCGTTCAGGGGCTGTGATGCAACCTGGATTGACCATATCTAGACCCACAGCTGGATGAGACATAAGGGTGGACACTCTTGGGGCTGAGAGGTTTGGTGAGGTTGGGTGAGCAAACGCAGACCCTTTAAAGTAATACTGCGTGGTACCCATCGCATGGGTCCCAAATCTCCAGCTTCAAGGGTATCTTCCTACATCGAAAACATGCATGAGAAACCCAGAAGATAGTACACCGTGTGATGGGGAAAGGTTTCTAAAACGCACCTCATTTCTCATCTCCTTGTGCCCGGGTTCGCCATTCCAGCCGCTTTACTAGCAAGCTCCCTACTTGGAGCATCAGCACCTTTAACCTCCTGTTCCGTACAGGTTGCAATTTGTCCTGAGGATGAACGGGAAGACGGGGAACCAACGAGAGACTAGCTCTTGGTGTTGGGACAGGCACAGGTCACTCTATTTTCCCATCAGGAAGAAGAATTAACCACAGGCTCAGCCTGCCCCCCGGAACCAGAACAGGGCCTGAAGCCATCCTGCGCTTTTGCGGCCAGCCCCCAAAAAAGCGAGTTGTAAAATGGAGGTTCAGGGCACTGCAATTCACAAACCTGCAGAGTTATAAATGATAACTCTCGTCCACAAATATATTGAGGGAAGGCAAAGAAGAGGATTTGAAATCAAGGCAGAATTGCAGGAAACAGATTTCAGGAGGTAGATTCGAATCGCCTTTAAAGCACATGAAAAGCGGCAAAATGTTGACAATGATGCCCTTGGCCAAAAAGAGCGTATGCGTTTTTTCCTGAATATATTCAGGAAAAAACGCATACGCCCTTTTTGGCCAACCAAGCAACCTGGAAAGGCAAATCAGCGCTACAGAGAAGTCTCGCTTCCCATCGGTCAAAAGGGCCATGCTGAAAAAAGTGTCAAAACCAGAAATGCAGGACAGGCCATGGAGAAATGGGAGCCTTGCTGCACTGATGGGCGGGATGTAAATTGCCAACAGCCACTCTGGAGAAGTGTACGGTGTGTCCTGAAACATCTGAAAAACACAGCTTAGAGAGCATAGGGCACTTCCACTCATGGGGGTATAAATTGGGAAAATTAAAAATCAGCAAGACACAAGCACCCCAAAGTTTAGGGCTGCTCTGTTGACAAGGACCTCCACTTCATTCCACCTTCAATATCCCAGGAAAGAGAAAAATGGATAAAGAAGTTGTGGTCCTTATGTACAATGGAATATCACTCAGCCATGAAATCAATGTCATAAGGTTAGTAGCAGCATGATGAGTGGATTTAGGTACGACGATTCTAAGTGAAATAAGTCACACAGAAAAGGACACTTCTCATAAGGTATCACTGATAGAGGGAATGTAAAAACCGTTACACTTGAACTGAATTACAAAACAGAACAGAGTCACACATGCAGAAAACAGACTATGGCTGCTTAACGGGAAAGGTGAGGTGGGGTGATACATAAAACAAGGGTATCAAATTAGCTCAGATACCGTTCCATAAACCCAATATGTAGTAGACAAGACCTACTCCTTGCTCAGAGAACTGGACTCAACACGCCCTATTCACCGCACAAGAATATATCTGACTAGTAATAATCTTAAAACCTATGTATTGATATCTCTCTGTTAGTGTGTCAAGTGGGTGTAAAGCGGCATAAACACAGCAGTGAAAAGCAGCTAAACCCCATTATGAAAATAAATTACTTTGAAAAACCCATGAAACAACGACAGTGAAAGAGAGGGAAATTCTTACACAATGCGTTCAGGGGCTGTGATGCAACCTGGATTGACCATATCTAGACCCACAGCTGGATGAGACATAAGGGTGGACACTCTTGGGGCTGAGAGGTTTGGTGAGGTTGGGTGAGCAAACGCAGACCCTTTAAAGTAATACTGCGTGGTACCCATCGCATGGGTCCCAAATCTCCAGCTTCAAGGGTATCTTCCTACATCGAAAACATGCATGAGAAACCCAGAAGATAGTACACCGTGTGATGGGGAAAGGTTTCTAAAACGCACCTCATTTCTCATCTCCTTGTGCCCGGGTTCGCCATTCCAGCCGCTTTACTAGCAAGCTCCCTACTTGGAGCATCAGCACCTTTAACCTCCTGTTCCGTACAGGTTGCAATTTGTCCTGAGGATGAACGGGAAGACGGGGAACCAACGAGAGACTAGCTCTTGGTGTTGGGACAGGCACAGGTCACTCTATTTTCCCATCAGGAAGAAGAATTAACCACAGGCTCAGCCTGCCCCCCGGAACCAGAACAGGGCCTGAAGCCATCCTGCGCTTTTGCGGCCAGCCCCCAAAAAAGCGAGTTGTAAAATGGAGGTTCAGGGCACTGCAATTCACAAACCTGCAGAGTTATAAATGATAACTCTCGTCCACAAATATATTGAGGGAAGGCAAAGAAGAGGATTTGAAATCAAGGCAGAATTGCAGGAAACAGATTTCAGGAGGTAGATTCGAATCGCCTTTAAAGCACATGAAAAGCGGCAAAATGTTGACAATGATGCCCTTGGCCAAAAAGAGCGTATGCGTTTTTTCCTGAATATATTCAGGAAAAAACGCATACGCCCTTTTTGGCCAACCAAGCAACCTGGAAAGGCAAATCAGCGCTACAAAGAAGTCTCGCTTCCCATTGGTCAAAAGGGCCATGCTGAAAAAAGTGTCAAAACCAGAAATGCAGGACAGGCCACGGAGAAATGAGAGCCTTGCTACACTGATGGGCGGGATGTAAATTGCCAACAGCCACTCTGGAGAAGTGTACGGTGTGTCCTGAAACATCTGAAAAACACAGCTTAGAGAGCATAGGGCACTTCCACTCATGGGGGTATAAATTGGGAAAATGAAATATCAGCAAGACACAAG
Source organism: Balaenoptera borealis (assembly GCF_965194805.1). Classification (NCBI taxonomy): domain Eukaryota; kingdom Metazoa; phylum Chordata; class Mammalia; order Artiodactyla; family Balaenopteridae; genus Balaenoptera; species Balaenoptera borealis. The sequence goes on along the minus strand of NW_028123738.1, from coordinate 337,310 downwards.
CACCCCAAAGTTGAGGGCTGCTCTGTTGACAAGGACCTCCACTTCATTCCACCTTAAATATCCCAGGAAAGAGAAAAATGGATAAAGAAGTTGTGGTCCTTATGTACAATGGAATATCACTCAGCCATGAAATCAATGTCATAAGGTTAGTAGCAGCATGATGAGTGGATTTAGGTACGACGATTCTAAGTGAAATAAGTCACACAGAAAAGGACACTTCTCATAAGGTATCACTGATAGAGGGAATGTAAAAACCGTTACACTTGAACTGAATTACAAAACAGAACAGAGTCACACATGCAGAAAACACACTATGGCTGCTTAACGGGAAAGGTGAGGTGGGGTGATACATAAAACAAGGGTATCAAATTAGCTCAGATACCGTTCCATAAACCCAATATGTAGTAGACAAGACCTACTCCTTGCTCAGAGAACTGGACTCAACACGCCCTATTCACCGCACAAGAATATATCTGACTAGTAATAATCTTAAAACCTATGTATTGATATCTCTCTGTTAGTGTGTCAAGTGGGTGTAAAGCGGCATAAACACAGCCGTGAAAAGCAGCTAAACCCCATTATGAAAATAAATTACTTTGAAAAACCCATGAAACAACGACAGTGAAAGAGATAGAAATTCTTACACAATGAGTTCAGGGGCTGTGATGCAACCTGGATTGACCATATCTAGACCCACAGCTGGATGAGACATAAGGGTGGACACTCTTGGGGCTGAGAGGTTTGGTGAGGTTGGGTGAGCAAACGCAGACCCTTTAAAGTAATACTGCGTGGTACCCATCGCATGGGTCCCAAATCTCCAGGTTCAAGGGCATCTTCCTACATCGAAAACATGCATGAGAAACCCAGAAGATGGTACACCGTGTGATAGGGAAAGGTTTCTAAAACGCACCTCATTTCTCATCTCCTTGTGCCCGGGTTCGCCATTCCAGCCGCTTTACTAGCAATCTCCCTACTTGGAGCATCAGCACCTTTAACCTCCTGTTCCGTACAGGTTGCAATTTGTCCTGAGGATGAACGGGAAGACGGGGAACCAACGAGAGACAAGCTCTTGGTGTCGGGACAGGCACAGGTCACTCTATTTTCCCATCAGGAAGAAGAATTAACCACAGGCTCAGCCTGCCCCCCGGAACCAGAACAGGGCCTGAAGCCATCCTGCGCTTTTGCGGCCAGCTCCCAAAAAAGCGAGTTGTAAAATGGAGGTTCAGGGCACTGCAATTCACAAACCTGCAGAGTTATAAATGATAACTCTCGTCCACCAATATATTGAGGGAAGGCAAAGAAGAGGATTTGAAATCAAGGCAGAATTGCAGGAAACAGATTTCAGGAGGTAGATACGAATCGCCTTTAAAGCACATGAAAAGCGGCAAAACGTTGACAATGATGCCCTTGGCCTAAAAGGTCGTATGCGTTTTTTCCTGAATATATTCAGGAAAAAACGCATACGCCCTTTTTGGCCAACCAAGCAACCTGGAAAGGCAAATCAGCGCTACAGAGAAGTCTCGCTTCCCATCGGTCAAAAGGGCCATGCTGAAAAAAGTGTCAAAACCAGAAATGCAGGACAGGCCATGGAGAAATGGGAGCCTTGCTGCACTGATGGGCGGGATGTAAATTGCCAACAGCCACTCTGGAGAAGTGTACGGTGTGTCCTGAAACATCTGAAAAACACAGCTTAGAGAGCATAGGGCACTTCCACTCATGGGGGTATAAATTGGGAAAATTAAAAATCAGCAAGACACAAGCACCCCAAAGTTTAGGGCTGCTCTGTTGACAAGGACCTCCACTTCATTCCACCTTCAATATCCCAGGAAAGAGAAAAATGGATAAAGAAGTTGTGGTCCTTATGTACAATGGAATATCACTCAGCCAGGAAATCAATGTCGTAAGGTTAGTAGCAGCATGATGAGTGGATTTAGGTACGACGATTCTAAGTGAAATAAGTCACACAGAAAAGGACACTTCTCATAAGGTATCACTGATAGAGGGAATGTAAAAACCGTTACACTTGAACTGAATTACAAAACAGAACAGAGTCACACATGCAGAAAACAGACTATGGCTGCTTAACGGGAAAGGTGAGGTGGGGTGATACATAAAACAAGGGTATCAAATTAGCTCAGATACCGTTCCATAAACCCAATATGTAGTAGACAAGACCTACTCCTTGCTCAGAGAACTGGACTCAACACGCCCTATTCACCGCACAAGAATATATCTGACTAGTAATAATCTTAAAACCTATGTATTGATATCTCTCTGTTAGTGTGTCAAGTGGGTGTAAAGCGGCATAAACACAGCAGTGAAAAGCAGCTAAACCCCATTATGAAAATAAATTACTTTGAAAAACCCATGAAACAACGACAGTGAAAGAGAGGGAAATTCTTACACAATGCGTTCAGGGGCTGTGATGCAACCTGGATTGACCATATCTAGACCCACAGCTGGATGAGACATAAGGGTGGACACTCTTGGGGCTGAGAGGTTTGGTGAGGTTGGGTGAGCAAACGCAGACCCTTTAAAGTAATACTGCGTGGTACCCATCGCATGGGTCCCAAATCTCCAGCTTCAAGGGTATCTTCCTACATCGAAAACATGCATGAGAAACCCAGAAGATAGTACACCGTGTGATGGGGAAAGGTTTCTAAAACGCACCTCATTTCTCATCTCCTTGTGCCCGGGTTCGCCATTCCAGCCGCTTTACTAGCAAGCTCCCTACTTGGAGCATCAGCACCTTTAACCTCCTGTTCCGTACAGGTTGCAATTTGTCCTGAGGATGAACGGGAAGACGGGGAACCAACGAGAGACTAGCTCTTGGTGTTGGGACAGGCACAGGTCACTCTATTTTCCCATCAGGAAGAAGAATTAACCACAGGCTCAGCCTGCCCCCCGGAACCAGAACAGGGCCTGAAGCCATCCTGCGCTTTTGCGGCCAGCCCCCAAAAAAGCGAGTTGTAAAATGGAGGTTCAGGGCACTGCAATTCACAAACCTGCAGAGTTATAAATGATAACTCTCGTCCACAAATATATTGAGGGAAGGCAAAGAAGAGGATTTGAAATCAAGGCAGAATTGCAGGAAACAGATTTCAGGAGGTAGATTCGAATCGCCTTTAAAGCACATGAAAAGCGGCAAAATGTTGACAATGATGCCCTTGGCCAAAAAGAGCGTATGCGTTTTTTCCTGAATATATTCAGGAAAAAACGCATACGCCCTTTTTGGCCAACCAAGCAACCTGGAAAGGCAAATCAGCGCTACAAAGAAGTCTCGCTTCCCATTGGTCAAAAGGGCCATGCTGAAAAAAGTGTCAAAACCAGAAATGCAGGACAGGCCACGGAGAAATGAGAGCCTTGCTACACTGATGGGCGGGATGTAAATTGCCAACAGCCACTCTGGAGAAGTGTACGGTGTGTCCTGAAACATCTGAAAAACACAGCTTAGAGAGCATAGGGCACTTCCACTCATGGGGGTATAAATTGGGAAAATGAAATATCAGCAAGACACAAGCACCCCAAAGTTGAGGGCTGCTCTGTTGACAAGGACCTCCACTTCATTCCACCTTAAATATCCCAGGAAAGAGAAAAATGGATAAAGAAGTTGTGGTCCTTATGTACAATGGAATATCACTCAGCCATGAAATCAATGTCATAAGGTTAGTAGCAGCATGATGAGTGGATTTAGGTACGACGATTCTAAATGAAATAAGTCACACAGAAAAGGACACTTCTCATAAGGTATCACTTTTAGAGGGAATGTAAAAACCGTTACACTTGAACTGAATTACAAAACAGAACAGAGTCACACATGCAGAAAACAGACTATGGCTGATTAACGGGAAAGGTGAGGTGGGGTGATACATAAAACAAGGGTATCAAATTAGCTCAGATACCGTTCCATAAACCCAATATGTAGTAGACAAGACCTACTCCTTGCTCAGAGAACTGGACTCAACACGCCCTATTCACCGCACAAGAATATACCTTACTAGTAATAATCTTAAAACCTATGTATTGATATCTCTCTGTTAGTGTGTCAAGTGGGTGTAAAGCGGCATAAACACAGCAGTGAAAAGCAGCTAAACCCCATTATGAAAATAAATTACTTTGAAAAACCCATGAAACAACAACAGTGAAAGAGATAGAAATTCTTACACAATGAGTTCAGGGGCTGTGATGCAACCTGGATTGACCATATCTAGACCCACAGCTGGATGAGACATAAGGGTGGACACTCTTGGGGCTGAGAGGTTTGGTGAGGTTGGGTGAGCAAACGCAGACCCTTTAAAGTAATACTGCATGGTACCCATCGCATGGGTCCCAAATCTCCAGGTTCAAGGGCATCTTCCTACATCGAAAACATGCATGAGAAACCCAGAAGATGGTACACCGTGTGATAGGGAAAGGTTTCTAAAACGCACCTCATTTCTCATCTCCTTGTGCCCGGGTTCGCCATTCCAGACGCTTTACTAGCAATCTCCCTACTTGGAGCATCAGCACCTTTAACCTCCTGTTCCGTACAGGTTGCAATTTGTCCTGAGGATGAACGGGAAGACGGGGAACCAACGAGAGACAAGCTCTTGGTGTCGGGACAGGCACAGGTCACTCTATTTTCCCATCAGGAAGAAGAATTAACCACAGGCTCAGCCTGCCCCCCGGAACCAGAACAGGGCCTGAAGCCATCCTGCGCTTTTGCGGCCAGCTCCCAAAAAAGCGAGTTGTAAAATGGAGGTTCAGGGCACTGCAATTCACAAACCTGCAGAGTTATAAATGATAACTCTCGTCCACCAATATATTGAGGGAAGGCAAAGAAGAGGATTTGAAATCAAGGCAGAATTGCAGGAAACAGATTTCAGGAGGTAGATACGAATCGCCTTTAAAGCACATGAAAAGCGGCAAAACGTTGACAATGATGCCCTTGGCCTAAAAGGGCGTATGCGTTTTTTCCTGAATATATTCAGGAAAAAACGCATACGCCCTTTTTGGCCAACCAAGCAACCTGGAAAGGCAAATCAGCGCTACAGAGAAGTCTCGCTTCCCATCGGTCAAAAGGGCCATGCTGAAAAAAGTGTCAAAACCAGAAATGCAGGACAGGCCATGGAGAAATGGGAGCCTTGCTACACTGATGGGCGGGATGTAAATTGCCAACAGCCACTCTGGAGAAGTGTACGGTGTGTCCTGAAACATCTGAAAAACACAGCTTAGAGAGCATAGGGCACTTCCACTCATGGGGGTATAAATTGGGAAAATGAAAAATCAGCAAGACACAAGCACCCCAAAGTTGAGGGCTGCTCTGTTGACAAGGACCTCCACTTCATTCCACCTTCAATATCCCAGGAAAGAGAAAAATGGATAAAGAAGTTGTGGTCCTTATGTACAATGGAATATCACTCAGCCATGAAATCAATGTCATAAGGTTAGTAGCAGCATGATGAGTGGATTTAGGTACGACGATTCTAAGTGAAATAAGTCACACAGAAAAGGACACTTCTCATAAGGTATCACTGATAGAGGGAATGTAAAAACCGTTACACTTGAACTGAATTACAAAACAGAACAGAGTCACACATGCAGAAAACACACTATGGCTGCTTAACGGGAAAGGTGAGGTGGGGTGATACATAAAACAAGGGTATCAAATTAGCTCAGATACCGTTCCATAAACCCAATATGTAGTAGACAAGACCTACTCCTTGCTCAGAGAACTGGACTCAACACGCCCTATTCACCGCACAAGAATATATCTGACTAGTAATAATCTTAAAACCTATGTATTGATATCTCTCTGTTAGTGTGTCAAGTGGGTGTAAAGCGGCATAAACACAGCCGTGAAAAGCAGCTAAACCCCATTATGAAAATAAATTACTTTGAAAAACCCATGAAACAACGACAGTGAAAGAGATGGAAATTCTTACACAATGAGTTCAGGGGCTGTGATGCAACCTGGATTGACCATATCTAGACCCACAGCTGGATGAGACATAAGGGTGGACACTCTTGGGGCTGAGAGGTTTGGTGAGGTTGGGTGAGCAAACGCAGACCCTTTAAAGTAATACTGCGTGGTACCCATCGCATGGGTCCCAAATCTCCAGGTTCAAGGGCATCTTCCTACATCGAAAACATGCATGAGAAACCCAGAAGATGGTACACCGTGTGATAGGGAAAGGTTTCTAAAACGCACCTCATTTCTCATCTCCTTGTGCCCGGGTTCGCCATTCCAGCCGCTTTACTAGCAATCTCCCTACTTGGAGCATCAGCACCTTTAACCTCCTGTTCCGTACAGGTTGCAATTTGTCCTGAGGATGAACGGGAAGACGGGGAACCAACGAGAGACAAGCTCTTGGTGTCGGGACAGGCACAGGTCACTCTATTTTCCCGTCAGGAAGAAGAATTAACCTCAGGCTCAGCCTGCCCCCCGGAACCAGAACAGGGCCTGAAGCCATCCTGCGCTTTTGCAGCCAGCTCCCAAAAAAGCGAGTTGTAAAATGGAGGTTCAGGGCACTGCAATTCACAAACCTGCAGAGTTATAAATGATAACTCTCGTCCACCAATATATTGAGGGAAGGCAAAGAAGAGGATTTGAAATCAAGGCAGAATTGCACGAAACAGATTTCAGGAGGTAGATACGAATCGCCTTTAAAGCACATGAAAAGCGGCAAAACGTTGACAATGATGCCCTTGGCCAAAAAGGGCGTATGCGTTTTTTCCTGAATATATTCAGGAAAAAACGCATACGCCCTTTTTGGCCAACCAAGCAACCTGGAAAGGCAAATCAGCGCTACAGAGAAGTCTCGCTTCCCATCGGTCAAAAGGGCCATGCTGAAAAAAGTGTCAAAACCAGAAATGCAGGACAGGCCATGGAGAAATGGGAGCCTTGCTGCACTGATGGGCGGGATGTAAATTGCCAACAGCCACTCTGGAGAAGTGTACGGTGTGTCCTGAAACATCTGAAAAACACAGCTTAGAGAGCATAGGGCACTTCCACTCATGGGGGTATAAATTGGGAAAATTAAAAATCAGCAAGACACAAGCACCCCAAAGTTGAGGGCTGCTCTGTTGACAAGGACCTCCACTTCATTCCACCTTAAATATCCCAGGAAAGAGAAAAATGGATAAAGAAGTTGTGGTCCTTATGTACAATGGAATATCACTCAGCCATGAAATCAATGTCATAAGGTTAGTAGCAGCATGATGAGTGGATTTAGGTACGACGATTCTAAGTGAAATAAGTCACACAGAAAAGGACACTTCTCATAAGGTATCACTGATAGAGGGAATGTAAAAACCGTTACACTTGAACTGAATTACAAAACAGAACAGAGTCACACATGCAGAAAACACACTCTGGCTGCTTAACGGGAAAGGTGAGGTGGGGTGATACATGAAACAAGGGTATCAAATTAGCTCAGATACCGTTCCATAAACCCAATATGTAGTAGACAAGACCTACTCCTTGCTCAGAGAACTGGACTCAACACGCCCTATTCACCGCACAAGAATATATCTGACTAGTAATAATCTTAAAACCTATGTATTGATATCTCTCTGTTAGTGTGTCAAGTGGGTGTAAAGCGGCATAAACACAGCCGTGAAAAGCAGCTAAACCCCATTATGAAAATAAATTACTTTGAAAAACCCATGAAACAACGACAGTGAAAGAGATAGAAATTCTTACACAATGAGTTCAGGGGCTGTGATGCAACCTGGATTGACCATATCTAGACCCACAGCAGGATGAGACATAAGGGTGGACACTCTTGGGGCTGAGAGGTTTGGTGAGGTTGGGTGAGCAAACGCAGACCCTTTAAAGTAATACTGCGTGGTACCCATCGCATGGGTCCCAAATCTCCAGGTTCAAGGGCATCTTCCTACATCGAAAACATGCATGAGAAACCCAGAAGATGGTACACCGTGTGATGGGGAAAGGTTTCTAAAACGCACCTCATTTCTCATCTCCTTGTGCCCGGGTTCGCCATTCCAGCCGCTTTACTAGCAATCTCCCTACTTGGAGCATCAGCACCTTTAACCTCCTGTTCCGTATAGTTGCAATTTGTCCTGAGGATGAACGGGAAGACGGGGAACCAACGAGAGACTAGCTCTTGGTGTCGGGACAGGCACAGGTCACTCTATTTTCCCATCAGGAAGAAGAATTAACCACATGCTCAGCCTGCCCCCCGGAACCAGAACAGGGCCTGAAGCCATCCTGCACTTTTGCGGCCAGCTCCCAAAAAAGCGAGTTGTAAAATGGAGGTTCAGGGCACTGCAATTCACAAACCTGCAGAGTTATAAATGATAACTCTCGTCCACAAATATATTGAGGGAAGGCAAAGAAGAGGATTTTAAATCAAGGCAGAATTGCAGGAAACAGATTTCAGGAGGTAGATTCGAATCGCCTTTAAAGCACATGAAAAGCGGCAAAATGTTGACAATGATGCCCTTGGCCAAAAAGGGCGTATGCGTTTTTTCCTGAATATATTCAGGAAAAAACGCATACGCCCTTTTTGACCAACCAAGCAACCTGGAAAGGCAAATCAGCGCTACAAAGAAGTCTCACTTCCCATCGGTCAAAAGGGCCATGCTGAAAAATGTGTCAAAACCAGAAATGCAGGAGAGGCCATGGAGAAATGAGAGCCTTGCTACACTGATGGGCGGGATGTAAATTGCCAACAGCCACTCTGGAGAAGTGTACGGTGTGTCCTGAAACATCTGAAAAACACAGCTTAGAGAGCATAGGGCACTTCCACTCATGGGGGTATAAATTGGGAAAATGAAAAATCAGCAAGACACAAGCACCCCAAAGTTTAGGGCTGCTCTGTTGACAAGGACCTCCACTTCATTCCACCTTAAATATCCAAGGAAAGAGAAAAATGGATAAAGAAGTTGTGGTCCTTATGTACAATGGAATATCACTCAGCCATGAAATCAATGTCATAAGGTTAGTAGCAGCATGATGAGTGGATTTAGGTACGATGATTCTAAGTGAAATAAGTCACACAGAAAAGGACACTTCTCACAAGGTATCACTTTTAGAGGGAATGTAAAAACCGTTACACTTGAACTGAATTACAAAACAGAACAGAGTCACACATGCAGAAAACAGACAATGGCTGCTTAACGGGAAAGGTGAGGTGGGGTGATACATAAACCAAGGGTATCAAATTAGCTCAGATACCGTTCCATAAACCCAATATGTAGTAGACAAGACCTACTCCTTGCTCAGAGAACTGGACTCAAGACGCCCTATTCACCGCACAAGAATATATCTGACTAGTAATAATCTTAAAACCTATGTATTGATATCTCTCTGTTAGTGTGTCAAGTGGGTGTAAAGCGGCATAAACACAGCCGTGAAAAGCAGCTAAACCCCATTATGAAAATAAATTACTTTGAAAAACCCATGAAACAACGACAGTGAAAGAGATGGAAATTCTTACACAATGAGTTCAGGGGCTGTGATGCAACCTGGATTGACCATATCTAGACCCACAGCTGGATGAGACATAAGGGTGGACACTCTTGGGGCTGAGAGGTTTGGTGAGGTTGGGTGAACAAACGCAGACCCTTTAAAGTAATACTGCGTGGTACCCATCGCATGGGTCCAAAATCTCCAGCTTCAAGGGCATCTTCCTACATCAAAAACATGCATGAGAAACCCAGAAGATGGTACACCGTGTGATGGGGAAAGGTTTCTAAAATGCACCTCATTTCTCATCTCCTTGTGCCCGGGTTCGCCATTCCAGCCGCTTTACTAGCAATCTCCCTACTTGGAGCATCAGCACCTTTAACCTCCTGTTCCGTACAGGTTGCAATTTGTCCTGAGGATGAACGGGAAGACGGGGAACCAACGAGAGACTAGCTCTTGGTGTCGGGACAGGCACAGGTCACTCTATTTTCCCATCAGGAAGAAGAATTAACCACAGGCTCAGCCTGCCCCCCGGAACCAGAACAGGGCCTGAAGCCATCCTGTGCTTTTGCGGCCAGCTCCCAAAAAAGCGAGTTGTAAAATGGAGGTTCAGGGCACTGCAATTCACAAACTTGCAGAGTTATAAATGATAACTCTCGTCCACCAATATATTGAGGGAAGGCAAAGAAGAGGATTTGAAATCAAGACAGAATTGCACGAAACAGATTTCAGGAGGTAGATACGAATCGCCTTTAAAGCACATGAAAAGCGGCAAAACGTTGACAATGATGCCCTTGGCCAAAAAGGGCGTATGCGTTTTTTCCTGAATATATTCAGGAAAAAACGCATACGCCCTTTTTGGCCAACCAAGCAACCTGGAAAGGCAAATCAGCGCTACAGAGAAGTCTCGCTTCCCATCGGTCAAAAGGGCCATGCTGAAAAAAGTGTCAAAACCAGAAATGCAGGACAGGCCATGGAGAAATGGGACCCTTGCTACACTGATGGGCGGGATGTAAATTGCCAACAGCCACTCTGGAGAAGTGTACGGTGTGTCCTGAAACATCTGAAAAACACAGCTTAGAGAGCATAGGGCACTTCCACTCATGGGGGTATAAATTGGGAAAATGAAAAATCAGCAAGACACAAGCACCCCAAAGTTGAGGGCTGCTCTGTTGACAAGGACCTCCACTTCATTCCACCTTAAATATCCCAGGAAAGAGAAAAATGGATAAAGAAGTTGTGGTCCTTATGTACAATGGAATATCACTCAGCCATGAAATCAATGTCATAAGGTTAGTAGCAGCATGATGAGTGGATTTAGGTACGACGATTCTAAGTGAAATAAGTCACACAGAAAAGGACACTTCTCATAAGGTATCACTGATAGAGGGAATGTAAAAACCGTTACACTTGAACTGAATTACAAAACAGAACAGAGTCACACATGCAGAAAACACACTCTGGCTGCTTAACGGGAAAGGTGAGGTGGGGTGATACATGAAACAAGGGTATCAAATTAGCTCAGATACCGTTCCATAAACCCAATATGTAGTAGACAAGACCTACTCCTTGCTCAGAGAACTGGACTCAACACGCCCTATTCACCGCACAAGAATATATCTGACTAGTAATAATCTTAAAACCTATGTATTGATATCTCTCTGTTAGTGTGTCAAGTGGGTGTAAAGCGGCATAAACACAGCAGTGAAAAGCAGCTAAACCCCATTATGAAAATAAATTACTTTGAAAAACCCATGAAACAACGACAGTGAAAGAGATAGAAATTCTTACACAATGAGTTCAGGGGCTGTGATGCAACCTGGATTGACCATATCTAGACCCACAGCTGGATGAGACATAAGGGTGGACACTCTTGGGGCTGAGAGGTTTGGTGAGGTTGGGTGAGCAAACGCAGACCCTTTAAAGTAATACTGCGTGGTACCCATCGCATGGGTCCCAAATCTCCAGGTTCAAGGGCATCTTCCTACATCGAAAACATGCATGAGAAACCCAGAAGATGGTACACCGTGTGATGGGGAAAGGTTTCTAAAACGCACCTCATTTCTCATCTCCTTGTGCCTGGGTTCGCCATTCCAGCCGCTTTACTAGCAATCTCCCTACTTGGAGCATCAGCACCTTTAACCTCCTGTTCCGTATAGTTGCAATTTGTCCTGAGGATGAACGGGAAGACGGGGAACCAACGAGAGACTAGCTCTTGGTGTCGGGACAGGCACAGGTCACTCTATTTTCCCATCAGGAAGAAGAATTAACCACATGCTCAGCCTGCCACCCGGAACCAGAACAGGGCCTGAAGCCATCCTGCACTTTTGCGGCCAGCTCCCAAAAAAGCGAGTTGTAAAATGGAGGTTCAGGGCACTGCAATTCACAAACCTGCAGAGTTATAAATGATAACTCTCGTCCACAAATATATTGAGGGAAGGCAAAGAAGAGGATTTTAATTCAAGGCAGAATTGCAGGAAACAGATTTCAGGAGGTAGATTCGAATCGCCTTTAAAGCACATGAAAAGCGGCAAAATGTTGACAATGATGCCCTTGGGCAAAAAGGGCGTATGCGTTTTTTCCTGAATATATTCAGGAAAAAACGCATACGCCCTTTTTGACCAACCAAGCAACCTGGAAAGGCAAATCAGCGCTACAAAGAAGTCTCACTTCCCATCGGTCAAAAGGGCCATGCTGAAAAATGTGTCAAAACCAGAAATGCAGGACAGGCCATGGAGAAATGAGAGCCTTGCTACACTGATGGGCGGGATGTAAATTGCCAACAGCCACTCTGGAGAAGTGTACGGTGTGTCCTGAAACATCTGAAAAACACAGCTTAGAGAGCATAGGGCACTTCCACTCATGGGGGTATAAATTGGGAAAATGAAAAATCAGCAAGACACAAGCACCCCAAAGTTTAGGGCTGCTCTGTTGACAAGGACCTCCACTTCATTCCACCTTAAATATCCAAGGAAAGAGAAAAATGGATAAAGAAGTTGTGGTCCTTATGTACAATGGAATATCACTCAGCCATGAAATCAATGTCATAAGGTTAGTAGCAGCATGATGAGTGGATTTAGGTACGATGATTCTAAGTGAAATAAGTCACACAGAAAAGGACACTTCTCATAAGGTATCACTTTTAGAGGGAATGTAAAAACCGTTACACTTGAACTGAATTACAAAACAGAACAGAGTCACACATGCAGAAAACAGACAATGGCTGCTTAACGGGAAAGGTGAGGTGGGGTGATACATAAACCAAGGGTATCAAATTAGCTCAGATACCGTTCCATAAACCCAATATGTAGTAGACAAGACCTACTCCTTGCTCAGAGAACTGGACTCAAGACGCCCTATTCACCGCACAAGAATATATCTGACTAGTAATAATCTTAAAACCTATGTATTGATATCTCTCTGTTAGTGTGTCAAGTGGGTGTAAAGCGGCATAAACACAGCCGTGAAAAGCAGCTAAACCCCATTATGAAAATAAATTACTTTGAAAAACCCATGAAACAACGACAGTGAAAGAGATGGAAATTCTTACACAATGAGTTCAGGGGCTGTGATGCAACCTGGATTGACCATATCTAGACCCACAGCTGGATGAGACATAAGGGTGGACACTCTTGGGGCTGAGAGGTTTGGTGAGGTTGGGTGAACAAACGCAGACCCTTTAAAGTAATACTGCGTGGTACCCATCGCATGGGTCCCAAATCTCCAGCTTCAAGGGCATCTTCCTACATCGAAAACATGCATGAGAAACCCAGAAGATGGTACACCGTGTGATGGGGAAAGGTTTCTAAAATGCACCTCATTTCTCATCTCCTTGTGCCCGGGTTCGCCATTCCAGCCGCTTTACTAGCAATCTCCCTACTTGGAGCATCAGCACCTTTAACCTCCTGTTCCGTACAGGTTGCAATTTGTCCTGAGGATGAACGGGAAGACGGGGAACCAACGAGAGACTAGCTCTTGGTGTCGGGACAGGCACAGGTCACTCTATTTTCCCATCAGGAAGAAGAATTAACCACAGGCTCAGCCTGCCCCCCGGAACCAGAACAGGGCCTGAAGCCATCCTGTGCTTTTGCGGCCAGCTCCCAAAAAAGCGAGTTGTAAAATGGAGGTTCAGGGCACTGCAATTCACAAACTTGCAGAGTTATAAATGATAACTCTCGTCCACCAATATATTGAGGGAAGGCAAAGAAGAGGATTTGAAATCAAGACAGAATTGCACGAAACAGATTTCAGGAGGTAGATACGAATCGCCTTTAAAGCACATGAAAAGCGGCAAAACGTTGACAATGATGCCCTTGGCCAAAAAGGGCGTATGCGTTTTTTCCTGAATATATTCAGGAAAAAACGCATACGCCCTTTTTGGCCAACCAAGCAACCTGGAAAGGCAAATCAGCGCTACAGAGAAGTCTCGCTTCCCATCGGTCAAAAGGGCCATGCTCAAAAAAGTGTCAAAACCAGAAATGCAGGACAGGCCATGGAGAAATGGGACCCTTGCTACACTGATGGGCGGGATGTAAATTGCCAACAGCCACTCTGGAGAAGTGTACGGTGTGTCCTGAAACATCTGAAAAACACAGCTTAGAGAGCATAGGGCACTTCCACTCATGGGGGTATAAATTGGGAAAATGAAAAATCAGCAAGACACAAGCACCCCAAAGTTGAGGGCTGCTCTGTTGACAAGGACCTCCACTTCATTCCACCTTAAATATCCCAGGAAAGAGAAAAATGGATAAAGAAGTTGTGGTCCTTATGTACAATGGAATATCACTCAGCCATGAAATCAATGTCATAAGGTTAGTAGCAGCATGATGAGTGGATTTAGGTACGACGATTCTAAGTGAAATAAGTCACACAGAAAAGGACACTTCTCATAAGGTATCACTGATAGAGGGAATGTAAAAACCGTTACACTTGAACTGAATTACAAAACAGAACAGAGTCACACATGCAGAAAACACACTATGGCTGCTTAACGGGAAAGGTGAGGTGGGGTGATACATAAAACAAGGGTATCAAATTAGCTCAGATACCGTTCCATAAACCCAATATGTAGTATACAAGACCTACTCCTTGCTCAGAGAACTGGACTCAACACGCCCTATTCACTGCACAAGAATATATCTGACTAGTAATAATCTTAAAACCTATGTATTGATATCTCTCTGTTAGTGTGTCAAGTGGGTGTAAAGCGGCATAAACACAGCCGTGAAAAGCAGCTAAACCCCATTATGAAAATAAATTACTTTGAAAAACCCATGAAACAACGACAGTGAAAGAGATAGAAATTCTTACACAATGAGTTCAGGGGCTGTGATGCAACCTGGATTGACCATATCTAGACCCACAGCTGGATGAGACATAAGGGTGGACACTCTTGGGGCTGAGAGGTTTGGTGAGGTTGGGTGAGCAAACGCAGACCCTTTAAAGTAATACTGCGTGGTACCCATCGCATGGGTCCCAAATCTCCAGGTTCAAGGGCATCTTCCTACATCGAAAACATGCATGAGAAACCCAGAAGATGGTACACCGTGTGATGGGGAAAAGTTTCTAAAATGCACCTCATTTCTCATCTCCTTGTGCCCGGGTTCGCCATTCCAGCCGCTTTACTAGCAATCTCCCTACTTGGAGCATCAGCACCTTTAACCTCCTGTTCCGTACAGGTTGCAATTTGTCCTGAGGATGAACGGGAAGACGGGGAACCAACGAGAGACTAGCTCTTGGTGTCGGGACAGGCACAGGTCACTCTATTTTCCCATCAGGAAGAAGAATTAACCACATGCTCAGCCTGCCCCCCGGAACCAGAACAGGGCCTGAAGCCATCCTGCACTTTTGCGGCCAGCTCCCAAAAAAGCGAGTTGTAAAATGGAGGTTCAGGGCACTGCAATTCACAAACCTGCAGAGTTATAAATGATAACTCTCGTCCACAAATATATTGAGGGAAGGCAAAGAAGAGGATTTTAAATCAAGGCAGAATTGCAGGAAACAGATTTCAGGAGGTAGATTCGAATCGCCTTTAAAGCACATGAAAAGCGGCAAAATGTTGACAATGATGCCCTTGGCCAAAAAGGGCGTATGCGTTTTTTCCTGAATATATTCAGGAAAAAACGCATACGCCCTTTTTGGCCAACCAAGCAACCTGGAAAGGCAAATCAGCGCTACAAAGAAGTCTCACTTCCCATCGGTCAAAAGGGCCATGCTGAAAAATGTGTCAAAACCAGAAATGCAGGACAGGCCATGGAGAAATGAGAGCCTTGCTACACTGATGGGCGGGATGTAAATTGCCAACAGCCACTCTGGAGAAGTGTACGGTGTGTCCTGAAACATCTGAAAAACACAGCTTAGAGAGCATAGGGCACTTCCACTCATGGGGGTATAAATTGGGAAAATTAAAAATCAGCAAGACACAAGCACCCCAAAGTTGAGGGCTGCTCTGTTGACAAGGACCTCCACTTCATTCCACCTTAAATATCCCAGGAAAGAGAAAAATGGATAAAGAAGTTGTGGTCCTTATGTACAATGGAATATCACTCAGCCATGAAATCAATGTCATAAGGTTAGTAGCAGCATGATGAGTGGATTTAGGTACGACGATTCTAAGTGAAATAAGTCACACAGAAAAGGACACTTCTCATAAGGTATCACTGATAGAGGGAATGTAAAAACCGTTACACTTGAACTGAATTACAAAACAGAACAGAGTCACACATGCAGAAAACACACTATGGCTGCTTAACGGGAAAGGTGAGGTGGGGTGATACATAAAACAAGGGTATCAAATTAGCTCAGATACCGTTCCATAAACCCAATATGTAGTAGACAAGACCTACTCCTTGCTCAGAGAACTGGACTCAACACGCCCTATTCACCGCACAAGAATATATCTGACTAGTAATAATCTTAAAACCTATGTATTGATATCTCTCTGTTAGTGTGTCAAGTGGGTGTAAAGCGGCATAAACACAGCCGTGAAAAGCAGCTAAACCCCATTATGAAAATAAATTACTTTGAAAAACCCATGAAACAACGACAGTGAAAGAGATAGAAATTCTTACACAATGAGTTCAGGGGCTGTGATGCAACCTGGATTGACCATATCTAGACCCACAGCTGGATGAGACATAAGGGTGGACACTCTTGGGGCTGAGAGGTTTGGTGAGGTTGGGTGAGCAAACGCAGACCCTTTAAAGTAATACTGCGTGGTACCCATCGCATGGGTCCCAAATCTCCAGGTTCAAGGGCATCTTCCTACATCGAAAACATGCATGAGAAACCCAGAAGATGGTACACCGTGTGATGGGGAAAGGTTTCTAAAACGCACCTCATTTCTCATCTCCTTGTGCCCGGGTTTGCCATTCCAGCCGCTTTACTAGCAATCTCCCTACTTGGAGCATCAGCACCTTTAACCTCCTGTTCCGTACAGGTTGCAATTTGTCCTGAGGATGAATGGGAAGACGGGGAACCAACGAGAGACTAGCTCTTGGTGTCGGGACAGGCACAGGTCACTCTATTTTCCCATCAGGAAGAAGAATTAACCACAGGCTCAGCCAGCCCCCCGGAACCAAAACAGGGCCTGAAGCCATCCTGCACTTTTGCGGCCAGCTCCCAAAAAAGCGAGTTGTAAAATGGAGGTTCAGGGCACTGCAATTCACAAACCTGCAGAGTTATAAATGATAACTCTCGTTCACAAATATATTGAGGGAAGGCAAAGAAGAGGATTTTAAATCAAGGCAGAATTGCAGGAAACAGATTTCAGGAGGTAGATTCGAATCGCCTTTAAAGCACATGAAAAGCGGCAAAATGTTGACAATGATGCCCTTGGCCAAAAAGGGCGTATGCGTTTTTTCCTGAATATATTCAGGAAAAAACGCATACGCCCTTTTTGGCCAACCAAGCAACCTGGAAAGGCAAATCAACGCCACAAAGAAGTCTCACTTCCCATCGGTCAAAAGGGCCATGCTGAAAAAAGTGTCAAAACCAGAAATGCAGGACAGGCCATGGAGAAATGAGAGCCTTGCTACACTGATGGGCGGGATGTAAATTGCCAACAGCCACTCTGGAGAAGTGTACGGTGTGTCCTGAAACATCTGAAAAACACAGCTTAGAGAGCATAGGGCACTTCCACTCATGGGGGTATAAATTGGGAAAATGAAAAATCAGCAAGACACAAGCACCCCAAAGTTGAGGGCTGCTCTGTTGACAAGGACCTCCACTTCATTCCACCTTAAATATCCCAGGAAAGAGAAAAATGGATAAAGAAGTTGTGGTCCTTATGTACAATGGAATATCACTCAGCCATGAAATCAATGTCATAAGGTTAGTAGCAGCATGATGAGTGGATTTAGGTACGACGATTCTAAGTGAAATAAGTCACACAGAAAAGGACACTTCTCATAAGGTATCACTGATAGAGGGAATGTAAAAACCGTTACACTTGAACTGAATTACAAAACAGAACAGAGTCACACATGCAGAAAACACACTATGGCTGCTTAACGGGAAAGGTGAGGTGGGGTGATACATAAAACAAGGGTATCAAATTAGCTCAGATACCGTTCCATAAACCCAATATGTAGTATACAAGACCTACTCCTTGCTCAGAGAACTGGACTCAACACGCCCTATTCACTGCACAAGAATATATCTGACTAGTAATAATCTTAAAACCTATGTATTGATATCTCTCTGTTAGTGTGTCAAGTGGGTGTAAAGCGGCATAAACACAGCCGTGAAAAGCAGCTAAACCCCATTATGAAAATAAATTACTTTGAAAAACCCATGAAACAACGACAGTGAAAGAGATAGAAATTCTTACACAATGAGTTCAGGGGCTGTGATGCAACCTGGATTGACCATATCTAGACCCACAGCTGGATGAGACATAAGGGTGGACACTCTTGGGGCTGAGAGGTTTGGTGAGGTTGGGTGAGCAAACGCAGACCCTTTAAAGTAATACTGCGTGGTACCCATCGCATGGGTCCCAAATCTCCAGGTTCAAGGGCATCTTCCTACATCGAAAACATGCATGAGAAACCCAGAAGATGGTACACCGTGTGATGGGGAAAAGTTTCTAAAATGCACCTCATTTCTCATCTCCTTGTGCCCGGGTTCGCCATTCCAGCCGCTTTACTAGCAATCTCCCTACTTGGAGCATCAGCACCTTTAACCTCCTGTTCCGTACAGGTTGCAATTTGTCCTGAGGATGAACGGGAAGACGGGGAACCAACGAGAGACTAGCTCTTGGTGTCGGGACAGGCACAGGTCACTCTATTTTCCCATCAGGAAGAAGAATTAACCACATGCTCAGCCTGCCCCCCGGAACCAGAACAGGGCCTGAAGCCATCCTGCACTTTTGCGGCCAGCTCCCAAAAAAGCGAGTTGTAAAATGGAGGTTCAGGGCACTGCAATTCACAAACCTGCAGAGTTATAAATGATAACTCTCGTCCACAAATATATTGAGGGAAGGCAAAGAAGAGGATTTTAAATCAAGGCAGAATTGCAGGAAACAGATTTCAGGAGGTAGATTCGAATCGCCTTTAAAGCACATGAAAAGCGGCAAAATGTTGACAATGATGCCCTTGGCCAAAAAGGGCGTATGCGTTTTTTCCTGAATATATTCAGGAAAAAACGCATACGCCCTTTTTGGCCAACCAAGCAACCTGGAAAGGCAAATCAGCGCTACAAAGAAGTCTCACTTCCCATCGGTCAAAAGGGCCATGCTGAAAAATGTGTCAAAACCAGAAATGCAGGACAGGCCATGGAGAAATGAGAGCCTTGCTACACTGATGGGCGGGATGTAAATTGCCAACAGCCACTCTGGAGAAGTGTACGGTGTGTCCTGAAACATCTGAAAAACACAGCTTAGAGAGCATAGGGCACTTCCACTCATGGGGGTATAAATTGGGAAAATTAAAAATCAGCAAGACACAAGCACCCCAAAGTTGAGGGCTGCTCTGTTGACAAGGACCTCCACTTCATTCCACCTTAAATATCCCAGGAAAGAGAAAAATGGATAAAGAAGTTGTGGTCCTTATGTACAATGGAATATCACTCAGCCATGAAATCAATGTCATAAGGTTAGTAGCAGCATGATGAGTGGATTTAGGTACGACGATTCTAAGTGAAATAAGTCACACAGAAAAGGACACTTCTCATAAGGTATCACTGATAGAGGGAATGTAAAAACCGTTACACTTGAACTGAATTACAAAACAGAACAGAGTCACACATGCAGAAAACACACTATGGCTGCTTAACGGGAAAGGT
Source organism: Balaenoptera borealis (assembly GCF_965194805.1). Lineage (NCBI taxonomy): Eukaryota > Metazoa > Chordata > Mammalia > Artiodactyla > Balaenopteridae > Balaenoptera > Balaenoptera borealis. The sequence goes on along the minus strand of NW_028123738.1, from coordinate 317,617 downwards.
GAGGTGGGGTGATACATAAAACAAGGGTATCAAATTAGCTCAGATACCGTTCCATAAACCCAATATGTAGTAGACAAGACCTACTCCTTGCTCAGAGAACTGGACTCAACACGCCCTATTCACCGCACAAGAATATATCTGACTAGTAATAATCTTAAAACCTATGTATTGATATCTCTCTGTTAGTGTGTCAAGTGGGTGTAAAGCGGCATAAACACAGCCGTGAAAAGCAGCTAAACCCCATTATGAAAATAAATTACTTTGAAAAACCCATGAAACAACGACAGTGAAAGAGATAGAAATTCTTACACAATGAGTTCAGGGGCTGTGATGCAACCTGGATTGACCATATCTAGACCCACAGCTGGATGAGACATAAGGGTGGACACTCTTGGGGCTGAGAGGTTTGGTGAGGTTGGGTGAGCAAACGCAGACCCTTTAAAGTAATACTGCGTGGTACCCATCGCATGGGTCCCAAATCTCCAGGTTCAAGGGCATCTTCCTACATCGAAAACATGCATGAGAAACCCAGAAGATGGTACACCGTGTGATGGGGAAAGGTTTCTAAAACGCACCTCATTTCTCATCTCCTTGTGCCCGGGTTTGCCATTCCAGCCGCTTTACTAGCAATCTCCCTACTTGGAGCATCAGCACCTTTAACCTCCTGTTCCGTACAGGTTGCAATTTGTCCTGAGGATGAATGGGAAGACGGGGAACCAACGAGAGACTAGCTCTTGGTGTCGGGACAGGCACAGGTCACTCTATTTTCCCATCAGGAAGAAGAATTAACCACATGCTCAGCCAGCCCCCCGGAACCAAAACAGGGCCTGAAGCCATCCTGCACTTTTGCGGCCAGCTCCCAAAAAAGCGAGTTGTAAAATGGAGGTTCAGGGCACTGCAATTCACAAACCTGCAGAGTTATAAATGATAACTCTCGTTCACAAATATATTGAGGGAAGGCAAAGAAGAGGATTTTAAATCAAGGCAGAATTGCAGGAAACAGATTTCAGGAGGTAGATTCGAATCGCCTTTAAAGCACATGAAAAGCGGCAAAATGTTGACAATGATGCCCTTGGCCAAAAAGGGCGTATGCGTTTTTTCCTGAATATATTCAGGAAAAAACGCATACGCCCTTTTTGGCCAACCAAGCAACCTGGAAAGGCAAATCAACGCCACAAAGAAGTCTCACTTCCCATCGGTCAAAAGGGCCATGCTGAAAAAAGTGTCAAAACCAGAAATGCAGGACAGGCCATGGAGAAATGAGAGCCTTGCTACACTGATGGGCGGGATGTAAATTGCCAACAGCCACTCTGGAGAAGTGTACGGTGTGTCCTGAAACATCTGAAAAACACAGCTTAGAGAGCATAGGGCACTTCCACTCATGGGGGTATAAATTGGGAAAATTAAAAATCAGCAAGACACAAGCACCCCAAAGTTGAGGGCTGCTCTGTTGACAAGGACCTCCACTTCATTCCACCTTAAATATCCCAGGAAAGAGAAAAATGGATAAAGAAGTTGTGGTCCTTATGTACAATGGAATATCACTCAGCCATGAAATCAATGTCATAAGGTTAGTAGCAGCATGATGAGTGGATTTAGGTACGACGATTCTAAGTGAAATAAGTCACACAGAAAAGGACACTTCTCATAAGGTATCACTGATAGAGGGAATGTAAAAACCGTTACACTTGAACTGAATTACAAAACAGAACAGAGTCACACATGCAGAAAACACACTATGGCTGCTTAACGGGAAAGGTGAGGTGGGGTGATACATAAAACAAGGGTATCAAATTAGCTCAGATACCGTTCCATAAACCCAATATGTAGTAGACAAGACCTACTCCTTGCTCAGAGAACTGGACTCAACACGCCCTATTCACCGCACAAGAATATATCTGACTAGTAATAATCTTAAAACCTATGTATTGATATCTCTCTGTTAGTGTGTCAAGTGGGTGTAAAGCGGCATAAACACAGCCGTGAAAAGCAGCTAAACCCCATTATGAAAATAAATTACTTTGAAAAACCCATGAAACAACGACAGTGAAAGAGATAGAAATTCTTACACAATGAGTTCAGGGGCTGTGATGCAACCTGGATTGACCATATCTAGACCCACAGCTGGATGAGACATAAGGGTGGACACTCTTGGGGCTGAGAGGTTTGGTGAGGTTGGGTGAGCAAACGCAGACCCTTTAAAGTAATACTGCGTGGTACCCATCGCATGGGTCCCAAATCTCCAGGTTCAAGGGCATCTTCCTACATCGAAAACATGCATGAGAAACCCAGAAGATGGTACACCGTGTGATGGGGAAAGGTTTCTAAAACGCACCTCATTTCTCATCTCCTTGTGCCCGGGTTCGCCATTCCAGCCGCTTTACTAGCAATCTCCCTACTTGGAGCATCAGCACCTTTAACCTCCTGTTCCGTACAGGTTGCAATTTGTCCTGAGGATGAACGGGAAGACGGGGAACCAACGAGAGACTAGCTCTTGGTGTCGGGACAGGCACAGGTCACTCTATTTTCCCATCAGGAAGAAGAATTAACCACATGCTCAGCCTGCCCCCCGGAACCAGAACAGGGCCTGAAGCCATCCTGCACTTTTGCGGCCAGCTCCCAAAAAAGCGAGTTGTAAAATGGAGGTTCAGGGCACTGCAATTCACAAACCTGCAGAGTTATAAATGATAACTCTCGTCCACAAATATATTGAGGGAAGGCAAAGAAGAGGATTTTAAATCAAGGCAGAATTGCACGAAACAGATTTCAGGAGGTAGATTCGAATCGCCTTTAAAGCACATGAAAAGCGGCAAAATGTTGACAATGATGCCCTTGGCCAAAAAGGGCGTATGCGTTTTTTCCTGAATATATTCAGGAAAAAACGCATACGCCCTTTTTGGCCAACCAAGCAACCTGGAAAGGCAAATCAGCGCTACAAAGAAGTCTCACTTCCCATCGGTCAAAAGGGCCATGCTGAAAAATGTGTCAAAACCAGAAATGCAGGACAGGCCATGGAGAAATGAGAGCCTTGCTACACTGATGGGCGGGATGTAAATTGCCAACAGCCACTCTGGAGAAGTGTACGGTGTGTCCTGAAACATCTGAAAAACACAGCTTAGAGAGCATAGGGCACTTCCACTCATGGGGGTATAAATTGGGAAAATTAAAAATCAGCAAGACACAAGCACCCCAAAGTTGAGGGCTGCTCTGTTGACAAGGACCTCCACTTCATTCCACCTTAAATATCCCAGGAAAGAGAAAATGGATAAAGAAGTTGTGGTCCTTATGTACAATGGAATATCACGCAGCCATGAAATCAATGTCATAAGGTTAGTAGCAGCATGATGAGTGGATTTAGGTACGACGATTCTAAGTGAAATAAGTCACACAGAAAAGGACACTTCTCATAAGGTATCACTGATAGAGGGAATGTAAAAACCGTTACACTTGAACTGAATTACAAAACAGAACAGAGTCACACATGCAGAAAACACACTATGGCTGCTTAACGGGAAAGGTGAGGTGGGGTGATACATAAAACAAGGGTATCAAATTAGCTCAGATACCGTTCCATAAACCCAATATGTAGTAGACAAGACCTACTCCTTGCTCAGAGAACTGGACTCAACACGCCCTATTCACCGCACAAGAATATATCTGACTAGTAATAATCTTAAAACCTATGTATTGATATCTCTCTGTTAGTGTGTCAAGTGGGTGTAAAGCGGCATAAACACAGCCGTGAAAAGCAGCTAAACCCCATTATGAAAATAAATTACTTTGAAAAACCCATGAAACAACGACAGTGAAAGAGATAGAAATTCTTACACAATGAGTTCAGGGGCTGTGATGCAACCTGGATTGACCATATCTAGACCCACAGCTGGATGAGACATAAGGGTGGACACTCTTGGGGCTGAGAGGTTTGGTGAGGTTGGGTGAGCAAACGCAGACCCTTTAAAGTAATACTGCGTGGTACCCATCGCATGGGTCCCAAATCTCCAGGTTCAAGGGCATCTTCCTACATCGAAAACATGCATGAGAAACCCAGAAGATGGTACACCGTGTGATGGGGAAAGGTTTCTAAAACGCACCTCATTTCTCATCTCCTTGTGCCCGGGTTCGCCATTCCAGCCGCTTTACTAGCAATCTCCCTACTTGGAGCATCAGCACCTTTAACCTCCTGTTCCGTACAGGTTGCAATTTGTCCTGAGGATGAACGGGAAGACGGGGAACCAACGAGAGACTAGCTCTTGGTGTCGGGACAGGCACAGGTCACTCTATTTTCCCATCAGGAAGAAGAATTAACCACATGCTCAGCCTGCCCCCCGGAACCAGAACAGGGCCTGAAGCCATCCTGCACTTTTGCGGCCAGCTCCCAAAAAAGCGAGTTGTAAAATGGAGGTTCAGGGCACTGCAATTCACAAACCTGCAGAGTTATAAATGATAACTCTCGTCCACAAATATATTGAGGGAAGGCAAAGAAGAGGATTTTAAATCAAGGCAGAATTGCACGAAACAGATTTCAGGAGGTAGATTCGAATCGCCTTTAAAGCACATGAAAAGCGGCAAAATGTTGACAATGATGCCCTTGGCCAAAAAGGGCGTATGCGTTTTTTCCTGAATATATTCAGGAAAAAACGCATACGCCCTTTTTGGCCAACCAAGCAACCTGGAAAGGCAAATCAGCGCTACAAAGAAGTCTCACTTCCCATCGGTCAAAAGGGCCATGCTGAAAAATGTGTCAAAACCAGAAATGCAGGACAGGCCATGGAGAAATGAGAGCCTTGCTACACTGATGGGCGGGATGTAAATTGCCAACAGCCACTCTGGAGAAGTGTACGGTGTGTCCTGAAACATCTGAAAAACACAGCTTAGAGAGCATAGGGCACTTCCACTCATGGGGGTATAAATTGGGAAAATTAAAAATCAGCAAGACACAAGCACCCCAAAGTTTAGGGCTGCTCTGTTGACAAGGACCTCCACTTCATTCCACCTTAAATATCCAAGGAAAGAGAAAAATGGATAAAGAAGTTGTGGTCCTTATGTACAATGGAATATCACTCAGCCATGAAATCAATGTCATAAGGTTAGTAGCAGCATGATGAGTGGATTTAGGTACGACGATTCTAAGTGAAATAAGTCACACAGAAAAGGACACTTCTCATAAGGTATCACTTTTAGAGGGAATGTAAAAACCGTTACACTTGAACTGAATTACAAAACAGAACAGAGTCACACATGCAGAAAACAGACAATGGCTGCTTAACGGGAAAGGTGAGGTGGGGTGATACATAAACCAAGGGTATCAAATTAGCTCAGATACCGTTCCATAAACCCAATATGTAGTAGACAAGACCTACTCCTTGCTCAGAGAACTGGACTCAAGACGCCCTATTCACCGCACAAGAATATATCTGACTAGTAATAATCTTAAAACCTATGTATTGATATCTCTCTGTTAGTGTGTCAAGTGGGTGTAAAGCGGCATAAACACAGCCGTGAAAAGCAGCTAAACCCCATTATGAAAATAAATTACTTTGAAAAACCCATGAAACAACGACAGTGAAAGAGATGGAAATTCTTACACAATGAGTTCAGGGGCTGTGATGCAACCTGGATTGACCATATCTAGACCCACAGCTGGATGAGACATAAGGGTGGACACTCTTGGGGCTGAGAGGTTTGGTGAGGTTGGGTGAACAAACGCAGACCCTTTAAAGTAATACTGCGTGGTACCCATCGCATGGGTCCAAAATCTCCAGCTTCAAGGGCATCTTCCTACATCAAAAACATGCATGAGAAACCCAGAAGATGGTACACCGTGTGATGGGGAAAGGTTTCTAAAATGCACCTCATTTCTCATCTCCTTGTGCCCGGGTTCGCCATTCCAGCCGCTTTACTAGCAATCTCCCTACTTGGAGCATCAGCACCTTTAACCTCCTGTTCCGTACAGGTTGCAATTTGTCCTGAGGATGAACGGGAAGACGGGGAACCAACGAGAGACTAGCTCTTGGTGTCGGGACAGGCACAGGTCACTCTATTTTCCCATCAGGAAGAAGAATTAACCACAGGCTCAGCCTGCCCCCCGGAACCAGAACAGGGCCTGAAGCCATCCTGTGCTTTTGCGGCCAGCTCCCAAAAAAGCGAGTTGTAAAATGGAGGTTCAGGGCACTGCAATTCACAAACTTGCAGAGTTATAAATGATAACTCTCGTCCACCAATATATTGAGGGAAGGCAAAGAAGAGGATTTGAAATCAAGACAGAATTGCACGAAACAGATTTCAGGAGGTAGATACGAATCGCCTTTAAAGCACATGAAAAGCGGCAAAACGTTGACAATGATGCCCTTGGCCAAAAAGGGCGTATGCGTTTTTTCCTGAATATATTCAGGAAAAAACGCATACGCCCTTTTTGGCCAACCAAGCAACCTGGAAAGGCAAATCAGCGCTACAGAGAAGTCTCGCTTCCCATCGGTCAAAAGGGCCATGCTGAAAAAAGTGTCAAAACCAGAAATGCAGGACAGGCCATGGAGAAATGGGACCCTTGCTACACTGATGGGCGGGATGTAAATTGCCAACAGCCACTCTGGAGAAGTGTACGGTGTGTCCTGAAACATCTGAAAAACACAGCTTAGAGAGCATAGGGCACTTCCACTCATGGGGGTATAAATTGGGAAAATGAAAAATCAGCAAGACACAAGCACCCCAAAGTTGAGGGCTGCTCTGTTGACAAGGACCTCCACTTCATTCCACCTTAAATATCCCAGGAAAGAGAAAAATGGATAAAGAAGTTGTGGTCCTTATGTACAATGGAATATCACTCAGCCATGAAATCAATGTCATAAGGTTAGTAGCAGCATGATGAGTGGATTTAGGTACGACGATTCTAAGTGAAATAAGTCACACAGAAAAGGACACTTCTCATAAGGTATCACTGATAGAGGGAATGTAAAAACCGTTACACTTGAACTGAATTACAAAACAGAACAGAGTCACACATGCAGAAAACACACTCTGGCTGCTTAACGGGAAAGGTGAGGTGGGGTGATACATGAAACAAGGGTATCAAATTAGCTCAGATACCGTTCCATAAACCCAATATGTAGTAGACAAGACCTACTCCTTGCTCAGAGAACTGGACTCAACACGCCCTATTCACCGCACAAGAATATATCTGACTAGTAATAATCTTAAAACCTATGTATTGATATCTCTCTGTTAGTGTGTCAAGTGGGTGTAAAGCGGCATAAACACAGCAGTGAAAAGCAGCTAAACCCCATTATGAAAATAAATTACTTTGAAAAACCCATGAAACAACGACAGTGAAAGAGATAGAAATTCTTACACAATGAGTTCAGGGGCTGTGATGCAACCTGGATTGACCATATCTAGACCCACAGCTGGATGAGACATAAGGGTGGACACTCTTGGGGCTGAGAGGTTTGGTGAGGTTGGGTGAGCAAACGCAGACCCTTTAAAGTAATACTGCGTGGTACCCATCGCATGGGTCCCAAATCTCCAGGTTCAAGGGCATCTTCCTACATCGAAAACATGCATGAGAAACCCAGAAGATGGTACACCGTGTGATGGGGAAAGGTTTCTAAAACGCACCTCATTTCTCATCTCCTTGTGCCTGGGTTCGCCATTCCAGCCGCTTTACTAGCAATCTCCCTACTTGGAGCATCAGCACCTTTAACCTCCTGTTCCGTATAGTTGCAATTTGTCCTGAGGATGAACGGGAAGACGGGGAACCAACGAGAGACTAGCTCTTGGTGTCGGGACAGGCACAGGTCACTCTATTTTCCCATCAGGAAGAAGAATTAACCACATGCTCAGCCTGCCACCCGGAACCAGAACAGGGCCTGAAGCCATCCTGCACTTTTGCGGCCAGCTCCCAAAAAAGCGAGTTGTAAAATGGAGGTTCAGGGCACTGCAATTCACAAACCTGCAGAGTTATAAATGATAACTCTCGTCCACAAATATATTGAGGGAAGGCAAAGAAGAGGATTTTAATTCAAGGCAGAATTGCAGGAAACAGATTTCAGGAGGTAGATTCGAATCGCCTTTAAAGCACATGAAAAGCGGCAAAATGTTGACAATGATGCCCTTGGGCAAAAAGGGCGTATGCGTTTTTTCCTGAATATATTCAGGAAAAAACGCATACGCCCTTTTTGACCAACCAAGCAACCTGGAAAGGCAAATCAGCGCTACAAAGAAGTCTCACTTCCCATCGGTCAAAAGGGCCATGCTGAAAAATGTGTCAAAACCAGAAATGCAGGACAGGCCATGGAGAAATGAGAGCCTTGCTACACTGATGGGTGGGATGTAAATTGCCAACAGCCACTCTGGAGAAGTGTACGGTGTGTCCTGAAACATCTGAAAAACACAGCTTAGAGAGCATAGGGCACTTCCACTCATGGGGGTATAAATTGGGAAAATGAAAAATCAGCAAGACACAAGCACCCCAAAGTTTAGGGCTGCTCTGTTGACAAGGACCTCCACTTCATTCCACCTTAAATATCCAAGGAAAGAGAAAAATGGATAAAGAAGTTGTGGTCCTTATGTACAATGGAATATCACTCAGCCATGAAATCAATGTCATAAGGTTAGTAGCAGCATGATGAGTGGATTTAGGTACGATGATTCTAAGTGAAATAAGTCACACAGAAAAGGACACTTCTCATAAGGTATCACTTTTAGAGGGAATGTAAAAACCGTTACACTTGAACTGAATTACAAAACAGAACAGAGTCACACATGCAGAAAACAGACAATGGCTGCTTAACGGGAAAGGTGAGGTGGGGTGATACATAAACCAAGGGTATCAAATTAGCTCAGATACCGTTCCATAAACCCAATATGTAGTAGACAAGACCTACTCCTTGCTCAGAGAACTGGACTCAAGACGCCCTATTCACCGCACAAGAATATATCTGACTAGTAATAATCTTAAAACCTATGTATTGATATCTCTCTGTTAGTGTGTCAAGTGGGTGTAAAGCGGCATAAACACAGCCGTGAAAAGCAGCTAAACCCCATTATGAAAATAAATTACTTTGAAAAACCCATGAAACAACGACAGTGAAAGAGATGGAAATTCTTACACAATGAGTTCAGGGGCTGTGATGCAACCTGGATTGACCATATCTAGACCCACAGCTGGATGAGACATAAGGGTGGACACTCTTGGGGCTGAGAGGTTTGGTGAGGTTGGGTGAACAAACGCAGACCCTTTAAAGTAATACTGCGTGGTACCCATCGCATGGGTCCCAAATCTCCAGCTTCAAGGGCATCTTCCTACATCGAAAACATGCATGAGAAACCCAGAAGATGGTACACCGTGTGATGGGGAAAGGTTTCTAAAATGCACCTCATTTCTCATCTCCTTGTGCCCGGGTTCGCCATTCCAGCCGCTTTACTAGCAATCTCCCTACTTGGAGCATCAGCACCTTTAACCTCCTGTTCCGTACAGGTTGCAATTTGTCCTGAGGATGAACGGGAAGACGGGGAACCAACGAGAGACTAGCTCTTGGTGTCGGGACAGGCACAGGTCACTCTATTTTCCCATCAGGAAGAAGAATTAACCACAGGCTCAGCCTGCCCCCCGGAACCAGAACAGGGCCTGAAGCCATCCTGTGCTTTTGCGGCCAGCTCCCAAAAAAGCGAGTTGTAAAATGGAGGTTCAGGGCACTGCAATTCACAAACTTGCAGAGTTATAAATGATAACTCTCGTCCACCAATATATTGAGGGAAGGCAAAGAAGAGGATTTGAAATCAAGACAGAATTGCACGAAACAGATTTCAGGAGGTAGATACGAATCGCCTTTAAAGCACATGAAAAGCGGCAAAACGTTGACAATGATGCCCTTGGCCAAAAAGGGCGTATGCGTTTTTTCCTGAATATATTCAGGAAAAAACGCATACGCCCTTTTTGGCCAACCAAGCAACCTGGAAAGGCAAATCAGCGCTACAGAGAAGTCTCGCTTCCCATCGGTCAAAAGGGCCATGCTCAAAAAAGTGTCAAAACCAGAAATGCAGGACAGGCCATGGAGAAATGGGACCCTTGCTACACTGATGGGCGGGATGTAAATTGCCAACAGCCACTCTGGAGAAGTGTACGGTGTGTCCTGAAACATCTGAAAAACACAGCTTAGAGAGCATAGGGCACTTCCACTCATGGGGGTATAAATTGGGAAAATGAAAAATCAGCAAGACACAAGCACCCCAAAGTTGAGGGCTGCTCTGTTGACAAGGACCTCCACTTCATTCCACCTTAAATATCCCAGGAAAGAGAAAAATGGATAAAGAAGTTGTGGTCCTTATGTACAATGGAATATCACTCAGCCATGAAATCAATGTCATAAGGTTAGTAGCAGCATGATGAGTGGATTTAGGTACGACGATTCTAAGTGAAATAAGTCACACAGAAAAGGACACTTCTCATAAGGTATCACTGATAGAGGGAATGTAAAAACCGTTACACTTGAACTGAATTACAAAACAGAACAGAGTCACACATGCAGAAAACACACTATGGCTGCTTAACGGGAAAGGTGAGGTGGGGTGATACATAAAACAAGGGTATCAAATTAGCTCAGATACCGTTCCATAAACCCAATATGTAGTATACAAGACCTACTCCTTGCTCAGAGAACTGGACTCAACACGCCCTATTCACTGCACAAGAATATATCTGACTAGTAATAATCTTAAAACCTATGTATTGATATCTCTCTGTTAGTGTGTCAAGTGGGTGTAAAGCGGCATAAACACAGCCGTGAAAAGCAGCTAAACCCCATTATGAAAATAAATTACTTTGAAAAACCCATGAAACAACGACAGTGAAAGAGATAGAAATTCTTACACAATGAGTTCAGGGGCTGTGATGCAACCTGGATTGACCATATCTAGACCCACAGCTGGATGAGACATAAGGGTGGACACTCTTGGGGCTGAGAGGTTTGGTGAGGTTGGGTGAGCAAACGCAGACCCTTTAAAGTAATACTGCGTGGTACCCATCGCATGGGTCCCAAATCTCCAGGTTCAAGGGCATCTTCCTACATCGAAAACATGCATGAGAAACCCAGAAGATGGTACACCGTGTGATGGGGAAAAGTTTCTAAAATGCACCTCATTTCTCATCTCCTTGTGCCCGGGTTCGCCATTCCAGCCGCTTTACTAGCAATCTCCCTACTTGGAGCATCAGCACCTTTAACCTCCTGTTCCGTACAGGTTGCAATTTGTCCTGAGGATGAACGGGAAGACGGGGAACCAACGAGAGACTAGCTCTTGGTGTCGGGACAGGCACAGGTCACTCTATTTTCCCATCAGGAAGAAGAATTAACCACATGCTCAGCCTGCCCCCCGGAACCAGAACAGGGCCTGAAGCCATCCTGCACTTTTGCGGCCAGCTCCCAAAAAAGCGAGTTGTAAAATGGAGGTTCAGGGCACTGCAATTCACAAACCTGCAGAGTTATAAATGATAACTCTCGTCCACAAATATATTGAGGGAAGGCAAAGAAGAGGATTTTAAATCAAGGCAGAATTGCAGGAAACAGATTTCAGGAGGTAGATTCGAATCGCCTTTAAAGCACATGAAAAGCGGCAAAATGTTGACAATGATGCCCTTGGCCAAAAAGGGCGTATGCGTTTTTTCCTGAATATATTCAGGAAAAAACGCATACGCCCTTTTTGGCCAACCAAGCAACCTGGAAAGGCAAATCAGCGCTACAAAGAAGTCTCACTTCCCATCGGTCAAAAGGGCCATGCTGAAAAATGTGTCAAAACCAGAAATGCAGGACAGGCCATGGAGAAATGAGAGCCTTGCTACACTGATGGGCGGGATGTAAATTGCCAACAGCCACTCTGGAGAAGTGTACGGTGTGTCCTGAAACATCTGAAAAACACAGCTTAGAGAGCATAGGGCACTTCCACTCATGGGGGTATAAATTGGGAAAATTAAAAATCAGCAAGACACAAGCACCCCAAAGTTGAGGGCTGCTCTGTTGACAAGGACCTCCACTTCATTCCACCTTAAATATCCCAGGAAAGAGAAAAATGGATAAAGAAGTTGTGGTCCTTATGTACAATGGAATATCACGCAGCCATGAAATCAATGTCATAAGGTTAGTAGCAGCATGATGAGTGGATTTAGGTACGACGATTCTAAGTGAAATAAGTCACACAGAAAAGGACACTTCTCATAAGGTATCACTGATAGAGGGAATGTAAAAACCGTTACACTTGAACTGAATTACAAAACAGAACAGAGTCACACATGCAGAAAACACACTATGGCTGCTTAACGGGAAAGGTGAGGTGGGGTGATACATAAAACAAGGGTATCAAATTAGCTCAGATACCGTTCCATAAACCCAATATGTAGTAGACAAGACCTACTCCTTGCTCAGAGAACTGGACTCAACACGCCCTATTCACCGCACAAGAATATATCTGACTAGTAATAATCTTAAAACCTATGTATTGATATCTCTCTGTTAGTGTGTCAAGTGGGTGTAAAGCGGCATAAACACAGCCGTGAAAAGCAGCTAAACCCCATTATGAAAATAAATTACTTTGAAAAACCCATGAAACAACGACAGTGAAAGAGATAGAAATTCTTACACAATGAGTTCAGGGGCTGTGATGCAACCTGGATTGACCATATCTAGACCCACAGCTGGATGAGACATAAGGGTGGACACTCTTGGGGCTGAGAGGTTTGGTGAGGTTGGGTGAGCAAACGCAGACCCTTTAAAGTAATACTGCGTGGTACCCATCGCATGGGTCCCAAATCTCCAGGTTCAAGGGCATCTTCCTACATCGAAAACATGCATGAGAAACCCAGAAGATGGTACACCGTGTGATGGGGAAAGGTTTCTAAAACGCACCTCATTTCTCATCTCCTTGTGCCCGGGTTCGCCATTCCAGCCGCTTTACTAGCAATCTCCCTACTTGGAGCATCAGCACCTTTAACCTCCTGTTCCGTACAGGTTGCAATTTGTCCTGAGGATGAACGGGAAGACGGGGAACCAACGAGAGACTAGCTCTTGGTGTCGGGACAGGCACAGGTCACTCTATTTTCCCATCAGGAAGAAGAATTAACCACATGCTCAGCCTGCCCCCCGGAACCAGAACAGGGCCTGAAGCCATCCTGCACTTTTGCGGCCAGCTCCCAAAAAAGCGAGTTGTAAAATGGAGGTTCAGGGCACTGCAATTCACAAACCTGCAGAGTTATAAATGATAACTCTCGTCCACAAATATATTGAGGGAAGGCAAAGAAGAGGATTTTAAATCAAGGCAGAATTGCACGAAACAGATTTCAGGAGGTAGATTCGAATCGCCTTTAAAGCACATGAAAAGCGGCAAAATGTTGACAATGATGCCCTTGGCCAAAAAGGGCGTATGCGTTTTTTCCTGAATATATTCAGGAAAAAACGCATACGCCCTTTTTGGCCAACCAAGCAACCTGGAAAGGCAAATCAGCGCTACAAAGAAGTCTCACTTCCCATCGGTCAAAAGGGCCATGCTGAAAAATGTGTCAAAACCAGAAATGCAGGACAGGCCATGGAGAAATGAGAGCCTTGCTACACTGATGGGCGGGATGTAAATTGCCAACAGCCACTCTGGAGAAGTGTACGGTGTGTCCTGAAACATCTGAAAAACACAGCTTAGAGAGCATAGGGCACTTCCACTCATGGGGGTATAAATTGGGAAAATTAAAAATCAGCAAGACACAAGCACCCCAAAGTTGAGGGCTGCTCTGTTGACAAGGACCTCCACTTCATTCCACCTTAAATATCCCAGGAAAGAGAAAAATGGATAAAGAAGTTGTGGTCCTTATGTACAATGGAATATCACGCAGCCATGAAATCAATGTCATAAGGTTAGTAGCAGCATGATGAGTGGATTTAGGTACGACGATTCTAAGTGAAATAAGTCACACAGAAAAGGACACTTCTCATAAGGTATCACTGATAGAGGGAATGTAAAAACCGTTACACTTGAACTGAATTACAAAACAGAACAGAGTCACACATGCAGAAAACACACTATGGCTGCTTAACGGGAAAGGTGAGGTGGGGTGATACATAAAACAAGGGTATCAAATTAGCTCAGATACCGTTCCATAAACCCAATATGTAGTAGACAAGACCTACTCCTTGCTCAGAGAACTGGACTCAACACGCCCTATTCACCGCACAAGAATATATCTGACTAGTAATAATCTTAAAACCTATGTATTGATATCTCTCTGTTAGTGTGTCAAGTGGGTGTAAAGCGGCATAAACACAGCCGTGAAAAGCAGCTAAACCCCATTATGAAAATAAATTACTTTGAAAAACCCATGAAACAACGACAGTGAAAGAGATAGAAATTCTTACACAATGAGTTCAGGGGCTGTGATGCAACCTGGATTGACCATATCTAGACCCACAGCTGGATGAGACATAAGGGTGGACACTCTTGGGGCTGAGAGGTTTGGTGAGGTTGGGTGAGCAAACGCAGACCCTTTAAAGTAATACTGCGTGGTACCCATCGCATGGGTCCCAAATCTCCAGGTTCAAGGGCATCTTCCTACATCGAAAACATGCATGAGAAACCCAGAAGATGGTACACCGTGTGATGGGGAAAGGTTTCTAAAACGCACCTCATTTCTCATCTCCTTGTGCCCGGGTTTGCCATTCCAGCCGCTTTACTAGCAATCTCCCTACTTGGAGCATCAGCACCTTTAACCTCCTGTTCCGTACAGGTTGCAATTTGTCCTGAGGATGAATGGGAAGACGGGGAACCAACGAGAGACTAGCTCTTGGTGTCGGGACAGGCACAGGTCACTCTATTTTCCCATCAGGAAGAAGAATTAACCACATGCTCAGCCAGCCCCCCGGAACCAAAACAGGGCCTGAAGCCATCCTGCACTTTTGCGGCCAGCTCCCAAAAAAGCGAGTTGTAAAATGGAGGTTCAGGGCACTGCAATTCACAAACCTGCAGAGTTATAAATGATAACTCTCGTTCACAAATATATTGAGGGAAGGCAAAGAAGAGGATTTTAAATCAAGGCAGAATTGCAGGAAACAGATTTCAGGAGGTAGATTCGAATCGCCTTTAAAGCACATGAAAAGCGGCAAAATGTTGACAATGATGCCCTTGGCCAAAAAGGGCGTATGCGTTTTTTCCTGAATATATTCAGGAAAAAACGCATACGCCCTTTTTGGCCAACCAAGCAACCTGGAAAGGCAAATCAGCGCTACAAAGAAGTCTCACTTCCCATCGGTCAAAAGGGCCATGCTGAAAAATGTGTCAAAACCAGAAATGCAGGACAGGCCATGGAGAAATGAGAGCCTTGCTACACTGATGGGCGGGATGTAAATTGCCAACAGCCACTCTGGAGAAGTGTACGGTGTGTCCTGAAACATCTGAAAAACACAGCTTAGAGAGCATAGGGCACTTCCACTCATGGGGGTATAAATTGGGAAAATGAAAAATCAGCAAGACACAAGCACCCCAAAGTTTAGGGCTGCTCTGTTGACAAGGACCTCCACTTCATTCCACCTTAAATATCCAAGGAAAGAGAAAAATGGATAAAGAAGTTGTGGTCCTTATGTACAATGGAATATCACTCAGCCATGAAATCAATGTCATAAGGTTAGTAGCAGCATGATGAGTGGATTTAGGTACGACGATTCTAAGTGAAATAAGTCACACAGAAAAGGACACTTCTCATAAGGTATCACTTTTAGAGGGAATGTAAAAACCGTTACACTTGAACTGAATTACAAAACAGAACAGAGTCACACATGCAGAAAACAGACAATGGCTGCTTAACGGGAAAGGTGAGGTGGGGTGATACATAAACCAAGGGTATCAAATTAGCTCAGATACCGTTCCATAAACCCAATATGTAGTAGACAAGACCTACTCCTTGCTCAGAGAACTGGACTCAAGACGCCCTATTCACCGCACAAGAATATATCTGACTAGTAATAATCTTAAAACCTATGTATTGATATCTCTCTGTTAGTGTGTCAAGTGGGTGTAAAGCGGCATAAACACAGCCGTGAAAAGCAGCTAAACCCCATTATGAAAATAAATTACTTTGAAAAACCCATGAAACAACGACAGTGAAAGAGATGGAAATTCTTACACAATGAGTTCAGGGGCTGTGATGCAACCTGGATTGACCATATCTAGACCCACAGCTGGATGAGACATAAGGGTGGACACTCTTGGGGCTGAGAGGTTTGGTGAGGTTGGGTGAACAAACGCAGACCCTTTAAAGTAATACTGCGTGGTACCCATCGCATGGGTCCAAAATCTCCAGCTTCAAGGGCATCTTCCTACATCAAAAACATGCATGAGAAACCCAGAAGATGGTACACCGTGTGATGGGGAAAGGTTTCTAAAATGCACCTCATTTCTCATCTCCTTGTGCCCGGGTTCGCCATTCCAGCCGCTTTACTAGCAATCTCCCTACTTGGAGCATCAGCACCTTTAACCTCCTGTTCCGTACAGGTTGCAATTTGTCCTGAGGATGAACGGGAAGACGGGGAACCAACGAGAGACTAGCTCTTGGTGTCGGGACAGGCACAGGTCACTCTATTTTCCCATCAGGAAGAAGAATTAACCACAGGCTCAGCCTGCCCCCCGGAACCAGAACAGGGCCTGAAGCCATCCTGTGCTTTTGCGGCCAGCTCCCAAAAAAGCGAGTTGTAAAATGGAGGTTCAGGGCACTGCAATTCACAAACTTGCAGAGTTATAAATGATAACTCTCGTCCACCAATATATTGAGGGAAGGCAAAGAAGAGGATTTGAAATCAAGACAGAATTGCACGAAACAGATTTCAGGAGGTAGATACGAATCGCCTTTAAAGCACATGAAAAGCGGCAAAACGTTGACAATGATGCCCTTGGCCAAAAAGGGCGTATGCGTTTTTTCCTGAATATATTCAGGAAAAAACGCATACGCCCTTTTTGGCCAACCAAGCAACCTGGAAAGGCAAATCAGCGCTACAGAGAAGTCTCGCTTCCCATCGGTCAAAAGGGCCATGCTGAAAAAAGTGTCAAAACCAGAAATGCAGGACAGGCCATGGAGAAATGGGACCCTTGCTACACTGATGGGCGGGATGTAAATTGCCAACAGCCACTCTGGAGAAGTGTACGGTGTGTCCTGAAACATCTGAAAAACACAGCTTAGAGAGCATAGGGCACTTCCACTCATGGGGGTATAAATTGGGAAAATGAAAAATCAGCAAGACACAAGCACCCCAAAGTTGAGGGCTGCTCTGTTGACAAGGACCTCCACTTCATTCCACCTTAAATATCCCAGGAAAGAGAAAAATGGATAAAGAAGTTGTGGTCCTTATGTACAATGGAATATCACTCAGCCATGAAATCAATGTCATAAGGTTAGTAGCAGCATGATGAGTGGATTTAGGTACGACGATTCTAAGTGAAATAAGTCACACAGAAAAGGACACTTCTCATAAGGTATCACTGATAGAGGGAATGTAAAAACCGTTACACTTGAACTGAATTACAAAACAGAACAGAGTCACACATGCAGAAAACACACTCTGGCTGCTTAACGGGAAAGGTGAGGTGGGGTGATACATGAAACAAGGGTATCAAATTAGCTCAGATACCGTTCCATAAACCCAATATGTAGTAGACAAGACCTACTCCTTGCTCAGAGAACTGGACTCAACACGCCCTATTCACCGCACAAGAATATATCTGACTAGTAATAATCTTAAAACCTATGTATTGATATCTCTCTGTTAGTGTGTCAAGTGGGTGTAAAGCGGCATAAACACAGCAGTGAAAAGCAGCTAAACCCCATTATGAAAATAAATTACTTTGAAAAACCCATGAAACAACGACAGTGAAAGAGATAGAAATTCTTACACAATGAGTTCAGGGGCTGTGATGCAACCTGGATTGACCATATCTAGACCCACAGCTGGATGAGACATAAGGGTGGACACTCTTGGGGCTGAGAGGTTTGGTGAGGTTGGGTGAGCAAACGCAGACCCTTTAAAGTAATACTGCGTGGTACCCATCGCATGGGTCCCAAATCTCCAGGTTCAAGGGCATCTTCCTACATCGAAAACATGCATGAGAAACCCAGAAGATGGTACACCGTGTGATGGGGAAAGGTTTCTAAAACGCACCTCATTTCTCATCTCCTTGTGCCTGGGTTCGCCATTCCAGCCGCTTTACTAGCAATCTCCCTACTTGGAGCATCAGCACCTTTAACCTCCTGTTCCGTATAGTTGCAATTTGTCCTGAGGATGAACGGGAAGACGGGGAACCAACGAGAGACTAGCTCTTGGTGTCGGGACAGGCACAGGTCACTCTATTTTCCCATCAGGAAGAAGAATTAACCACATGCTCAGCCTGCCACCCGGAACCAGAACAGGGCCTGAAGCCATCCTGCACTTTTGCGGCCAGCTCCCAAAAAAGCGAGTTGTAAAATGGAGGTTCAGGGCACTGCAATTCACAAACCTGCAGAGTTATAAATGATAACTCTCGTCCACAAATATATTGAGGGAAGGCAAAGAAGAGGATTTTAATTCAAGGCAGAATTGCAGGAAACAGATTTCAGGAGGTAGATTCGAATCGCCTTTAAAGCACATGAAAAGCGGCAAAATGTTGACAATGATGCCCTTGGGCAAAAAGGGCGTATGCGTTTTTTCCTGAATATATTCAGGAAAAAACGCATACGCCCTTTTTGACCAACCAAGCAACCTGGAAAGGCAAATCAGCGCTACAAAGAAGTCTCACTTCCCATCGGTCAAAAGGGCCATGCTGAAAAATGTGTCAAAACCAGAAATGCAGGACAGGCCATGGAGAAATGAGAGCCTTGCTACACTGATGGGCGGGATGTAAATTGCCAACAGCCACTCTGGAGAAGTGTACGGTGTGTCCTGAAACATCTGAAAAACACAGCTTAGAGAGCATAGGGCACTTCCACTCATGGGGGTATAAATTGGGAAAATGAAAAATCAGCAAGACACAAGCACCCCAAAGTTTAGGGCTGCTCTGTTGACAAGGACCTCCACTTCATTCCACCTTAAATATCCAAGGAAAGAGAAAAATGGATAAAGAAGTTGTGGTCCTTATGTACAATGGAATATCACTCAGCCATGAAATCAATGTCATAAGGTTAGTAGCAGCATGATGAGTGGATTTAGGTACGATGATTCTAAGTGAAATAAGTCACACAGAAAAGGACACTTCTCATAAGGTATCACTTTTAGAGGGAATGTAAAAACCGTTACACTTGAACTGAATTACAAAACAGAACAGAGTCACACATGCAGAAAACACACTATGGCTGCTTAACGGGAAAGGTGAGGTGGGGTGATACATAAACCAAGGGTATCAAATTAGCTCAGATACCGTTCCATAAACCCAATATGTAGTAGACAAGACCTACTCCTTGCTCAGAGAACTGGACTCAAGACGCCCTATTCACCGCACAAGAATATATCTGACTAGTAATAATCTTAAAACCTATGTATTGATATCTCTCTGTTAGTGTGTCAAGTGGGTGTAAAGCGGCATAAACACAGCCGTGAAAAGCAGCTAAACCCCATTATGAAAATAAATTACTTTGAAAAACCCATGAAACAACGACAGTGAAAGAGATGGAAATTCTTACACAATGAGTTCAGGGGCTGTGATGCAACCTGGATTGACCATATCTAGACCCACAGCTGGATGAGACATAAGGGTGGACACTCTTGGGGCTGAGAGGTTTGGTGAGGTTGGGTGAACAAACGCAGACCCTTTAAAGTAATACTGCGTGGTACCCATCGCATGGGTCCCAAATCTCCAGCTTCAAGGGCATCTTCCTACATCGAAAACATGCATGAGAAACCCAGAAGATGGTACACCGTGTGATGGGGAAAGGTTTCTAAAATGCACCTCATTTCTCATCTCCTTGTGCCCGGGTTCGCCATTCCAGCCGCTTTACTAGCAATCTCCCTACTTGGAGCATCAGCACCTTTAACCTCCTGTTCCGTACAGGTTGCAATTTGTCCTGAGGATGAACGGGAAGACGGGGAACCAACGAGAGACTAGCTCTTGGTGTCGGGACAGGCACAGGTCACTCTATTTTCCCATCAGGAAGAAGAATTAACCACAGGCTCAGCCTGCCCCCCGGAACCAGAACAGGGCCTGAAGCCATCCTGTGCTTTTGCGGCCAGCTCCCAAAAAAGCGAGTTGTAAAATGGAGGTTCAGGGCACTGCAATTCACAAACTTGCAGAGTTATAAATGATAACTCTCGTCCACCAATATATTGAGGGAAGGCAAAGAAGAGGATTTGAAATCAAGACAGAATTGCACGAAACAGATTTCAGGAGGTAGATACGAATCGCCTTTAAAGCACATGAAAAGCGGCAAAACGTTGACAATGATGCCCTTGGCCAAAAAGGGCGTATGCGTTTTTTCCTGAATATATTCAGGAAAAAACGCATACGCCCTTTTTGGCCAACCAAGCAACCTGGAAAGGCAAATCAGCGCTACAGAGAAGTCTCGCTTCCCATCGGTCAAAAGGGCCATGCTCAAAAAAGTGTCAAAACCAGAAATGCAGGACAGGCCATGGAGAAATGGGACCCTTGCTACACTGATGGGCGGGATGTAAATTGCCAACAGCCACTCTGGAGAAGTGTACGGTGTGTCCTGAAACATCTGAAAAACACAGCTTAGAGAGCATAGGGCACTTCCACTCATGGGGGTATAAATTGGGAAAATGAAAAATCAGCAAGACACAAGCACCCCAAAGTTGAGGGCTGCTCTGTTGACAAGGACCTCCACTTCATTCCACCTTAAATATCCCAGGAAAGAGAAAAATGGATAAAGAAGTTGTGGTCCTTATGTACAATGGAATATCACTCAGCCATGAAATCAATGTCATAAGGTTAGTAGCAGCATGATGAGTGGATTTAGGTACGACGATTCTAAGTGAAATAAGTCACACAGAAAAGGACACTTCTCATAAGGTATCACTGATAGAGGGAATGTAAAAACCGTTACACTTGAACTGAATTACAAAACAGAACAGAGTCACACATGCAGAAAACACACTATGGCTGCTTAACGGGAAAGGTGAGGTGGGGTGATACATAAAACAAGGGTATCAAATTAGCTCAGATACCGTTCCATAAACCCAATATGTAGTATACAAGACCTACTCCTTGCTCAGAGAACTGGACTCAACACGCCCTATTCACTGCACAAGAATATATCTGACTAGTAATAATCTTAAAACCTATGTATTGATATCTCTCTGTTAGTGTGTCAAGTGGGTGTAAAGCGGCATAAACACAGCCGTGAAAAGCAGCTAAACCCCATTATGAAAATAAATTACTTTGAAAAACCCATGAAACAACGACAGTGAAAGAGATAGAAATTCTTACACAATGAGTTCAGGGGCTGTGATGCAACCTGGATTGACCATATCTAGACCCACAGCTGGATGAGACATAAGGGTGGACACTCTTGGGGCTGAGAGGTTTGGTGAGGTTGGGTGAGCAAACGCAGACCCTTTAAAGTAATACTGCGTGGTACCCATCGCATGGGTCCCAAATCTCCAGGTTCAAGGGCATCTTCCTACATCGAAAACATGCATGAGAAACCCAGAAGATGGTACACCGTGTGATGGGGAAAAGTTTCTAAAATGCACCTCATTTCTCATCTCCTTGTGCCCGGGTTCGCCATTCCAGCCGCTTTACTAGCAATCTCCCTACTTGGAGCATCAGCACCTTTAACCTCCTGTTCCGTACAGGTTGCAATTTGTCCTGAGGATGAACGGGAAGACGGGGAACCAACGAGAGACTAGCTCTTGGTGTCGGGACAGGCACAGGTCACTCTATTTTCCCATCAGGAAGAAGAATTAACCACATGCTCAGCCTGCCCCCCGGAACCAGAACAGGGCCTGAAGCCATCCTGCACTTTTGCGGCCAGCTCCCAAAAAAGCGAGTTGTAAAATGGAGGTTCAGGGCACTGCAATTCACAAACCTGCAGAGTTATAAATGATAACTCTCGTCCACAAATATATTGAGGGAAGGCAAAGAAGAGGATTTTAAATCAAGGCAGAATTGCAGGAAACAGATTTCAGGAGGTAGATTCGAATCGCCTTTAAAGCACATGAAAAGCGGCAAAATGTTGACAATGATGCCCTTGGCCAAAAAGGGCGTATGCGTTTTTTCCTGAATATATTCAGGAAAAAACGCATACGCCCTTTTTGGCCAACCAAGCAACCTGGAAAGGCAAATCAGCGCTACAAAGAAGTCTCACTTCCCATCGGTCAAAAGGGCCATGCTGAAAAATGTGTCAAAACCAGAAATGCAGGACAGGCCATGGAGAAATGAGAGCCTTGCTACACTGATGGGCGGGATGTAAATTGCCAACAGCCACTCTGGAGAAGTGTACGGTGTGTCCTGAAACATCTGAAAAACACAGCTTAGAGAGCATAGGGCACTTCCACTCATGGGGGTATAAATTGGGAAAATGAAAAATCAGCAAGACACAAGCACCCCAAAGTTGAGGGCTGCTCTGTTGACAAGGACCTCCACTTCATTCCACCTTAAATATCCCAGGAAAGAGAAAAATGGATAAAGAAGTTGTGGTCCTTATGTACAATGGAATATCACTCAGCCATGAAATCAATGTCATAAGGTTAGTAGCAGCATGATGAGTGGATTTAGGTACGACGATTCTAAGTGAAATAAGTCACACAGAAAAGGACACTTCTCATAAGGTATCACTGATAGAGGGAATGTAAAAACCGTTACACTTGAACTGAATTACAAAACAGAACAGAGTCACACATGCAGAAAACACACTATGGCTGCTTAACGGGAAAGGTGAGGTGGGGTGATACATAAAACAAGGGTATCAAATTAGCTCAGATACCGTTCCATAAACCCAATATGTAGTATACAAGACCTACTCCTTGCTCAGAGAACTGGACTCAACACGCCCTATTCACTGCACAAGAATATATCTGACTAGTAATAATCTTAAAACCTATGTATTGATATCTCTCTGTTAGTGTGTCAAGTGGGTGTAAAGCGGCATAAACACAGCCGTGAAAAGCAGCTAAACCCCATTATGAAAATAAATTACTTTGAAAAACCCATGAAACAACGACAGTGAAAGAGATAGAAATTCTTACACAATGAGTTCAGGGGCTGTGATGCAACCTGGATTGACCATATCTAGACCCACAGCTGGATGAGACATAAGGGTGGACACTCTTGGGGCTGAGAGGTTTGGTGAGGTTGGGTGAGCAAACGCAGACCCTTTAAAGTAATACTGCGTGGTACCCATCGCATGGGTCCCAAATCTCCAGGTTCAAGGGCATCTTCCTACATCGAAAACATGCATGAGAAACCCAGAAGATGGTACACCGTGTGATGGGGAAAAGTTTCTAAAATGCACCTCATTTCTCATCTCCTTGTGCCCGGGTTCGCCATTCCAGCCGCTTTACTAGCAATCTCCCTACTTGGAGCATCAGCACCTTTAACCTCCTGTTCCGTACAGGTTGCAATTTGTCCTGAGGATGAACGGGAAGACGGGGAACCAACGAGAGACTAGCTCTTGGTGTCGGGACAGGCACAGGTCACTCTATTTTCCCATCAGGAAGAAGAATTAACCACATGCTCAGCCTGCCCCCCGGAACCAGAACAGGGCCTGAAGCCATCCTGCACTTTTGCGGCCAGCTCCCAAAAAAGCGAGTTGTAAAATGGAGGTTCAGGGCACTGCAATTCACAAACCTGCAGAGTTATAAATGATAACTCTCGTCCACAAATATATTGAGGGAAGGCAAAGAAGAGGATTTTAAATCAAGGCAGAATTGCAGGAAACAGATTTCAGGAGGTAGATTCGAATCGCCTTTAAAGCACATGAAAAGCGGCAAAATGTTGACAATGATGCCCTTGGCCAAAAAGGGCGTATGCGTTTTTTCCTGAATATATTCAGGAAAAAACGCATACGCCCTTTTTGGCCAACCAAGCAACCTGGAAAGGCAAATCAGCGCTACAAAGAAGTCTCACTTCCCATCGGTCAAAAGGGCCATGCTGAAAAATGTGTCAAAACCAGAAATGCAGGACAGGCCATGGAGAAATGAGAGCCTTGCTACACTGATGGGCGGGATGTAAATTGCCAACAGCCACTCTGGAGAAGTGTACGGTGTGTCCTGAAACATCTGAAAAACACAGCTTAGAGAGCATAGGGCACTTCCACTCATGGGGGTATAAATTGGGAAAATTAAAAATCAGCAAGACACAAGCACCCCAAAGTTGAGGGCTGCTCTGTTGACAAGGACCTCCACTTCATTCCACCTTAAATATCCCAGGAAAGAGAAAAATGGATAAAGAAGTTGTGGTCCTTATGTACAATGGAATATCACGCAGCCATGAAATCAATGTCATAAGGTTAGTAGCAGCATGATGAGTGGATTTAGGTACGACGATTCTAAGTGAAATAAGTCACACAGAAAAGGACACTTCTCATAAGGTATCACTGATAGAGGGAATGTAAAAACCGTTACACTTGAACTGAATTACAAAACAGAACAGAGTCACACATGCAGAAAACACACTATGGCTGCTTAACGGGAAAGGTGAGGTGGGGTGATACATAAAACAAGGGTATCAAATTAGCTCAGATACCGTTCCATAAACCCAATATGTAGTAGACAAGACCTACTCCTTGCTCAGAGAACTGGACTCAACACGCCCTATTCACCGCACAAGAATATATCTGACTAGTAATAATCTTAAAACCTATGTATTGATATCTCTCTGTTAGTGTGTCAAGTGGGTGTAAAGCGGCATAAACACAGCCGTGAAAAGCAGCTAAACCCCATTATGAAAATAAATTACTTTGAAAAACCCATGAAACAACGACAGTGAAAGAGATAGAAATTCTTACACAATGAGTTCAGGGGCTGTGATGCAACCTGGATTGACCATATCTAGACCCACAGCTGGATGAGACATAAGGGTGGACACTCTTGGGGCTGAGAGGTTTGGTGAGGTTGGGTGAGCAAACGCAGACCCTTTAAAGTAATACTGCGTGGTACCCATCGCATGGGTCCCAAATCTCCAGGTTCAAGGGCATCTTCCTACATCGAAAACATGCATGAGAAACCCAGAAGATGGTACACCGTGTGATGGGGAAAGGTTTCTAAAACGCACCTCATTTCTCATCTCCTTGTGCCCGGGTTCGCCATTCCAGCCGCTTTACTAGCAATCTCCCTACTTGGAGCATCAGCACCTTTAACCTCCTGTTCCGTACAGGTTGCAATTTGTCCTGAGGATGAACGGGAAGACGGGGAACCAACGAGAGACTAGCTCTTGGTGTCGGGACAGGCACAGGTCACTCTATTTTCCCATCAGGAAGAAGAATTAACCACATGCTCAGCCTGCCCCCCGGAACCAGAACAGGGCCTGAAGCCATCCTGCACTTTTGCGGCCAGCTCCCAAAAAAGCGAGTTGTAAAATGGAGGTTCAGGGCACTGCAATTCACAAACCTGCAGAGTTATAAATGATAACTCTCGTCCACAAATATATTGAGGGAAGGCAAAGAAGAGGATTTTAAATCAAGGCAGAATTGCACGAAACAGATTTCAGGAGGTAGATTCGAATCGCCTTTAAAGCACATGAAAAGCGGCAAAATGTTGACAATGATGCCCTTGGCCAAAAAGGGCGTATGCGTTTTTTCCTGAATATATTCAGGAAAAAACGCATACGCCCTTTTTGGCCAACCAAGCAACCTGGAAAGGCAAATCAGCGCTACAAAGAAGTCTCACTTCCCATCGGTCAAAAGGGCCATGCTGAAAAATGTGTCAAAACCAGAAATGCAGGACAGGCCATGGAGAAATGAGAGCCTTGCTACACTGATGGGCGGGATGTAAATTGCCAACAGCCACTCTGGAGAAGTGTACGGTGTGTCCTGAAACATCTGAAAAACACAGCTTAGAGAGCATAGGGCACTTCCACTCATGGGGGTATAAATTGGGAAAATGAAAAATCAGCAAGACACAAGCACCCCAAAGTTTAGGGCTGCTCTGTTGACAAGGACCTCCACTTCATTCCACCTTAAATATCCAAGGAAAGAGAAAAATGGATAAAGAAGTTGTGGTCCTTATGTACAATGGAATATCACTCAGCCATGAAATCAATGTCATAAGGTTAGTAGCAGCATGATGAGTGGATTTAGGTACGACGATTCTAAGTGAAATAAGTCACACAGAAAAGGACACTTCTCATAAGGTATCACTTTTAGAGGGAATGTAAAAACCGTTACACTTGAACTGAATTACAAAACAGAACAGAGTCACACATGCAGAAAACAGACAATGGCTGCTTAACGGGAAAGGTGAGGTGGGGTGATACATAAACCAAGGGTATCAAATTAGCTCAGATACCGTTCCATAAACCCAATATGTAGTAGACAAGACCTACTCCTTGCTCAGAGAACTGGACTCAAGACGCCCTATTCACCGCACAAGAATATATCTGACTAGTAATAATCTTAAAACCTATGTATTGATATCTCTCTGTTAGTGTGTCAAGTGGGTGTAAAGCGGCATAAACACAGCCGTGAAAAGCAGCTAAACCCCATTATGAAAATAAATTACTTTGAAAAACCCATGAAACAACGACAGTGAAAGAGATGGAAATTCTTACACAATGAGTTCAGGGGCTGTGATGCAACCTGGATTGACCATATCTAGACCCACAGCTGGATGAGACATAAGGGTGGACACTCTTGGGGCTGAGAGGTTTGGTGAGGTTGGGTGAACAAACGCAGACCCTTTAAAGTAATACTGCGTGGTACCCATCGCATGGGTCCAAAATCTCCAGCTTCAAGGGCATCTTCCTACATCAAAAACATGCATGAGAAACCCAGAAGATGGTACACCGTGTGATGGGGAAAGGTTTCTAAAATGCACCTCATTTCTCATCTCCTTGTGCCCGGGTTCGCCATTCCAGCCGCTTTACTAGCAATCTCCCTACTTGGAGCATCAGCACCTTTAACCTCCTGTTCCGTACAGGTTGCAATTTGTCCTGAGGATGAACGGGAAGACGGGGAACCAACGAGAGACTAGCTCTTGGTGTCGGGACAGGCACAGGTCACTCTATTTTCCCATCAGGAAGAAGAATTAACCACAGGCTCAGCCTGCCCCCCGGAACCAGAACAGGGCCTGAAGCCATCCTGTGCTTTTGCGGCCAGCTCCCAAAAAAGCGAGTTGTAAAATGGAGGTTCAGGGCACTGCAATTCACAAACTTGCAGAGTTATAAATGATAACTCTCGTCCACCAATATATTGAGGGAAGGCAAAGAAGAGGATTTGAAATCAAGACAGAATTGCACGAAACAGATTTCAGGAGGTAGATACGAATCGCCTTTAAAGCACATGAAAAGCGGCAAAACGTTGACAATGATGCCCTTGGCCAAAAAGGGCGTATGCGTTTTTTCCTGAATATATTCAGGAAAAAACGCATACGCCCTTTTTGGCCAACCAAGCAACCTGGAAAGGCAAATCAGCGCTACAGAGAAGTCTCGCTTCCCATCGGTCAAAAGGGCCATGCTGAAAAAAGTGTCAAAACCAGAAATGCAGGACAGGCCATGGAGAAATGGGACCCTTGCTACACTGATGGGCGGGATGTAAATTGCCAACAGCCACTCTGGAGAAGTGTACGGTGTGTCCTGAAACATCTGAAAAACACAGCTTAGAGAGCATAGGGCACTTCCACTCATGGGGGTATAAATTGGGAAAATGAAAAATCAGCAAGACACAAGCACCCCAAAGTTGAGGGCTGCTCTGTTGACAAGGACCTCCACTTCATTCCACCTTAAATATCCCAGGAAAGAGAAAAATGGATAAAGAAGTTGTGGTCCTTATGTACAATGGAATATCACTCAGCCATGAAATCAATGTCATAAGGTTAGTAGCAGCATGATGAGTGGATTTAGGTACGACGATTCTAAGTGAAATAAGTCACACAGAAAAGGACACTTCTCATAAGGTATCACTGATAGAGGGAATGTAAAAACCGTTACACTTGAACTGAATTACAAAACAGAACAGAGTCACACATGCAGAAAACACACTCTGGCTGCTTAACGGGAAAGGTGAGGTGGGGTGATACATGAAACAAGGGTATCAAATTAGCTCAGATACCGTTCCATAAACCCAATATGTAGTAGACAAGACCTACTCCTTGCTCAGAGAACTGGACTCAACACGCCCTATTCACCGCACAAGAATATATCTGACTAGTAATAATCTTAAAACCTATGTATTGATATCTCTCTGTTAGTGTGTCAAGTGGGTGTAAAGCGGCATAAACACAGCAGTGAAAAGCAGCTAAACCCCATTATGAAAATAAATTACTTTGAAAAACCCATGAAACAACGACAGTGAAAGAGATAGAAATTCTTACACAATGAGTTCAGGGGCTGTGATGCAACCTGGATTGACCATATCTAGACCCACAGCTGGATGAGACATAAGGGTGGACACTCTTGGGGCTGAGAGGTTTGGTGAGGTTGGGTGAGCAAACGCAGACCCTTTAAAGTAATACTGCGTGGTACCCATCGCATGGGTCCCAAATCTCCAGGTTCAAGGGCATCTTCCTACATCGAAAACATGCATGAGAAACCCAGAAGATGGTACACCGTGTGATGGGGAAAGGTTTCTAAAACGCACCTCATTTCTCATCTCCTTGTGCCTGGGTTCGCCATTCCAGCCGCTTTACTAGCAATCTCCCTACTTGGAGCATCAGCACCTTTAACCTCCTGTTCCGTATAGTTGCAATTTGTCCTGAGGATGAACGGGAAGACGGGGAACCAACGAGAGACTAGCTCTTGGTGTCGGGACAGGCACAGGTCACTCTATTTTCCCATCAGGAAGAAGAATTAACCACATGCTCAGCCTGCCACCCGGAACCAGAACAGGGCCTGAAGCCATCCTGCACTTTTGCGGCCAGCTCCCAAAAAAGCGAGTTGTAAAATGGAGGTTCAGGGCACTGCAATTCACAAACCTGCAGAGTTATAAATGATAACTCTCGTCCACAAATATATTGAGGGAAGGCAAAGAAGAGGATTTTAATTCAAGGCAGAATTGCAGGAAACAGATTTCAGGAGGTAGATTCGAATCGCCTTTAAAGCACATGAAAAGCGGCAAAATGTTGACAATGATGCCCTTGGGCAAAAAGGGCGTATGCGTTTTTTCCTGAATATATTCAGGAAAAAACGCATACGCCCTTTTTGACCAACCAAGCAACCTGGAAAGGCAAATCAGCGCTACAAAGAAGTCTCACTTCCCATCGGTCAAAAGGGCCATGCTGAAAAATGTGTCAAAACCAGAAATGCAGGACAGGCCATGGAGAAATGACAGCCTTGCTACACTGATGGGCGGGATGTAAATTGCCAACAGCCACTCTGGAGAAGTGTACGGTGTGTCCTGAAACATCTGAAAAACACAGCTTAGAGAGCATAGGGCACTTCCACTCATGGGGGTATAAATTGGGAAAATGAAAAATCAGCAAGACACAAGCACCCCAAAGTTGAGGGCTGCTCTGTTGACAAGGACCTCCACTTCATTCCACCTTAAATATCCAAGGAAAGAGAAAAATGGATAAAGAAGTTGTGGTCCTTATGTACAATGGAATATCACTCAGCCATGAAATCAATGTCATAAGGTTAGTAGCAGCATGATGAGTGGATTTAGGTACGATGATTCTAAGTGAAATAAGTCACACAGAAAAGGACACTTCTCATAAGGTATCACTTTTAGAGGGAATGTAAAAACCGTTACACTTGAACTGAATTACAAAACAGAACAGAGTCACACATGCAGAAAACAGACAATGGCTGCTTAACGGGAAAGGTGAGGTGGGGTGATACATAAACCAAGGGTATCAAATTAGCTCAGATACCGTTCCATAAACCCAATATGTAGTAGACAAGACCTACTCCTTGCTCAGAGAACTGGACTCAAGACGCCCTATTCACCGCACAAGAATATATCTGACTAGTAATAATCTTAAAACCTATGTATTGATATCTCTCTGTTAGTGTGTCAAG
This sequence comes from Balaenoptera borealis, assembly GCF_965194805.1. NCBI lineage: Eukaryota > Metazoa > Chordata > Mammalia > Artiodactyla > Balaenopteridae > Balaenoptera > Balaenoptera borealis. The sequence goes on along the minus strand of NW_028123738.1, from coordinate 287,506 downwards.
TGGGTGTAAAGCGGCATAAACACAGCCGTGAAAAGCAGCTAAACCCCATTATGAAAATAAATTACTTTGAAAAACCCATGAAACAACGACAGTGAAAGAGATGGAAATTCTTACACAATGAGTTCAGGGGCTGTGATGCAACCTGGATTGACCATATCTAGACCCACAGCTGGATGAGACATAAGGGTGGACACTCTTGGGGCTGAGAGGTTTGGTGAGGTTGGGTGAACAAACGCAGACCCTTTAAAGTAATACTGCGTGGTACCCATCGCATGGGTCCCAAATCTCCAGCTTCAAGGGCATCTTCCTACATCGAAAACATGCATGAGAAACCCAGAAGATGGTACACCGTGTGATGGGGAAAGGTTTCTAAAATGCACCTCATTTCTCATCTCCTTGTGCCCGGGTTCGCCATTCCAGCCGCTTTACTAGCAATCTCCCTACTTGGAGCATCAGCACCTTTAACCTCCTGTTCCGTACAGGTTGCAATTTGTCCTGAGGATGAACGGGAAGACGGGGAACCAACGAGAGACTAGCTCTTGGTGTCGGGACAGGCACAGGTCACTCTATTTTCCCATCAGGAAGAAGAATTAACCACAGGCTCAGCCTGCCCCCCGGAACCAGAACAGGGCCTGAAGCCATCCTGTGCTTTTGCGGCCAGCTCCCAAAAAAGCGAGTTGTAAAATGGAGGTTCAGGGCACTGCAATTCACAAACTTGCAGAGTTATAAATGATAACTCTCGTCCACCAATATATTGAGGGAAGGCAAAGAAGAGGATTTGAAATCAAGACAGAATTGCACGAAACAGATTTCAGGAGGTAGATACGAATCGCCTTTAAAGCACATGAAAAGCGGCAAAACGTTGACAATGATGCCCTTGGCCAAAAAGGGCGTATGCGTTTTTTCCTGAATATATTCAGGAAAAAACGCATACGCCCTTTTTGGCCAACCAAGCAACCTGGAAAGGCAAATCAGCGCTACAAAGAAGTCTCACTTCCCATCGGTCAAAAGGGCCATGCTGAAAAATGTGTCAAAACCAGAAATGCAGGACAGGCCATGGAGAAATGAGAGCCTTGCTACACTGATGGGCGGGATGTAAATTGCCAACAGCCACTCTGGAGAAGTGTACGGTGTGTCCTGAAACATCTGAAAAACACAGCTTAGAGAGCATAGGGCACTTCCACTCATGGGGGTATAAATTGGGAAAATTAAAAATCAGCAAGACACAAGCACCCCAAAGTTGAGGGCTGCTCTGTTGACAAGGACCTCCACTTCATTCCACCTTCAGTATCCCAGGAAAGAGAAAAATGGATAAAGAAGTTGTGGTCCTTATGTACAATGGAATATCACTCAGCCATGAAATCAATGTCATAAGGTTAGTAGCAGCATGATGAGTGGATTTAGGTACGACGATTCTAAGTGAAATAAGTCACACAGAAAAGGACACTTCTCATAAGGTATCACTTTTAGAGGGAATGTAAAAACCGTTACACTTGAACTGAATTACAAAACAGAACAGAGTCACACATGCAGAAAACAGACAATGGCTGCTTAACGGGAAAGGTGAGGTGGGGTGATACATAAACCAAGGGTATCAAATTAGCTCAGATACCGTTCCATAAACCCAATATGTAGTAGACAAGACCTACTCCTTGCTCAGAGAACTGGACTCAAGACGCCCTATTCACCGCACAAGAATATATCTGACTAGTAATAATCTTAAAACCTATGTATTGATATCTCTCTGTTAGTGTGTCAAGTGGGTGTAAAGCGGCATAAACACAGCCGTGAAAAGCAGCTAAACCCCATTATGAAAATAAATTACTTTGAAAAACCCATGAAACAACGACAGTGAAAGAGATGGAAATTCTTACACAATGAGTTCAGGGGCTGTGATGCAACCTGGATTGACCATATCTAGACCCACAGCTGGATGAGACATAAGGGTGGACACTCTTGGGGCTGAGAGGTTTGGTGAGGTTGGGTGAGCAAACGCAGACCCTTTAAAGTAATACTGCGTGGTACCCATCGCATGGGTCCCAAATCTCCAGGTTCAAGGGCATCTTCCTACATCGAAAACATGCATGAGAAACCCGGAAGATGGTACACCGTGTGATGGGGAAAGGTTTCTAAAACGCACCTCATTTCTCATCTTCTTGTGCCCGGGTTCGCCATTCCAGCCGCTTTACTAGCAATCTCCCTACTTGGAGCATCAGCACCTTTAACCTCCTGTTCCGTACAGGTTGCAATTTGTCCTGAGGATGAACGGGAAGACGGGGAACCAACGAGAGACTAGCTCTTGGTGTCGGGACAGGCACAGGTCACTCTATTTTCCCATCAGGAAGAAGAATTAACCACATGCTCAGCATGCCCCCCGGAACCAGAACAGGGCCTGAAGCCATCCTGCACTTTTGCGGCCAGCTCCCAAAAAAGCGAGTTGTAAAATGGAGGTTCAGGGCACTGCAATTCACAAACCTGCAGAGTTATAAATGATAACTCTCGTCCACAAATATATTGAGGGAAGGCAAAGAAGAGGATTTTAAATCAAGGCAGAATTGCACGAAACAGATTTCAGGAGGTAGATTCGAATCGCCTTTAAAGCACATGAAAAGCGGCAAAATGTTGACAATGATGCCCTTGGCCAAAAAGGGCGTATGCGTTTTTTCCTGAATATATTCAGGAAAAAACGCATACGCACTTTTTGGCCAACCAAGCAACCTGTAAAGGCAAATCAGCGCTACAGAGAAGTGTCGCTTCCCATCGGTCAAAAGGGCCATGCTGAAAAAAGTGTCAAAACCAGAAATGTAGGACAGGCCATGGAGAAATGGGACCCTTGCTACACTGATGGGCGGGATGTAAATTGCCAACAGCCACTCTGGAGAAGTGTACGGTGTGTCCTGAAACATCTGAAAAACACAGCTTAGAGAGCATAGGGCACTTCCACTCATGGGGGTATAAATTGGGAAAATGAAAAATCAGCAAGACACAAGCACCCCAAAGTTGAGGGCTGCTCTGTTGACAAGGACCTCCACTTCATTCCACCTTAAATATCCCAGGAAAGAGAAAAATGGATAAAGAAGTTGTGGTCCTTATGTACAATGGAATATCACTCAGCCATGAAATCAATGTCATAAGGTTAGTAGCAGCATGATGAGTGGATTTAGGTACGACGATTCTAAGTGAAATAAGTCACACAGAAAAGGACACTTCTCATAAGGTATCACTGATAGAGGGAATGTAAAAACCGTGACACTTGAACTGAATTACAAAACAGAACAGAGTCACACATGCAGAAAACACACTATGGCTGCTTAACGGGAAAGGTGAGGTGGGGTGATACATAAAACAAGGGTATCAAATTAGCTCAGATACCGTTCCATAAACCCAATATGTAGTAGACAAGACCTACTCCTTGCTCAGAGAACTGGACTCAACACGCCCTATTCACCGCACAAGAATATATCTGACTAGTAATAATCTTAAAACCTATGTATTGATATCTCTCTGTTAGTGTGTCAAGTGGGTGTAAAGCGGCATAAACACAGCCGTGAAAAGCAGCTAAACCCCATTATGAAAATAAATTACTTTGAAAAACCCATGAAACAACGACAGTGAAAGAGATAGAAATTCTTACACAATGAGTTCAGGGGCTGTGATGCAACCTGGATTGACCATATCTAGACCCACAGCTGGATGAGACATAAGGGTGGACACTCTTGGGGCTGAGAGGTTTGGTGAGGTTGGGTGAGCAAACGCAGACCCTTTAAAGTAATACTGCGTGGTACCCATCGCATGGGTCCCAAATCTCCAGGTTCAAGGGCATCTTCCTACATCGAAAACATGCATGAGAAACCCAGAAGATGGTACACCGTGTGATGGGGAAAGGTTTCTAAAACGCACCTCATTTCTCATCTCCTTGTGCCCGGGTTTGCCATTCCAGCCGCTTTACTAGCAATCTCCCTACTTGGAGCATCAGCACCTTTAACCTCCTGTTCCGTACAGGTTGCAATTTGTCCTGAGGATGAATGGGAAGACGGGGAACCAACGAGAGACTAGCTCTTGGTGTCGGGACAGGCACAGGTCACTCTATTTTCCCATCAGGAAGAAGAATTAACCACATGCTCAGCCAGCCCCCCGGAACCAAAACAGGGCCTGAAGCCATCCTGCACTTTTGCGGCCAGCTCCCAAAAAAGCGAGTTGTAAAATGGAGGTTCAGGGCACTGCAATTCACAAACCTGCAGAGTTATAAATGATAACTCTCGTTCACAAATATATTGAGGGAAGGCAAAGAAGAGGATTTTAAATCAAGGCAGAATTGCAGGAAACAGATTTCAGGAGGTAGATTCGAATCGCCTTTAAAGCACATGAAAAGCGGCAAAATGTTGACAATGATGCCCTTGGCCAAAAAGGGCGTATGCGTTTTTTCCTGAATATATTCAGGAAAAAACGCATACGCCCTTTTTGGCCAACCAAGCAACCTGGAAAGGCAAATCAACGCCACAAAGAAGTCTCACTTCCCATCGGTCAAAAGGGCCATGCTGAAAAAAGTGTCAAAACCAGAAATGCAGGACAGGCCATGGAGAAATGAGAGCCTTGCTACACTGATGGGCGGGATGTAAATTGCCAACAGCCACTCTGGAGAAGTGTACGGTGTGTCCTGAAACATCTGAAAAACACAGCTTAGAGAGCATAGGGCACTTCCACTCATGGGGGTATAAATTGGGAAAATTAAAAATCAGCAAGACACAAGCACCCCAAAGTTGAGGGCTGCTCTGTTGACAAGGACCTCCACTTCATTCCACCTTAAATATCCCAGGAAAGAGAAAAATGGATAAAGAAGTTGTGGTCCTTATGTACAATGGAATATCACTCAGCCATGAAATCAATGTCATAAGGTTAGTAGCAGCATGATGAGTGGATTTAGGTACGACGATTCTAAGTGAAATAAGTCACACAGAAAAGGACACTTCTCATAAGGTATCACTGATAGAGGGAATGTAAAAACCGTTACACTTGAACTGAATTACAAAACAGAACAGAGTCACACATGCAGAAAACACACTATGGCTGCTTAACGGGAAAGGTGAGGTGGGGTGATACATAAAACAAGGGTATCAAATTAGCTCAGATACCGTTCCATAAACCCAATATGTAGTAGACAAGACCTACTCCTTGCTCAGAGAACTGGACTCAACACGCCCTATTCACCGCACAAGAATATATCTGACTAGTAATAATCTTAAAACCTATGTATTGATATCTCTCTGTTAGTGTGTCAAGTGGGTGTAAAGCGGCATAAACACAGCCGTGAAAAGCAGCTAAACCCCATTATGAAAATAAATTACTTTGAAAAACCCATGAAACAACGACAGTGAAAGAGATAGAAATTCTTACACAATGAGTTCAGGGGCTGTGATGCAACCTGGATTGACCATATCTAGACCCACAGCTGGATGAGACATAAGGGTGGACACTCTTGGGGCTGAGAGGTTTGGTGAGGTTGGGTGAGCAAACGCAGACCCTTTAAAGTAATACTGCGTGGTACCCATCGCATGGGTCCCAAATCTCCAGGTTCAAGGGCATCTTCCTACATCGAAAACATGCATGAGAAACCCAGAAGATGGTACACCGTGTGATGGGGAAAGGTTTCTAAAACGCACCTCATTTCTCATCTCCTTGTGCCCGGGTTCGCCATTCCAGCCGCTTTACTAGCAATCTCCCTACTTGGAGCATCAGCACCTTTAACCTCCTGTTCCGTACAGGTTGCAATTTGTCCTGAGGATGAACGGGAAGACGGGGAACCAACGAGAGACTAGCTCTTGGTGTCGGGACAGGCACAGGTCACTCTATTTTCCCATCAGGAAGAAGAATTAACCACATGCTCAGCCTGCCCCCCGGAACCAGAACAGGGCCTGAAGCCATCCTGCACTTTTGCGGCCAGCTCCCAAAAAAGCGAGTTGTAAAATGGAGGTTCAGGGCACTGCAATTCACAAACCTGCAGAGTTATAAATGATAACTCTCGTCCACAAATATATTGAGGGAAGGCAAAGAAGAGGATTTTAAATCAAGGCAGAATTGCACGAAACAGATTTCAGGAGGTAGATTCGAATCGCCTTTAAAGCACATGAAAAGCGGCAAAATGTTGACAATGATGCCCTTGGCCAAAAAGGGCGTATGCGTTTTTTCCTGAATATATTCAGGAAAAAACGCATACGCCCTTTTTGGCCAACCAAGCAACCTGGAAAGGCAAATCAGCGCTACAAAGAAGTCTCACTTCCCATCGGTCAAAAGGGCCATGCTGAAAAATGTGTCAAAACCAGAAATGCAGGACAGGCCATGGAGAAATGAGAGCCTTGCTACACTGATGGGCGGGATGTAAATTGCCAACAGCCACTCTGGAGAAGTGTACGGTGTGTCCTGAAACATCTGAAAAACACAGCTTAGAGAGCATAGGGCACTTCCACTCATGGGGGTATAAATTGGGAAAATTAAAAATCAGCAAGACACAAGCACCCCAAAGTTGAGGGCTGCTCTGTTGACAAGGACCTCCACTTCATTCCACCTTAAATATCCCAGGAAAGAGAAAAATGGATAAAGAAGTTGTGGTCCTTATGTACAATGGAATATCACGCAGCCATGAAATCAATGTCATAAGGTTAGTAGCAGCATGATGAGTGGATTTAGGTACGACGATTCTAAGTGAAATAAGTCACACAGAAAAGGACACTTCTCATAAGGTATCACTGATAGAGGGAATGTAAAAACCGTTACACTTGAACTGAATTACAAAACAGAACAGAGTCACACATGCAGAAAACACACTATGGCTGCTTAACGGGAAAGGTGAGGTGGGGTGATACATAAAACAAGGGTATCAAATTAGCTCAGATACCGTTCCATAAACCCAATATGTAGTAGACAAGACCTACTCCTTGCTCAGAGAACTGGACTCAACACGCCCTATTCACCGCACAAGAATATATCTGACTAGTAATAATCTTAAAACCTATGTATTGATATCTCTCTGTTAGTGTGTCAAGTGGGTGTAAAGCGGCATAAACACAGCCGTGAAAAGCAGCTAAACCCCATTATGAAAATAAATTACTTTGAAAAACCCATGAAACAACGACAGTGAAAGAGATAGAAATTCTTACACAATGAGTTCAGGGGCTGTGATGCAACCTGGATTGACCATATCTAGACCCACAGCTGGATGAGACATAAGGGTGGACACTCTTGGGGCTGAGAGGTTTGGTGAGGTTGGGTGAGCAAACGCAGACCCTTTAAAGTAATACTGCGTGGTACCCATCGCATGGGTCCCAAATCTCCAGGTTCAAGGGCATCTTCCTACATCGAAAACATGCATGAGAAACCCAGAAGATGGTACACCGTGTGATGGGGAAAGGTTTCTAAAACGCACCTCATTTCTCATCTCCTTGTGCCCGGGTTCGCCATTCCAGCCGCTTTACTAGCAATCTCCCTACTTGGAGCATCAGCACCTTTAACCTCCTGTTCCGTACAGGTTGCAATTTGTCCTGAGGATGAACGGGAAGACGGGGAACCAACGAGAGACTAGCTCTTGGTGTCGGGACAGGCACAGGTCACTCTATTTTCCCATCAGGAAGAAGAATTAACCACATGCTCAGCCTGCCCCCCGGAACCAGAACAGGGCCTGAAGCCATCCTGCACTTTTGCGGCCAGCTCCCAAAAAAGCGAGTTGTAAAATGGAGGTTCAGGGCACTGCAATTCACAAACCTGCAGAGTTATAAATGATAACTCTCGTCCACAAATATATTGAGGGAAGGCAAAGAAGAGGATTTTAAATCAAGGCAGAATTGCATGAAACAGATTTCAGGAGGTAGATTCGAATCGCCTTTAAAGCACATGAAAAGCGGCAAAATGTTGACAATGATGCCCTTGGCCAAAAAGGGCGTATGCGTTTTTTCCTGAATATATTCAGGAAAAAACGCATACGCCCTTTTTGGCCAACCAAGCAACCTGGAAAGGCAAATCAGCGCTACAAAGAAGTCTCACTTCCCATCGGTCAAAAGGGCCATGCTGAAAAATGTGTCAAAACCAGAAATGCAGGACAGGCCATGGAGAAATGAGAGCCTTGCTACACTGATGGGCGGGATGTAAATTGCCAACAGCCACTCTGGAGAAGTGTACGGTGTGTCCTGAAACATCTGAAAAACACAGCTTAGAGAGCATAGGGCACTTCCACTCATGGGGGTATAAATTGGGAAAATTAAAAATCAGCAAGACACAAGCACCCCAAAGTTTAGGGCTGCTCTGTTGACAAGGACCTCCACTTCATTCCACCTTAAATATCCAAGGAAAGAGAAAAATGGATAAAGAAGTTGTGGTCCTTATGTACAATGGAATATCACTCAGCCATGAAATCAATGTCATAAGGTTAGTAGCAGCATGATGAGTGGATTTAGGTACGACGATTCTAAGTGAAATAAGTCACACAGAAAAGGACACTTCTCATAAGGTATCACTTTTAGAGGGAATGTAAAAACCGTTACACTTGAACTGAATTACAAAACAGAACAGAGTCACACATGCAGAAAACAGACAATGGCTGCTTAACGGGAAAGGTGAGGTGGGGTGATACATAAACCAAGGGTATCAAATTAGCTCAGATACCGTTCCATAAACCCAATATGTAGTAGACAAGACCTACTCCTTGCTCAGAGAACTGGACTCAAGACGCCCTATTCACCGCACAAGAATATATCTGACTAGTAATAATCTTAAAACCTATGTATTGATATCTCTCTGTTAGTGTGTCAAGTGGGTGTAAAGCGGCATAAACACAGCCGTGAAAAGCAGCTAAACCCCATTATGAAAATAAATTACTTTGAAAAACCCATGAAACAACGACAGTGAAAGAGATGGAAATTCTTACACAATGAGTTCAGGGGCTGTGATGCAACCTGGATTGACCATATCTAGACCCACAGCTGGATGAGACATAAGGGTGGACACTCTTGGGGCTGAGAGGTTTGGTGAGGTTGGGTGAACAAACGCAGACCCTTTAAAGTAATACTGCGTGGTACCCATCGCATGGGTCCAAAATCTCCAGCTTCAAGGGCATCTTCCTACATCAAAAACATGCATGAGAAACCCAGAAGATGGTACACCGTGTGATGGGGAAAGGTTTCTAAAATGCACCTCATTTCTCATCTCCTTGTGCCCGGGTTCGCCATTCCAGCCGCTTTACTAGCAATCTCCCTACTTGGAGCATCAGCACCTTTAACCTCCTGTTCCGTACAGGTTGCAATTTGTCCTGAGGATGAACGGGAAGACGGGGAACCAACGAGAGACTAGCTCTTGGTGTCGGGACAGGCACAGGTCACTCTATTTTCCCATCAGGAAGAAGAATTAACCACAGGCTCAGCCTGCCCCCCGGAACCAGAACAGGGCCTGAAGCCATCCTGTGCTTTTGCGGCCAGCTCCCAAAAAAGCGAGTTGTAAAATGGAGGTTCAGGGCACTGCAATTCACAAACTTGCAGAGTTATAAATGATAACTCTCGTCCACCAATATATTGAGGGAAGGCAAAGAAGAGGATTTGAAATCAAGACAGAATTGCACGAAACAGATTTCAGGAGGTAGATACGAATCGCCTTTAAAGCACATGAAAAGCGGCAAAACGTTGACAATGATGCCCTTGGCCAAAAAGGGCGTATGCGTTTTTTCCTGAATATATTCAGGAAAAAACGCATACGCCCTTTTTGGCCAACCAAGCAACCTGGAAAGGCAAATCAGCGCTACAGAGAAGTCTCGCTTCCCATCGGTCAAAAGGGCCATGCTGAAAAAAGTGTCAAAACCAGAAATGCAGGACAGGCCATGGAGAAATGGGACCCTTGCTACACTGATGGGCGGGATGTAAATTGCCAACAGCCACTCTGGAGAAGTGTACGGTGTGTCCTGAAACATCTGAAAAACACAGCTTAGAGAGCATAGGGCACTTCCACTCATGGGGGTATAAATTGGGAAAATGAAAAATCAGCAAGACACAAGCACCCCAAAGTTGAGGGCTGCTCTGTTGACAAGGACCTCCACTTCATTCCACCTTAAATATCCCAGGAAAGAGAAAAATGGATAAAGAAGTTGTGGTCCTTATGTACAATGGAATATCACTCAGCCATGAAATCAATGTCATAAGGTTAGTAGCAGCATGATGAGTGGATTTAGGTACGACGATTCTAAGTGAAATAAGTCACACAGAAAAGGACACTTCTCATAAGGTATCACTGATAGAGGGAATGTAAAAACCGTTACACTTGAACTGAATTACAAAACAGAACAGAGTCACACATGCAGAAAACACACTCTGGCTGCTTAACGGGAAAGGTGAGGTGGGGTGATACATGAAACAAGGGTATCAAATTAGCTCAGATACCGTTCCATAAACCCAATATGTAGTAGACAAGACCTACTCCTTGCTCAGAGAACTGGACTCAACACGCCCTATTCACCGCACAAGAATATATCTGACTAGTAATAATCTTAAAACCTATGTATTGATATCTCTCTGTTAGTGTGTCAAGTGGGTGTAAAGCGGCATAAACACAGCAGTGAAAAGCAGCTAAACCCCATTATGAAAATAAATTACTTTGAAAAACCCATGAAACAACGACAGTGAAAGAGATAGAAATTCTTACACAATGAGTTCAGGGGCTGTGATGCAACCTGGATTGACCATATCTAGACCCACAGCTGGATGAGACATAAGGGTGGACACTCTTGGGGCTGAGAGGTTTGGTGAGGTTGGGTGAGCAAACGCAGACCCTTTAAAGTAATACTGCGTGGTACCCATCGCATGGGTCCCAAATCTCCAGGTTCAAGGGCATCTTCCTACATCGAAAACATGCATGAGAAACCCAGAAGATGGTACACCGTGTGATGGGGAAAGGTTTCTAAAACGCACCTCATTTCTCATCTCCTTGTGCCTGGGTTCGCCATTCCAGCCGCTTTACTAGCAATCTCCCTACTTGGAGCATCAGCACCTTTAACCTCCTGTTCCGTATAGTTGCAATTTGTCCTGAGGATGAACGGGAAGACGGGGAACCAACGAGAGACTAGCTCTTGGTGTCGGGACAGGCACAGGTCACTCTATTTTCCCATCAGAAAGAAGAATTAACCACATGCTCAGCCTGCCCCCCGGAACCAGAACAGGGCCTGAAGCCATCCTGTGCTTTTGCGGCCAGCTCCCAAAAAAGCGAGTTGTAAAATGGAGGTTCAGGGCACTGCAATTCACAAACCTGCAGAGTTATAAATGATAACTCTCGTCCACAAATATATTGAGGGAAGGCAAAGAAGAGGATTTTAAATCAAGGCAGAATTGCAGGAAACAGATTTCAGGAGGTAGATTCGAATCGCCTTTAAAGCACATGAAAAGCGGCAAAATGTTGACAATGATGCCCTTGGCCAAAAAGGGCGTATGCGTTTTTTCCTGAATATATTCAGGAAAAAACGCATACGCCCTTTTTGGCCAACCAAGCAACCTGGAAAGGCAAATCAGCGCTACAAAGAAGTCTCACTTCCCATCGGTCAAAAGGGCCATGCTGAAAAATGTGTCAAAACCAGAAATGCAGGACAGGCCATGGAGAAATGAGAGCCTTGCTACACTGATGGGCGGGATGTAAATTGCCAACAGCCACTCTGGAGAAGTGTACGGTGTGTCCTGAAACATCTGAAAAACACAGCTTAGAGAGCATAGGGCACTTCCACTCATGGGGGTATAAATTGGGAAAATTAAAAATCAGCAAGACACAAGCACCCCAAAGTTTAGGGCTGCTCTGTTGACAAGGACCTCCACTTCATTCCACCTTAAATATCCAAGGAAAGAGAAAAATGGATAAAGAAGTTGTGGTCCTTATGTACAATGGAATATCACTCAGCCATGAAATCAATGTCATAAGGTTAGTAGCAGCATGATGAGTGGATTTAGGTACGACGATTCTAAGTGAAATAAGTCACACAGAAAAGGACACTTCTCATAAGGTATCACTTTTAGAGGGAATGTAAAAACCGTTACACTTGAACTGAATTACAAAACAGAACAGAGTCACACATGCAGAAAACAGACAATGGCTGCTTAACGGGAAAGGTGAGGTGGGGTGATACATAAACCAAGGGTATCAAATTAGCTCAGATACCGTTCCATAAACCCAATATGTAGTAGACAAGACCTACTCCTTGCTCAGAGAACTGGACTCAAGACGCCCTATTCACCGCACAAGAATATATCTGACTAGTAATAATCTTAAAACCTATGTATTGATATCTCTCTGTTAGTGTGTCAAGTGGGTGTAAAGCGGCATAAACACAGCCGTGAAAAGCAGCTAAACCCCATTATGAAAATAAATTACTTTGAAAAACCCATGAAACAACGACAGTGAAAGAGATGGAAATTCTTACACAATGAGTTCAGGGGCTGTGATGCAACCTGGATTGACCATATCTAGACCCACAGCTGGATGAGACATAAGGGTGGACACTCTTGGGGCTGAGAGGTTTGGTGAGGTTGGGTGAGCAAACGCAGACCCTTTAAAGTAATACTGCGTGGTACCCATCGCATGGGTCCCAAATCTCCAGGTTCAAGGGCATCTTCCTACATCGAAAACATGCATGAGAAACCCAGAAGATGGTACACCGTGTGATGGGGAAAGGTTTCTAAAACGCACCTCATTTCTCATCTCCTTGTGCCCGGGTTCGCCATTCCAGCCGCTTTACTAGCAATCTCCCTACTTGGAGCATCAGCACCTTTAACCTCCTGTTCCGTACAGGTTGCAATTTGTCCTGAGGATGAACGGGAAGACGGGGAACCAACGAGAGACTAGCTCTTGGTGTCGGGACAGGCACAGGTCACTCTATTTTCCCATCAGGAAGAAGAATTAACCACATGCTCAGCCTGCCCCCCGGAACCAGAACAGGGCCTGAAGCCATCCTGCACTTTTGCGGCCAGCTCCCAAAAAAGCGAGTTGTAAAATGGAGGTTCAGGGCACTGCAATTCACAAACCTGCAGAGTTATAAATGATAACTCTCGTCCACAAATATATTGAGGGAAGGCAAAGAAGAGGATTTTAAATCAAGGCAGAATTGCACGAAACAGATTTCAGGAGGTAGATTCGAATCGCCTTTAAAGCACATGAAAAGCGGCAAAATGTTGACAATGATGCCCTTGGCCAAAAAGGGCGTATGCGTTTTTTCCTGAATATATTCAGGAAAAAACGCATACGCACTTTTTGGCCAACCAAGCAACCTGGAAAGGCAAATCAGCGCTACAAAGAAGTCTCGCTTCCCATCGGTCAAAAGGGCCATGCTGAAAAAAGTGTCAAAACCAGAAATGTAGGACAGGCCATGGAGAAATGGGACCCTTGCTACACTGATGGGCGGGATGTAAATTGCCAACAGCCACTCTGGAGAAGTGTACGGTGTGTCCTGAAACATCTGAAAAACACAGCTTAGAGAGCATAGGGCACTTCCACTCATGGGGGTATAAATTGGGAAAATTAAAAATCAGCAAGACACAAGCACCCCAAAGTTTAGGGCTGCTCTGTTGACAAGGACCTCCACTTCATTCCACCTTAAATATCCCAGGAAAGAGAAAAATGGATAAAGAAGTTGTGGTCCTTATGTACAATGGAATATCACTCAGCCATGAAATCAATGTCATAAGGTTAGTAGCAGCATGATGAGTGGATTTAGGTACGACGATTCTAAGTGAAATAAGTCACACAGAAAAGGACACTTCTCATAAGGTATCACTTTTAGAGGGAATGTAAAAACCGTTACACTTGAACTGAATTACAAAACAGAACAGAGTCACACATGCAGAAAACAGACAATGGCTGCTTAACGGGAAAGGTGAGGTGGGGTGATACATAAACCAAGGGTATCAAATTAGCTCAGATACCGTTCCATAAACCCAATATGTAGTAGACAAGACCTACTCCTTGCTCAGAGAACTGGACTCAAGACGCCCTATTCACCGCACAAGAATATATCTGACTAGTAATAATCTTAAAACCTATGTATTGATATCTCTCTGTTAGTGTGTCAAGTGGGTGTAAAGCGGCATAAACACAGCCGTGAAAAGCAGCTAAACCCCATTATGAAAATAAATTACTTTGAAAAACCCATGAAACAACGACAGTGAAAGAGATGGAAATTCTTACACAATGAGTTCAGGGGCTGTGATGCAACCTGGATTGACCATATCTAGACCCACAGCTGGATGAGACATAAGGGTGGACACTCTTGGGGCTGAGAGGTTTGGTGAGGTTGGGTGAGCAAACGCAGACCCTTTAAAGTAATACTGCGTGGTACCCATCGCATGGGTCCCAAATCTCCAGGTTCAAGGGCATCTTCCTACATCAAAAACATGCATGAGAAACCCAGAAGATGGTACACCGTGTGATGGGGAAAGGTTTCTAAAATGCACCTCATTTCTCATCTCCTTGTGCCCAGGTTCGCCATTCCAGCCGCTTTACTAGCAATCTCCCTACTTGGAGCATCAGCACCTTTAACCTCCTGTTCTGTACAGGTTGCAATTTGTCCTGAGGATGAACGGGAAGACGGGGAACCAACGAGAGACTAGCTCTTGGTGTCGGGACAGGCACAGGTCACTCTATTTTCCCATCAGGAAGAAGAATTAACCACAGGCTCAGCCTGCCCCCCGGAACCAGAACAGGGCCTGAAGCCATCCTGTGCTTTTGCGGCCAGCTCCCAAAAAAGCGAGTTGTAAAATGGAGGTTCAGGGCACTGCAATTCACAAATCTGCAGAGTTATAAATGATAACTCTCGTCCACAAATATATTGAGGGAAGGCAAAGAAGAGGATTTGAATTCAAGGCAGAATTGCACGAAACAGATTTCAGGAGGTAGATACGAATCGCCTTTAAAGCACATGAAAAGCGGCAAAACGTTGACAATGATGCCCTTGGCCAAAAAGGGCGTATGCGTTTTTTCCTGAATATATTCAGGAAAAAACGCATACGCCCTTTTTGGCCAACCAAGCAACCTGGAAAGGCAAATCAGCGCTACAAAGAAGTCTCACTTCCCATCGGTCAAAAGGGCCATGCTGAAAAAAGTGTCAAAACCAGAAATGCAGGACAGGCCATGGAGAAATGAGAGCCTTGCTACACTGATGGGCGGGATGTAAATTGCCAACAGCCACTCTGGAGAAGTGTACAGTGTGTCCTGAAACATCTGAAAAACACAGCTTAGAGAGCATAGGGCACTTCCACTCATGGGGGTATAAATTGGGAAAATTAAAAATCAGCAAGACACAAGCACCCCAAAGTTGAGGGCTGCTCTGTTGACAAGGACCTCCACTTCATTCCACCTTAAATATCCCAGGAAAGAGAAAAATGGATAAAGAAGTTGTGGTCCTTATGTACAATGGAATATCACTCAGCCATGAAATCAATGTCATAAGGTTAGTAGCAGCATGATGAGTGGATTTAGGTACGACGATTCTAAGTGAAATAAGTCACACAGAAAAGGACACTTCTCATAAGGTATCACTGATAGAGGGAATGTAAAAACCGTTACACTTGAACTGAATTACAAAACAGAACAGAGTCACACATGCAGAAAACACACTATGGCTGCTTAACGGGAAAGGTGAGGTGGGGTGATACATAAAACAAGGGTATCAAATTAGCTCAGATACCGTTCCATAAACCCAATATGTAGTAGACAAGACCTACTCCTTGCTCAGAGAACTGGACTCAACACGCCCTATTCACCGCACAAGAATATATCTGACTAGTAATAATCTTAAAACCTATGTATTGATATCTCTCTGTTAGTGTGTCAAGTGGGTGTAAAGCGGCATAAACACAGCCGTGAAAAGCAGCTAAACCCCATTATGAAAATAAATTACTTTGAAAAACCCATGAAACAACGACAGTGAAAGAGATAGAAATTCTTACACAATGAGTTCAGGGGCTGTGATGCAACCTGGATTGACCATATCTAGACCCACAGCTGGATGAGACATAAGGGTGGACACTCTTGGGGCTGAGAGGTTTGGTGAGGTTGGGTGAGCAAACGCAGACCCTTTAAAGTAATACTGCGTGGTACCCATCGCATGGGTCCCAAATCTCCAGGTTCAAGGGCATCTTCCTACATCGAAAACATGCATGAGAAACCCAGAAGATGGTACACCGTGTGATGGGGAAAGGTTTCTAAAACGCACCTCATTTCTCATCTCCTTGTGCCCGGGTTCGCCATTCCAGCCGCTTTACTAGCAATCTCCCTACTTGGAGCATCAGCACCTTTAACCTCCTGTTCCGTACAGGTTGCAATTTGTCCTGAGGATGAACGGGAAGACGGGGAACCAACGAGAGACTAGCTCTTGGTGTCGGGACAGGCACAGGTCACTCTATTTTCCCATCAGGAAGAAGAATTAACCACATGCTCAGCCTGCCCCCCGGAACCAGAACAGGGCCTGAAGCCATCCTGCACTTTTGCGGCCAGCTCCCAAAAAAGCGAGTTGTAAAATGGAGGTTCAGGGCACTGCAATTCACAAACCTGCAGAGTTATAAATGATAACTCTCGTCCACAAATATATTGAGGGAAGGCAAAGAAGAGGATTTTAAATCAAGGCAGAATTGCACGAAACAGATTTCAGGAGGTAGATTCGAATCGCCTTTAAAGCACATGAAAAGCGGCAAAATGTTGACAATGATGCCCTTGGCCAAAAAGGGCGTATGCGTTTTTTCCTGAATATATTCAGGAAAAAACGCATACGCCCTTTTTGGCCAACCAAGCAACCTGGAAAGGCAAATCAGCGCTACAAAGAAGTCTCACTTCCCATCGGTCAAAAGGGCCATGCTGAAAAATGTGTCAAAACCAGAAATGCAGGACAGGCCATGGAGAAATGAGAGCCTTGCTACACTGATGGGCGGGATGTAAATTGCCAACAGCCACTCTGGAGAAGTGTACGGTGTGTCCTGAAACATCTGAAAAACACAGCTTAGAGAGCATAGGGCACTTCCACTCATGGGGGTATAAATTGGGAAAATTAAAAATCAGCAAGACACAAGCACCCCAAAGTTGAGGGCTGCTCTGTTGACAAGGACCTCCACTTCATTCCACCTTAAATATCCCAGGAAAGAGAAAAATGGATAAAGAAGTTGTGGTCCTTATGTACAATGGAATATCACTCAGCCATGAAATCAATGTCATAAGGTTAGTAGCAGCATGATGAGTGGATTTAGGTACGACGATTCTAAGTGAAATAAGTCACACAGAAAAGGACACTTCTCATAAGGTATCACTTTTAGAGGGAATGTAAAAACCGTTACACTTGAACTGAATTACAAAACAGAACAGAGTCACACATGCAGAAAACAGACAATGGCTGCTTAACGGGAAAGGTGAGGTGGGGTGATACATAAACCAAGGGTATCAAATTAGCTCAGATACCGTTCCATAAACCCAATATGTAGTAGACAAGACCTACTCCTTGCTCAGAGAACTGGACTCAAGACGCCCTATTCACCGCACAAGAATATATCTGACTAGTAATAATCTTAAAACCTATGTATTGATATCTCTCTGTTAGTGTGTCAAGTGGGTGTAAAGCGGCATAAACACAGCCGTGAAAAGCAGCTAAACCCCATTATGAAAATAAATTACTTTGAAAAACCCATGAAACAACGACAGTGAAAGAGATGGAAATTCTTACACAATGAGTTCAGGGGCTGTGATGCAACCTGGATTGACCATATCTAGACCCACAGCTGGATGAGACATAAGGGTGGACACTCTTGGGGCTGAGAGGTTTGGTGAGGTTGGGTGAGCAAACGCAGACCCTTTAAAGTAATACTGCGTGGTACCCATCGCATGGGTCCCAAATCTCCAGGTTCAAGGGCATCTTCCTACATCGAAACATGCATGAGAAACCCAGAAGATGGTACACCGTGTGATGGGGAAAGGTTTCTAAAACGCACCTCATTTCTCATCTCCTTGTGCCCGGGTTCGCCATTCCAGCCGCTTTACTAGCAATCTCCCTACTTGGAGCATCAGCACCTTTAACCTCCTGTTCCGTACAGGTTGCAATTTGTCCTGAGGATGAATGGGAAGACGGGGAACCAACGAGAGACTAGCTCTTGGTGTCGGGACAGGCACAGGTCACTCTATTTTCCCATCAGAAAGAAGAATTAACCACATGCTCAGCCTGCCCCCCGGAACCAGAACAGGGCCTGAAGCCATCCTGCACTTTTGCGGCCAGCTCCCAAAAAAGCGAGTTGTAAAATGGAGGTTCAGGGCACTGCAATTCACAAACCTGCAGAGTTATAAATGATAACTCTCGTCCACAAATATATTGAGGGAAGGCAAAGAAGAGGATTTTAAATCAAGGCAGAATTGCAGGAAACAGATTTCAGGAGGTAGATTCGAATCGCCTTTAAAGCACATGAAAAGCGGCAAAATGTTGACAATGATGCCCTTGGCCAAAAAGGGCGTATGCGTTTTTTCCTGAATATATTCAGGAAAAAACGCATACGCCCTTTTTGGCCAACCAAGCAACCTGGAAAGGCAAATCAGCGCTACAAAGAAGTCTCACTTCCCATCGGTCAAAAGGGCCATGCTGAAAAATGTGTCAAAACCAGAAATGCAGGACAGGCCATGGAGAAATGAGAGCCTTGCTACACTGATGGGCGGGATGTAAATTGCCAACAGCCACTCTGGAGAAGTGTACGGTGTGTCCTGAAACATCTGAAAAACACAGCTTAGAGAGCATAGGGCACTTCCACTCATGGGGGTATAAATTGGGAAAATTAAAAATCAGCAAGACACAAGCACCCCAAAGTTGAGGGCTGCTCTGTTGACAAGGACCTCCACTTCATTCCACCTTAAATATCCCAGGAAAGAGAAAAATGGATAAAGAAGTTGTGGTCCTTATGTACAATGGAATATCACTCAGCCATGAAATCAATGTCATAAGGTTAGTAGCAGCATGATGAGTGGATTTAGGTACGACGATTCTAAGTGAAATAAGTCACACAGAAAAGGACACTTCTCATAAGGTATCACTGATAGAGGGAATGTAAAAACCGTTACACTTGAACTGAATTACAAAACAGAACAGAGTCACACATGCAGAAAACACACTATGGCTGCTTAACGGGAAAGGTGAGGTGGGGTGATACATAAAACAAGGGTATCAAATTAGCTCAGATACCGTTCCATAAACCCAATATGTAGTAGACAAGACCTACTCCTTGCTCAGAGAACTGGACTCAACACGCCCTATTCACCGCACAAGAATATATCTGACTAGTAATAATCTTAAAACCTATGTATTGATATCTCTCTGTTAGTGTGTCAAGTGGGTGTAAAGCGGCATAAACACAGCCGTGAAAAGCAGCTAAACCCCATTATGAAAATAAATTACTTTGAAAAACCCATGAAACAACGACAGTGAAAGAGATAGAAATTCTTACACAATGAGTTCAGGGGCTGTGATGCAACCTGGATTGACCATATCTAGACCCACAGCTGGATGAGACATAAGGGTGGACACTCTTGGGGCTGAGAGGTTTGGTGAGGTTGGGTGAGCAAACGCAGACCCTTTAAAGTAATACTGCGTGGTACCCATCGCATGGGTCCCAAATCTCCAGGTTCAAGGGCATCTTCCTACATCGAAAACATGCATGAGAAACCCAGAAGATGGTACACCGTGTGATGGGGAAAGGTTTCTAAAACGCACCTCATTTCTCATCTCCTTGTGCCCGGGTTCGCCATTCCAGCCGCTTTACTAGCAATCTCCCTACTTGGAGCATCAGCACCTTTAACCTCCTGTTCCGTACAGGTTGCAATTTGTCCTGAGGATGAACGGGAAGACGGGGAACCAACGAGAGACTAGCTCTTGGTGTCGGGACAGGCACAGGTCACTCTATTTTCCCATCAGGAAGAAGAATTAACCACATGCTCAGCCTGCCCCCCGGAACCAGAACAGGGCCTGAAGCCATCCTGCACTTTTGCGGCCAGCTCCCAAAAAAGCGAGTTGTAAAATGGAGGTTCAGGGCACTGCAATTCACAAACCTGCAGAGTTATAAATGATAACTCTCGTCCACAAATATATTGAGGGAAGGCAAAGAAGAGGATTTTAAATCAAGGCAGAATTGCACGAAACAGATTTCAGGAGGTAGATTCGAATCGCCTTTAAAGCACATGAAAAGCGGCAAAATGTTGACAATGATGCCCTTGGCCAAAAAGGGCGTATGCGTTTTTTCCTGAATATATTCAGGAAAAAACGCATACGCCCTTTTTGGCCAACCAAGCAACCTGGAAAGGCAAATCAGCGCTACAAAGAAGTCTCACTTCCCATCGGTCAAAAGGGCCATGCTGAAAAATGTGTCAAAACCAGAAATGCAGGACAGGCCATGGAGAAATGAGAGCCTTGCTACACTGATGGGCGGGATGTAAATTGCCAACAGCCACTCTGGAGAAGTGTACGGTGTGTCCTGAAACATCTGAAAAACACAGCTTAGAGAGCATAGGGCACTTCCACTCATGGGGGTATAAATTGGGAAAATGAAAAATCAGCAAGACACAAGCACCCCAAAGTTTAGGGCTGCTCTGTTGACAAGGACCTCCACTTCATTCCACCTTAAATATCCAAGGAAAGAGAAAAATGGATAAAGAAGTTGTGGTCCTTATGTACAATGGAATATCACTCAGCCATGAAATCAATGTCATAAGGTTAGTAGCAGCATGATGAGTGGATTTAGGTACGACGATTCTAAGTGAAATAAGTCACACAGAAAAGGACACTTCTCATAAGGTATCACTTTTAGAGGGAATGTAAAAACCGTTACACTTGAACTGAATTACAAAACAGAACAGAGTCACACATGCAGAAAACAGACAATGGCTGCTTAACGGGAAAGGTGAGGTGGGGTGATACATAAACCAAGGGTATCAAATTAGCTCAGATACCGTTCCATAAACCCAATATGTAGTAGACAAGACCTACTCCTTGCTCAGAGAACTGGACTCAAGACGCCCTATTCACCGCACAAGAATATATCTGACTAGTAATAATCTTAAAACCTATGTATTGATATCTCTCTGTTAGTGTGTCAAGTGGGTGTAAAGCGGCATAAACACAGCCGTGAAAAGCAGCTAAACCCCATTATGAAAATAAATTACTTTGAAAAACCCATGAAACAACGACAGTGAAAGAGATGGAAATTCTTACACAATGAGTTCAGGGGCTGTGATGCAACCTGGATTGACCATATCTAGACCCACAGCTGGATGAGACATAAGGGTGGACACTCTTGGGGCTGAGAGGTTTGGTGAGGTTGGGTGAGCAAACGCAGACCCTTTAAAGTAATACTGCGTGGTACCCATCGCATGGGTCCCAAATCTCCAGGTTCAAGGGCATCTTCCTACATCGAAAACATGCATGAGAAACCCAGAAGATGGTACACCGTGTGATGGGGAAATGTTTCTAAAACGCACCTCATTTCTCATCTCCTTGTGCCCGGGTTCGCCATTCCAGCCGCTTTACTAGCTATCTCCCTACTTGGAGCATCAGCACCTTTAACCTCCTGTTCCGTACAGGTTGCAATTTGTCCTGAGGATGAACGGGAAGACGGGGAACCAACGAGAGACTAGCTCTTGGTGTCGGGACAGGCACAGGTCACTCTATTTTCCCATCAGGAAGAAGAATTAACCACATGCTCAGCCTGCCCCCCGGAACCAGAACAGGGCCTGAAGCCATCCTGCACTTTTGCGGCCAGCTCCCAAAAAAGCGAGTTGTAAAATGGAGGTTCAGGGCACTGCAATTCACAAACCTGCAGAGTTATAAATGATAACTCTCGTCCACAAATATATTGAGGGAAGGCAAAGAAGAGGATTTTAAATCAAGGCAGAATTGCACGAAACAGATTTCAGGAGGTAGATACGAATCGCCTTTAAAGCACATGAAAAGCGGCAAAACGTTGACAATGATGCCCTTGGCCAAAAAGGGCGTATGCGTTTTTTCCTGAATATATTCAGGAAAAAACGCATACGCCCTTTTTGGCCAACCAAGCAACCTGGAAAGGCAAATCAGCGCTACAAAGAAGTCTCACTTCCCATCGGTCAAAAGGGCCATGCTGAAAAAAGTGTCAAAACCAGAAATGCAGGACAGGCCATGGAGAAATGAGAGCCTTGCTACACTGATGGGCGGGATGTAAATTGCCAACAGCCACTCTGGAGAAGTGTACAGTGTGTCCTGAAACATCTGAAAAACACAGCTTAGAGAGCATAGGGCACTTCCACTCATGGGGGTATAAATTGGGAAAATGAAAAATCAGCAAGACACAAGCACCCCAAAGTTTAGGGCTGCTCTGTTGACAAGGACCTCCACTTCATTCCACCTTAAATATCCCAGGAAAGAGAAAAATGGATAAAGAAGTTGTGGTCCTTATGTACAATGGAATATCACTCAGCCATGAAATCAATGTCATAAGGTTAGTAGCAGCATGATGAGTGGATTTAGGTACGACGATTCTAAGTGAAATAAGTCACACAGAAAAGGACACTTCTCATAAGGTATCACTTTTAGAGGGAATGTAAAAACCGTTACACTTGAACTGAATTACAAAACAGAACAGAGTCACACATGCAGAAAACAGACAATGGCTGCTTAACGGGAAAGGTGAGGTGGGGTGATACATAAACCAAGGGTATCAAATTAGCTCAGATACCGTTCCATAAACCCAATATGTAGTAGACAAGACCTACTCCTTGCTCAGAGAACTGGACTCAAGACGCCCTATTCACCGCACAAGAATATATCTGACTAGTAATAATCTTAAAACCTATGTATTGATATCTCTCTGTTAGTGTGTCAAGTGGGTGTAAAGCGGCATAAACACAGCCGTGAAAAGCAGCTAAACCCCATTATGAAAATAAATTACTTTGAAAAACCCATGAAACAACGACAGTGAAAGAGATGGAAATTCTTACACAATGAGTTCAGGGGCTGTGATGCAACCTGGATTGACCATATCTAGACCCACAGCTGGATGAGACATAAGGGTGGACACTCTTGGGGCTGAGAGGTTTGGTGAGGTTGGGTGAGCAAACGCAGACCCTTTAAAGTAATACTGCGTGGTACCCATCGCATGGGTCCCAAATCTCCAGGTTCAAGGGCATCTTCCTACATCAAAAACATGCATGAGAAACCCAGAAGATGGTACACCGTGTGATGGGGAAAGGTTTCTAAAATGCACCTCATTTCTCATCTCCTTGTGCCCAGGTTCGCCATTCCAGCCGCTTTACTAGCAATCTCCCTACTTGGAGCATCAGCACCTTTAACCTCCTGTTCCGTACAGGTTGCAATTTGTCCTGAGGATGAACGGGAAGACGGGGAACCAACGAGAGACTAGCTCTTGGTGTCGGGACAGGCACAGGTCACTCTATTTTCCCATCAGGAAGAAGAATTA
Organism: Balaenoptera borealis; assembly: GCF_965194805.1. NCBI lineage: Eukaryota > Metazoa > Chordata > Mammalia > Artiodactyla > Balaenopteridae > Balaenoptera > Balaenoptera borealis. Next base: position 264,035 of record NW_028123738.1, on the reverse strand, counting down.
ACCACAGGCTCAGCCTGCCCCCCGGAACCAGAACAGGGCCTGAAGCCATCCTGTGCTTTTGCGGCCAGCTCCCAAAAAAGCGAGTTGTAAAATGGAGGTTCAGGGCACTGCAATTCACAAATCTGCAGAGTTATAAATGATAACTCTCGTCCACAAATATATTGAGGGAAGGCAAAGAAGAGGATTTGAATTCAAGGCAGAATTGCACGAAACAGATTTCAGGAGGTAGATACGAATCGCCTTTAAAGCACATGAAAAGCGGCAAAACGTTGACAATGATGCCCTTGGCCAAAAAGGGCGTATGCGTTTTTTCCTGAATATATTCAGGAAAAAACGCATACGCCCTTTTTGGCCAACCAAGCAACCTGGAAAGGCAAATCAGCGCTACAAAGAAGTCTCACTTCCCATCGGTCAAAAGGGCCATGCTGAAAAAAGTGTCAAAACCAGAAATGCAGGACAGGCCATGGAGAAATGAGAGCCTTGCTACACTGATGGGCGGGATGTAAATTGCCAACAGCCACTCTGGAGAAGTGTACAGTGTGTCCTGAAACATCTGAAAAACACAGCTTAGAGAGCATAGGGCACTTCCACTCATGGGGGTATAAATTGGGAAAATGAAAAATCAGCAAGACACAAGCACCCCAAAGTTTAGGGCTGCTCTGTTGACAAGGACCTCCACTTCATTCCACCTTAAATATCCAAGGAAAGAGAAAAATGGATAAAGAAGTTGTGGTCCTTATGTACAATGGAATATCACTCAGCCATGAAATCAATGTCATAAGGTTAGTAGCAGCATGATGAGTGGATTTAGGTACGACGATTCTAAGTGAAATAAGTCACACAGAAAAGGACACTTCTCATAAGGTATCACTTTTAGAGGGAATGTAAAAACCGTTACACTTGAACTGAATTACAAAACAGAACAGAGTCACACATGCAGAAAACAGACAATGGCTGCTTAACGGGAAAGGTGAGGTGGGGTGATACATAAACCAAGGGTATCAAATTAGCTCAGATACCGTTCCATAAACCCAATATGTAGTAGACAAGACCTACTCCTTGCTCAGAGAACTGGACTCAAGACGCCCTATTCACCGCACAAGAATATATCTGACTAGTAATAATCTTAAAACCTATGTATTGATATCTCTCTGTTAGTGTGTCAAGTGGGTGTAAAGCGGCATAAACACAGCCGTGAAAAGCAGCTAAACCCCATTATGAAAATAAATTACTTTGAAAAACCCATGAAACAACGACAGTGAAAGAGATGGAAATTCTTACACAATGAGTTCAGGGGCTGTGATGCAACCTGGATTGACCATATCTAGACCCACAGCTGGATGAGACATAAGGGTGGACACTCTTGGGGCTGAGAGGTTTGGTGAGGTTGGGTGAGCAAACGCAGACCCTTTAAAGTAATACTGCATGGTACCCATCGCATGGGTCCCAAATCTCCAGGTTCAAGGGCATCTTCCTACATCGAAAACATGCATGAGAAACCCAGAAGATGGTACACCGTGTGATGGGGAAAGGTTTCTAAAATGCACCTCATTTCTCATCTCCTTGTGCCCAGGTTCGCCATTCCAGCCGCTTTACTAGCAATCTCCCTACTTGGAGCATCAGCACCTTTAACCTCCTGTTCCGTACAGGTTGCAATTTGTCCTGAGGATGAACGGGAAGACGGGGAACCAACGAGAGACTAGCTCTTGGTGTCGGGACAGGCACAGGTCACTCTATTTTCCCATCAGGAAGAAGAATTAACCACATGCTCAGCCTGCCCCCCGGAACCAGAACAGGGCCTGAAGCCATCCTGCACTTTTGCGGCCAGCTCCCAAAAAAGCGAGTTGTAAAATGGAGGTTCAGGGCACTGCAATTCACAAACCTGCAGAGTTATAAATGATAACTCTCGTCCACAAATATATTGAGGGAAGGCAAAGAAGAGGATTTTAAATCAAGGCAGAATTGCACGAAACAGATTTCAGGAGGTAGATTCGAATCGCCTTTAAAGCACATGAAAAGCGGCAAAATGTTGACAATGATGCCCTTGGCCAAAAAGGGCGTATGCGTTTTTTCCTGAATATATTCAGGAAAAAACGCATACGCCCTTTTTGGCCAACCAAGCAACCTGGAAAGGCAAATCAGCGCTACAAAGAAGTCTCACTTCCCATCGGTCAAAAGGGCCATGCTGAAAAATGTGTCAAAACCAGAAATGCAGGACAGGCCATGGAGAAATGAGAGCCTTGCTACACTGATGGGGGGGATGTAAATTGCCAACAGCCACTCTGGAGAAGTGTACGGTGTGTCCTGAAACATCTGAAAAACACAGCTTAGAGAGCATAGGGCACTTCCACTCATGGGGGTATAAATTGGGAAAATTAAAAATCAGCAAGACACAAGCACCCCAAAGTTTAGGGCTGCTCTGTTGACAAGGACCTCCACTTCATTCCACCTTAAATATCCAAGGAAAGAGAAAAATGGATAAAGAAGTTGTGGTCCTTATGTACAATGGAATATCACTCAGCCATGAAATCAATGTCATAAGGTTAGTAGCAGCATGATGAGTGGATTTAGGTACGACGATTCTAAGTGAAATAAGTCACACAGAAAAGGACACTTCTCATAAGGTATCACTTTTAGAGGGAATGTAAAAACCGTTACACTTGAACTGAATTACAAAACAGAACAGAGTCACACATGCAGAAAACAGACAATGGCTGCTTAACGGGAAAGGTGAGGTGGGGTGATACATAAACCAAGGGTATCAAATTAGCTCAGATACCGTTCCATAAACCCAATATGTAGTAGACAAGACCTACTCCTTGCTCAGAGAACTGGACTCAAGACGCCCTATTCACTGCACAAGAATATATCTGACTAGTAATAATCTTAAAACCTATGTATTGATATCTCTCTGTTAGTGTGTCAAGTGGGTGTAAAGCGGCATAAACACAGCCGTGAAAAGCAGCTAAACCCCATTATGAAAATAAATTACTTTGAAAAACCCATGAAACAACGACAGTGAAAGAGATGGAAATTCTTACACAATGAGTTCAGGGGCTGTGATGCAACCTAGATTGACCATATCTAGACCCACAGCTGGATGAGACATAAGGGTGGACACTCTTGGGGCTGAGAGGTTTGGTGAGGTTGGGTGAGCAAACGCAGACCCTTTAAAGTAATACTGCGTGGTACCCATCGCATGGGTCCCAAATCTCCAGGTTCAAGGGCATCTTCCTACATCGAAAACATGCATGAGAAACCAAGAAGATGGTACACCGTGTGATGGGGAAAGGTTTCTAAAACGCACCTCATTTCTCATCTCCTTGTGCCCGGGTTCGCCATTCCAGCCGCTTTACTAGCAATCTCCCTACTTGGAGCATCAGCACCTTTAACCTCCTGTTCCGTACAGGTTGCAATTTGTCCTGAGGATGAACGGGAAGACGGGGAACCAACGAGAGACTAGCTCTTGGTGTCGGGACAGGCACAGGTCACTCTATTTTCCCATCAGGAAGAAGAATTAACCACATGCTCAGCCTGCCCCCCGGAACCAGAACAGGGCCTGAAGCCATCCTGCACTTTTGCGGCCAGCTCCCAAAAAAGCGAGTTGTAAAATGGAGGTTCAGGGCACTGCAATTCACAAACCTGCAGAGTTATAAATGATAACTCTCGTCCACAAATATATTGAGGGAAGGCAAAGAAGAGGATTTTAAATCAAGGCAGAATTGCACGAAACAGATTTCAGGAGGTAGATTCGAATCGCCTTTAAAGCACATGAAAAGCGGCAAAATGTTGACAATGATGCCCTTGGCCAAAAAGGGCGTATGCGTTTTTTCCTGAATATATTCAGGAAAAAACGCATACGCCCTTTTTGGCCAACCAAGCAACCTGGAAAGGCAAATCAGCGCTACAAAGAAGTCTCACTTCCCATCGGTCAAAAGGGCCATGCTGAAAAATGTGTCAAAACCAGAAATGCAGGACAGGCCATGGAGAAATGAGAGCCTTGCTACACTGATGGGCGGGATGTAAATTGCCAACAGCCACTCTGGAGAAGTGTACGGTGTGTCCTGAAACATCTGAAAAACACAGCTTAGAGAGCATAGGGCACTTCCACTCATGGGGGTATAAATTGGGAAAATGAAAAATCAGCAAGACACAAGCACCCCAAAGTTTAGGGCTGCTCTGTTGACAAGGACCTCCACTTCATTCCACCTTAAATATCCAAGGAAAGAGAAAAATGGATAAAGAAGTTGTGGTCCTTATGTACAATGGAATATCACTCAGCCATGAAATCAATGTCATAAGGTTAGTAGCAGCATGATGAGTGGATTTAGGTACGACGATTCTAAGTGAAATAAGTCACACAGAAAAGGACACTTCTCATAAGGTATCACTTTTAGAGGGAATGTAAAAACCGTTACACTTGAACTGAATTACAAAACAGAACAGAGTCACACATGCAGAAAACAGACAATGGCTGCTTAACGGGAAAGGTGAGGTGGGGTGATACATAAACCAAGGGTATCAAATTAGCTCACATACCGTTCCATAAACCCAATATGTAGTAGACAAGACCTACTCCTTGCTCAGAGAACTGGACTCAAGACGCCCTATTCACCGCACAAGAATATATCTGACTAGTAATAATCTTAAAACCTATGTATTGATATCTCTCTGTTAGTGTGTCAAGTGGGTGTAAAGCGGCATAAACACAGCCGTGAAAAGCAGCTAAACCCCATTATGAAAATAAATTACTTTGAAAAACCCATGAAACAACGACAGTGAAAGAGATGGAAATTCTTACACAATGAGTTCAGGGGCTGTGATGCAACCTAGATTGACCATATCTAGACCCACAGCTGGATGAGACATAAGGGTGGACACTCTTGGGGCTGAGAGGTTTGGTGAGGTTGGGTGAGCAAACGCAGACCCTTTAAAGTAATACTGCGTGGTACCCATCGCATGGGTCCCAAATCTCCAGGTTCAAGGGCATCTTCCTACATCGAAAACATGCATGAGAAACCAAGAAGATGGTACACCGTGTGATGGGGAAAGGTTTCTAAAACGCACCTCATTTCTCATCTCCTTGTGCCCGGGTTCGCCATTCCAGCCGCTTTACTAGCAATCTCCCTACTTGGAGCATCAGCACCTTTAACCTCCTGTTCCGTACAGGTTGCAATTTGTCCTGAGGATGAACGGGAAGACGGGGAACCAACGAGAGACTAGCTCTTGGTGTCGGGACAGGCACAGGTCACTCTATTTTCCCATCAGGAAGAAGAATTAACCACATGCTCAGCCTGCCCCCCGGAACCAGAACAGGGCCTGAAGCCATCCTGCACTTTTGCGGCCAGCTCCCAAAAAAGCGAGTTGTAAAATGGAGGTTCAGGGCACTGCAATTCACAAACCTGCAGAGTTATAAATGATAACTCTCGTCCACAAATATATTGAGGGAAGGCAAAGAAGAGGATTTTAAATCAAGGCAGAATTGCACGAAACAGATTTCAGGAGGTAGATTCGAATCGCCTTTAAAGCACATGAAAAGCGGCAAAATGTTGACAATGATGCCCTTGGCCAAAAAGGGCGTATGCGTTTTTTCCTGAATATATTCAGGAAAAAACGCATACGCCCTTTTTGGCCAACCAAGCAACCTGGAAAGGCAAATCAGCGCTACAAAGAAGTCTCACTTCCCATCGGTCAAAAGGGCCATGCTGAAAAATGTGTCAAAACCAGAAATGCAGGACAGGCCATGGAGAAATGAGAGCCTTGCTACACTGATGGGCGGGATGTAAATTGCCAACAGCCACTCTGGAGAAGTGTACGGTGTGTCCTGAAACATCTGAAAAACACAGCTTAGAGAGCATAGGGCACTTCCACTCATGGGGGTATAAATTGGGAAAATGAAAAATCAGCAAGACACAAGCACCCCAAAGTTTAGGGCTGCTCTGTTGACAAGGACCTCCACTTCATTCCACCTTAAATATCCAAGGAAAGAGAAAAATGGATAAAGAAGTTGTGGTCCTTATGTACAATGGAATATCACTCAGCCATGAAATCAATGTCATAAGGTTAGTAGCAGCATGATGAGTGGATTTAGGTACGACGATTCTAAGTGAAATAAGTCACACAGAAAAGGACACTTCTCATAAGGTATCACTTTTAGAGGGAATGTAAAAACCGTTACACTTGAACTGAATTACAAAACAGAACAGAGTCACACATGCAGAAAACAGACAATGGCTGCTTAACGGGAAAGGTGAGGTGGGGTGATACATAAACCAAGGGTATCAAATTAGCTCACATACCGTTCCATAAACCCAATATGTAGTAGACAAGACCTACTCCTTGCTCAGAGAACTGGACTCAAGACGCCCTATTCACCGCACAAGAATATATCTGACTAGTAATAATCTTAAAACCTATGTATTGATATCTCTCTGTTAGTGTGTCAAGTGGGTGTAAAGCGGCATAAACACAGCCGTGAAAAGCAGCTAAACCCCATTATGAAAATAAATTACTTTGAAAAACCCATGAAACAACGACAGTGAAAGAGATGGAAATTCTTACACAATGAGTTCAGGGGCTGTGATGCAACCTGGATTGACCATATCTAGACCCACAGCTGGATGAGACATAAGGGTGGACACTCTTGGGGCTGAGAGGTTTGGTGAGGTTGGGTGAGCAAACGCAGACCCTTTAAAGTAATACTGCGTGGTACCCATCGCATGGGTCCCAAATCTCCAGGTTCAAGGGCATCTTCCTACATCGAAAACATGCATGAGAAACCCAGAAGATGGTACACCGTGTGATGGGGAAAGGTTTCTAAAATGCACCTCATTTCTCATCTCCTTGTGCCCAGGTTCGCCATTCCAGCCGCTTTACTAGCAATCTCCCTACTTGGAGCATCAGCACCTTTAACCTCCTGTTCCGTACAGGTTGCAATTTGTCCTGAGGATGAACGGGAAGACGGGGAACCAACGAGAGACTAGCTCTTGGTGTCGGGACAGGCACAGGTCACTCTATTTTCCCATCAGGAAGAAGAATTAACCACAGGCTCAGCCTGCCCCCCGGAACCAGAACAGGGCCTGAAGCCATCCTGTGCTTTTGCGGCCAGCTCCCAAAAAAGCGAGTTGTAAAATGGAGGTTCAGGGCACTGCAATTCACAAATCTGCAGAGTTATAAATGATAACTCTCGTCCACAAATATATTGAGGGAAGGCAAAGAAGAGGATTTGAAATCAAGGCAGAATTGCACGAAACAGATTTCAGGAGGTAGATTCGAATCGCCTTTAAAGCACATGAAAAGCGGCAAAATGTTGACAATGATGCCCTTGGCCAAAAAGGGCGTATGCGTTTTTTCCTGAATATATTCAGGAAAAAACGCATACGCCCTTTTTGGCCAACCAAGCAACCTGGAAAGGCAAATCAGCACTACAAAGAAGTCTCACTTCCCATCGGTCAAAAGGGCCATGCTGAAAAATGTGTCAAAACCAGAAATGCAGGACAGGCCATGGAGAAATGAGAGCCTTGCTACACTGATGGGGGGGATGTAAATTGCCAACAGCCACTCTGGAGAAGTGTACGGTGTGTCCTGAAACATCTGAAAAACACAGCTTAGAGAGCATAGGGCACTTCCACTCATGGGGGTATAAATTGGGAAAATGAAAAATCAGCAAGACACAAGCACCCCAAAGTTTAGGGCTGCTCTGTTGACAAGGACCTCCACTTCATTCCACCTTAAATATCCAAGGAAAGAGAAAAATGGATAAAGAAGTTGTGGTCCTTATGTACAATGGAATATCACTCAGCCATGAAATCAATGTCATAAGGTTAGTAGCAGCATGATGAGTGGATTTAGGTACGACGATTCTAAGTGAAATAAGTCACACAGAAAAGGACACTTCTCATAAGGTATCACTTTTAGAGGGAATGTAAAAACCGTTACACTTGAACTGAATTACAAAACAGAACAGAGTCACACATGCAGAAAACAGACAATGGCTGCTTAACGGGAAAGGTGAGGTGGGGTGATACATAAACCAAGGGTATCAAATTAGCTCAGATACCGTTCCATAAACCCAATATGTAGTAGACAAGACCTACTCCTTGCTCAGAGAACTGGACTCAAGACGCCCTATTCACCGCACAAGAATATATCTGACTAGTAATAATCTTAAAACCTATGTATTGATATCTCTCTGTTAGTGTGTCAAGTGGGTGTAAAGCGGCATAAACACAGCCGTGAAAAGCAGCTAAACCCCATTATGAAAATAAATTACTTTGAAAAACCCATGAAACAACGACAGTGAAAGAGATGGAAATTCTTACACAATGAGTTCAGGGGCTGTGATGCAACCTGGATTGACCATATCTAGACCCACAGCTGGATGAGACATAAGGGTGGACACTCTTGGGGCTGAGAGGTTTGGTGAGGTTGGGTGAGCAAACGCAGACCCTTTAAAGTAATACTGCATGGTACCCATCGCATGGGTCCCAAATCTCCAGGTTCAAGGGCATCTTCCTACATCGAAAACATGCATGAGAAACCCAGAAGATGGTACACCGTGTGATGGGGAAAGGTTTCTAAAATGCACCTCATTTCTCATCTCCTTGTGCCCAGGTTCGCCATTCCAGCCGCTTTACTAGCAATCTCCCTACTTGGAGCATCAGCACCTTTAACCTCCTGTTCCGTACAGGTTGCAATTTGTCCTGAGGATGAACGGGAAGACGGGGAACCAACGAGAGACTAGCTCTTGGTGTCGGGACAGGCACAGGTCACTCTATTTTCCCATCAGGAAGAAGAATTAACCACATGCTCAGCCTGCCCCCCGGAACCAGAACAGGGCCTGAAGCCATCCTGCACTTTTGCGGCCAGCTCCCAAAAAAGCGAGTTGTAAAATGGAGGTTCAGGGCACTGCAATTCACAAACCTGCAGAGTTATAAATGATAACTCTCGTCCACAAATATATTGAGGGAAGGCAAAGAAGAGGATTTTAAATCAAGGCAGAATTGCACGAAACAGATTTCAGGAGGTAGATTCGAATCGCCTTTAAAGCACATGAAAAGCGGCAAAATGTTGACAATGATGCCCTTGGCCAAAAAGGGCGTATGCGTTTTTTCCTGAATATATTCAGGAAAAAACGCATACGCCCTTTTTGGCCAACCAAGCAACCTGGAAAGGCAAATCAGCGCTACAAAGAAGTCTCACTTCCCATCGGTCAAAAGGGCCATGCTGAAAAATGTGTCAAAACCAGAAATGCAGGACAGGCCATGGAGAAATGAGAGCCTTGCTACACTGATGGGGGGGATGTAAATTGCCAACAGCCACTCTGGAGAAGTGTACGGTGTGTCCTGAAACATCTGAAAAACACAGCTTAGAGAGCATAGGGCACTTCCACTCATGGGGGTATAAATTGGGAAAATTAAAAATCAGCAAGACACAAGCACCCCAAAGTTTAGGGCTGCTCTGTTGACAAGGACCTCCACTTCATTCCACCTTAAATATCCAAGGAAAGAGAAAAATGGATAAAGAAGTTGTGGTCCTTATGTACAATGGAATATCACTCAGCCATGAAATCAATGTCATAAGGTTAGTAGCAGCATGATGAGTGGATTTAGGTACGACGATTCTAAGTGAAATAAGTCACACAGAAAAGGACACTTCTCATAAGGTATCACTTTTAGAGGGAATGTAAAAACCGTTACACTTGAACTGAATTACAAAACAGAACAGAGTCACACATGCAGAAAACAGACAATGGCTGCTTAACAGGAAAGGTGAGGTGGGGTGATACATAAACCAAGGGTATCAAATTAGCTCAGATACCGTTCCATAAACCCAATATGTAGTAGACAAGACCTACTCCTTGCTCAGAGAACTGGACTCAAGACGCCCTATTCACTGCACAAGAATATATCTGACTAGTAATAATCTTAAAACCTATGTATTGATATCTCTCTGTTAGTGTGTCAAGTGGGTGTAAAGCGGCATAAACACAGCCGTGAAAAGCAGCTAAACCCCATTATGAAAATAAATTACTTTGAAAAACCCATGAAACAACGACAGTGAAAGAGATGGAAATTCTTACACAATGAGTTCAGGGGCTGTGATGCAACCTAGATTGACCATATCTAGACCCACAGCTGGATGAGACATAAGGGTGGACACTCTTGGGGCTGAGAGGTTTGGTGAGGTTGGGTGAGCAAACGCAGACCCTTTAAAGTAATACTGCGTGGTACCCATCGCATGGGTCCCAAATCTCCAGGTTCAAGGGCATCTTCCTACATCGAAAACATGCATGAGAAACCAAGAAGATGGTACACCGTGTGATGGGGAAAGGTTTCTAAAACGCACCTCATTTCTCATCTCCTTGTGCCCGGGTTCGCCATTCCAGCCGCTTTACTAGCAATCTCCCTACTTGGAGCATCAGCACCTTTAACCTCCTGTTCCGTACAGGTTGCAATTTGTCCTGAGGATGAACGGGAAGACGGGGAACCAACGAGAGACTAGCTCTTGGTGTCGGGACAGGCACAGGTCACTCTATTTTCCCATCAGGAAGAAGAATTAACCACATGCTCAGCCTGCCCCCCGGAACCAGAACAGGGCCTGAAGCCATCCTGCACTTTTGCGGCCAGCTCCCAAAAAAGCGAGTTGTAAAATGGAGGTTCAGGGCACTGCAATTCACAAACCTGCAGAGTTATAAATGATAACTCTCGTCCACAAATATATTGAGGGAAGGCAAAGAAGAGGATTTTAAATCAAGGCAGAATTGCACGAAACAGATTTCAGGAGGTAGATTCGAATCGCCTTTAAAGCACATGAAAAGCGGCAAAATGTTGACAATGATGCCCTTGGCCAAAAAGGGCGTATGCGTTTTTTCCTGAATATATTCAGGAAAAAACGCATACGCCCTTTTTGGCCAACCAAGCAACCTGGAAAGGCAAATCAGCGCTACAAAGAAGTCTCACTTCCCATCGGTCAAAAGGGCCATGCTGAAAAATGTGTCAAAACCAGAAATGCAGGACAGGCCATGGAGAAATGAGAGCCTTGCTACACTGATGGGCGGGATGTAAATTGCCAACAGCCACTCTGGAGAAGTGTACGGTGTGTCCTGAAACATCTGAAAAACACAGCTTAGAGAGCATAGGGCACTTCCACTCATGGGGGTATAAATTGGGAAAATGAAAAATCAGCAAGACACAAGCACCCCAAAGTTTAGGGCTGCTCTGTTGACAAGGACCTCCACTTCATTCCACCTTAAATATCCAAGGAAAGAGAAAAATGGATAAAGAAGTTGTGGTCCTTATGTACAATGGAATATCACTCAGCCATGAAATCAATGTCATAAGGTTAGTAGCAGCATGATGAGTGGATTTAGGTACGACGATTCTAAGTGAAATAAGTCACACAGAAAAGGACACTTCTCATAAGGTATCACTTTTAGAGGGAATGTAAAAACCGTTACACTTGAACTGAATTACAAAACAGAACAGAGTCACACATGCAGAAAACAGACAATGGCTGCTTAACGGGAAAGGTGAGGTGGGGTGATACATAAACCAAGGGTATCAAATTAGCTCACATACCGTTCCATAAACCCAATATGTAGTAGACAAGACCTACTCCTTGCTCAGAGAACTGGACTCAAGACGCCCTATTCACCGCACAAGAATATATCTGACTAGTAATAATCTTAAAACCTATGTATTGATATCTCTCTGTTAGTGTGTCAAGTGGGTGTAAAGCGGCATAAACACAGCCGTGAAAAGCAGCTAAACCCCATTATGAAAATAAATTACTTTGAAAAACCCATGAAACAACGACAGTGAAAGAGATGGAAATTCTTACACAATGAGTTCAGGGGCTGTGATGCAACCTAGATTGACCATATCTAGACCCACAGCTGGATGAGACATAAGGGTGGACACTCTTGGGGCTGAGAGGTTTGGTGAGGTTGGGTGAGCAAACGCAGACCCTTTAAAGTAATACTGCGTGGTACCCATCGCATGGGTCCCAAATCTCCAGGTTCAAGGGCATCTTCCTACATCGAAAACATGCATGAGAAACCAAGAAGATGGTACACCGTGTGATGGGGAAAGGTTTCTAAAACGCACCTCATTTCTCATCTCCTTGTGCCCGGGTTCGCCATTCCAGCCGCTTTACTAGCAATCTCCCTACTTGGAGCATCAGCACCTTTAACCTCCTGTTCCGTACAGGTTGCAATTTGTCCTGAGGATGAACGGGAAGACGGGGAACCAACGAGAGACTAGCTCTTGGTGTCGGGACAGGCACAGGTCACTCTATTTTCCCATCAGGAAGAAGAATTAACCACATGCTCAGCCTGCCCCCCGGAACCAGAACAGGGCCTGAAGCCATCCTGCACTTTTGCGGCCAGCTCCCAAAAAAGCGAGTTGTAAAATGGAGGTTCAGGGCACTGCAATTCACAAACCTGCAGAGTTATAAATGATAACTCTCGTCCACAAATATATTGAGGGAAGGCAAAGAAGAGGATTTTAAATCAAGGCAGAATTGCACGAAACAGATTTCAGGAGGTAGATTCGAATCGCCTTTAAAGCACATGAAAAGCGGCAAAATGTTGACAATGATGCCCTTGGCCAAAAAGGGCGTATGCGTTTTTTCCTGAATATATTCAGGAAAAAACGCATACGCCCTTTTTGGCCAACCAAGCAACCTGGAAAGGCAAATCAGCGCTACAAAGAAGTCTCACTTCCCATCGGTCAAAAGGGCCATGCTGAAAAATGTGTCAAAACCAGAAATGCAGGACAGGCCATGGAGAAATGAGAGCCTTGCTACACTGATGGGCGGGATGTAAATTGCCAACAGCCACTCTGGAGAAGTGTACGGTGTGTCCTGAAACATCTGAAAAACACAGCTTAGAGAGCATAGGGCACTTCCACTCATGGGGGTATAAATTGGGAAAATGAAAAATCAGCAAGACACAAGCACCCCAAAGTTTAGGGCTGCTCTGTTGACAAGGACCTCCACTTCATTCCACCTTAAATATCCAAGGAAAGAGAAAAATGGATAAAGAAGTTGTGGTCCTTATGTACAATGGAATATCACTCAGCCATGAAATCAATGTCATAAGGTTAGTAGCAGCATGATGAGTGGATTTAGGTACGACGATTCTAAGTGAAATAAGTCACACAGAAAAGGACACTTCTCATAAGGTATCACTTTTAGAGGGAATGTAAAAACCGTTACACTTGAACTGAATTACAAAACAGAACAGAGTCACACATGCAGAAAACAGACAATGGCTGCTTAACGGGAAAGGTGAGGTGGGGTGATACATAAACCAAGGGTATCAAATTAGCTCACATACCGTTCCATAAACCCAATATGTAGTAGACAAGACCTACTCCTTGCTCAGAGAACTGGACTCAAGACGCCCTATTCACCGCACAAGAATATATCTGACTAGTAATAATCTTAAAACCTATGTATTGATATCTCTCTGTTAGTGTGTCAAGTGGGTGTAAAGCGGCATAAACACAGCCGTGAAAAGCAGCTAAACCCCATTATGAAAATAAATTACTTTGAAAAACCCATGAAACAACGACAGTGAAAGAGATGGAAATTCTTACACAATGAGTTCAGGGGCTGTGATGCAACCTGGATTGACCATATCTAGACCCACAGCTGGATGAGACATAAGGGTGGACACTCTTGGGGCTGAGAGGTTTGGTGAGGTTGGGTGAGCAAACGCAGACCCTTTAAAGTAATACTGCGTGGTACCCATCGCATGGGTCCCAAATCTCCAGGTTCAAGGGCATCTTCCTACATCAAAAACATGCATGAGAAACCCAGAAGATGGTACACCGTGTGATGGGGAAAGGTTTCTAAAATGCACCTCATTTCTCATCTCCTTGTGCCCAGGTTCGCCATTCCAGCCGCTTTACTAGCAATCTCCCTACTTGGAGCATCAGCACCTTTAACCTCCTGTTCCGTACAGGTTGCAATTTGTCCTGAGGATGAACGGGAAGACGGGGAACCAACGAGAGACTAGCTCTTGGTGTCGGGACAGGCACAGGTCACTCTATTTTCCCATCAGGAAGAAGAATTAACCACAGGCTCAGCCTGCCCCCCGGAACCAGAACAGGGCCTGAAGCCATCCTGTGCTTTTGCGGCCAGCTCCCAAAAAAGCGAGTTGTAAAATGGAGGTTCAGGGCACTGCAATTCACAAATCTGCAGAGTTATAAATGATAACTCTCGTCCACAAATATATTGAGGGAAGGCAAAGAAGAGGATTTGAATTCAAGGCAGAATTGCACGAAACAGATTTCAGGAGGTAGATACGAATCGCCTTTAAAGCACATGAAAAGCGGCAAAACGTTGACAATGATGCCCTTGGCCAAAAAGGGCATATGCGTTTTTTCCTGAATATATTCAGGAAAAAACGCATACGCCCTTTTTGGCCAACCAAGCAACCTGGAAAGGCAAATCAGCGCTACAAAGAAGTCTCACTTCCCATCGGTCAAAAGGGCCATGCTGAAAAAAGTGTCAAAACCAGAAATGCAGGACAGGCCATGGAGAAATGAGAGCCTTGCTACACTGATGGGCGGGATGTAAATTGCCAACAGCCACTCTGGAGAAGTGTACGGTGTGTCCTGAAACATCTGAAAAACACAGCTTAGAGAGCATAGGGCACTTCCACTCATGGGGGTATAAATTGGGAAAATGAAAAATCAGCAAGACACAAGCACCCCAAAGTTTAGGGCTGCTCTGTTGACAAGGACCTCCACTTCATTCCACCTTAAATATCCAAGGAAAGAGAAAAATGGATAAAGAAGTTGTGGTCCTTATGTACAATGGAATATCACTCAGCCATGAAATCAATGTCATAAGGTTAGTAGCAGCATGATGAGTGGATTTAGGTACGACGATTCTAAGTGAAATAAGTCACACAGAAAAGGACACTTCTCATAAGGTATCACTTTTAGAGGGAATGTAAAAACCGTTACACTTGAACTGAATTACAAAACAGAACAGAGTCACACATGCAGAAAACAGACAATGGCTGCTTAACGGGAAAGGTGAGGTGGGGTGATACATAAACCAAGGGTATCAAATTAGCTCAGATACCGTTCCATAAACCCAATATGTAGTAGACAAGACCTACTCCTTGCTCAGAGAACTGGACTCAAGACGCCCTATTCACCGCACAAGAATATATCTGACTAGTAATAATCTTAAAACCTATGTATTGATATCTCTCTGTTAGTGTGTCAAGTGGGTGTAAAGCGGCATAAACACAGCCGTGAAAAGCAGCTAAACCCCATTATGAAAATAAATTACTTTGAAAAACCCATGAAACAACGACAGTGAAAGAGATGGAAATTCTTACACAATGAGTTCAGGGGCTGTGATGCAACCTGGATTGACCATATCTAGACCCACAGCTGGATGAGACATAAGGGTGGACACTCTTGGGGCTGAGAGGTTTGGTGAGGTTGGGTGAGCAAACGCAGACCCTTTAAAGTAATACTGCATGGTACCCATCGCATGGGTCCCAAATCTCCAGGTTCAAGGGCATCTTCCTACATCGAAAACATGCATGAGAAACCCAGAAGATGGTACACCGTGTGATGGGGAAAGGTTTCTAAAATGCACCTCATTTCTCATCTCCTTGTGCCCAGGTTCGCCATTCCAGCCGCTTTACTAGCAATCTCCCTACTTGGAGCATCAGCACCTTTAACCTCCTGTTCCGTACAGGTTGCAATTTGTCCTGAGGATGAACGGGAAGACGGGGAACCAACGAGAGACTAGCTCTTGGTGTCGGGACAGGCACAGGTCACTCTATTTTCCCATCAGGAAGAAGAATTAACCACAGGCTCAGCCTGCCCCCCGGAACCAGAACAGGGCCTGAAGCCATCCTGTGCTTTTGCGGCCAGCTCCCAAAAAAGCGAGTTGTAAAATGGAGGTTCAGGGCACTGCAATTCACAAATCTGCAGAGTTATAAATGATAACTCTCGTCCACAAATATATTGAGGGAAGGCAAAGAAGAGGATTTGAATTCAAGGCAGAATTGCACGAAACAGATTTCAGGAGGTAGATACGAATCGCCTTTAAAGCACATGAAAAGCGGCAAAACGTTGACAATGATGCCCTTGGCCAAAAAGGGCGTATGCGTTTTTTCCTGAATATATTCAGGAAAAAACGCATACGCCCTTTTTGGCCAACCAAGCAACCTGGAAAGGCAAATCAGCGCTACAAAGAAGTCTCACTTCCCATCGGTCAAAAGGGCCATGCTGAAAAAAGTGTCAAAACCAGAAATGCAGGACAGGCCATGGAGAAATGAGAGCCTTGCTACACTGATGGGCGGGATGTAAATTGCCAACAGCCACTCTGGAGAAGTGTACGGTGTGTCCTGAAACATCTGAAAAACACAGCTTAGAGAGCATAGGGCACTTCCACTCATGGGGGTATAAATTGGGAAAATTAAAAATCAGCAAGACACAAGCACCCCAAAGTTGAGGGCTGCTCTGTTGACAAGGACCTCCACTTCATTCCACCTTAAATATCCCAGGAAAGAGAAAAATGGATAAAGAAGTTGTGGTCCTTATGTACAATGGAATATCACTCAGCCATGAAATCAATGTCATAAGGTTAGTAGCAGCATGATGAGTGGATTTAGGTACGACGATTCTAAGTGAAATAAGTCACACAGAAAAGGACACTTCTCATAAGGTATCACTTTTAGAGGGAATGTAAAAACCGTTACACTTGAACTGAATTACAAAACAGAACAGAGTCACACATGCAGAAAACACACTATGGCTGCTTAACGGGAAAGGTGAGGTGGGGTGATACATAAAACAAGGGTATCAAATTAGCTCAGATACCGTTCCATAAACCCAATATGTAGTAGACAAGACCTACTCCTTGCTCAGAGAACTGGACTCAACACGCCCTATTCACCGCACAAGAATATATCTGACTAGTAATAATCTTAAAACCTATGTATTGATATCTCTCTGTTAGTGTGTCAAGTGGGTGTAAAGCGGCATAAACACAGCCGTGAAAAGCAGCTAAACCCCATTATGAAAATAAATTACTTTGAAAAACCCATGAAACAACGACAGTGAAAGAGATAGAAATTCTTACACAATGAGTTCAGGGGCTGTGATGCAACCTGGATTGACCATATCTAGACCCACAGCTGGATGAGACATAAGGGTGGACACTCTTGGGGCTGAGAGGTTTGGTGAGGTTGGGTGAGCAAACGCAGACCCTTTAAAGTAATACTGCGTGGTACCCATCGCATGGGTCCCAAATCTCCAGGTTCAAGGGCATCTTCCTACATCGAAAACATGCATGAGAAACCCAGAAGATGGTACACCGTGTGATGGGGAAAGGTTTCTAAAACGCACCTCATTTCTCATCTCCTTGTGCCCGGGTTCGCCATTCCAGCCGCTTTACTAGCAATCTCCCTACTTGGAGCATCAGCACCTTTAACCTCCTGTTCCGTACAGGTTGCAATTTGTCCTGAGGATGAACGGGAAGACGGGGAACCAACGAGAGACTAGCTCTTGGTGTCGGGACAGGCACAGGTCACTCTATTTTCCCATCAGGAAGAAGAATTAACCACATGCTCAGCCTGCCCCCCGGAACCAGAACAGGGCCTGAAGCCATCCTGCACTTTTGCGGCCAGCTCCCAAAAAAGCGAGTTGTAAAATGGAGGTTCAGGGCACTGCAATTCACAAACCTGCAGAGTTATAAATGATAACTCTCGTCCACAAATATATTGAGGGAAGGCAAAGAAGAGGATTTTAAATCAAGGCAGAATTGCACGAAACAGATTTCAGGAGGTAGATTCGAATCGCCTTTAAAGCACATGAAAAGCGGCAAAATGTTGACAATGATGCCCTTGGCCAAAAAGGGCGTATGCGTTTTTTCCTGAATATATTCAGGAAAAAACGCATACGCCCTTTTTGGCCAACCAAGCAACCTGGAAAGGCAAATCAGCGCTACAAAGAAGTCTCACTTCCCATCGGTCAAAAGGGCCATGCTGAAAAATGTGTCAAAACCAGAAATGCAGGACAGGCCATGGAGAAATGAGAGCCTTGCTACACTGATGGGCGGGATGTAAATTGCCAACAGCCACTCTGGAGAAGTGTACGGTGTGTCCTGAAACATCTGAAAAACACAGCTTAGAGAGCATAGGGCACTTCCACTCATGGGGGTATAAATTGGGAAAATTAAAAATCAGCAAGACACAAGCACCCCAAAGTTGAGGGCTGCTCTGTTGACAAGGACCTCCACTTCATTCCACCTTAAATATCCCAGGAAAGAGAAAAATGGATAAAGAAGTTGTGGTCCTTATGTACAATGGAATATCACTCAGCCATGAAATCAATGTCATAAGGTTAGTAGCAGCATGATGAGTGGATTTAGGTACGACGATTCTAAGTGAAATAAGTCACACAGAAAAGGACACTTCTCATAAGGTATCACTTTTAGAGGGAATGTAAAAACCGTTACACTTGAACTGAATTACAAAACAGAACAGAGTCACACATGCAGAAAACACACTATGGCTGCTTAACGGGAAAGGTGAGGTGGGGTGATACATAAAACAAGGGTATCAAATTAGCTCAGATACCGTTCCATAAACCCAATATGTAGTAGACAAGACCTACTCCTTGCTCAGAGAACTGGACTCAACACGCCCTATTCACCGCACAAGAATATATCTGACTAGTAATAATCTTAAAACCTATGTATTGATATCTCTCTGTTAGTGTGTCAAGTGGGTGTAAAGCGGCATAAACACAGCCGTGAAAAGCAGCTAAACCCCATTATGAAAATAAATTACTTTGAAAAACCCATGAAACAACGACAGTGAAAGGGATAGAAATTCTTACACAATGAGTTCAGGGGCTGTGATGCAACCTGGATTGACCATATCTAGACCCACAGCTGGATGAGACATAAGGGTGGACACTCTTGGGGCTGAGAGGTTTGGTGAGGTTGGGTGAGCAAACGCAGACCCTTTAAAGTAATACTGCGTGGTACCCATCGCATGGGTCCCAAATCTCCAGGTTCAAGGGCATCTTCCTACATCGAAAACATGCATGAGAAACCCAGAAGATGGTACACCGTGTGATGGGGAAAGGTTTCTAAAACGCACCTCATTTCTCATCTCCTTGTGCCCGGGTTCGCCATTCCAGCCGCTTTACTAGCAATCTCCCTACTTGGAGCATCAGCACCTTTAACCTCCTGTTCCGTACAGGTTGCAATTTGTCCTGAGGATGAACGGGAAGACGGGGAACCAACGAGAGACTAGCTCTTGGTGTCGGGACAGGCACAGGTCACTCTATTTTCCCATCAGGAAGAAGAATTAACCACATGCTCAGCCTGCCCCCCGGAACCAGAACAGGGCCTGAAGCCATCCTGCACTTTTGCGGCCAGCTCCCAAAAAAGCGAGTTGTAAAATGGAGGTTCAGGGCACTGCAATTCACAAACCTGCAGAGTTATAAATGATAACTCTCGTCCACAAATATATTGAGGGAAGGCAAAGAAGAGGATTTTAAATCAAGGCAGAATTGCACGAAACAGATTTCAGGAGGTAGATTCGAATCGCCTTTAAAGCACATGAAAAGCGGCAAAATGTTGACAATGATGCCCTTGGCCAAAAAGGGCGTATGCGTTTTTTCCTGAATATATTCAGGAAAAAACGCATACGCCCTTTTTGGCCAACCAAGCAACCTGGAAAGGCAAATCAGCGCTACAAAGAAGTCTCACTTCCCATCGGTCAAAAGGGCCATGCTGAAAAATGTGTCAAAACCAGAAATGCAGGACAGGCCATGGAGAAATGAGAGCCTTGCTACACTGATGGGCGGGATGTAAATTGCCAACAGCCACTCTGGAGAAGTGTACGGTGTGTCCTGAAACATCTGAAAAACACAGCTTAGAGAGCATAGGGCACTTCCACTCATGGGGGTATAAATTGGGAAAATTAAAAATCAGCAAGACACAAGCACCCCAAAGTTTAGGGCTGCTCTGTTGACAAGGACCTCCACTTCATTCCACCTTAAATATCCAAGGAAAGAGAAAAATGGATAAAGAAGTTGTGGTCCTTATGTACAATGGAATATCACTCAGCCATGAAATCAATGTCATAAGGTTAGTAGCAGCATGATGAGTGGATTTAGGTACGACGATTCTAAGTGAAATAAGTCACACAGAAAAGGACACTTCTCATAAGGTATCACTGATAGAGGGAATGTAAAAACCGTTACACTTGAACTGAATTACAAAACAGAACAGAGTCACACATGCAGAAAACACACTATGGCTGCTTAACGGGAAAGGTGAGGTGGGGTGATACATAAAACAAGGGTATCAAATTAGCTCAGATACCGTTCCATAAACCCAATATGTAGTAGACAAGACCTACTCCTTGCTCAGAGAACTGGACTCAACACGCCCTATTCACCGCACAAGAATATATCTGACTAGTAATAATCTTAAAACCTATGTATTGATATCTCTCTGTTAGTGTGTCAAGTGGGTGTAAAGCGGCATAAACACAGCCGTGAAAAGCAGCTAAACCCCATTATGAAAATAAATTACTTTGAAAAACCCATGAAACAACGACAGTGAAAGAGATAGAAATTCTTACACAATGAGTTCAGGGGCTGTGATGCAACCTGGATTGACCATATCTAGACCCACAGCTGGATGAGACATAAGGGTGGACACTCTTGGGGCTGAGAGGTTTGGTGAGGTTGGGTGAGCAAATGCAGACCCTTTAAAGTAATACTGCGTGGTACCCATCGCATGGGTCCCAAATCTCCAGGTTCAAGGGCATCTTCCTACATCGAAAACATGCATGAGAAACCCAGAAGATGGTACACCGTGTGATGGGGAAAGGTTTCTAAAACGCACCTCATTTCTCATCTCCTTGTGCCCGGGTTCGCCATTCCAGCCGCTTTACTAGCAATCTCCCTACTTGGAGCATCAGCACCTTTAACCTCCTGTTCCGTACAGGTTGCAATTTGTCCTGAGGATGAACGGGAAGACGGGGAACCAACGAGAGACTAGCTCTTGGTGTCGGGACAGGCACAGGTCACTCTATTTTCCCATCAGGAAGAAGAATTAACCACATGCTCAGCCTGCCCCCCGGAACCAGAACAGGGCCTGAAGCCATCCTGCACTTTTGCGGCCAGCTCCCAAAAAAGCGAGTTGTAAAATGGAGGTTCAGGGCACTGCAATTCACAAACCTGCAGAGTTATAAATGATAACTCTCGTCCACAAATATATTGAGGGAAGGCAAAGAAGAGGATTTTAAATCAAGGCAGAATTGCACGAAACAGATTTCAGGAGGTAGATTCGAATCGCCTTTAAAGCACATGAAAAGCGGCAAAATGTTGACAATGATGCCCTTGGCCAAAAAGGGCGTATGCGTTTTTTCCTGAATATATTCAGGAAAAAACGCATACGCCCTTTTTGGCCAACCAAGCAACCTGGAAAGGCAAATCAGCGCTACAAAGAAGTCTCACTTCCCATCGGTCAAAAGGGCCATGCTGAAAAATGTGTCAAAACCAGAAATGCAGGAGAGGCCATGGAGAAATGAGAGCCTTGCTACACTGATGGGCAGGATGTAAATTGCCAACAGCCACTCTGGAGAAGTGTACGGTGTGTCCTGAAACATCTGAAAAACACAGCTTAGAGAGCATAGGGCACTTCCACTCATGGGGGTATAAATTGGGAAAATTAAAAATCAGCAAGACACAAGCACCCCAAAGTTTAGGGCTGCTCTGTTGACAAGGACCTCCACTTCATTCCACCTTAAATATCCAAGGAAAGAGAAAAATGGATAAAGAAGTTGTGGTCCTTATGTACAATGGAATATCACTCAGCCATGAAATCAATGTCATAAGGTTAGTAGCAGCATGATGAGTGGATTTAGGTACGACGATTCTAAGTGAAATAAGTCACACAGAAAAGGACACTTCTCATAAGGTATCACTGATAGAGGGAATGTAAAAACCGTTACACTTGAACTGAATTACAAAACAGAACAGAGTCACACATGCAGAAAACACACTATGGCTGCTTAACGGGAAAGGTGAGGTGGGGTGATACATAAAACAAGGGTATCAAATTAGCTCAGATACCGTTCCATAAACCCAATATGTAGTAGACAAGACCTACTCCTTGCTCAGAGAACTGGACTCAACACGCCCTATTCACCGCACAAGAATATATCTGACTAGTAATAATCTTAAAACCTATGTATTGATATCTCTCTGTTAGTGTGTCAAGTGGGTGTAAAGCGGCATAAACACAGCCGTGAAAAGCAGCTAAACCCCATTATGAAAATAAATTACTTTGAAAAACCCATGAAACAACGACAGTGAAAGAGATGGAAATTCTTACACAATGAGTTCAGGGGCTGTGATGCAACCTGGATTGACCATATCTAGACCCACAGCTGGATGAGACATAAGGGTGGACACTCTTGGGGCTGAGAGGTTTGGTGAGGTTGGGTGAGCAAACGCAGACCCTTTAAAGTAATACTGCGTGGTACCCATCGCATGGGTCCCAAATCTCCAGGTTCAAGGGCATCTTCCTACATCGAAAACATGCATGAGAAACCCAGAAGATGGTACACCGTGTGATGGGGAAAGGTTTCTAAAATGCACCTCATTTCTCATCTCCTTGTGCCCAGGTTCGCCATTCCAGCCGCTTTACTAGCAATCTCCCTACTTGGAGCATCAGCACCTTTAACCTCCTGTTCCGTACAGGTTGCAATTTGTCCTGAGGATGAACGGGAAGACGGGGAACCAACGAGAGACTAGCTCTTGGTGTCGGGACAGGCACAGGTCACTCTATTTTCCCATCAGGAAGAAGAATTAACCACAGGCTCAGCCTGCCCCCCGGAACCAGAACAGGGCCTGAAGCCATCCTGTGCTTTTGCGGCCAGCTCCCAAAAAAGCGAGTTGTAAAATGGAGGTTCAGGGCACTGCAATTCACAAATCTGCAGAGTTATAAATGATAACTCTCGTCCACAAATATATTGAGGGAAGGCAAAGAAGAGGATTTGAATTCAAGGCAGAATTGCACGAAACAGATTTCAGGAGGTAGATACGAATCGCCTTTAAAGCACATGAAAAGCGGCAAAACGTTGACAATGATGCCCTTGGCCAAAAAGGGCGTATGCGTTTTTTCCTGAATATATTCAGGAAAAAACGCATACGCCCTTTTTGGCCAACCAAGCAACCTGGAAAGGCAAATCAGCGCTACAAAGAAGTCTCACTTCCCATCGGTCAAAAGGGCCATGCTGAAAAAAGTGTCAAAACCAGAAATGCAGGACAGGCCATGGAGAAATGAGAGCCTTGCTACACTGATGGGCGGGATGTAAATTGCCAACAGCCACTCTGGAGAAGTGTACGGTGTGTCCTGAAACATCTGAAAAACACAGCTTAGAGAGCATAGGGCACTTCCACTCATGGGGGTATAAATTGGGAAAATTAAAAATCAGCAAGACACAAGCACCCCAAAGTTGAGGGCTGCTCTGTTGACAAGGACCTCCACTTCATTCCACCTTAAATATCCCAGGAAAGAGAAAAATGGATAAAGAAGTTGTGGTCCTTATGTACAATGGAATATCACTCAGCCATGAAATCAATGTCATAAGGTTAGTAGCAGCATGATGAGTGGATTTAGGTACGACGATTCTAAGTGAAATAAGTCACACAGAAAAGGACACTTCTCATAAGGTATCACTTTTAGAGGGAATGTAAAAACCGTTACACTTGAACTGAATTACAAAACAGAACAGAGTCACACATGCAGAAAACACACTATGGCTGCTTAACGGGAAAGGTGAGGTGGGGTGATACATAAAACAAGGGTATCAAATTAGCTCAGATACCGTTCCATAAACCCAATATGTAGTAGACAAGACCTACTCCTTGCTCAGAGAACTGGACTCAACACGCCCTATTCACCGCACAAGAATATATCTGACTAGTAATAATCTTAAAACCTATGTATTGATATCTCTCTGTTAGTGTGTCAAGTGGGTGTAAAGCGGCATAAACACAGCCGTGAAAAGCAGCTAAACCCCATTATGAAAATAAATTACTTTGAAAAACCCATGAAACAACGACGGTGAAAGAGATAGAAATTCTTACACAATGAGTTCAGGGGCTGTGATGCAACCTGGATTGACCATATCTAGACCCACAGCTGGATGAGACATAAGGGTGGACACTCTTGGGGCTGAGAGGTTTGGTGAGGTTGGGTGAGCAAACGCAGACCCTTTAAAGGAATACTGCGTGGTACCCATCGCATGGGTCCCAAATCTCCAGGTTCAAGGGCATCTTCCTACATCGAAAACATGCATGAGAAACCCAGAAGATGGTACACCGTGTGATGGGGAAAGGTTTCTAAAACGCACCTCATTTCTCATCTCCTTGTGCCCGGGTTCGCCATTCCAGCCGCTTTACTAGCAATCTCCCTACTTGGAGCATCAGCACCTTTAACCTCCTGTTCCGTACAGGTTGCAATTTGTCCTGAGGATGAACGGGAAGACGGGGAACCAACGAGAGACTAGCTCTTGGTGTCGGGACAGGCACAGGTCACTCTATTTTCCCATCAGGAAGAAGAATTAACCACATGCTCAGCCTGCCCCCCGGAACCAGAACAGGGCCTGAAGCCATCCTGCACTTTTGCGGCCAGCTCCCAAAAAAGCGAGTTGTAAAATGGAGGTTCAGGGCACTGCAATTCACAAACCTGCAGAGTTATAAATGATAACTCTCGTCCACAAATATATTGAGGGAAGGCAAAGAAGAGGATTTTAAATCAAGGCAGAATTGCACGAAACAGATTTCAGGAGGTAGATTCGAATCGCCTTTAAAGCACATGAAAAGCGGCAAAATGTTGACAATGATGCCCTTGGCCAAAAAGGGCGTATGCGTTTTTTCCTGAATATATTCAGGAAAAAACGCATACGCCCTTTTTGGCCAACCAAGCAACCTGGAAAGGCAAATCAGCGCTACAAAGAAGTCTCACTTCCCATCGGTCAAAAGGGCCATGCTGAAAAAAGTGTCAAAACCAGAAATGCAGGACAGGCCATGGAGAAATGAGAGCCTTGCTACACTGATGGGCGGGATGTAAATTGCCAACAGCCACTCTGGAGAAGTGTACGGTGTGTCCTGAAACATCTGAAAAACACAGCTTAGAGAGCATAGGGCACTTCCACTCATGGGGGTATAAATTGGGAAAATTAAAAATCAGCAAGACACAAGCACCCCAAAGTTGAGGGCTGCTCTGTTGACAAGGACCTCCACTTCATTCCACCTTAAATATCCCAGGAAAGAGAAAAATGGATAAAGAAGTTGTGGTCCTTATGTACAATGGAATATCACTCAGCCATGAAATCAATGTCATAAGGTTAGTAGCAGCATGATGAGTGGATTTAGGTACGACGATTCTAAGTGAAATAAGTCACACAGAAAAGGACACTTCTCATAAGGTATCACTGATAGAGGGAATGTAAAAACCGTTACACTTGAACTGAATTACAAAACAGAACAGAGTCACACATGCAGAAAACACACTATGGCTGCTTAACGGGAAAGGTGAGGTGGGGTGATACATAAAACAAGGGTATCAAATTAGCTCAGATACCGTTCCATAAACCCAATATGTAGTAGACAAGACCTACTCCTTGCTCAGAGAACTGGACTCAACACGCCCTATTCACCGCACAAGAATATATCTGACTAGTAATAATCTTAAAACCTATGTATTGATATCTCTCTGTTAGTGTGTCAAGTGGGTGTAAAGCGGCATAAACACAGCCGTGAAAAGCAGCTAAACCCCATTATGAAAATAAATTACTTTGAAAAACCCATGAAACAACGACAGTGAAAGAGATAGAAATTCTTACACAATGAGTTCAGGGGCTGTGATGCAACCTGGATTGACCATATCTAGACCCACAGCTGGATGAGACATAAGGGTGGACACTCTTGGGGCTGAGAGGTTTGGTGAGGTTGGGTGAGCAAACGCAGACCCTTTAAAGTAATACTGCGTGGTACCCATCGCATGGGTCCCAAATCTCCAGGTTCAAGGGCATCTTCCTACATCGAAAACATGCATGAGAAACCCAGAAGATGGTACACCGTGTGATGGGGAAAGGTTTCTAAAACGCACCTCATTTCTCATCTCCTTGTGCCCGGGTTCGCCATTCCAGCCGCTTTACTAGCAATCTCCCTACTTGGAGCATCAGCACCTTTAACCTCCTGTTCCGTACAGGTTGCAATTTGTCCTGAGGATGAACGGGAAGACGGGGAACCAACGAGAGACTAGCTCTTGGTGTCGGGACAGGCACAGGTCACTCTATTTTCCCATCAGGAAGAAGAATTAACCACATGCTCAGCCTGCCCCCCGGAACCAGAACAGGGCCTGAAGCCATCCTGCACTTTTGCGGCCAGCTCCCAAAAAAGCGAGTTGTAAAATGGAGGTTCAGGGCACTGCAATTCACAAACCTGCAGAGTTATAAATGATAACTCTCGTCCACAAATATATTGAGGGAAGGCAAAGAAGAGGATTTTAAATCAAGGCAGAATTGCACAAAACAGATTTCAGGAGGTAGATTCGAATCGCCTTTAAAGCACATGAAAAGCGGCAAAATGTTGACAATGATGCCCTTGGCCAAAAAGGGCGTATGCGTTTTTTCCTGAATATATTCAGGAAAAAACGCATACGCCCTTTTTGGCCAACCAAGCAACCTGGAAAGGCAAATCAGCGCTACAGAGAAGTCTCGCTTCCCATCGGTCAAAAGGGCCATGCTGAAAAAAGTGTCAAAACCAGAAATGCAGGACAGGCCATGGAGAAATGGGAGCCTTGCTACACTGATGGGCGGGATGTAAATTGCCAACAGCCACTCTGGAGAAGTGTACGGTGTGTCCTGAAACATCTGAAAAACACAGCTTAGAGAGCATAGGGCACTTCCACTCATGGGGGTATAAATTGGGAAAATGAAAAATCAGCAAGACACAAGCACCCCAAAGTTGAGGGCTGCTCTGTTGACAAGGACCTCCACTTCATTCCACCTTAAATATCCCAGGAAAGAGAAAAATGGATAAAGAAGTTGTGGTCCTTATGTACAATGGAATATCACTCAGCCATGAAATCAATGTCATAAGGTTAGTAGCAGCATGATGAGTGGATTTAGGTACGACGATTCTAAGTGAAATAAGTCACACAGAAAAGGACACTTCTCATAAGGTATCACTGATAGAGGGAATGTAAAAACCGTTACACTTGAACTGAATTACAAAACAGAACAGAGTCACACATGCAGAAAACACACTATGGCTGCTTAACGGGAAAGGTGACGTGGGGTGATACATGAAACAAGGGTATCAAATTAGCTCAGATACCGTTCCATAAACCCAATATGTAGTAGACAAGACCTACTCCTTGCTCAGAGAACTGGACTCAACACGCCCTATTCACCGCACAAGAATATATCTGACTAGTAATAATCTTAAAACCTATGTATTGATATCTCTCTGTTAGTGTGTCAAGTGGGTGTAAAGCGGCATAAACACAGCCGTGAAAAGCAGCTAAACCCCATTATGAAAATAAATTACTTTGAAAAACCCATGAAACAACGACAGTGAAAGAGATAGAAATTCTTACACAATGAGTTCAGGGGCTGTGATGCAACCTGGATTGACCATATCTAGACCCACAGCTGGGTGAGACATAAGGGTGGACACTCTTGGGGCTGAGAGGTTTGGTGAGGTTGGGTGAGCAAACGCAGACCCTTTAAAGTAATACTACGTGGTACCCATCGCATGGGTCCCAAATCTCCAGGTTCAAGGGCATCTTCCTACATCGAAAACATGCATGAGAAACCCAGAAGATGGTACACCATGTGATAGGGAAAGGTTTCTAAAACGCACCTCATTTCTCATCTCCTTGTGCCCGGGTTCGCCATTCCAGCCGCTTTACTAGCAATCTCCCTACTTGGAGCATCAGCACCTTTAACCTCCTGTTCCGTACAGGTTGCAATTTGTCCTGAGGATGAACGGGAAGACGGGGAACCAACGAGAGACAAGCTCTTGGTGTCGGGACAGGCACAGGTCACTCTATTTTCCCATCAGGAAGAAGAATTAACCACAGGCTCAGCCTGCCGCCCAGAACAAGAATAGTGCCTGAGGCCATCCTGCGCTTTTGCGGACTGCTCCCAAAAAAGCGAGTTGAAAAATGGAGCTCAGGGGCATTGCAATTCACAAACCAGCAGAGTTATAAATGATAACTCTCGTCCAAAAATATATTGAGGGAAGGCAACGAAGAGGATTTGAAATCAAGGCAGAATTGCAAGAAACAGATTTCAGGAGGTAGATACGAATCGCCTTTAAAGCACATGAAAAGCGGCAAAACGTCGAAAATGATGCACTTGGCCAAAAAGAGCATATGCGTTTTTTTCTGAATGAATTCAGGAAAAATCCCATAGGCCCTTTGTGGCCAACCAAGCAACCTGGAAAGGCAAATCAGTGCTACAAAGATATCTCGCTTCCCATCGGTCAAAAGGGCCATGCTGAAAAAAGTGTCAAAACCAGAAATGCAGGACAGGCCATGGAGAAATGGGAGCCTTGCTACACTGATGGGCGGGATTTAAATTGCCAACAGCCACTCTGGAGAAGTGTACGGTGTGTCCTGAAACATCTGAAAAACATAGCTTAGAGAGCATAGGGCACTTCCACTCATGGGGGTATAAATTGGGAAAATGAAAAATCAGCAAGACACAAGCACCCCAAAGTTGAGGGCTGCTCTGTTGACAAGGACCTCCACTTCATTCCACCTTAAATATCCCAGGAAAGAGAAAAATGGATAAAGAAGTTGTGGTCTTTATGTACAATGGAATATCACTCAGCCATGAAATCAATGTCATAAGGTTAGTAGCAGCATGATGAGTGGATTTAGGTACGACGATTCTAAGTGAAATAAGTCACACAGAAAAGGACACTTCTCATAAGGTATCACTGATAGAGGGAATGTAAAAACCGTTACAGTTGAACTGAATTACAAAACAGAACAGAGTCACACATGCAGAAAACACACTATGGCTGCTTAACGGGAAAGGTGAGGTGGGGTGATACATAAAACAAGGGTATCAAATTAGCTCAGATACCGTTCCATAAACCCAATATGTAATAGACAAGACCTACTCCTTGCTCAGAGAACTGGACTCAACACGCCCTATTCACCGCACAAGAATATATCTGACTAGTAATAATCTTAAAACCTATGTATTGATATCTCTCTGTTAGTGTGTCAAGTGGGTGTAAAGCGGCATAAACACAGCAGTGAAAAGCAGCTAAACCCCATTATGAAAATAAATTACTTTGAAAAACCCATGAAACAACGACAGTGAAAGAGAGGGAAATTCTTACACAATGCGTTCAGGGGCTGTGATGCAATCTGGATTGACCATATCTAGACCCACAGCTGGATGAGACATAAGGGTGGACACTCTTGGGGCTGAGAGGTTTGGTGAGGTTGGGTGAGCAAACGCAGACGCTTTAAAGGAATACTGCGTGGTACCCATCGCATGGGTCCCAAATCTCCAGCTTCAAGGGTATCTTCCTACATCGAAAACATGCATGAGAAACCCAGAAGATAGTACACCGTGTGATGGGGAAAGGTTTCTAAAACGCACCTCATTTCTCATCTCCTTGTGCCCGGGTTCGCCATTCCAGCCGCTTTACTAGCAATCTCCCTTCTTGGAGCATCAGCACCTTTAACCTCCTGTTCCGTACAGGTTGCAATTTGTCCTGAGGATGAACGGGAAGACGGGGAACCAACGAGAGACTAGCTCTTGGTGTTGGGACAGGCACAGGTCACTCTATTTTCCCATCAGGAAGAAGAATTAACCACAGGCTCAGCCTGCCCCCCGGAACCAGAACAGGGCCTGAAGCCATCCTGCGCTTTTGCGGCCAGCCCCCAAAAAAGCGAGTTGTAAAATGGAGGTTCAGGGCACTGCAATTCACAAACCTGCAGAGTTATAAATGATAACTCTCGTCCACAAATATATTGAGGGAAGGCAAAGAAGAGGATTTGAAATCAAGGCAGAATTGCAGGAAACAGATTTCAGGAGGTAGATTCGAATCGCCTTTAAAGCACATGAAAAGCGGCAAAATGTTGACAATGATGCCCTTGGCCAAAAAGGGCGTATGCGTTTTTTCCTGAATATATTCAGGAAAAAACGCATACGCCCTTTTTGGCCAACCAAGCAACCTGGAAAGGCAAATCAGTGCTACAAAGAAGTCTCGCTTCCCATTGGTCAAAAGGGCCATGCTGAAAAAAGTGTCAAAACCAGAAATGCAGGACAGGCCACGGAGAAATGAGAGCCTTGCTACACTGATGGGCGGGATGTAAATTGCCAACAGCCACTCTGGAGAAGTGTACGGTGTGTCCTGAAACATCTGAAAAACACAGCTTAGAGAGCATAGGGCACTTCCACTCATGGGGGTATAAATTGGGAAAATGAAATATCAGCAAGACACAAGCACCCCAAAGTTGAGGGCTGCTCTGTTGACAAGGACCTCCACTTCATTCCACCTTAAATATCCCAGGAAAGAGAAAAATGGATAAAGAAGTTGTGGTCCTTATGTACAATGGAATATCACTCAGCCATGAAATCAATGTCATAAGGTTAGTAGCAGCATGATGAGTGGATTTAGGTACGACGATTCTAAATGAAATAAGTCACACAGAAAAGGACACTTCTCATAAGGTATCACTTTTAGAGGGAATGTAAAAACCGTTACACTTGAACTGAATTACAAAACAGAACAGAGTCACACATGCAGAAAACAGACTATGGCTGATTAACGGGAAAGGTGAGGTGGGGTGATACATAAAACAAGGGTATCAAATTAGCTCAGATACCGTTCCATAAACCCAATATGTAATAGACAAGACCTACTCCTTGCTCAGAGAACTGGACTCAACACGCCCTATTCACCGCACAAGAATATATCTGACTAATAATAATCGTAAAACCTATGTATTGATATCTCTCTGTTAGTGTGTCAAGTGGGTGTAAAGCGGCATAAACACAGCAGTGAAAAGCAGCTAAACCCCATTATAAAAATAAATTACTTTGAAACACCCATGAAACAAAGACAGTGAAAGAGAGAGAAATTCTTACACAATGCGTTCAGGGGCTGTGATGCAACCTGGATTGACCATATCTAGACGCACAGCTGGATGAGACATAAGGGTGGACACTCTTGGGGCTGAGAGGTTTGGTGAGGTTGGGTGAGCAAACGCAGACCCTTTAAAGTAATACTGCGTGGTACCCATCGCATGGGTCCCAAATCTCCAGGTTCAAGGGCATCTTCCTACATCAAAAACATGCATGAGAAACCCAGAAGATGGTACACCGTGTGATAGGGAAAGGTTTCTAAAACGCACCTCATTTCTCATCTCCTT
The DNA here is from genome assembly GCF_965194805.1 of Balaenoptera borealis. Taxonomy (NCBI): domain Eukaryota; kingdom Metazoa; phylum Chordata; class Mammalia; order Artiodactyla; family Balaenopteridae; genus Balaenoptera; species Balaenoptera borealis. The sequence continues at coordinate 232,550 of NW_028123738.1, read as the reverse complement.
GTGCCCGGGTTCGCCATTCCAGCCGCTTTACTAGCAAGCTCCCTACTTGGAGCATCAGCACCTTTAACCTCCTGTTCCATACAGGTTGCAATTTGTCCTGAGGATAAACGGGAAGACGTGGAACCAACGAGAGACTAGCTCTTGGTGTTGGGACAGGCACAGGTCACTCTATTTTCCCATCAGAAAGAAGAATTAACCACAGGCTCAGCCTGCCCCCTGGAACCAGAACAGGGCCTGAAGCCATTCTGCGATTTTGCGGCCAGCTCCCATAAAAACGAGTTGTAAAATGGAGGTTCAGGGCACTGCAATTCACAAACCTGCAGAGTTATAAATGATAACTCTCGTCCACAAATATATTGAGGGAAGGCAAAGAAGAGGATTTGAAATCAAGGCAGAATTGCAGGAAAGAGATTTGAGGAGGTAGATACGAATCGCCTTTAAAGCACATGAAAAGCGGCAAAACGTTGACAATGATGCCCTTGGCCAAAAAGGGCGTATGCGTTTTTTCCTGAATATATTCAGGAAAAAACGCATACGCCCTTTTTGGCCAACCAAGGAACCTGGAAAGGCATATCAGCGCTACAAAGAAGTCTCGCTTCCCATCGGTCAAAAGGGCCATGCTGAAAAAAGTGTCAAAACCAGAAATGCAGGACAGGCCATGGAGAAATGGGAGCCTTGCTACACTGATGGGCGGGATGTAAATTGCCAAGAGCCACTCTGGAGAAGTGTCCGGTGAGTCCTGAAACATCTGAAAAACACAGCTTAGAGAGCATAGGGCACTTCCACTCATGGGGGTATAAATTGGGAAAATTAAAAATCAGCAAGACACAAGCACCCCAAAGTTTAGGGCTGCTCTCTTGACCAGGACCTCCACTTCATTCCACCTTAAATATCCCAGGAAAGAGAAAAATGGATAAAGAAGTTGTGGTCCTTATGTACAATGGAATATCACTCAGCCATGAAATCAATTTCGTAAGGTTAGTAGCAGCATGATGAGTGGATTTAGGTACGACGATTCTAAGTGAAATAAGTCACACAGAAAAGGACACTTCTCATAAGGTATCACTGATAGAGGGAATGTAAAAACCGTTACACTTGAACTGAATTACAAAACAGAACAGAGTCACACATGCAGAAAACACACTATGGCTGCTTAACGGGAAAGGTGAGGTGGGGTGATACATAAAACAAGGGTATCAAATTAGCTCAGATACCGTTCCATAAACCCAATATGTAATAGACAAGACCTACTCCTTGCTCAGAGAACTGGACTCAACACGCCCTATTCACCGAACAAGAATATATCTGACTAATAATAATCGTAAAACCTATGTATTGATATCTCTCTGTTAGTGTGTCAAGTGGGTGTAAAGCGGCATAAACACAGCAGTGAAAAGCAGCTAAACCCCATTATAAAAATAAATTACTTTGAAACACCCATGAAACAAAGACAGTGAAAGAGAGAGAAATTCTTACACAATGCGTTCAGGGGCTGTGATGCAACCTGGATTGACCATATCTAGATGCACAGCTGGATGAGACATAAGGGTGGACACTCTTGGGGCTGAGAGGTTTGGTGAGGTTGGGTGAGCAAACGCAGACCCTTTAATGTAATACTGCCTGGTACCCATCGCATGGGTCCCAAATCTCCAGGTTCAAGGGCATCTTCCTACATCAAAAACATGCATGAGAAACCCAGAAGATGGTACACCGTGTGATGGGGAAAGGTTTCTAAAACGCACCTCATTTCTCATCTCCTTGTGCCCGGGTTCACCATTCCAGCCGCTTTACTAGCAAGCTCCCTACTTGGAGCATCAGCACCTTTAACCTCCTGTTCCATACAGGTTGCAATTTGTCCTGAGGATAAACGGGAAGACGTGGAACCAACGAGAGACTAGCTCTTGCTGTTGGGACAGGCACAGGTCACTCTATTTTCCCATCAGAAAGAAGAATTAACCACAGGCTCAGCCTGCCCTCCGGAACCAGAAGAGGGCCTGAAGCCATTCTGCGATTTTGCGGCCAGCTCCCATAAAAACGAGTTGTAAAATGGAGGTTCAGGGCACTGCAATTGACAAACCTGCAGAGTTATTAATGATAACTCTCGTCCACAAATATATTGAGAGAAGGCAAAGAAGAGGATTTGAAATCAAGGCAGAATTGCAGGAAACAGATTTCAGGAGGTAGATACGAATCGCCTTTAAAGCACATGAAAAGCGGCAAAACGTTGACAATGATGCCCTTGGCCAAAAAGGGCGTATGCGTTTTTTCCTGAATATATTCAGGAAAAAACGCATACGCCCTTTTTGGCCAACCAAGCAACCTGGAAAGGCAAATCAGCGCTACAAACAAGTCTCGCTACCCATCGGTCAAAAGGGCCATGCTGAAAAAAGTGTCAAAACCAGAAATGCAAGACAGGCCATGGAGAAATGGGAGCCTTGCTACACTGATGGGTGGGATGTAAATTGCCAAGAGCGACTCTGGAGAAGTGTCCGGTGAGTCCTGAAACATCTGAAAAACACAGCTTAGAGAGCATAGGGCACTTCCACTCATGGGGGTATAAATTGGGAAAATTAAAAATCAGCAAGACACAAGCACCCCAAAGTTTAGGGCTACTCTGTTGACCAGGACTTCCACTTCATTCCACCTTCAATATCCCAGGAAAGAGAAAAATGGATAAAGAAGTTGTGGTCCTTATGTACAATGGAATATCACTCAGCCATGAAATCAATGTCGTAAGGCTAGTAGCAGCATGATGAGTGGTTTTAGGTACGACGATTCTAAGTGAAATAAGTCACACAGAAAAGGACACTTCTCATAAGGTATCACTGATAGAGGGAATGTAAAAACCGTTACACTTGAACTGAATTACAAAACAGAACAGAGTCACACATGCAGAAAACACACTATGGCTGCTTAACGGGAAAGGTGAGGTGGGATGATACATAAAACAAGGGTATCAAATTAGCTCAGATATCGTTCCATAAACCCAATATGTAATAGACAAGACCTACTCCTTGCTCAGAGAACTGGACTCAACACGCCCTATTCACCGCACAAGAATATATCTGACTAATAATAATCGTAAAACCTATGTATTGATATCTCTCTGTTAGTGTGTCAAGTGGGTATAAAGCGGCATAAACACAGCAGTGAAAAGCAGCTAAACCCCATTATAAAAATAAATTACTTTGAAAAACCCATGAAACAAAGACAGTGAAAGAGAGAGAAATTCTTACACAATGCGTTCAGGGGCTGTGATGCAACCTGGATTGACCATATCTAGACCCACAGTTGGATGAGACATAAGGGTGGACACTCTTAGGGCTGAGAGGTTTGGTGAGGTTGGGTGAGCAAACGCAGACCCTTTAAAGTAATACTGCATGGTACCCATCGAATGGGTCCCAAATCTCCAGGTTCAAGGGCATCTTCCTACATCAAAAACATGCATGAGAAACCCAGAAGATGGTACACCGTGTGATGGGGAAAGGTTTCTAAAACGCACCTCATTTCTCATCTCCTTGTGCCCGGGTTCGCCATTCCAGCCGCTTTACTAGCAATCTCCCTACTTGGAGCATCAGCACCTTTAACCTCCTGTTCCGTACAGGTTGCAATTTGTCCTGAGGATGAACGGGAAGACGGGGAACCAACGAGAGACAAGCTCTTGGTGTCGGGACAGGCACAGGTCACTCTATTTTCCCATCAGGAAGAAGAATTAACCACAGGCTCAGCCTGCCGCCCGGAACAAGAATAGTGCCTGAGGCCATCCTGCGCTTTTGCGGACAGCTCCCAAAAAAGCGAGTTGAAAAATGGAGCTCAGGGGCATTGCAATTCACAAACCAGCAGAGTTATAAATGATAACTCTCGTCCAAAAATATATTGAGGGAAGGCAACGAAGAGGATTTGAAATCAAGGCAGAATTGCAAGAAACAGATTTCAGGAGGTAGATACGAATCGCCTTTAAAGCACATGAAAAGCGGCAAAACGTCGAAAATGATGCACTTGGCCAAAAAGAGCATATGCGTTTTTTTCTGAATGAATTCAGGAAAAATCCCATAGGCCCTTTGTGGCCAACCAAGCAACCTGGAAAGGCAAATCAGTGCTACAAAGATATCTCGCTTCCCATCGGTCAAAAGGGCCATGCTGAAAAAAGTGTCAAAACCAGAAATGCAGGACAGGCCATGGAGAAATGGGAGCCTTGCTACACTGATGGGCGGGATGTAAATTGCCAACAGCCACTCTGGAGAAGTGTACGGTGTGTCCTGAAACATCTGAAAAACACAGCTTAGAGAGCATAGGGCACTTCCACTCATGGGGGTATAAATTGGGAAAATGAAAAATCAGCAAGACACAAGCACCCCAAAGTTGAGGGCTGCTCTGTTGACAAGGACCTCCACTTCATTCCACCTTAAATATCCCAGGAAAGAGAAAAATGGATAAAGAAGTTGTGGTCTTTATGTACAATGGAATATCACTCAGCCATGAAATCAATGTCATAAGGTTAGTAGCAGCATGATGAGTGGATTTAGGTACGACGATTCTAAGTGAAATAAGTCACACAGAAAAGGACACTTCTCATAAGGTATCACTGATAGAGGGAATGTAAAAACCGTTACAGTTGAACTGAATTACAAAACAGAACAGAGTCACACATGCAGAAAACACACTATGGCTGCTTAACGGGAAAGGTGAGGTGGGGTGATACATAAAACAAGGGTATCAAATTAGCTCAGATACCGTTCCATAAACCCAATATGTAATAGACAAGACCTACTTCTTGCTCAGAGAACTGGACTCAACACGCCCTATTCACCGCACAAGAATATATCTGACTAGTAATAATCTTAAAACCTATGTATTGATATCTCTCTGTTAGTGTGTCAAGTGGGTGTAAAGCGGCATAAACACAGCAGTGAAAAGCAGCTAAACCCCATTATGAAAATAAATTACTTTGAAAAACCCATGAAACAACGACAGTGAAAGAGAGGGAAATTCTTACACAATGCGTTCAGGGGCTGTAATGCAACCTGGATTGACCATATCTAGACCCACAGCTGGATGAGACATAAGGGTGGACACTCTTGGGGCTGAGAGGTTTGGTGAGGTTGGGTGAGCAAACGCAGACCCTTTAAAGTAATACTGCGTGGTACCCATCGCATGGGTCCCAAATCTCCAGCTTCAAGGGTATCTTCCTACATCGAAAACATGCATGAGAAACCCAGAAGATGGTACACCGTGTGATGGGGAAAGGTTTCTAAAACGCACCTCATTTCTCATCTCCTTGTGCCCGGGTTCGCCATTCCAGCCGCTTTACTAGCAATCTCCCTACTTGGAGCATCAGCACCTTTAACCTCCTGTTCCGTACAGGTTGCAATTTGTCCTGAGGATGAACGGGAAGACGGGGAACCAACGAGAGACTAGCTCTTGGTGTTGGGACAGGCACAGGTCACTCTATTTTCCCATCAGGAAGAAGAATTAACCACAGGCTCAGCCTGCCCCCCGGAACCAGAACAGGGCCTGAAGCCATCCTGCGCTTTTGCGGCCAGCCCCCAAAAAAGCGAGTTGTAAAATGGAGGTTCAGGGCACTGCAATTCACAAACCTGCAGAGTTATAAATGATAACTCTCGTCCACAAATATATTGAGGGAAGGCAAAGAAGAGGATTTGAAATCAAGGCAGAATTGCAGGAAACAGATTTCAGGAGGTAGATTCGAATCGCCTTTAAAGCACATGAAAAGCGGCAAAATGTTGACAATGATGCCCTTGGCCAAAAAGGGCGTATGCGTTTTTTCCTGAATATATTCAGGAAAAAACGCATACGCCCTTTTTGGCCAACCAAGCAACCTGGAAAGGCAAATCAGCGCTACAAAGAAGTCTCGCTTCCCATTGGTCAAAAGGGCCATGCTGAAAAAAGTGTCAAAACCAGAAATGCAGGACAGGCCATGGAGAAATGAGAGCCTTGCTACACTGATGGGCGGGATGTAAATTGCCAACAGCCACTCTGGAGAAGTGTACGGTGTGTCCTGAAACATCTGAAAAACACAGCTTAGAGAGCATAGGGCACTTCCACTCATGGGGGTATAAATTGGGAAAATGATATATCAGCAAGACACAAGCACCCCAAAGTTGAGAGCTGCTCTGTTGACAAGGACCTCCACTTCATTCCACCTTAAATATCCCAGGAAAGAGAAAAATGGATAAAGAAGTTGTGGTCCTTATGTACAATGGAATATCACTCAGCCATGAAATCAATGTCATAAGGTTAGTAGCAGCATGATGAGTGGATTTAGGTACGACGATTCTAAGTGAAATAAGTCACACAGAAAAGGACACTTCTCATAAGGTATCACTTTTAGAGGGAATGTAAAAACCGTTACACTTGAACTGAATTACAAAACAGAACAGAGTCACACATGCAGAAAACAGACTATGGCTGATTAACGGGAAAGGTGAGGTGGGGTGATACATAAAACAAGGGTATCAAATTAGCTCAGATACCGTTCCATAAACCCAATATGTAGTAGACAAGACCTACTCCTTGCTCAGAGAACTGGACTCAACACGCCCTATTCACCGCACAAGAATACACCTTACTAGTAATAATCTTAAAACCTATGTATTGATATCTCTCTGTTAGTGTGTCAAGTGGGTGTAAAGCGGCATAAACACAGCAGTGAAAAGCAGCTAAACCCCATTATGAAAATAAATTACTTTGAAAAACCCATGAAACAACAACAGTGAAAGAGATAGAAATTCTTACACAATGAGTTCAGGGGCTGTGATGCAACCTGGATTGACCATATCTAGACCCACAGCTGGATGAGACATAAGGGTGGACACTCTTGGGGCTGAGAGGTTTGGTGAGGTTGGGTGAGCAAACGCAGACCCTTTAAAGTAATACTGCATGGTACCCATCGCATGGGTCCCAAATCTCCAGGTTCAAGGGCATCTTCCTACATCGAAAACATGCATGAGAAACCCAGAAGATGGTACACCGTGTGATAGGGAAAGGTTTCTAAAACGCACCTCATTTCTCATCTCCTTGTGCCCGGGTTCGCCATTCCAGCCGCTTTACTAGCAATCTCCCTACTTGGAGCAGCAGCATCTTTAACCTCCTGTTCCGTACAGGTTGCAATTTGTCCTGAGGATGAACGGGAAGACGGGGAACCAACGAGAGACAAGCTCTTGGTGTCGGGACAGGCACAGGTCACTCTATTTTCCCATCAGGAAGAAGAATTAACCACAGGCTCAGCCTGCCCCCCGGAACCAGAACAGGGCCTGAAGCCATCCTGCGCTTTTGCGGCCAGCTCCCAAAAAAGCGAGTTGTAAAATGGAGGTTCAGGGCACTGCAATTCACAAACCTGCAGAGTTATAAATGATAACTCTCGTCCACCAATATATTGAGGGAAGGCAAAGAAGAGGATTTGAAATCAAGGCAGAATTGCACGAAACAGATTTCAGGAGGTAGATACGAATCGCCTTTAAAGCACATGAAAAGCGGCAAAACGTTGACAATGATGCCCTTGGCCTAAAAGGTCGTATGCGTTTTTTCCTGAATATATTCAGGAAAAAACGCATACGCCCTTTTTGGCCAACCAAGCAACCTGGAAAGGCAAATCAGCGCTACAGAGAAGTCTCGCTTCCCATCGGTCAAAAGGGCCATGCTGAAAAAAGTGTCAAAACCAGAAATGCAGGACAGGCCATGGAGAAATGGGAGCCTTGCTACACTGATGGGCGGGATGTAAATTGCCAACAGCCACTCTGGAGAAGTGTACGGTGTGTCCTGAAACATCTGAAAAAGACAGCTTAGAGAGCATAGGGCACTTCCACTCATGGGGGTATAAATTGGGAAAATGAAAAATCAGCAAGACACAAGCACCCCAAAGTTGAGGGCTGCTCTGTTGACAAGGACCTCCACTTCATTCCACCTTAAATATCCCAGGAAAGAGAAAAATGGATAAAGAAGTTGTGGTCCTTATGTACAATGGAATATCACTCAGCCATGAAATCAATGTCATAAGGTTAGTAGCAGCATGATGAGTGGATTTAGGTACGACGATTCTAAGTGAAATAAGTCACACAGAAAAGGACACTTCTCATAAGGTATCACTGATAGAGGGAATGTAAAAACCGTTACACTTGAACTGAATTACAAAACAGAACAGAGTCACACATGCAGAAAACACACTATGGCTGCTTAACGGGAAAGGTGACGTGGGGTGATACATGAAACAAGGGTATCAAATTAGCTCAGATACCGTTCCATAAACCCAATATGTAGTAGACAAGACCTACTCCTTGCTCAGAGAACTGGACTCAACACGCCCTATTCACCGCACAAGAATATATCTGACTAGTAATAATCTTAAAACCTATGTATTGATATCTCTCTGTTAGTGTGTCAAGTGGGTGTAAAGCGGCATAAACACAGCCGTGAAAAGCAGCTAAACCCCATTATGAAAATAAATTACTTTGAAAAACCCATGAAACAACGACAGTGAAAGAGATAGAAATTCTTACACAATGAGTTCAGGGGCTGTGATGCAACCTGGATTGACCATATCTAGACCCACAGCTGGGTGAGACATAAGGGTGGACACTCTTGGGGCTGAGAGGTTTGGTGAGGTTGGGTGAGCAAACGCAGACCCTTTAAAGTAATACTGCGTGGTACCCATCGCATGGGTCCCAAATCTCCAGGTTCAAGGGCATCTTCCTACATCGAAAACATGCATGAGAAACCCAGAAGATGGTACACCATGTGATAGGGAAAGGTTTCTAAAACGCACCTCATTTCTCATCTCCTTGTGCCCGGGTTCGCCATTCCAGCCGCTTTACTAGCAATCTCCCTACTTGGAGCATCAGCACCTTTAACCTCCTGTTCCGTACAGGTTGCAATTTGTCCTGAGGATGAACGGGAAGACGGGGAACCAACGAGAGACAAGCTCTTGGTGTCGGGACAGGCACAGGTCACTCTATTTTCCCATCAGGAAGAAGAATTAACCACAGGCTCAGCCTGCCGCCCAGAACAAGAATAGTGCCTGAGGCCATCCTGCGCTTTTGCGGACTGCTCCCAAAAAAGCGAGTTGAAAAATGGAGCTCAGGGGCATTGCAATTCACAAACCAGCAGAGTTATAAATGATAACTCTCGTCCAAAAATATATTGAGGGAAGGCAACGAAGAGGATTTGAAATCAAGGCAGAATTGCAAGAAACAGATTTCAGGAGGTAGATACGAATCGCCTTTAAAGCACATGAAAAGCGGCAAAACGTCGAAAATGATGCACTTGGCCAAAAAGAGCATATGCGTTTTTTTCTGAATGAATTCAGGAAAAATCCCATAGGCCCTTTGTGGCCAACCAAGCAACCTGGAAAGGCAAATCAGTGCTACAAAGATATCTCGCTTCCCATCGGTCAAAAGGGCCATGCTGAAAAAAGTGTCAAAACCAGAAATGCAGGACAGGCCATGGAGAAATGGGAGCCTTGCTACACTGATGGGCGGGATTTAAATTGCCAACAGCCACTCTGGAGAAGTGTACGGTGTGTCCTGAAACATCTGAAAAACACAGCTTAGAGAGCATAGGGCACTTCCACTCATGGGGGTATAAATTGGGAAAATGAAAAATCAGCAAGACACAAGCACCCCAAAGTTGAGGGCTGCTCTGTTGACAAGGACCTCCACTTCATTCCACCTTAAATATCCCAGGAAAGAGAAAAATGGATAAAGAAGTTGTGGTCTTTATGTACAATGGAATATCACTCAGCCATGAAATCAATGTCATAAGGTTAGTAGCAGCATGATGAGTGGATTTAGGTACGACGATTCTAAGTGAAATAAGTCACACAGAAAAGGACACTTCTCATAAGGTATCACTGATAGAGGGAATGTAAAAACCGTTACAGTTGAACTGAATTACAAAACAGAACAGAGTCACACATGCAGAAAACACACTATGGCTGCTTAACGGGAAAGGTGAGGTGGGGTGATACATAAAACAAGGGTATCAAATTAGCTCAGATACCGTTCCATAAACCCAATATGTAATAGACAAGACCTACTCCTTGCTCAGAGAACTGGACTCAACACGCCCTATTCACCGCACAAGAATATATCTGACTAGTAATAATCTTAAAACCTATGTATTGATATCTCTCTGTTAGTGTGTCAAGTGGGTGTAAAGCGGCATAAACACAGCAGTGAAAAGCAGCTAAACCCCATTATGAAAATAAATTACTTTGAAAAACCCATGAAACAACGACAGTGAAAGAGAGGGAAATTCTTACACAATGCGTTCAGGGGCTGTGATGCAATCTGGATTGACCATATCTAGACCCACAGCTGGATGAGACATAAGGGTGGACACTCTTGGGGCTGAGAGGTTTGGTGAGGTTGGGTGAGCAAACGCAGACGCTTTAAAGGAATACTGCGTGGTACCCATCGCATGGGTCCCAAATCTCCAGCTTCAAGGGTATCTTCCTACATCGAAAACATGCATGAGAAACCCAGAAGATAGTACACCGTGTGATGGGGAAAGGTTTCTAAAACGCACCTCATTTCTCATCTCCTTGTGCCCGGGTTCGCCATTCCAGCCGCTTTACTAGCAATCTCCCTACTTGGAGCATCAGCACCTTTAACCTCCTGTTCCGTACAGGTTGCAATTTGTCCTGAGGATGAACGGGAAGACGGGGAACCAACGAGAGACTAGCTCTTGGTGTTGGGACAGGCACAGGTCACTCTATTTTCCCATCAGGAAGAAGAATTAACCACAGGCTCAGCCTGCCCCCCGGAACCAGAACAGGGCCTGAAGCCATCCTGCGCTTTTGCGGCCAGCCCCCAAAAAAGCGAGTTGTAAAATGGAGGTTCAGGGCACTGCAATTCACAAACCTGCAGAGTTATAAATGATAACTCTCGTCCACAAATATATTGAGGGAAGGCAAAGAAGAGGATTTGAAATCAAGGCAGAATTGCAGGAAACAGATTTCAGGAGGTAGATTCGAATCGCCTTTAAAGCACATGAAAAGCGGCAAAATGTTGACAATGATGCCCTTGGCCAAAAAGGGCGTATGCGTTTTTTCCTGAATATATTCAGGAAAAAACGCATACGCCCTTTTTGGCCAACCAAGCAACCTGGAAAGGCAAATCAGCGCTACAAAGAAGTCTCGCTTCCCATTGGTCAAAAGGGCCATGCTGAAAAAAGTGTCAAAACCAGAAATGCAGGACAGGCCACGGAGAAATGAGAGCCTTGCTACACTGATGGGCGGGATGTAAATTGCCAACAGCCACTCTGGAGAAGTGTACGGTGTGTCCTGAAACATCTGAAAAACACAGCTTAGAGAGCATAGGGCACTTCCACTCATGGGGGTATAAATTGGGAAAATGAAATATCAGCAAGACACAAGCACCCCAAAGTTGAGGGCTGCTCTGTTGACAAGGACCTCCACTTCATTCCACCTTAAATATCCCAGGAAAGAGAAAAATGGATAAAGAAGTTGTGGTCCTTATGTACAATGGAATATCACTCAGCCATGAAATCAATGTCATAAGGTTAGTAGCAGCATGATGAGTGGATTTAGGTACGACGATTCTAAATGAAATAAGTCACACAGAAAAGGACACTTCTCATAAGGTATCACTTTTAGAGGGAATGTAAAAACCGTTACACTTGAACTGAATTACAAAACAGAACAGAGTCACACATGCAGAAAACAGACTATGGCTGCTTAACGGGAAAGGTGAGGTGGGGTGATACATAAAACAAGGGTATCAAATTAGCTCAGATACCGTTCCATAAACCCAATATGTAGTAGACAAGACCTACTCCTTGCTCAGAGAACTGGACTCAACACGCCCTATTCACCGCACAAGAATATATCTGACTAGTAATAATCTTAAAACCTATGTATTGATATCTCTCTGTTAGTGTGTCAAGTGGGTGTAAAGCGGCATAAACACAGCAGTGAAAAGCAGCTAAACCCCATTATGAAAATAAATTACTTTGAAAAACCCATGAAACAACGACAGTGAAAGAGAGGGAAATTCTTACACAATGCGTTCAGGGGCTGTGATGCAACCTGGATTGACCATATCTAGACCCACAGCTGGATGAGACATAAGGGTGGACACTCTTGGGGCTGAGAAGTTTGGTGAGGTTGGGTGAGCAAACGCAGACCCTTTAAAGTAATACTGCGTGGTACCCATCGCATGGGTCCCAAATCTCCAGCTTCAAGGGTATCTTCCTACATCGAAAACATGCATGAGAAACCCAGAAGATAGTACACCGTGTGATGGGGAAAGGTTTCTAAAACGCACCTCATTTCTCATCTCCTTGTGCCCGGGTTCGCCATTCCAGCCGCTTTACTAGCAATCTCCCTACTTGGAGCATCAGCACCTTTAACCTCCTGTTCCGTACAGGTTGCAATTTGTCCTGAGGATGAACGGGAAGACGGGGAACCAACGAGAGACTAGCTCTTGGTGTTGGGACAGGCACAGGTCACTCTATTTTCCCATCAGGAAGAAGAATTAACCACAGGCTCAGCCTGCCCCCCGGAACCAGAACAGGGCCTGAAGCCATCCTGCGCTTTTGCGGCCAGCCCCCAAAAAAGCGAGTTGTAAAATGGAGGTTCAGGGCACTGCAATTCACAAACCTGCAGAGTTATAAATGATAACTCTCGTCCACAAATATATTGAGGGAAGGCAAAGAAGAGGATTTGAAATCAAGGCAGAATTGCAGGAAACAGATTTCAGGAGGTAGATTCGAATCGCCTTTAAAGCACATGAAAAGCGGCAAAATGTTGACAATGATGCCCTTGGCCAAAAAGGGCGTATGCGTTTTTTCCTGAATATATTCAGGAAAAAACGCATACGCCCTTTTTGGCCAACCAAGCAACCTGGAAAGGCAAATCAGCGCTACAAAGAAGTCTCGCTTCCCATTGGTCAAAAGGGCCATGCTGAAAAAAGTGTCAAAACCAGAAATGCAGGACAGGCCACGGAGAAATGAGAGCCTTGCTACACTGATGGGCGGGATGTAAATTGCCAACAGCCACTCTGGAGAAGTGTACGGTGTGTCCTGAAACATCTGAAAAACACAGCTTAGAGAGCATAGGGCACTTCCACTCATGGGGGTATAAATTGGGAAAATGAAATATCAGCAAGACACAAGCACCCCAAAGTTGAGGGCTGCTCTGTTGACAAGGACCTCCACTTCATTCCACCTTAAATATCCCAGGAAAGAGAAAAATGGATAAAGAAGTTGTGGTCCTAATGTACAATGGAATATCACTCAGCCATGAAATCAATGTCATAAGGTTAGTAGCAGCATGATGAGTGGATTTAGGTACGACGATTCTAAATGAAATAAGTCACACAGAAAAGGACACTTCTCATAAGGTATCACTTTTAGAGGGAATGTAAAAACCGTTACACTTGAACTGAATTACAAAACAGAACAGAGTCACACATGCAGAAAACAGACTATGGCTGATTAACGGGAAAGGTGAGGTGGGGTGATACATAAAACAAGGGTATCAAATTAGCTCAGATACCGTTCCATAAACCCAATATGTAGTAGACAAGACCTACTCCTTGCTCAGAGAACTGGACTCAACACGCCCTATTCACCGCACAAGAATATATCTGACTAGTAATAATCTTAAAACCTATGTATTGATATCTCTCTGTTAGTGTGTCAAGTGGGTGTAAAGCGGCATAAACACAGCAGTGAAAAGCAGCTAAACCCCATTATGAAAATAAATTACTTTGAAAAACCCATGAAACAACGACAGTGAAAGAGAGGGAAATTCTTACACAATGCGTTCAGGGGCTGTGATGCAACCTGGATTGACCATATCTAGACCCACAGCTGGATGAGACATAAGGGTGGACACTCTTGGGGCTGAGAGGTTTGGTGAGGTTGGGTGAGCAAACGCAGACCCTTTAAAGTAATACTGCGTGGTACCCATCGCATGGGTCCCAAATCTCCAGCTTCAAGGGTATCTTCCTACATCGAAAACATGCATGAGAAACCCAGAAGATAGTACACCGTGTGATGGGGAAAGGTTTCTAAAACGCACCTCATTTCTCATCTCCTTGTGCCCGGGTTCGCCATTCCAGACGCTTTACTAGCAATCTCCCTACTTGGAGCATCAGCACCTTTAACCTCCTGTTCCGTACAGGTTGCAATTTGTCCTGAGGATGAACGGGAAGACGGGGAACCAACGAGAGACTAGCTCTTGGTGTTGGGACAGGCACAGGTCACTCTATTTTCCCATCAGGAAGAAGAATTAACCACAGGCTCAGCCTGCCCCCCGGAACCAGAACAGGGCCTGAAGCCATCCTGCGCTTTTGCGGCCAGCCCCCAAAAAAGCGAGTTGTAAAATGGAGGTTCAGGGCACTGCAATTCACAAACCTGCAGAGTTATAAATGATAACTCTCGTCCACAAATATATTGAGGGAAGGCAAAGAAGAGGATTTGAAATCAAGGCAGAATTGCAGGAAACAGATTTCAGGAGGTAGATTCGAATCGCCTTTAAAGCACATGAAAAGCGGCAAAATGTTGACAATGATGCCCTTGGCCAAAAAGGGCGTATGCGTTTTTTCCTGAATATATTCAGGAAAAAACGCATACGCCCTTTTTGGCCAACCAAGCAACCTGGAAAGGCAAATCAGCGCTACAAAGAAGTCTCGCTTCCCATTGGTCAAAAGGGCCATGCTGAAAAAAGTGTCAAAACCAGAAATGCAGGACAGGCCACGGAGAAATGAGAGCCTTGCTACACTGATGGGCGGGATGTAAATTGCCAACAGCCACTCTGGAGAAGTGTACGGTGTGTCCTGAAACATCTGAAAAACACAGCTTAGAGAGCATAGGGCACTTCCACTCATGGGGGTATATATTGGGAAAATGAAATATCAGCAAGACACAAGCACCCCAAAGTTGAGGGCTGCTCTGTTGACAAGGACCTCCACTTCATTCCACCTTAAATATCCCAGGAAAGAGAAAAATGGATAAAGAAGTTGTGGTCCTTATGTACAATGGAATATCACTCAGCCATGAAATCAATGTCATAAGGTTAGTAGCAGCATGATGAGTGGATTTAGGTACGACGATTCTAAATGAAATAAGTCACACAGAAAAGGACACTTCTCATAAGGTATCACTTTTAGAGGGAATGTAAAAACCGTTACACTTGAACTGAATTACAAAACAGAACAGAGTCACACATGCAGAAAACAGACTATGGCTGATTAACGGGAAAGGTGAGGTGGGGTGATACATAAAACAAGGGTATCAAATTAGCTCAGATACCGTTCCATAAACCCAATATGTAGTAGACAAGACCTACTCCTTGCTCAGAGAACTGGACTCAACACGCCCTATTCACCGCACAAGAATATACCTTACTAGTAATAATCTTAAAACCTATGTATTGATATCTCTCTGTTAGTGTGTCAAGTGGGTGTAAAGCGGCATAAACACAGCAGTGAAAAGCAGCTAAACCCCATTATGAAAATAAATTACTTTGAAAAACCCATGAAACAACAACAGTGAAAGAGATAGAAATTCTTACACAATGAGTTCAGGGGCTGTGATGCAACCTGGATTGACCATATCTAGACCCACAGCTGGATGAGACATAAGGGTGGACACTCTTGGGGCTGAGAGGTTTGGTGAGGTTGGGTGAGCAAACGCAGACCCTTTAAAGTAATACTGCATGGTACCCATCGCATGGGTCCCAAATCTCCAGGTTCAAGGGCATCTTCCTACATCGAAAACATGCATGAGAAACCCAGAAGATGGTACACCGTGTGATAGGGAAAGGTTTCTAAAACGCACCTCATTTCTCATCTCCTTGTGCCCGGGTTCGCCATTCCAGACGCTTTACTAGCAATCTCCCTACTTGGAGCATCAGCACCTTTAACCTCCTGTTCCGTACAGGTTGCAATTTGTCCTGAGGATGAACGGGAAGACGGGGAACCAACGAGAGACAAGCTCTTGGTGTCGGGACAGGCACAGGTCACTCTATTTTCCCATCAGGAAGAAGAATTAACCACAGGCTCAGCCTGCCCCCCGGAACCAGAACAGGGCCTGAAGCCATCCTGCGCTTTTGCGGCCAGCTCCCAAAAAAGCGAGTTGTAAAATGGAGGTTCAGGGCACTGCAATTCGCAAACCTGCAGAGTTATAAATGATAACTCTCGTCCACCAATATATTGAGGGAAGGCAAAGAAGAGGATTTGAAATCAAGGCAGAATTGCACGAAACAGATTTCAGGAGGTAGATACGAATCGCCTTTAAAGCACATGAAAAGCGGCAAAACGTTGACAATGATGCCCTTGGCCTAAAAGGTCGTATGCGTTTTTTCCTGAATATATTCAGGAAAAAACGCATACGCCCTTTTTGGCCAACCAAGCAACCTGGAAAGGCAAATCAGCGCTACAGAGAAGTCTCGCTTCCCATAGGTCAAAAGGGCCATGCTGAAAAAAGTGTCAAAACCAGAAATGCAGGACAGGCCATGGAGAAATGGGAGCCTTGCTACACTGATGGGCGGGATGTAAATTGCCAACAGCCACTCTGGAGAAGTGTACGGTGTGTCCTGAAACATCTGAAAAACACAGCTTAGAGAGCATAGGGCACTTCCACTCATGGGGGTATAAATTGGGAAAATTAAAAATCAGCAAGACACAAGCACCCCAAAGTTTAGGGCTGCTCTGTTGACAAGGACCTCCACTTCATTCCACCTTCAATATCCCAGGAAAGAGAAAAATGGATAAAGAAGTTGTGGTCCTTATGTACAATGGAATATCACTCAGCCATGAAATCAATGTCATAAGGTTAGTAGCAGCATGATGAGTGGATTTAGGTACGACGATTCTAAGTGAAATAAGTCACACAGAAAAGGACACTTCTCATAAGGTATCACTGATAGAGGGAATGTAAAAACCGTTACACTTGAACTGAATTACAAAACAGAACAGAGTCACACATGCAGAAAACACACTATGGCTGCTTAACGGGAAAGGTGAGGTGGGGTGATACATAAAACAAGGGTATCAAATTAGCTCAGATACCGTTCCATAAACCCAATATGTAGTAGACAAGACCTACTCCTTGCTCAGAGAACTGGACTCAACACGCCCTATTCACCGCACAAGAATATATCTGACTAGTAATAATCTTAAAACCTATGTATTGATATCTCTCTGTTAGTGTGTCAAGTGGGTGTAAAGCGGCATAAACACAGCCGTGAAAAGCAGCTAAACCCCATTATGAAAATAAATTACTTTGAAAAACCCATGAAACAACGACAGTGAAAGAGATAGAAATTCTTACACAATGAGTTCAGGGGCTGTGATGCAACCTGGATTGACCATATCTAGACCCACAGCTGGATGAGACATAAGGGTGGACACTCTTGGGGCTGAGAGGTTTGGTGAGGTTGGGTGAGCAAACGCAGACCCTTTAAAGTAATACTGCGTGGTACCCATCGCATGGGTCCCAAATCTCCAGGTTCAAGGGCATCTTCCTACATCGAAAACATGCATGAGAAACCCAGAAGATGGTACACCGTGTGATAGGGAAAGGTTTCTAAAACGCACCTCATTTCTCATCTCCTTGTGCCCGGGTTCGCCATTCCAGCCGCTTTACTAGCAATCTCCCTACTTGGAGCATCAGCACCTTTAACCTCCTGTTCCGTACAGGTTGCAATTTGTCCTGAGGATGAACGGGAAGACGGGGAACCAACGAGAGACAAGCTCTTGGTGTCGGGACAGGCAGAGGTCACTCTATTTTCCCATCAGGAAGAAGAATTAACCACAGGCTCAGCCTGCCCCCCGGAACCAGAACAGGGCCTGAAGCCATCCTGCGCTTTTGCGGCCAGCTCCCAAAAAAGCGAGTTGTAAAATGGAGGTTCAGGGCACTGCAATTCACAAACCTGCAGAGTTATAAATGATAACTCTCGTCCACCAATATATTGAGGGAAGGCAAAGAAGAGGATTTGAAATCAAGGCAGAATTGCAGGAAACAGATTTCAGGAGGTAGATACGAATCGCCTTTAAAGCACATGAAAAGCGGCAAAACGTTGACAATGATGCCCTTGGCCTAAAAGGTCGTATGCGTTTTTTCCTGAATATATTCAGGAAAAAACGCATACGCCCTTTTTGGCCAACCAAGCAACCTGGAAAGGCAAATCAGCGCTACAGAGAAGTCTCGCTTCCCATCGGTCAAAAGGGCCATGCTGAAAAAAGTGTCAAAACCAGAAATGCAGGACAGGCCATGGAGAAATGGGAGCCTTGCTGCACTGATGGGCGGGATGTAAATTGCCAACAGCCACTCTGGAGAAGTGTACGGTGTGTCCTGAAACATCTGAAAAACACAGCTTAGAGAGCATAGGGCACTTCCACTCATGGGGGTATAAATTGGGAAAATTAAAAATCAGCAAGACACAAGCACCCCAAAGTTTAGGGCTGCTCTGTTGACAAGGACCTCCACTTCATTCCACCTTCAATATCCCAGGAAAGAGAAAAATGGATAAAGAAGTTGTGGTCCTTATGTACAATGGAATATCACTCAGCCATGAAATCAATGTCATAAGGTTAGTAGCAGCATGATGAGTGGATTTAGGTACGACGATTCTAAGTGAAATAAGTCACACAGAAAAGGACACTTCTCATAAGGTATCACTGATAGAGGGAATGTAAAAACCGTTACACTTGAACTGAATTACAAAACAGAACAGAGTCACACATGCAGAAAACAGACTATGGCTGCTTAACGGGAAAGGTGAGGTGGGGTGATACATAAAACAAGGGTATCAAATTAGCTCAGATACCGTTCCATAAACCCAATATGTAGTAGACAAGACCTACTCCTTGCTCAGAGAACTGGACTCAACACGCCCTATTCACCGCACAAGAATATATCTGACTAGTAATAATCTTAAAACCTATGTATTGATATCTCTCTGTTAGTGTGTCAAGTGGGTGTAAAGCGGCATAAACACAGCCGTGAAAAGCAGCTAAACCCCATTATGAAAATAAATTACTTTGAAAAACCCATGAAACAACGACAGTGAAAGAGATAGAAATTCTTACACAATGAGTTCAGGGGCTGTGATGCAACCTGGATTGACCATATCTAGACCCACAGCTGGGTGAGACATAAGGGTGGACACTCTTGGGGCTGAGAGGTTTGGTGAGGTTGGGTGAGCAAACGCAGACCCTTTAAAGTAATACTGCGTGGTACCCATCGCATGGGTCCCAAATCTCCAGGTTCAAGGGCATCTTCCTACATCGAAAACATGCATGAGAAACCCAGAAGATGGTACACCATGTGATAGGGAAAGGTTTCTAAAACGCACCTCATTTCTCAACTCCTTGTGCCCGGGTTCGCCATTCCAGCCGCTTTACTAGCAATCTCCCTACTTGGAGCATCAGCACCTTTAACCTCCTGTTCCGTACAGGTTGCAATTTGTCCTGAGGATGAACGGGAAGACGGGGAACCAACGAGAGACAAGCTCTTGGTGTCGGGACAGGCACAGGTCACTCTATTTTCCCATCAGGAAGAAGAATTAACCACAGGCTCAGCCTGCCGCCCAGAACAAGAATAGTGCCTGAGGCCATCCTGCGCTTTTGCGGACTGCTCCCAAAAAAGCGAGTTGAAAAATGGAGCTCAGGGGCATTGCAATTCACAAACCAGCAGAGTTATAAATGATAACTCTCGTCCAAAAATATATTGAGGGAAGGCAACGAAGAGGATTTGAAATCAAGGCAGAATTGCAAGAAACAGATTTCAGGAGGTAGATACGAATCGCCTTTAAAGCACATGAAAAGCGGCAAAACGTCGAAAATGATGCACTTGGCCAAAAAGAGCATATGCGTTTTTTTCTGAATGAATTCAGGAAAAATCCCATAGGCCCTTTGTGGCCAACCAAGCAACCTGGAAAGGCAAATCAGTGCTACAAAGATATCTCGCTTCCCATCGGTCAAAAGGGCCATGCTGAAAAAAGTGTCAAAACCAGAAATGCAGGACAGGCCATGGAGAAATGGGAGCCTTGCTACACTGATGGGCGGGATTTAAATTGCCAACAGCCACTCTGGAGAAGTGTACGGTGTGTCCTGAAACATCTGAAAAACACAGCTTAGAGAGCATAGGGCACTTCCACTCATGGGGGTATAAATTGGGAAAATGAAAAATCAGCAAGACACAAGCACCCCAAAGTTGAGGGCTGCTCTGTTGACAAGGACCTCCACTTCATTCCACCTTAAATATCCCAGGAAAGAGAAAAATGGATAAAGAAGTTGTGGTCTTTATGTACAATGGAATATCACTCAGCCATGAAATCAATGTCATAAGGTTAGTAGCAGCATGATGAGTGGATTTAGGTACGACGATTCTAAGTGAAATAAGTCACACAGAAAAGGACACTTCTCATAAGGTATCACTGATAGAGGGAATGTAAAAACCGTTACAGTTGAACTGAATTACAAAACAGAACAGAGTCACACATGCAGAAAACACACTATGGCTGCTTAACGGGAAAGGTGAGGTGGGGTGATACATAAAACAAGGGTATCAAATTAGCTCAGATACCGTTCCATAAACCCAATATGTAATAGACAAGACCTACTCCTTGCTCAGAGAACTGGACTCAACACGCCCTATTCACCGCACAAGAATATATCTGACTAGTAATAATCTTAAAACCTATGTATTGATATCTCTCTGTTAGTGTGTCAAGTGGGTGTAAAGCGGCATAAACACAGCAGTGAAAAGCAGCTAAACCCCATTATGAAAATAAATTACTTTGAAAAACCCATGAAACAACGACAGTGAAAGAGAGGGAAATTCTTACACAATGCGTTCAGGGGCTGTGATGCAATCTGGATTGACCATATCTAGACCCACAGCTGGATGAGACATAAGGGTGGACACTCTTGGGGCTGAGAGGTTTGGTGAGGTTGGGTGAGCAAACGCAGACGCTTTAAAGGAATACTGCGTGGTACCCATCGCATGGGTCCCAAATCTCCAGCTTCAAGGGTATCTTCCTACATCGAAAACATGCATGAGAAACCCAGAAGATAGTACACCGTGTGATGGGGAAAGGTTTCTAAAACGCACCTCATTTCTCATCTCCTTGTGCCCGGGTTCGCCATTCCAGCCGCTTTACTAGCAAGCTCCCTACTTGGAGCATCAGCACCTTTAACCTCCTGTTCCGTACAGGTTGCAATTTGTCCTGAGGATGAACGGGAAGACGGGGAACCAACGAGAGACTAGCTCTTGGTGTTGGGACAGGCACAGGTCACTCTATTTTCCCATCAGGAAGAAGAATTAACCACAGGCTCAGCCTGCCCCCCGGAACCAGAACAGGGCCTGAAGCCATCCTGCGCTTTTGCGGCCAGCCCCCAAAAAAGCGAGTTGTAAAATGGAGGTTCAGGGCACTGCAATTCACAAACCTGCAGAGTTATAAATGATAACTCTCGTCCACAAATATATTGAGGGAAGGCAAAGAAGAGGATTTGAAATCAAGGCAGAATTGCAGGAAACAGATTTCAGGAGGTAGATTCGAATCGCCTTTAAAGCACATGAAAAGCGGCAAAATGTTGACAATGATGCCCTTGGCCAAAAAGGGCGTATGCGTTTTTTCCTGAATATATTCAGGAAAAAACGCATACGCCCTTTTTGGCCAACCAAGCAACCTGGAAAGGCAAATCAGCGCTACAAAGAAGTCTCGCTTCCCATTGGTCAAAAGGGCCATGCTGAAAAAAGTGTCAAAACCAGAAATGCAGGACAGGCCACGGAGAAATGAGAGCCTTGCTACACTGATGGGCGGGATGTAAATTGCCAACAGCCACTCTGGAGAAGTGTACGGTGTGTCCTGAAACATCTGAAAAACACAGCTTAGAGAGCATAGGGCACTTCCACTCATGGGGGTATAAATTGGGAAAATGAAATATCAGCAAGACACAAGCACCCCAAAGTTGAGGGCTGCTCTGTTGACAAGGACCTCCACTTCATTCCACCTTAAATATCCCAGGAAAGAGAAAAATGGATAAAGAAGTTGTGGTCCTTATGTACAATGGAATATCACTCAGCCATGAAATCAATGTCATAAGGTTAGTAGCAGCATGATGAGTGGATTTAGGTACGACGATTCTAAATGAAATAAGTCACACAGAAAAGGACACTTCTCATAAGGTATCACTTTTAGAGGGAATGTAAAAACCGTTACACTTGAACTGAATTACAAAACAGAACAGAGTCACACATGCAGAAAACAGACTATGGCTGCTTAACGGGAAAGGTGAGGTGGGGTGATACATAAAACAAGGGTATCAAATTAGCTCAGATACCGTTCCATAAACCCAATATGTAGTAGACAAGACCTACTCCTTGCTCAGAGAACTGGACTCAACACGCCCTATTCACCGCACAAGAATATATCTGACTAGTAATAATCTTAAAACCTATGTATTGATATCTCTCTGTTAGTGTGTCAAGTGGGTGTAAAGCGGCATAAACACAGCAGTGAAAAGCAGCTAAACCCCATTATGAAAATAAATTACTTTGAAAAACCCATGAAACAACGACAGTGAAAGAGAGGGAAATTCTTACACAATGCGTTCAGGGGCTGTGATGCAACCTGGATTGACCATATCTAGACCCACAGCTGGATGAGACATAAGGGTGGACACTCTTGGGGCTGAGAGGTTTGGTGAGGTTGGGTGAGCAAACGCAGACCCTTTAAAGTAATACTGCGTGGTACCCATCGCATGGGTCCCAAATCTCCAGCTTCAAGGGTATCTTCCTACATCGAAAACATGCATGAGAAACCCAGAAGATAGTACACCGTGTGATGGGGAAAGGTTTCTAAAACGCACCTCATTTCTCATCTCCTTGTGACCGGGTTCGCCATTCCAGACGCTTTACTAGCAATCTCCCTACTTGGAGCATCAGCACCTTTAACCTCCTGTTCCGTACAGGTTGCAATTTGTCCTGAGGATGAACGGGAAGACGGGGAACCAACGAGAGACTAGCTCTTGGTGTTGGGACAGGCACAGGTCACTCTATTTTCCCATCAGGAAGAAGAATTAACCACAGGCTCAGCCTGCCCCCCGGAACCAGAACAGGGCCTGAAGCCATCCTGCGCTTTTGCGGCCAGCCCCCAAAAAAGCGAGTTGTAAAATGGAGGTTCAGGGCACTGCAATTCACAAACCTGCAGAGTTATAAATGATAACTCTCGTCCACAAATATATTGAGGGAAGGCAAAGAAGAGGATTTGAAATCAAGGCAGAATTGCAGGAAACAGATTTCAGGAGGTAGATTCGAATCGCCTTTAAAGCACATGAAAAGCGGCAAAATGTTGACAATGATGCCCTTGGCCAAAAAGGGCGTATGCGTTTTTTCCTGAATATATTCAGGAAAAAACGCATACGCCCTTTTTGGCCAACCAAGCAACCTGGAAAGGCAAATCAGCGCTACAAAGAAGTCTCGCTTCCCATTGGTCAAAAGGGCCATGCTGAAAAAAGTGTCAAAACCAGAAATGCAGGACAGGCCACGGAGAAATGAGAGCCTTGCTACACTGATGGGCGGGATGTAAATTGCCAACAGCCACTCTGGAGAAGTGTACGGTGTGTCCTGAAACATCTGAAAAACACAGCTTAGAGAGCATAGGGCACTTCCACTCATGGGGGTATATATTGGGAAAATGAAATATCAGCAAGACACAAGCACCCCAAAGTTGAGGGCTGCTCTGTTGACAAGGACCTCCACTTCATTCCACCTTAAATATCCCAGGAAAGAGAAAAATGGATAAAGAAGTTGTGGTCCTTATGTACAATGGAATATCACTCAGCCATGAAATCAATGTCATAAGGTTAGTAGCAGCATGATGAGTGGATTTAGGTACGACGATTCTAAATGAAATAAGTCACACAGAAAAGGACACTTCTCATAAGGTATCACTTTTAGAGGGAATGTAAAAACCGTTACACTTGAACTGAATTACAAAACAGAACAGAGTCACACATGCAGAAAACAGACTATGGCTGATTAACGGGAAAGGTGAGGTGGGGTGATACATAAAACAAGGGTATCAAATTAGCTCAGATACCGTTCCATAAACCCAATATGTAGTAGACAAGACCTACTCCTTGCTCAGAGAACTGGACTCAACACGCCCTATTCACCGCACAAGAATATACCTTACTAGTAATAATCTTAAAACCTATGTATTGATATCTCTCTGTTAGTGTGTCAAGTGGGTGTAAAGCGGCATAAACACAGCAGTGAAAAGCAGCTAAACCCCATTATGAAAATAAATTACTTTGAAAAACCCATGAAACAACAACAGTGAAAGAGATAGAAATTCTTACACAATGAGTTCAGGGGCTGTGATGCAACCTGGATTGACCATATCTAGACCCACAGCTGGATGAGACATAAGGGTGGACACTCTTGGGGCTGAGAGGTTTGGTGAGGTTGGGTGAGCAAACGCAGACCCTTTAAAGTAATACTGCATGGTACCCATCGCATGGGTCCCAAATCTCCAGGTTCAAGGGCATCTTCCTACATCGAAAACATGCATGAGAAACCCAGAAGATGGTACACCGTGTGATAGGGAAAGGTTTCTAAAACGCACCTCATTTCTCATCTCCTTGTGCCCGGGTTCGCCATTCCAGACGCTTTACTAGCAATCTCCCTACTTGGAGCATCAGCACCTTTAACCTCCTGTTCCGTACAGGTTGCAATTTGTCCTGAGGATGAACGGGAAGACGGGGAACCAACGAGAGACAAGCTCTTGGTGTCGGGACAGGCACAGGTCACTCTATTTTCCCATCAGGAAGAAGAATTAACCACAGGCTCAGCCTGCCCCCCGGAACCAGAACAG
Organism: Balaenoptera borealis; assembly: GCF_965194805.1. Classification (NCBI taxonomy): domain Eukaryota; kingdom Metazoa; phylum Chordata; class Mammalia; order Artiodactyla; family Balaenopteridae; genus Balaenoptera; species Balaenoptera borealis. The sequence goes on along the minus strand of NW_028123738.1, from coordinate 207,679 downwards.
GGCCTGAAGCCATCCTGCGCTTTTGCGGCCAGCTCCCAAAAAAGCGAGTTGTAAAATGGAGGTTCAGGGCACTGCAATTCGCAAACCTGCAGAGTTATAAATGATAACTCTCGTCCACCAATATATTGAGGGAAGGCAAAGAAGAGGATTTGAAATCAAGGCAGAATTGCACGAAACAGATTTCAGGAGGTAGATACGAATCGCCTTTAAAGCACATGAAAAGCGGCAAAACGTTGACAATGATGCCCTTGGCCTAAAAGGTCGTATGCGTTTTTTCCTGAATATATTCAGGAAAAAACGCATACGCCCTTTTTGGCCAACCAAGCAACCTGGAAAGGCAAATCAGCGCTACAGAGAAGTCTCGCTTCCCATAGGTCAAAAGGGCCATGCTGAAAAAAGTGTCAAAACCAGAAATGCAGGACAGGCCATGGAGAAATGGGAGCCTTGCTACACTGATGGGCGGGATGTAAATTGCCAACAGCCACTCTGGAGAAGTGTACGGTGTGTCCTGAAACATCTGAAAAACACAGCTTAGAGAGCATAGGGCACTTCCACTCATGGGGGTATAAATTGGGAAAATTAAAAATCAGCAAGACACAAGCACCCCAAAGTTTAGGGCTGCTCTGTTGACAAGGACCTCCACTTCATTCCACCTTCAATATCCCAGGAAAGAGAAAAATGGATAAAGAAGTTGTGGTCCTTATGTACAATGGAATATCACTCAGCCATGAAATCAATGTCATAAGGTTAGTAGCAGCATGATGAGTGGATTTAGGTACGACGATTCTAAGTGAAATAAGTCACACAGAAAAGGACACTTCTCATAAGGTATCACTGATAGAGGGAATGTAAAAACCGTTACACTTGAACTGAATTACAAAACAGAACAGAGTCACACATGCAGAAAACACACTATGGCTGCTTAACGGGAAAGGTGAGGTGGGGTGATACATAAAACAAGGGTATCAAATTAGCTCAGATACCGTTCCATAAACCCAATATGTAGTAGACAAGACCTACTCCTTGCTCAGAGAACTGGACTCAACACGCCCTATTCACCGCACAAGAATATATCTGACTAGTAATAATCTTAAAACCTATGTATTGATATCTCTCTGTTAGTGTGTCAAGTGGGTGTAAAGCGGCATAAACACAGCCGTGAAAAGCAGCTAAACCCCATTATGAAAATAAATTACTTTGAAAAACCCATGAAACAACGACAGTGAAAGAGATAGAAATTCTTACACAATGAGTTCAGGGGCTGTGATGCAACCTGGATTGACCATATCTAGACCCACAGCTGGATGAGACATAAGGGTGGACACTCTTGGGGCTGAGAGGTTTGGTGAGGTTGGGTGAGCAAACGCAGACCCTTTAAAGTAATACTGCGTGGTACCCATCGCATGGGTCCCAAATCTCCAGGTTCAAGGGCATCTTCCTACATCGAAAACATGCATGAGAAACCCAGAAGATGGTACACCGTGTGATAGGGAAAGGTTTCTAAAACGCACCTCATTTCTCATCTCCTTGTGCCCGGGTTCGCCATTCCAGCCGCTTTACTAGCAATCTCCCTACTTGGAGCATCAGCACCTTTAACCTCCTGTTCCGTACAGGTTGCAATTTGTCCTGAGGATGAACGGGAAGACGGGGAACCAACGAGAGACAAGCTCTTGGTGTCGGGACAGGCAGAGGTCACTCTATTTTCCCATCAGGAAGAAGAATTAACCACAGGCTCAGCCTGCCCCCCGGAACCAGAACAGGGCCTGAAGCCATCCTGCGCTTTTGCGGCCAGCTCCCAAAAAAGCGAGTTGTAAAATGGAGGTTCAGGGCACTGCAATTCACAAACCTGCAGAGTTATAAATGATAACTCTCGTCCACCAATATATTGAGGGAAGGCAAAGAAGAGGATTTGAAATCAAGGCAGAATTGCAGGAAACAGATTTCAGGAGGTAGATACGAATCGCCTTTAAAGCACATGAAAAGCGGCAAAACGTTGACAATGATGCCCTTGGCCTAAAAGGTCGTATGCGTTTTTTCCTGAATATATTCAGGAAAAAACGCATACGCCCTTTTTGGCCAACCAAGCAACCTGGAAAGGCAAATCAGCGCTACAGAGAAGTCTCGCTTCCCATCGGTCAAAAGGGCCATGCTGAAAAAAGTGTCAAAACCAGAAATGCAGGACAGGCCATGGAGAAATGGGAGCCTTGCTGCACTGATGGGCGGGATGTAAATTGCCAACAGCCACTCTGGAGAAGTGTACGGTGTGTCCTGAAACATCTGAAAAACACAGCTTAGAGAGCATAGGGCACTTCCACTCATGGGGGTATAAATTGGGAAAATTAAAAATCAGCAAGACACAAGCACCCCAAAGTTTAGGGCTGCTCTGTTGACAAGGACCTCCACTTCATTCCACCTTCAATATCCCAGGAAAGAGAAAAATGGATAAAGAAGTTGTGGTCCTTATGTACAATGGAATATCACTCAGCCATGAAATCAATGTCATAAGGTTAGTAGCAGCATGATGAGTGGATTTAGGTACGACGATTCTAAGTGAAATAAGTCACACAGAAAAGGACACTTCTCATAAGGTATCACTGATAGAGGGAATGTAAAAACCGTTACACTTGAACTGAATTACAAAACAGAACAGAGTCACACATGCAGAAAACAGACTATGGCTGATTAACGGGAAAGGTGAGGTGGGGTGATACATAAAACAAGGGTATCAAATTAGCTCAGATACCGTTCCATAAACCCAATATGTAGTAGACAAGACCTACTCCTTGCTCAGAGAACTGGACTCAACACGCCCTATTCACCGCACAAGAATATATCTGACTAGTAATAATCTTAAAACCTATGTATTGATATCTCTCTGTTAGTGTGTCAAGTGGGTGTAAAGCGGCATAAACACAGCAGTGAAAAGCAGCTAAACCCCATTATGAAAATAAATTACTTTGAAAAACCCATGAAACAACGACAGTGAAAGAGAGGGAAATTCTTACACAATGCGTTCAGGGGCTGTGATGCAACCTGGATTGACCATATCTAGACCCACAGCTGGATGAGACATAAGGGTGGACACTCTTGGGGCTGAGAGGTTTGGTGAGGTTGGGTGAGCAAACGCAGACCCTTTAAAGTAATACTGCGTGGTACCCATCGCATGGGTCCCAAATCTCCAGCTTCAAGGGTATCTTCCTACATCGAAAACATGCATGAGAAACCCAGAAGATAGTACACCGTGTGATGGGGAAAGGTTTCTAAAACGCACCTCATTTCTCATCTCCTTGTGCCCGGGTTCGCCATTCCAGCCGCTTTACTAGCAAGCTCCCTACTTGGAGCATCAGCACCTTTAACCTCCTGTTCCGTACAGGTTGCAATTTGTCCTGAGGATGAACGGGAAGACGGGGAACCAACGAGAGACTAGCTCTTGGTGTTGGGACAGGCACAGGTCACTCTATTTTCCCATCAGGAAGAAGAATTAACCACAGGCTCAGCCTGCCCCCCGGAACCAGAACAGGGCCTGAAGCCATCCTGCGCTTTTGCGGCCAGCCCCCAAAAAAGCGAGTTGTAAAATGGAGGTTCAGGGCACTGCAATTCACAAACCTGCAGAGTTATAAATGATAACTCTCGTCCACAAATATATTGAGGGAAGGCAAAGAAGAGGATTTGAAATCAAGGCAGAATTGCAGGAAACAGATTTCAGGAGGTAGATTCGAATCGCCTTTAAAGCACATGAAAAGCGGCAAAATGTTGACAATGATGCCCTTGGCCAAAAAGAGCGTATGCGTTTTTTCCTGAATATATTCAGGAAAAAACGCATACGCTCTTTTTGGCCAACCAAGCAACCTGGAAAGGCAAATCAGCGCTACAAAGAAGTCTCGCTTCCCATTGGTCAAAAGGGCCATGCTGAAAAAAGTGTCAAAACCAGAAATGCAGGACAGGCCACGGAGAAATGAGAGCCTTGCTACACTGATGGGCGGGATGTAAATTGCCAACAGCCACTCTGGAGAAGTGTACGGTGTGTCCTGAAACATCTGAAAAACACAGCTTAGAGAGCATAGGGCACTTCCACTCATGGGGGTATAAATTGGGAAAATGAAATATCAGCAAGACACAAGCACCCCAAAGTTGAGGGCTGCTCTGTTGACAAGGACCTCCACTTCATTCCACCTTCAATATCCCAGGAAAGAGAAAAATGGATAAAGAAGTTGTGGTCCTTATGTACAATGGAATATCACTCAGCCATGAAATCAATGTCATAAGGTTAGTAGCAGCATGATGAGTGGATTTAGGTACGACGATTCTAAGTGAAATAAGTCACACAGAAAAGGACACTTCTCATAAGGTATCACTGATAGAGGGAATGTAAAAACCGTTACACTTGAACTGAATTACAAAACAGAACAGAGTCACACATGCAGAAAACACACTATGGCTGCTTAACGGGAAAGGTGAGGTGGGGTGATACATAAAACAAGGGTATCAAATTAGCTCAGATACCGTTCCATAAACCCAATATGTAGTAGACAAGACCTACTCCTTGCTCAGAGAACTGGACTCAACACGCCCTATTCACCGCACAAGAATATATCTGACTAGTAATAATCTTAAAACCTATGTATTGATATCTCTCTGTTAGTGTGTCAAGTGGGTGTAAAGCGGCATAAACACAGCCGTGAAAAGCAGCTAAACCCCATTATGAAAATAAATTACTTTGAAAAACCCATGAAACAACGACAGTGAAAGAGATAGAAATTCTTACACAATGAGTTCAGGGGCTGTGATGCAACCTGGATTGACCATATCTAGACCCACAGCTGGATGAGACATAAGGGTGGACACTCTTGGGGCTGAGAGGTTTGGTGAGGTTGGGTGAGCAAACGCAGACCCTTTAAAGTAATACTGCGTGGTACCCATCGCATGGGTCCCAAATCTCCAGGTTCAAGGGCATCTTCCTACATCGAAAACATGCATGAGAAACCCAGAAGATGGTACACCGTGTGATAGGGAAAGGTTTCTAAAACGCACCTCATTTCTCATCTCCTTGTGCCCGGGTTCGCCATTCCAGCCGCTTTACTAGCAATCTCCCTACTTGGAGCATCAGCACCTTTAACCTCCTGTTCCGTACAGGTTGCAATTTGTCCTGAGGATGAACGGGAAGACGGGGAACCAACGAGAGACAAGCTCTTGGTGTCAGGACAGGCACAGGTCACTCTATTTTCCCATCAGGAAGAAGAATTAACCACAGGCTCAGCCTGCCCCCCGGAACCAGAACAGGGCCTGAAGCCATCCTGCGCTTTTGCGGCCAGCTCCCAAAAAAGCGAGTTGTAAAATGGAGGTTCAGGGCACTGCAATTCACAAACCTGCAGAGTTATAAATGATAACTCTCGTCCACCAATATATTGAGGGAAGGCAAAGAAGAGGATTTGAAATCAAGGCAGAATTGCAGGAAACAGATTTCAGGAGGTAGATACGAATCGCCTTTAAAGCACATGAAAAGCGGCAAAACGTTGACAATGATGCCCTTGGCCTAAAAGGTCGTATGCGTTTTTTCCTGAATATATTCAGGAAAAAACGCATACGCCCTTTTTGGCCAACCAAGCAACCTGGAAAGGCAAATCAGCGCTACAGAGAAGTCTCGCTTCCCATCGGTCAAAAGGGCCATGCTGAAAAAAGTGTCAAAACCAGAAATGCAGGACAGGCCATGGAGAAATGGGAGCCTTGCTGCACTGATGGGCGGGATGTAAATTGCCAACAGCCACTCTGGAGAAGTGTACGGTGTGTCCTGAAACATCTGAAAAACACAGCTTAGAGAGCATAGGGCACTTCCACTCATGGGGGTATAAATTGGGAAAATTAAAAATCAGCAAGACACAAGCACCCCAAAGTTTAGGGCTGCTCTGTTGACAAGGACCTCCACTTCATTCCACCTTCAATATCCCAGGAAAGAGAAAAATGGATAAAGAAGTTGTGGTCCTTATGTACAATGGAATATCACTCAGCCATGAAATCAATGTCATAAGGTTAGTAGCAGCATGATGAGTGGATTTAGGTACGACGATTCTAAGTGAAATAAGTCACACAGAAAAGGACACTTCTCATAAGGTATCACTGATAGAGGGAATGTAAAAACCGTTACACTTGAACTGAATTACAAAACAGAACAGAGTCACACATGCAGAAAACAGACTATGGCTGCTTAACGGGAAAGGTGAGGTGGGGTGATACATAAAACAAGGGTATCAAATTAGCTCAGATACCGTTCCATAAACCCAATATGTAGTAGACAAGACCTACTCCTTGCTCAGAGAACTGGACTCAACACGCCCTATTCACCGCACAAGAATATATCTGACTAGTAATAATCTTAAAACCTATGTATTGATATCTCTCTGTTAGTGTGTCAAGTGGGTGTAAAGCGGCATAAACACAGCAGTGAAAAGCAGCTAAACCCCATTATGAAAATAAATTACTTTGAAAAACCCATGAAACAACGACAGTGAAAGAGAGGGAAATTCTTACACAATGCGTTCAGGGGCTGTGATGCAACCTGGATTGACCATATCTAGACCCACAGCTGGATGAGACATAAGGGTGGACACTCTTGGGGCTGAGAGGTTTGGTGAGGTTGGGTGAGCAAACGCAGACCCTTTAAAGTAATACTGCGTGGTACCCATCGCATGGGTCCCAAATCTCCAGCTTCAAGGGTATCTTCCTACATCGAAAACATGCATGAGAAACCCAGAAGATAGTACACCGTGTGATGGGGAAATGTTTCTAAAACGCACCTCATTTCTCATCTCCTTGTGCCCGGGTTCGCCATTCCAGCCGCTTTACTAGCAAGCTCCCTACTTGGAGCATCAGCACCTTTAACCTCCTGTTCCGTACAGGTTGCAATTTGTCCTGAGGATGAACGGGAAGACGGGGAACCAACGAGAGACTAGCTCTTGGTGTTGGGACAGGCACAGGTCACTCTATTTTCCCATCAGGAAGAAGAATTAACCACAGGCTCAGCCTGCCCCCCGGAACCAGAACAGGGCCTGAAGCCATCCTGCGCTTTTGCGGCCAGCCCCCAAAAAAGCGAGTTGTAAAATGGAGGTTCAGGGCACTGCAATTCACAAACCTGCAGAGTTATAAATGATAACTCTCGTCCACAAATATATTGAGGGAAGGCAAAGAAGAGGATTTGAAATCAAGGCAGAATTGCAGGAAACAGATTTCAGGAGGTAGATTCGAATCGCCTTTAAAGCACATGAAAAGCGGCAAAATGTTGACAATGATGCCCTTGGCCAAAAAGAGCGTATGCGTTTTTTCCTGAATATATTCAGGAAAAAACGCATACGCCCTTTTTGGCCAACCAAGCAACCTGGAAAGGCAAATCAGCGCTACAAAGAAGTCTCGCTTCCCATTGGTCAAAAGGGCCATGCTGAAAAAAGTGTCAAAACCAGAAATGCAGGACAGGCCACGGAGAAATGAGAGCCTTGCTACACTGATGGGCGGGATGTAAATTGCCAACAGCCACTCTGGAGAAGTGTACGGTGTGTCCTGAAACATCTGAAAAACACAGCTTAGAGAGCATAGGGCACTTCCACTCATGGGGGTATAAATTGGGAAAATGAAATATCAGCAAGACACAAGCACCCCAAAGTTGAGGGCTGCTCTGTTGACAAGGACCTCCACTTCATTCCACCTTAAATATCCCAGGAAAGAGAAAAATGGATAAAGAAGTTGTGGTCCTTATGTACAATGGAATATCACTCAGCCATGAAATCAATGTCATAAGGTTAGTAGCAGCATGATGAGTGGATTTAGGTACGACGATTCTAAGTGAAATAAGTCACACAGAAAAGGACACTTCTCATAAGGTATCACTGATAGAGGGAATGTAAAAACCGTTACACTTGAACTGAATTACAAAACAGAACAGAGTCACACATGCAGAAAACACACTATGGCTGCTTAACGGGAAAGGTGAGGTGGGGTGATACATAAAACAAGGGTATCAAATTAGCTCAGATACCGTTCCATAAACCCAATATGTAGTAGACAAGACCTACTCCTTGCTCAGAGAACTGGACTCAACACGCCCTATTCACCGCACAAGAATATATCTGACTAGTAATAATCTTAAAACCTATGTATTGATATCTCTCTGTTAGTGTGTCAAGTGGGTGTAAAGTGGCATAAACACAGCCGTGAAAAGCAGCTAAACCCCATTATGAAAATAAATTACTTTGAAAAACCCATGAAACAACGACAGTGAAAGAGATAGAAATTCTTACACAATGAGTTCAGGGGCTGTGATGCAACCTGGATTGACCATATCTAGACCCACAGCTGGATGAGACATAAGGGTGGACACTCTTGGGGCTGAGAGGTTTGGTGAGGTTGGGTGAGCAAACGCAGACCCTTTAAAGTAATACTGCGTGGTACCCATCGCATGGGTCCCAAATCTCCAGGTTCAAGGGCATCTTCCTACATCGAAAACATGCATGAGAAACCCAGAAGATGGTACACCGTGTGATAGGGAAAGGTTTCTAAAACGCACCTCATTTCTCATCTCCTTGTGCCCGGGTTCGCCATTCCAGCCGCTTTACTAGCAATCTCCCTACTTGGAGCATCAGCACCTTTAACCTCCTGTTCCGTACAGGTTGCAATTTGTCCTGAGGATGAACGGGAAGACGGGGAACCAACGAGAGACAAGCTCTTGGTGTCGGGACAGGCACAGGTCACTCTATTTTCCCATCAGGAAGAAGAATTAACCACAGGCTCAGCCTGCCCCCCGGAACCAGAACAGGGCCTGAAGCCATCCTGCGCTTTTGCGGCCAGCTCCCAAAAAAGCGAGTTGTAAAATGGAGGTTCAGGGCACTGCAATTCACAAACCTGCAGAGTTATAAATGATAACTCTCGTCCACCAATATATTGAGGGAAGGCAAAGAAGAGGATTTGAAATCAAGGCAGAATTGCAGGAAACAGATTTCAGGAGGTAGATACGAATCGCCTTTAAAGCACATGAAAAGCGGCAAAACGTTGACAATGATGCCCTTGGCCTAAAAGGTCGTATGCGTTTTTTCCTGAATATATTCAGGAAAAAACGCATACGCCCTTTTTGGCCAACCAAGCAACCTGGAAAGGCAAATCAGCGCTACAGAGAAGTCTCGCTTCCCATCGGTCAAAAGGGCCATGCTGAAAAAAGTGTCAAAACCAGAAATGCAGGACAGGCCATGGAGAAATGGGAGCCTTGCTGCACTGATGGGCGGGATGTAAATTGCCAACAGCCACTCTGGAGAAGTGTACGGTGTGTCCTGAAACATCTGAAAAACACAGCTTAGAGAGCATAGGGCACTTCCACTCATGGGGGTATAAATTGGGAAAATTAAAAATCAGCAAGACACAAGCACCCCAAAGTTTAGGGCTGCTCTGTTGACAAGGACCTCCACTTCATTCCACCTTCAATATCCCAGGAAAGAGAAAAATGGATAAAGAAGTTGTGGTCCTTATGTACAATGGAATATCACTCAGCCAGGAAATCAATGTCGTAAGGTTAGTAGCAGCATGATGAGTGGATTTAGGTACGACGATTCTAAGTGAAATAAGTCACACAGAAAAGGACACTTCTCATAAGGTATCACTGATAGAGGGAATGTAAAAACCGTTACACTTGAACTGAATTACAAAACAGAACAGAGTCACACATGCAGAAAACAGACTATGGCTGCTTAACGGGAAAGGTGAGGTGGGGTGATACATAAAACAAGGGTATCAAATTAGCTCAGATACCGTTCCATAAACCCAATATGTAGTAGACAAGACCTACTCCTTGCTCAGAGAACTGAACTCAACACGCCCTATTCACCGCACAAGAATATATCTGACTAGTAATAATCTTAAAACCTATGTATTGATATCTCTCTGTTAGTGTGTCAAGTGGGTGTAAAGCGGCATAAACACAGCAGTGAAAAGCAGCTAAACCCCATTATGAAAATAAATTACTTTGAAAAACCCATGAAACAAAGACAGTGAAAGAGAGAGAAATTCTTACACAATGCGTTCAGGGGCTGTGATGCAACCTGGATTGACCATATCTAGACGCACAGCTGGATGAGACATAAGGGTGGACACTCTTGGGGCTGAGAGGTTTGGTGAGGTTGGGTGAGCAAACGCAGACCCTTTAAAGTAATACTGCGTGGTACCCATCGCATGGGTCCCAAATCTCCAGCTTCAAGGGTATCTTCCTACATCGAAAACATGCATGAGAAACCCAGAAGATAGTACACCGTGTGATGGGGAAAGGTTTCTAAAACGCACCTCATTTCTCATCTCCTTGTGCCCGGGTTCGCCATTCCAGCCGCTTTACTAGCAAGCTCCCTACTTGGAGCATCAGCACCTTTAACCTCCTGTTCCGTACAGGTTGCAATTTGTCCTGAGGATGAACGGGAAGACGGGGAACCAACGAGTGACTAGCTCTTGGTGTTGGGACAGGCACAGGTCACTCTATTTTCCCATCAGGAAGAAGAATTAACCACAGGCTCAGCCTGCCCCCCGGAACCAGAACAGGGCCTGAAGCCATCCTGCGCTTTTGCGGCCAGCCCCCAAAAAAGCGAGTTGTAAAATGGAGGTTCAGGGCACTGCAATTCACAAACCTGCAGAGTTATAAATGATAACTCTCGTCCACAAATATATTGAGGGAAGGCAAAGAAGAGGATTTGAAATCAAGGCAGAATTGCAGGAAACAGATTTCAGGAGGTAGATTCGAATCGCCTTTAAAGCACATGAAAAGCGGCAAAATGTTGACAATGATGCCCTTGGCCAAAAAGAGCGTATGCGTTTTTTCCTGAATATATTCAGGAAAAAACGCATACGCCCTTTTTGGCCAACCAAGCAACCTGGAAAGGCAAATCAGCGCTACAAAGAAGTCTCGCTTCCCATTGGTCAAAAGGGCCATGCTGAAAAAAGTGTCAAAACCAGAAATGCAGGACAGGCCACGGAGAAATGAGAGCCTTGCTACACTGATGGGCGGGATGTAAATTGCCAACAGCCACTCTGGAGAAGTGTACGGTGTGTCCTGAAACATCTGAAAAACACAGCTTAGAGAGCATAGGGCACTTCCACTCATGGGGGTATAAATTGGGAAAATGAAATATCAGCAAGACACAAGCACCCCAAAGTTGAGGGCTGCTCTGTTGACAAGGACCTCGACTTCATTCCACCTTAAATATCCCAGGAAAGAGAAAAATGGATAAAGAAGTTGTGGTCCTTATGTACAATGGAATATCACTCAGCCATGAAATCAATGTCATAAGGTTAGTAGCAGCATGATGAGTGGATTTAGGTACGACGATTCTAAATGAAATAAGTCACACAGAAAAGGACACTTCTCATAAGGTATCACTTTTAGAGGGAATGTAAAAACCGTTACACTTGAACTGAATTACAAAACAGAACAGAGTCACACATGCAGAAAACAGACTATGGCTGATTAACGGGAAAGGTGAGGTGGGGTGATACATAAAACAAGGGTATCAAATTAGCTCAGATACCGTTCCATAAACCCAATATGTAGTAGACAAGACCTACTCCTTGCTCAGAGAACTGGACTCAACACGCCCTATTCACCGCACAAGAATATACCTTACTAGTAATAATCTTAAAACCTATGTATTGATATCTCTCTGTTAGTGTGTCAAGTGGGTGTAAAGCGGCATAAACACAGCAGTGAAAAGCAGCTAAACCCCATTATGAAAATAAATTACTTTGAAAAACCCATGAAACAACAACAGTGAAAGAGATAGAAATTCTTACACAATGAGTTCAGGGGCTGTGATGCAACCTGGATTGACCATATCTAGACCCACAGCTGGATGAGACATAAGGGTGGACACTCTTGGGGCTGAGAGGTTTGGTGAGGTTGGGTGAGCAAACGCAGACCCTTTAAAGTAATACTGCATGGTACCCATCGCATGGGTCCCAAATCTCCAGGTTCAAGGGCATCTTCCTACATCGAAAACATGCATGAGAAACCCAGAAGATGGTACACCGTGTGATAGGGAAAGGTTTCTAAAACGCACCTCATTTCTCATCTCCTTGTGCCCGGGTTAGCCATTCCAGACGCTTTACTAGCAATCTCCCTACTTGGAGCATCAGCACCTTTAACCTCCTGTTCCGTACAGGTTGCAATTTGTCCTGAGGATGAACGGGAAGACGGGGAACCAACGAGAGACAAGCTCTTGGTGTCGGGACAGGCACAGGTCACTCTATTTTCCCATCAGGAAGAAGAATTAACCACAGGCTCAGCCTGCCCCCCGGAACCAGAACAGGGCCTGAAGCCATCCTGCGCTTTTGCGGCCAGCTCCCAAAAAAGCGAGTTGTAAAATGGAGGTTCAGGGCACTGCAATTCACAAACCTGCAGAGTTATAAATGATAACTCTCGTCCACCAATATATTGAGGGAAGGCAAAGAAGAGGATTTGAAATCAAGGCAGAATTGCAGGAAACAGATTTCAGGAGGTAGATACGAATCGCCTTTAAAGCACATGAAAAGCGGCAAAACGTTGACAATGATGCCCTTGGCCTAAAAGGTCGTATGCGTTTTTTCCTGAATATATTCAGGAAAAAACGCATACGCCCTTTTTGGCCAACCAAGCAACCTGGAAAGGCAAATCAGCGCTACAGAGAAGTCTCGCTTCCCATCGGTCAAAAGGGCCATGCTGAAAAAAGTGTCAAAACCAGAAATGCAGGACAGGCCATGGAGAAATGGGAGCCTTGCTACACTGATGGGCGGGATGTAAATTGCCAACAGCCACTCTGGAGAAGTGTACGGTGTGTCCTGAAACATCTGAAAAACACAGCTTAGAGAGCATAGGGCACTTCCACTCATGGGGGTATAAATTGGGAAAATGAAAAATCAGCAAGACACAAGCACCCCAAAGTTGAGGGCTGCTCTGTTGACAAGGACCTCCACTTCATTCCACCTTCAATATCCCAGGAAAGAGAAAAATGGATAAAGAAGTTGTGGTCCTTATGTACAATGGAATATCACTCAGCCATGAAATCAATGTCATAAGGTTAGTAGCAGCATGATGAGTGGATTTAGGTACGACGATTCTAAGTGAAATAAGTCACACAGAAAAGGACACTTCTCATAAGGTATCACTGATAGAGGGAATGTAAAAACCGTTACACTTGAACTGAATTACAAAACAGAACAGAGTCACACATGCAGAAAACACACTATGGCTGCTTAACGGGAAAGGTGAGGTGGGGTGATACATAAAACAAGGGTATCAAATTAGCTCAGATACCGTTCCATAAACCCAATATGTAGTAGACAAGACCTACTCCTTGCTCAGAGAACTGGACTCAACACGCCCTATTCACCGCACAAGAATATATCTGACTAGTAATAATCTTAAAACCTATGTATTGATATCTCTCTGTTAGTGTGTCAAGTGGGTGTAAAGCGGCATAAACACAGCCGTGAAAAGCAGCTAAACCCCATTATGAAAATAAATTACTTTGAAAAACCCATGAAACAACGACAGTGAAAGAGATGGAAATTCTTACACAATGAGTTCAGGGGCTGTGATGCAACCTGGATTGACCATATCTAGACCCACAGCTGGATGAGACATAAGGGTGGACACTCTTGGGGCTGAGAGGTTTGGTGAGGTTGGGTGAGCAAACGCAGACCCTTTAAAGTAATACTGCGTGGTACCCATCGCATGGGTCCCAAATCTCCAGGTTCAAGGGCATCTTCCTACATCGAAAACATGCATGAGAAACCCAGAAGATGGTACACCGTGTGATAGGGAAAGGTTTCTAAAACGCACCTCATTTCTCATCTCCTTGTGCCCGGGTTCGCCATTCCAGCCGCTTTACTAGCAATCTCCCTACTTGGAGCATCAGCACCTTTAACCTCCTGTTCCGTACAGGTTGCAATTTGTCCTGAGGATGAACGGGAAGACGGGGAACCAACGAGAGACAAGCTCTTGGTGTCGGGACAGGCACAGGTCACTCTATTTTCCCGTCAGGAAGAAGAATTAACCACAGGCTCAGCCTGCCCCCCGGAACCAGAACAGGGCCTGAAGCCATCCTGCGCTTTTGCAGCCAGCTCCCAAAAAAGCGAGTTGTAAAATGGAGGTTCAGGGCACTGCAATTCACAAACCTGCAGAGTTATAAATGATAACTCTCGTCCACCAATATATTGAGGGAAGGCAAAGAAGAGGATTTGAAATCAAGGCAGAATTGCACGAAACAGATTTCAGGAGGTAGATACGAATCGCCTTTAAAGCACATGAAAAGCGGCAAAACGTTGACAATGATGCCCTTGGCCAAAAAGGGCGTATGCGTTTTTTCCTGAATATATTCAGGAAAAAACGCATACGCCCTTTTTGGCCAACCAAGCAACCTGGAAAGGCAAATCAGCGCTACAGAGAAGTCTCGCTTCCCATCGGTCAAAAGGGCCATGCTGAAAAAAGTGTCAAAACCAGAAATGCAGGACAGGCCATGGAGAAATGGGAGCCTTGCTGCACTGATGGGCGGGATGTAAATTGCCAACAGCCACTCTGGAGAAGTGTACGGTGTGTCCTGAAACATCTGAAAAACACAGCTTAGAGAGCATAGGGCACTTCCACTCATGGGGGTATAAATTGGGAAAATGAAAAATCAGCAAGACACAAGCACCCCAAAGTTGAGGGCTGCTCTGTTGACAAGGACCTCCACTTCATTCCACCTTAAATATCCCAGGAAAGAGAAAAATGGATAAAGAAGTTGTGGTCCTTATGTACAATGGAATATCACTCAGCCATGAAATCAATGTCATAAGGTTAGTAGCAGCATGATGAGTGGATTTAGGTACGACGATTCTAAGTGAAATAAGTCACACAGAAAAGGACACTTCTCATAAGGTATCACTGATAGAGGGAATGTAAAAACCGTTACACTTGAACTGAATTACAAAACAGAACAGAGTCACACATGCAGAAAACACACTCTGGCTGCTTAACGGGAAAGGTGAGGTGGGGTGATACATGAAACAAGGGTATCAAATTAGCTCAGATACCGTTCCATAAACCCAATATGTAGTAGACAAGACCTACTCCTTGCTCAGAGAACTGGACTCAACACGCCCTATTCACCGCACAAGAATATATCTGACTAGTAATAATCTTAAAACCTATGTATTGATATCTCTCTGTTAGTGTGTCAAGTGGGTGTAAAGCGGCATAAACACAGCCGTGAAAAGCAGCTAAACCCCATTATGAAAATAAATTACTTTGAAAAACCCATGAAACAACGACAGTGAAAGAGATAGAAATTCTTACACAATGAGTTCAGGGGCTGTGATGCAACCTGGATTGACCATATCTAGACCCACAGCTGGATGAGACATAAGGGTGGACACTCTTGGGGCTGAGAGGTTTGGTGAGGTTGGGTGAGCAAACGCAGACCCTTTAAAGTAATACTGCGTGGTACCCATCGCATGGGTCCCAAATCTCCAGGTTCAAGGGCATCTTCCTACATCGAAAACATGCATGAGAAACCCAGAAGATGGTACACCGTGTGATGGGGAAAGGTTTCTAAAACGCACCTCATTTCTCATCTCCTTGTGCCCGGGTTCGCCATTCCAGCCGCTTTACTAGCAATCTCCCTACTTGGAGCATCAGCACCTTTAACCTCCTGTTCCGTATAGTTGCAATTTGTCCTGAGGATGAACGGGAAGACGGGGAACCAACGAGAGACTAGCTCTTGGTGTCGGGACAGGCACAGGTCACTCTATTTTCCCATCAGGAAGAAGAATTAACCACATGCTCAGCCTGCCCCCCGGAACCAGAACAGGGCCTGAAGCCATCCTGCACTTTTGCGGCCAGCTCCCAAAAAAGCGAGTTGTAAAATGGAGGTTCAGGGCACTGCAATTCACAAACCTGCAGAGTTATAAATGATAACTCTCGTCCACAAATATATTGAGGGAAGGCAAAGAAGAGGATTTTAAATCAAGGCAGAATTGCAGGAAACAGATTTCAGGAGGTAGATTCGAATCGCCTTTAAAGCACATGAAAAGCGGCAAAATGTTGACAATGATGCCCTTGGCCAAAAAGGGCGTATGCGTTTTTTCCTGAATATATTCAGGAAAAAACGCATACGCCCTTTTTGACCAACCAAGCAACCTGGAAAGGCAAATCAGCGCTACAAAGAAGTCTCACTTCCCATCGGTCAAAAGGGCCATGCTGAAAAATGTGTCAAAACCAGAAATGCAGGAGAGGCCATGGAGAAATGAGAGCCTTGCTACACTGATGGGCGGGATGTAAATTGCCAACAGCCACTCTGGAGAAGTGTACGGTGTGTCCTGAAACATCTGAAAAACACAGCTTAGAGAGCATAGGGCACTTCCACTCATGGGGGTATAAATTGGGAAAATGAAAAATCAGCAAGACACAAGCACCCCAAAGTTTAGGGCTGCTCTGTTGACAAGGACCTCCACTTCATTCCACCTTAAATATCCAAGGAAAGAGAAAAATGGATAAAGAAGTTGTGGTCCTTATGTACAATGGAATATCACTCAGCCATGAAATCAATGTCATAAGGTTAGTAGCAGCATGATGAGTGGATTTAGGTACGATGATTCTAAGTGAAATAAGTCACACAGAAAAGGACACTTCTCACAAGGTATCACTTTTAGAGGGAATGTAAAAACCGTTACACTTGAACTGAATTACAAAACAGAACAGAGTCACACATGCAGAAAACACACTATGGCTGCTTAACGGGAAAGGTGAGGTGGGGTGATACATAAAACAAGGGTATCAAATTAGCTCAGATACCGTTCCATAAACCCAATATGTAGTATACAAGACCTACTCCTTGCTCAGAGAACTGGACTCAACACGCCCTATTCACTGCACAAGAATATATCTGACTAGTAATAATCTTAAAACCTATGTATTGATATCTCTCTGTTAGTGTGTCAAGTGGGTGTAAAGCGGCATAAACACAGCCGTGAAAAGCAGCTAAACCCCATTATGAAAATAAATTACTTTGAAAAACCCATGAAACAACGACAGTGAAAGAGATAGAAATTCTTACACAATGAGTTCAGGGGCTGTGATGCAACCTGGATTGACCATATCTAGACCCACAGCTGGATGAGACATAAGGGTGGACACTCTTGGGGCTGAGAGGTTTGGTGAGGTTGGGTGAGCAAACGCAGACCCTTTAAAGTAATACTGCGTGGTACCCATCGCATGGGTCCCAAATCTCCAGGTTCAAGGGCATCTTCCTACATCGAAAACATGCATGAGAAACCCAGAAGATGGTACACCGTGTGATGGGGAAAAGTTTCTAAAATGCACCTCATTTCTCATCTCCTTGTGCCCGGGTTCGCCATTCCAGCCGCTTTACTAGCAATCTCCCTACTTGGAGCATCAGCACCTTTAACCTCCTGTTCCGTACAGGTTGCAATTTGTCCTGAGGATGAACGGGAAGACGGGGAACCAACGAGAGACTAGCTCTTGGTGTCGGGACAGGCACAGGTCACTCTATTTTCCCATCAGGAAGAAGAATTAACCACATGCTCAGCCTGCCCCCCGGAACCAGAACAGGGCCTGAAGCCATCCTGCACTTTTGCGGCCAGCTCCCAAAAAAGCGAGTTGTAAAATGGAGGTTCAGGGCACTGCAATTCACAAACCTGCAGAGTTATAAATGATAACTCTCGTCCACAAATATATTGAGGGAAGGCAAAGAAGAGGATTTTAAATCAAGGCAGAATTGCAGGAAACAGATTTCAGGAGGTAGATTCGAATCGCCTTTAAAGCACATGAAAAGCGGCAAAATGTTGACAATGATGCCCTTGGCCAAAAAGGGCGTATGCGTTTTTTCCTGAATATATTCAGGAAAAAACGCATACGCCCTTTTTGGCCAACCAAGCAACCTGGAAAGGCAAATCAGCGCTACAAAGAAGTCTCACTTCCCATCGGTCAAAAGGGCCATGCTGAAAAATGTGTCAAAACCAGAAATGCAGGACAGGCCATGGAGAAATGAGAGCCTTGCTACACTGATGGGCGGGATGTAAATTGCCAACAGCCACTCTGGAGAAGTGTACGGTGTGTCCTGAAACATCTGAAAAACACAGCTTAGAGAGCATAGGGCACTTCCACTCATGGGGGTATAAATTGGGAAAATTAAAAATCAGCAAGACACAAGCACCCCAAAGTTGAGGGCTGCTCTGTTGACAAGGACCTCCACTTCATTCCACCTTCAGTATCCCAGGAAAGAGAAAAATGGATAAAGAAGTTGTGGTCCTTATGTACAATGGAATATCACTCAGCCATGAAATCAATGTCATAAGGTTAGTAGCAGCATGATGAGTGGATTTAGGTACGACGATTCTAAGTGAAATAAGTCACACAGAAAAGGACACTTCTCATAAGGTATCACTTTTAGAGGGAATGTAAAAACCGTTACACTTGAACTGAATTACAAAACAGAACAGAGTCACACATGCAGAAAACAGACAATGGCTGCTTAACGGGAAAGGTGAGGTGGGGTGATACATAAACCAAGGGTATCAAATTAGCTCAGATACCGTTCCATAAACCCAATATGTAGTAGACAAGACCTACTCCTTGCTCAGAGAACTGGACTCAAGACGCCCTATTCACCGCACAAGAATATATCTGACTAGTAATAATCTTAAAACCTATGTATTGATATCTCTCTGTTAGTGTGTCAAGTGGGTGTAAAGCGGCATAAACACAGCCGTGAAAAGCAGCTAAACCCCATTATGAAAATAAATTACTTTGAAAAACCCATGAAACAACGACAGTGAAAGAGATGGAAATTCTTACACAATGAGTTCAGGGGCTGTGATGCAACCTGGATTGACCATATCTAGACCCACAGCTGGATGAGACATAAGGGTGGACACTCTTGGGGCTGAGAGGTTTGGTGAGGTTGGGTGAGCAAACGCAGACCCTTTAAAGTAATACTGCGTGGTACCCATCGCATGGGTCCCAAATCTCCAGGTTCAAGGGCATCTTCCTACATCGAAAACATGCATGAGAAACCCGGAAGATGGTACACCGTGTGATGGGGAAAGGTTTCTAAAACGCACCTCATTTCTCATCTTCTTGTGCCCGGGTTCGCCATTCCAGCCGCTTTACTAGCAATCTCCCTACTTGGAGCATCAGCACCTTTAACCTCCTGTTCCGTACAGGTTGCAATTTGTCCTGAGGATGAACGGGAAGACGGGGAACCAACGAGAGACTAGCTCTTGGTGTCGGGACAGGCACAGGTCACTCTATTTTCCCATCAGGAAGAAGAATTAACCACATGCTCAGCATGCCCCCCGGAACCAGAACAGGGCCTGAAGCCATCCTGCACTTTTGCGGCCAGCTCCCAAAAAAGCGAGTTGTAAAATGGAGGTTCAGGGCACTGCAATTCACAAACCTGCAGAGTTATAAATGATAACTCTCGTCCACAAATATATTGAGGGAAGGCAAAGAAGAGGATTTTAAATCAAGGCAGAATTGCACGAAACAGATTTCAGGAGGTAGATTCGAATCGCCTTTAAAGCACATGAAAAGCGGCAAAATGTTGACAATGATGCCCTTGGCCAAAAAGGGCGTATGCGTTTTTTCCTGAATATATTCAGGAAAAAACGCATACGCACTTTTTGGCCAACCAAGCAACCTGTAAAGGCAAATCAGCGCTACAGAGAAGTGTCGCTTCCCATCGGTCAAAAGGGCCATGCTGAAAAAAGTGTCAAAACCAGAAATGTAGGACAGGCCATGGAGAAATGGGACCCTTGCTACACTGATGGGCGGGATGTAAATTGCCAACAGCCACTCTGGAGAAGTGTACGGTGTGTCCTGAAACATCTGAAAAACACAGCTTAGAGAGCATAGGGCACTTCCACTCATGGGGGTATAAATTGGGAAAATTAAAAATCAGCAAGACACAAGCACCCCAAAGTTGAGGGCTGCTCTGTTGACAAGGACCTCCACTTCATTCCACCTTAAATATCCCAGGAAAGAGAAAAATGGATAAAGAAGTTGTGGTCCTTATGTACAATGGAATATCACTCAGCCATGAAATCAATGTCATAAGGTTAGTAGCAGCATGATGAGTGGATTTAGGTACGACGATTCTAAGTGAAATAAGTCACACAGAAAAGGACACTTCTCATAAGGTATCACTGATAGAGGGAATGTAAAAACCGTTACACTTGAACTGAATTACAAAACAGAACAGAGTCACACATGCAGAAAACACACTATGGCTGCTTAACGGGAAAGGTGAGGTGGGGTGATACATAAAACAAGGGTATCAAATTAGCTCAGATACCGTTCCATAAACCCAATATGTAGTAGACAAGACCTACTCCTTGCTCAGAGAACTGGACTCAACACGCCCTATTCACCGCACAAGAATATATCTGACTAGTAATAATCTTAAAACCTATGTATTGATATCTCTCTGTTAGTGTGTCAAGTGGGTGTAAAGCGGCATAAACACAGCCGTGAAAAGCAGCTAAACCCCATTATGAAAATAAATTACTTTGAAAAACCCATGAAACAACGACAGTGAAAGAGATAGAAATTCTTACACAATGAGTTCAGGGGCTGTGATGCAACCTGGATTGACCATATCTAGACCCACAGCTGGATGAGACATAAGGGTGGACACTCTTGGGGCTGAGAGGTTTGGTGAGGTTGGGTGAGCAAACGCAGACCCTTTAAAGTAATACTGCGTGGTACCCATCGCATGGGTCCCAAATCTCCAGGTTCAAGGGCATCTTCCTACATCGAAAACATGCATGAGAAACCCAGAAGATGGTACACCGTGTGATGGGGAAAGGTTTCTAAAACGCACCTCATTTCTCATCTCCTTGTGCCCGGGTTTGCCATTCCAGCCGCTTTACTAGCAATCTCCCTACTTGGAGCATCAGCACCTTTAACCTCCTGTTCCGTACAGGTTGCAATTTGTCCTGAGGATGAATGGGAAGACGGGGAACCAACGAGAGACTAGCTCTTGGTGTCGGGACAGGCACAGGTCACTCTATTTTCCCATCAGGAAGAAGAATTAACCACATGCTCAGCCAGCCCCCCGGAACCAAAACAGGGCCTGAAGCCATCCTGCACTTTTGCGGCCAGCTCCCAAAAAAGCGAGTTGTAAAATGGAGGTTCAGGGCACTGCAATTCACAAACCTGCAGAGTTATAAATGATAACTCTCGTTCACAAATATATTGAGGGAAGGCAAAGAAGAGGATTTTAAATCAAGGCAGAATTGCAGGAAACAGATTTCAGGAGGTAGATTCGAATCGCCTTTAAAGCACATGAAAAGCGGCAAAATGTTGACAATGATGCCCTTGGCCAAAAAGGGCGTATGCGTTTTTTCCTGAATATATTCAGGAAAAAACGCATACGCCCTTTTTGGCCAACCAAGCAACCTGGAAAGGCAAATCAACGCCACAAAGAAGTCTCACTTCCCATCGGTCAAAAGGGCCATGCTGAAAAAAGTGTCAAAACCAGAAATGCAGGACAGGCCATGGAGAAATGAGAGCCTTGCTACACTGATGGGCGGGATGTAAATTGCCAACAGCCACTCTGGAGAAGTGTACGGTGTGTCCTGAAACATCTGAAAAACACAGCTTAGAGAGCATAGGGCACTTCCACTCATGGGGGTATAAATTGGGAAAATTAAAAATCAGCAAGACACAAGCACCCCAAAGTTGAGGGCTGCTCTGTTGACAAGGACCTCCACTTCATTCCACCTTAAATATCCCAGGAAAGAGAAAAATGGATAAAGAAGTTGTGGTCCTTATGTACAATGGAATATCACTCAGCCATGAAATCAATGTCATAAGGTTAGTAGCAGCATGATGAGTGGATTTAGGTACGACGATTCTAAGTGAAATAAGTCACACAGAAAAGGACACTTCTCATAAGGTATCACTGATAGAGGGAATGTAAAAACCGTTACACTTGAACTGAATTACAAAACAGAACAGAGTCACACATGCAGAAAACACACTATGGCTGCTTAACGGGAAAGGTGAGGTGGGGTGATACATAAAACAAGGGTATCAAATTAGCTCAGATACCGTTCCATAAACCCAATATGTAGTAGACAAGACCTACTCCTTGCTCAGAGAACTGGACTCAACACGCCCTATTCACCGCACAAGAATATATCTGACTAGTAATAATCTTAAAACCTATGTATTGATATCTCTCTGTTAGTGTGTCAAGTGGGTGTAAAGCGGCATAAACACAGCCGTGAAAAGCAGCTAAACCCCATTATGAAAATAAATTACTTTGAAAAACCCATGAAACAACGACAGTGAAAGAGATAGAAATTCTTACACAATGAGTTCAGGGGCTGTGATGCAACCTGGATTGACCATATCTAGACCCACAGCTGGATGAGACATAAGGGTGGACACTCTTGGGGCTGAGAGGTTTGGTGAGGTTGGGTGAGCAAACGCAGACCCTTTAAAGTAATACTGCGTGGTACCCATCGCATGGGTCCCAAATCTCCAGGTTCAAGGGCATCTTCCTACATCGAAAACATGCATGAGAAACCCAGAAGATGGTACACCGTGTGATGGGGAAAGGTTTCTAAAACGCACCTCATTTCTCATCTCCTTGTGCCCGGGTTCGCCATTCCAGCCGCTTTACTAGCAATCTCCCTACTTGGAGCATCAGCACCTTTAACCTCCTGTTCCGTACAGGTTGCAATTTGTCCTGAGGATGAACGGGAAGACGGGGAACCAACGAGAGACTAGCTCTTGGTGTCGGGACAGGCACAGGTCACTCTATTTTCCCATCAGGAAGAAGAATTAACCACATGCTCAGCCTGCCCCCCGGAACCAGAACAGGGCCTGAAGCCATCCTGCACTTTTGCGGCCAGCTCCCAAAAAAGCGAGTTGTAAAATGGAGGTTCAGGGCACTGCAATTCACAAACCTGCAGAGTTATAAATGATAACTCTCGTCCACAAATATATTGAGGGAAGGCAAAGAAGAGGATTTTAAATCAAGGCAGAATTGCACGAAACAGATTTCAGGAGGTAGATTCGAATCGCCTTTAAAGCACATGAAAAGCGGCAAAATGTTGACAATGATGCCCTTGGCCAAAAAGGGCGTATGCGTTTTTTCCTGAATATATTCAGGAAAAAACGCATACGCCCTTTTTGGCCAACCAAGCAACCTGGAAAGGCAAATCAGCGCTACAAAGAAGTCTCACTTCCCATCGGTCAAAAGGGCCATGCTGAAAAATGTGTCAAAACCAGAAATGCAGGACAGGCCATGGAGAAATGAGAGCCTTGCTACACTGATGGGCGGGATGTAAATTGCCAACAGCCACTCTGGAGAAGTGTACGGTGTGTCCTGAAACATCTGAAAAACACAGCTTAGAGAGCATAGGGCACTTCCACTCATGGGGGTATAAATTGGGAAAATTAAAAATCAGCAAGACACAAGCACCCCAAAGTTGAGGGCTGCTCTGTTGACAAGGACCTCCACTTCATTCCACCTTAAATATCCCAGGAAAGAGAAAAATGGATAAAGAAGTTGTGGTCCTTATGTACAATGGAATATCACTCAGCCATGAAATCAATGTCATAAGGTTAGTAGCAGCATGATGAGTGGATTTAGGTACGACGATTCTAAGTGAAATAAGTCACACAGAAAAGGACACTTCTCATAAGGTATCACTGATAGAGGGAATGTAAAAACCGTTACACTTGAACTGAATTACAAAACAGAACAGAGTCACACATGCAGAAAACACACTATGGCTGCTTAACGGGAAAGGTGAGGTGGGGTGATACATAAAACAAGGGTATCAAATTAGCTCAGATACCGTTCCATAAACCCAATATGTAGTAGACAAGACCTACTCCTTGCTCAGAGAACTGGACTCAACACGCCCTATTCACCGCACAAGAATATATCTGACTAGTAATAATCTTAAAACCTATGTATTGATATCTCTCTGTTAGTGTGTCAAGTGGGTGTAAAGCGGCATAAACACAGCCGTGAAAAGCAGCTAAACCCCATTATGAAAATAAATTACTTTGAAAAACCCATGAAACAACGACAGTGAAAGAGATAGAAATTCTTACACAATGAGTTCAGGGGCTGTGATGCAACCTGGATTGACCATATCTAGACCCACAGCTGGATGAGACATAAGGGTGGACACTCTTGGGGCTGAGAGGTTTGGTGAGGTTGGGTGAGCAAACGCAGACCCTTTAAAGTAATACTGCGTGGTACCCATCGCATGGGTCCCAAATCTCCAGGTTCAAGGGCATCTTCCTACATCGAAAACATGCATGAGAAACCCAGAAGATGGTACACCGTGTGATGGGGAAAGGTTTCTAAAACGCACCTCATTTCTCATCTCCTTGTGCCCGGGTTCGCCATTCCAGCCGCTTTACTAGCAATCTCCCTACTTGGAGCATCAGCACCTTTAACCTCCTGTTCCGTACAGGTTGCAATTTGTCCTGAGGATGAACGGGAAGACGGGGAACCAACGAGAGACTAGCTCTTGGTGTCGGGACAGGCACAGGTCACTCTATTTTCCCATCAGGAAGAAGAATTAACCACATGCTCAGCCTGCCCCCCGGAACCAGAACAGGGCCTGAAACCATCCTGCACTTTTGCGGCCAGCTCCCAAAAAAGCGAGTTGTAAAATGGAGGTTCAGGGCACTGCAATTCACAAACCTGCAGAGTTATAAATGATAACTCTCGTCCACAAATATATTGAGGGAAGGCAAAGAAGAGGATTTTAAATCAAGGCAGAATTGCATGAAACAGATTTCAGGAGGTAGATTCGAATCGCCTTTAAAGCACATGAAAAGCGGCAAAATGTTGACAATGATGCCCTTGGCCAAAAAGGGCGTATGCGTTTTTTCCTGAATATATTCAGGAAAAAACGCATACGCCCTTTTTGGCCAACCAAGCAACCTGGAAAGGCAAATCAGCGCTACAAAGAAGTCTCACTTCCCATCGGTCAAAAGGGCCATGCTGAAAAATGTGTCAAAACCAGAAATGCAGGACAGGCCATGGAGAAATGAGAGCCTTGCTACACTGATGGGCGGGATGTAAATTGCCAACAGCCACTCTGGAGAAGTGTACGGTGTGTCCTGAAACATCTGAAAAACACAGCTTAGAGAGCATAGGGCACTTCCACTCATGGGGGTATAAATTGGGAAAATTAAAAATCAGCAAGACACAAGCACCCCAAAGTTGAGGGCTGCTCTGTTGACAAGGACCTCCACTTCATTCCACCTTAAATATCCAAGGAAAGAGAAAAATGGATAAAGAAGTTGTGGTCCTTATGTACAATGGAATATCACTCAGCCATGAAATCAATGTCATAAGGTTAGTAGCAGCATGATGAGTGGATTTAGGTACGACGATTCTAAGTGAAATAAGTCACACAGAAAAGGACACTTCTCATAAGGTATCACTTTTAGAGGGAATGTAAAAACCGTTACACTTGAACTGAATTACAAAACAGAACAGAGTCACACATGCAGAAAACAGACAATGGCTGCTTAACGGGAAAGGTGAGGTGGGGTGATACATAAACCAAGGGTATCAAATTAGCTCAGAAAGCGTTCCATAAACCCAATATGTAGTAGACAAGACCTACTCCTTGCTCAGAGAACTGGACTCAAGACGCCCTATTCACCGCACAAGAATATATCTGACTAGTAATAATCTTAAAACCTATGTATTGATATCTCTCTGTTAGTGTGTCAAGTGGGTGTAAAGCGGCATAAACACAGCCGTGAAAAGCAGCTAAACCCCATTATGAAAATAAATTACTTTGAAAAACCCATGAAACAACGACAGTGAAAGAGATGGAAATTCTTACACAATGAGTTCAGGGGCTGTGATGCAACCTGGATTGACCATATCTAGACCCACAGCTGGATGAGACATAAGGGTGGACACTCTTGGGGCTGAGAGGTTTGGTGAGGTTGGGTGAGCAAACGCAGACCCTTTAAAGTAATACTGCGTGGTACCCATCGCATGGGTCCCAAATCTCCAGGTTCAAGGGCATCTTCCTACATCGAAAACATGCATGAGAAACCCAGAAGATGGTACACCGTGTGATGGGGAAAGGTTTCTAAAACGCACCTCATTTCTCATCTCCTTGTGCCCGGGTTCGCCATTCCAGCCGCTTTACTAGCAATCTCCCTACTTGGAGCATCAGCACCTTTAACCTCCTGTTCCGTACAGGTTGCAATTTGTCCTGAGGATGAACGGGAAGACGGGGAACCAACGAGAGACTAGCTCTTGGTGTCGGGACAGGCACAGGTCACTCTATTTTCCCATCAGGAAGAAGAATTAACCACATGCTCAGCCTGCCCCCCGGAACCAGAACAGGGCCTGAAGCCATCCTGCACTTTTGCGGCCAGCTCCCAAAAAAGCGAGTTGTAAAATGGAGGTTCAGGGCACTGCAATTCACAAACCTGCAGAGTTATAAATGATAACTCTCGTCCACAAATATATTGAGGGAAGGCAAAGAAGAGGATTTTAAATCAAGGCAGAATTGCACGAAACAGATTTCAGGAGGTAGATTCGAATCGCCTTTAAAGCACATGAAAAGCGGCAAAATGTTGACAATGATGCCCTTGGCCAAAAAGGGCGTATGCGTTTTTTCCTGAATATATTCAGGAAAAAACGCATACGCACTTTTTGGCCAACCAAGCAACCTGGAAAGGCAAATCAGCGCTACAAAGAAGTCTCGCTTCCCATCGGTCAAAAGGGCCATGCTGAAAAAAGTGTCAAAACCAGAAATGTAGGACAGGCCATGGAGAAATGGGACCCTTGCTACACTGATGGGCGGGATGTAAATTGCCAACAGCCACTCTGGAGAAGTGTACGGTGTGTCCTGAAACATCTGAAAAACACAGCTTAGAGAGCATAGGGCACTTCCACTCATGGGGGTATAAATTGGGAAAATTAAAAATCAGCAAGACACAAGCACCCCAAAGTTTAGGGCTGCTCTGTTGACAAGGACCTCCACTTCATTCCACCTTAAATATCCCAGGAAAGAGAAAAATGGATAAAGAAGTTGTGGTCCTTATGTACAATGGAATATCACTCAGCCATGAAATCAATGTCATAAGGTTAGTAGCAGCATGATGAGTGGATTTAGGTACGACGATTCTAAGTGAAATAAGTCACACAGAAAAGGACACTTCTCATAAGGTATCACTTTTAGAGGGAATGTAAAAACCGTTACACTTGAACTGAATTACAAAACAGAACAGAGTCACACATGCAGAAAACAGACAATGGCTGCTTAACGGGAAAGGTGAGGTGGGGTGATACATAAACCAAGGGTATCAAATTAGCTCAGATACCGTTCCATAAACCCAATATGTAGTAGACAAGACCTACTCCTTGCTCAGAGAACTGGACTCAAGACGCCCTATTCACCGCACAAGAATATATCTGACTAGTAATAATCTTAAAACCTATGTATTGATATCTCTCTGTTAGTGTGTCAAGTGGGTGTAAAGCGGCATAAACACAGCCGTGAAAAGCAGCTAAACCCCATTATGAAAATAAATTACTTTGAAAAACCCATGAAACAACGACAGTGAAAGAGATGGAAATTCTTACACAATGAGTTCAGGGGCTGTGATGCAACCTGGATTGACCATATCTAGACCCACAGCTGGATGAGACATAAGGGTGGACACTCTTGGGGCTGAGAGGTTTGGTGAGGTTGGGTGAGCAAACGCAGACCCTTTAAAGTAATACTGCGTGGTACCCATCGCATGGGTCCCAAATCTCCAGGTTCAAGGGCATCTTCCTACATCAAAAACATGCATGAGAAACCCAGAAGATGGTACACCGTGTGATGGGGAAAGGTTTCTAAAATGCACCTCATTTCTCATCTCCTTGTGCCCAGGTTCGCCATTCCAGCCGCTTTACTAGCAATCTCCCTACTTGGAGCATCAGCACCTTTAACCTCCTGTTCCGTACAGGTTGCAATTTGTCCTGAGGATGAACGGGAAGACGGGGAACCAACGAGAGACTAGCTCTTGGTGTTGGGACAGGCACAGGTCACTCTATTTTCCCATCAGGAAGAAGAATTAACCACAGGCTCAGCCTGCCCCCCGGAACCAGAACAGGGCCTGAAGCCATCCTGTGCTTTTGCGGCCAGCTCCCAAAAAAGCGAGTTGTAAAATGGAGGTTCAGGGCACTGCAATTCACAAATCTGCAGAGTTATAAATGATAACTCTCGTCCACAAATATATTGAGGGAAGGCAAAGAAGAGGATTTGAATTCAAGGCAGAATTGCACGAAACAGATTTCAGGAGGTAGATACGAATCGCCTTTAAAGCACATGAAAAGCGGCAAAACGTTGACAATGATGCCCTTGGCCAAAAAGGGCGTATGCGTTTTTTCCTGAATATATTCAGGAAAAAACGCATACGCCCTTTTTGGCCAACCAAGCAACCTGGAAAGGCAAATCAGCGCTACAAAGAAGTCTCACTTCCCATCGGTCAAAAGGGCCATGCTGAAAAAAGTGTCAAAACCAGAAATGCAGGACAGGCCATGGAGAAATGAGAGCCTTGCTACACTGATGGGCGGGATGTAAATTGCCAACAGCCACTCTGGAGAAGTGTACAGTGTGTCCTGAAACATCTGAAAAACACAGCTTAGAGAGCATAGGGCACTTCCACTCATGGGGGTATAAATTGGGAAAATTAAAAATCAGCAAGACACAAGCACCCCAAAGTTGAGGGCTGCTCTGTTGACAAGGACCTCCACTTCATTCCACCTTAAATATCCCAGGAAAGAGAAAAATGGATAAAGAAGTTGTGGTCCTTATGTACAATGGAATATCACTCAGCCATGAAATCAATGTCATAAGGTTAGTAGCAGCATGATGAGTGGATTTAGGTACGACGATTCTAAGTGAAATAAGTCACACAGAAAAGGACACTTCTCATAAGGTATCACTGATAGAGGGAATGTAAAAACCGTTACACTTGAACTGAATTACAAAACAGAACAGAGTCACACATGCAGAAAACACACTATGGCTGCTTAACGGGAAAGGTGAGGTGGGGTGATACATAAAACAAGGGTATCAAATTAGCTCAGATACCGTTCCATAAACCCAATATGTAGTAGACAAGACCTACTCCTTGCTCAGAGAACTGGACTCAACACGCCCTATTCACCGCACAAGAATATATCTGACTAGTAATAATCTTAAAACCTATGTATTGATATCTCTCTGTTAGTGTGTCAAGTGGGTGTAAAGCGGCATAAACACAGCCGTGAAAAGCAGCTAAACCCCATTATGAAAATAAATTACTTTGAAAAACCCATGAAACAACGACAGTGAAAGAGATAGAAATTCTTACACAATGAGTTCAGGGGCTGTGATGCAACCTGGATTGACCATATCTAGACCCACAGCTGGATGAGACATAAGGGTGGACACTCTTGGGGCTGAGAGGTTTGGTGAGGTTGGGTGAGCAAACGCAGACCCTTTAAAGTAATACTGCGTGGTACCCATCGCATGGGTCCCAAATCTCCAGGTTCAAGGGCATCTTCCTACATCGAAAACATGCATGAGAAACCCAGAAGATGGTACACCGTGTGATGGGGAAAGGTTTCTAAAACGCACCTCATTTCTCATCTCCTTGTGCCCGGGTTCGCCATTCCAGCCGCTTTACTAGCAATCTCCCTACTTGGAGCATCAGCACCTTTAACCTCCTGTTCCGTACAGGTTGCAATTTGTCCTGAGGATGAACGGGAAGACGGGGAACCAACGAGAGACTAGCTCTTGGTGTCGGGACAGGCACAGGTCACTCTATTTTCCCATCAGGAAGAAGAATTAACCACATGCTCAGCCTGCCCCCCGGAACCAGAACAGGGCCTGAAGCCATCCTGCACTTTTGCGGCCAGCTCCCAAAAAAGCGAGTTGTAAAATGGAGGTTCAGGGCACTGCAATTCACAAACCTGCAGAGTTATAAATGATAACTCTCGTCCACAAATATATTGAGGGAAGGCAAAGAAGAGGATTTTAAATCAAGGCAGAATTGCACGAAACAGATTTCAGGAGGTAGATTCGAATCGCCTTTAAAGCACATGAAAAGCGGCAAAATGTTGACAATGATGCCCTTGGCCAAAAAGGGCGTATGCGTTTTTTCCTGAATATATTCAGGAAAAAACGCATACGCCCTTTTTGGCCAACCAAGCAACCTGGAAAGGCAAATCAGCGCTACAAAGAAGTCTCACTTCCCATCGGTCAAAAGGGCCATGCTGAAAAATGTGTCAAAACCAGAAATGCAGGACAGGCCATGGAGAAATGAGAGCCTTGCTACACTGATGGGCGGGATGTAAATTGCCAACAGCCACTCTGGAGAAGTGTACGGTGTGTCCTGAAACATCTGAAAAACACAGCTTAGAGAGCATAGGGCACTTCCACTCATGGGGGTATAAATTGGGAAAATTAAAAATCAGCAAGACACAAGCACCCCAAAGTTGAGGGCTGCTCTGTTGACAAGGACCTCCACTTCATTCCACCTTAAATATCCCAGGAAAGAGAAAAATGGATAAAGAAGTTGTGGTCCTTATGTACAATGGAATATCACTCAGCCATGAAATCAATGTCATAAGGTTAGTAGCAGCATGATGAGTGGATTTAGGTACGACGATTCTAAGTGAAATAAGTCACACAGAAAAGGACACTTCTCATAAGGTATCACTGATAGAGGGAATGTAAAAACCGTTACACTTGAACTGAATTACAAAACAGAACAGAGTCACACATGCAGAAAACACACTATGGCTGCTTAACGGGAAAGGTGAGGTGGGGTGATACATAAAACAAGGGTATCAAATTAGCTCAGATACCGTTCCATAAACCCAATATGTAGTAGACAAGACCTACTCCTTGCTCAGAGAACTGGACTCAACACGCCCTATTCACCGCACAAGAATATATCTGACTAGTAATAATCTTAAAACCTATGTATTGATATCTCTCTGTTAGTGTGTCAAGTGGGTGTAAAGCGGCATAAACACAGCCGTGAAAAGCAGCTAAACCCCATTATGAAAATAAATTACTTTGAAAAACCCATGAAACAACGACAGTGAAAGAGATAGAAATTCTTACACAATGAGTTCAGGGGCTGTGATGCAACCTGGATTGACCATATCTAGACCCACAGCTGGATGAGACATAAGGGTGGACACTCTTGGGGCTGAGAGGTTTGGTGAGGTTGGGTGAGCAAACGCAGACCCTTTAAAGTAATACTGCATGGTACCCATCGCATGGGTCCCAAATCTCCAGGTTCAAGGGCATCTTCCTACATCGAAAACATGCATGAGAAACCCAGAAGATGGTACACCGTGTGATGGGGAAAGGTTTCTAAAACGCACCTCATTTCTCATCTCCTTGTGCCCGGGTTCGCCATTCCAGCCGCTTTACTAGCAATCTCCCTACTTGGAGCATCAGCACCTTTAACCTCCTGTTCCGTACAGGTTGCAATTTGTCCTGAGGATGAACGGGAAGACGGGGAACCAACGAGAGACTAGCTCTTGGTGTCGGGACAGGCACAGGTCACTCTATTTTCCCATCAGGAAGAAGAATTAACCACATGCTCAGCCTGCCCCCCGGAACCAGAACAGGGCCTGAAGCCATCCTGCACTTTTGCGGCCAGCTCCCAAAAAAGCGAGTTGTAAAATGGAGGTTCAGGGCACTGCAATTCACAAACCTGCAGAGTTATAAATGATAACTCTCGTCCACAAATATATTGAGGGAAGGCAAAGAAGAGGATTTTAAATCAAGGCAGAATTGCAGGAAACAGATTTCAGGAGGTAGATTCGAATCGCCTTTAAAGCACATGAAAAGCGGCAAAATGTTGACAATGATGCCCTTGGCCAAAAAGGGCGTATGCGTTTTTTCCTGAATATATTCAGGAAAAAACGCATACGCCCTTTTTGGCCAACCAAGCAACCTGGAAAGGCAAATCAGCGCTACAAAGAAGTCTCACTTCCCATCGGTCAAAAGGGCCATGCTGAAAAATGTGTCAAAACCAGAAATGCAGGACAGGCCATGGAGAAATGAGAGCCTTGCTACACTGATGGGCGGGATGTAAATTGCCAACAGCCACTCTGGAGAAGTGTACGGTGTGTCCTGAAACATCTGAAAAACACAGCTTAGAGAGCATAGGGCACTTCCACTCATGGGGGTATAAATTGGGAAAATTAAAAATCAGCAAGACACAAGCACCCCAAAGTTTAGGGCTGCTCTGTTGACAAGGACCTCCACTTCATTCCACCTTAAATATCCAAGGAAAGAGAAAAATGGATAAAGAAGTTGTGGTCCTTATGTACAATGGAATATCACTCAGCCATGAAATCAATGTCATAAGGTTAGTAGCAGCATGATGAGTGGATTTAGGTACGACGATTCTAAGTGAAATAAGTCACACAGAAAAGGACACTTCTCATAAGGTATCACTTTTAGAGGGAATGTAAAAACCGTTACACTTGAACTGAATTACAAAACAGAACAGAGTCACACATGCAGAAAACAGACAATGGCTGCTTAACGGGAAAGGTGAGGAGGGGTGATACATAAACCAAGGGTATCAAATTAGCTCAGATACCGTTCCATAAACCCAATATGTAGTAGACAAGACCTACTCCTTGCTCAGAGAACTGGACTCAAGACGCCCTATTCACCGCACAAGAATATATCTGACTAGTAATAATCTTAAAACCTATGTATTGATATCTCTCTGTTAGTGTGTCAAGTGGGTGTAAAGCGGCATAAACACAGCCGTGAAAAGCAGCTAAACCCCATTATGAAAATAAATTACTTTGAAAAACCCATGAAACAACGACAGTGAAAGAGATGGAAATTCTTACACAATGAGTTCAGGGGCTGTGATGCAACCTGGATTGACCATATCTAGACCCACAGCTGGATGAGACATAAGGGTGGACACTCTTGGGGCTGAGAGGTTTGGTGAGGTTGGGTGAGCAAACGCAGACCCTTTAAAGTAATACTGCGTGGTACCCATCGCATGGGTCCCAAATCTCCAGGTTCAAGGGCATCTTCCTACATCGAAACATGCATGAGAAACCCAGAAGATGGTACACCGTGTGATGGGGAAAGGTTTCTAAAACGCACCTCATTTCTCATCTCCTTGTGCCCGGGTTCGCCATTCCAGCCGCTTTACTAGCAATCTCCCTACTTGGAGCATCAGCACCTTTAACCTCCTGTTCCGTACAGGTTGCAATTTGTCCTGAGGATGAATGGGAAGACGGGGAACCAACGAGAGACTAGCTCTTGGTGTCGGGACAGGCACAGGTCACTCTATTTTCCCATCAGAAAGAAGAATTAACCACATGCTCAGCCTGCCCCCCGGAACCAGAACAGGGCCTGAAGCCATCCTGCACTTTTGCGGCCAGCTCCCAAAAAAGCGAGTTGTAAAATGGAGGTTCAGGGCACTGCAATTCACAAACCTGCAGAGTTATAAATGATAACTCTCGTCCACAAATATATTGAGGGAAGGCAAAGAAGAGGATTTTAAATCAAGGCAGAATTGCAGGAAACAGATTTCAGGAGGTAGATTCGAATCGCCTTTAAAGCACATGAAAAGCGGCAAAATGTTGACAATGATGCCCTTGGCCAAAAAGGGCGTATGCGTTTTTTCCTGAATATATTCAGGAAAAAACGCATACGCCCTTTTTGGCCAACCAAGCAACCTGGAAAGGCAAATCAGCGCTACAAAGAAGTCTCACTTCCCATCGGTCAAAAGGGCCATGCTGAAAAATGTGTCAAAACCAGAAATGCAGGACAGGCCATGGAGAAATGAGAGCCTTGCTACACTGATGGGCGGGATGTAAATTGCCAACAGCCACTCTGGAGAAGTGTACGGTGTGTCCTGAAACATCTGAAAAACACAGCTTAGAGAGCATAGGGCACTTCCACTCATGGGGGTATAAATTGGGAAAATTAAAAATCAGCAAGACACAAGCACCCCAAAGTTGAGGGCTGCTCTGTTGACAAGGACCTCCACTTCATTCCACCTTAAATATCCCAGGAAAGAGAAAAATGGATAAAGAAGTTGTGGTCCTTATGTACAATGGAATATCACTCAGCCATGAAATCAATGTCATAAGGTTAGTAGCAGCATGATGAGTGGATTTAGGTACGACGATTCTAAGTGAAATAAGTCACACAGAAAAGGACACTTCTCATAAGGTATCACTGATAGAGGGAATGTAAAAACCGTTACACTTGAACTGAATTACAAAACAGAACAGAGTCACACATGCAGAAAACACACTATGGCTGCTTAACGGGAAAGGTGAGGTGGGGTGATACATAAAACAAGGGTATCAAATTAGCTCAGATACCGTTCCATAAACCCAATATGTAGTAGACAAGACCTACTCCTTGCTCAGAGAACTGGACTCAACACGCCCTATTCACCGCACAAGAATATATCTGACTAGTAATAATCTTAAAACCTATGTATTGATATCTCTCTGTTAGTGTGTCAAGTGGGTGTAAAGCGGCATAAACACAGCCGTGAAAAGCAGCTAAACCCCATTATGAAAATAAATTACTTTGAAAAACCCATGAAACAACGACAGTGAAAGAGATAGAAATTCTTACACAATGAGTTCAGGGGCTGTGATGCAACCTGGATTGACCATATCTAGACCCACAGCTGGATGAGACATAAGGGTGGACACTCTTGGGGCTGAGAGGTTTGGTGAGGTTGGGTGAGCAAACGCAGACCCTTTAAAGTAATACTGCGTGGTACCCATCGCATGGGTCCCAAATCTCCAGGTTCAAGGGCATCTTCCTACATCGAAAACATGCATGAGAAACCCAGAAGATGGTACACCGTGTGATGGGGAAAGGTTTCTAAAACGCACCTCATTTCTCATCTCCTTGTGCCCGGGTTCGCCATTCCAGCCGCTTTACTAGCAATCTCCCTACTTGGAGCATCAGCACCTTTAACCTCCTGTTCCGTACAGGTTGCAATTTGTCCTGAGGATGAACGGGAAGACGGGGAACCAACGAGAGACTAGCTCTTGGTGTCGGGACAGGCACAGGTCACTCTATTTTCCCATCAGGAAGAAGAATTAACCACATGCTCAGCCTGCCCCCCGGAACCAGAACAGGGCCTGAAGCCATCCTGCACTTTTGCGGCCAGCTCCCAAAAAAGCGAGTTGTAAAATGGAGGTTCAGGGCACTGCAATTCACAAACCTGCAGAGTTATAAATGATAACTCTCGTCCACAAATATATTGAGGGAAGGCAAAGAAGAGGATTTTAAATCAAGGCAGAATTGCATGAAACAGATTTCAGGAGGTAGATTCGAATCGCCTTTAAAGCACATGAAAAGCGGCAAAATGTTGACAATGATGCCCTTGGCCAAAAAGGGCGTATGCGTTTTTTCCTGAATATATTCAGGAAAAAACGCATACGCCCTTTTTGGCCAACCAAGCAACCTGGAAAGGCAAATCAGCGCTACAAAGAAGTCTCACTTCCCATCGGTCAAAAGGGCCATGCTGAAAAATGTGTCAAAACCAGAAATGCAGGACAGGCCATGGAGAAATGAGAGCCTTGCTACACTGATGGGCGGGATGTAAATTGCCAACAGCCACTCTGGAGAAGTGTACGGTGTGTCCTGAAACATCTGAAAAACACAGCTTAGAGAGCATAGGGCACTTCCACTCATGGGGGTATAAATTGGGAAAATTAAAAATCAGCAAGACACAAGCACCCCAAAGTTTAGGGCTGCTCTGTTGACAAGGACCTCCACTTCATTCCACCTTAAATATCCAAGGAAAGAGAAAAATGGATAAAGAAGTTGTGGTCCTTATGTACAATGGAATATCACTCAGCCATGAAATCAATGTCATAAGGTTAGTAGCAGCATGATGAGTGGATTTAGGTACGACGATTCTAAGTGAAATAAGTCACACAGAAAAGGACACTTCTCATAAGGTATCACTTTTAGAGGGAATGTAAAAACCGTTACACTTGAACTGAATTACAAAACAGAACAGAGTCACACATGCAGAAAACAGACAATGGCTGCTTAACGGGAAAGGTGAGGTGGGGTGATACATAAACCAAGGGTATCAAATTAGCTCAGATACCGTTCCATAAACCCAATATGTAGTAGACAAGACCTACTCCTTGCTCAGAGAACTGGACTCAAGACGCCCTATTCACCGCACAAGAATATATCTGACTAGTAATAATCTTAAAACCTATGTATTGATATCTCTCTGTTAGTGTGTCAAGTGGGTGTAAAGCGGCATAAACACAGCCGTGAAAAGCAGCTAAACCCCATTATGAAAATAAATTACTTTGAAAAACCCATGAAACAACGACAGTGAAAGAGATGGAAATTCTTACACAATGAGTTCAGGGGCTGTGATGCAACCTGGATTGACCATATCTAGACCCACAGCTGGATGAGACATAAGGGTGGACACTCTTGGGGCTGAGAGGTTTGGTGAGGTTGGGTGAGCAAACGCAGACCCTTTAAAGTAATACTGCGTGGTACCCATCGCATGGGTCCCAAATCTCCAGGTTCAAGGGCATCTTCCTACATCGAAAACATGCATGAGAAACCCAGAAGATGGTACACCGTGTGATGGGGAAAGGTTTCTAAAACGCACCTCATTTCTCATCTCCTTGTGCCCGGGTTCGCCATTCCAGCCGCTTTACTAGCAATCTCCCTACTTGGAGCATCAGCACCTTTAACCTCCTGTTCCGTACAGGTTGCAATTTGTCCTGAGGATGAACGGGAAGACGGGGAACCAACGAGAGACTAGCTCTTGGTGTCGGGACAGGCACAGGTCACTCTATTTTCCCATCAGGAAGAAGAATTAACCACATGCTCAGCCTGCCCCCCGGAACCAGAACAGGGCCTGAAGCCATCCTGCACTTTTGCGGCCAGCTCCCAAAAAAGCGAGTTGTAAAATGGAGGTTCAGGGCACTGCAATTCACAAACCTGCAGAGTTATAAATGATAACTCTCGTCCACAAATATATTGAGGGAAGGCAAAGAAGAGGATTTTAAATCAAGGCAGAATTGCACGAAACAGATTTCAGGAGGTAGATTCGAATCGCCTTTAAAGCACATGAAAAGCGGCAAAATGTTGACAATGATGCCCTTGGCCAAAAAGGGCGTATGCGTTTTTTCCTGAATATATTCAGGAAAAAACGCATACGCACTTTTTGGCCAACCAAGCAACCTGGAAAGGCAAATCAGCGCTACAAAGAAGTCTCGCTTCCCATCGGTCAAAAGGGCCATGCTGAAAAAAGTGTCAAAACCAGAAATGTAGGACAGGCCATGGAGAAATGGGACCCTTGCTACACTGATGGGCGGGATGTAAATTGCCAACAGCCACTCTGGAGAAGTGTACGGTGTGTCCTGAAACATCTGAAAAACACAGCTTAGAGAGCATAGGGCACTTCCACTCATGGGGGTATAAATTGGGAAAATTAAAAATCAGCAAGACACAAGCACCCCAAAGTTTAGGGCTGCTCTGTTGACAAGGACCTCCACTTCATTCCACCTTAAATATCCCAGGAAAGAGAAAAATGGATAAAGAAGTTGTGGTCCTTATGTACAATGGAATATCACTCAGCCATGAAATCAATGTCATAAGGTTAGTAGCAGCATGATGAGTGGATTTAGGTACGACGATTCTAAGTGAAATAAGTCACACAGAAAAGGACACTTCTCATAAGGTATCACTTTTAGAGGGAATGTAAAAACCGTTACACTTGAACTGAATTACAAAACAGAACAGAGTCACACATGCAGAAAACAGACAATGGCTGCTTAACGGGAAAGGTGAGGTGGGGTGATACATAAACCAAAGGTATCAAATTAGCTCAGATACCGTTCCATAAACCCAATATGTAGTAGACAAGACCTACTCCTTGCTCAGAGAACTGGACTCAAGACGCCCTATTCACCGCACAAGAATATATCTGACTAGTAATAATCTTAAAACCTATGTATTGATATCTCTCTGTTAGTGTGTCAAGTGGGTGTAAAGCGGCATAAACACAGCCGTGAAAAGCAGCTAAACCCCATTATGAAAATAAATTACTTTGAAAAACCCATGAAACAACGACAGTGAAAGAGATGGAAATTCTTACACAATGAGTTCAGGGGCTGTGATGCAACCTGGATTGACCATATCTAGACCCACAGCTGGATGAGACATAAGGGTGGACACTCTTGGGGCTGAGAGGTTTGGTGAGGTTGGGTGAGCAAACGCAGACCCTTTAAAGTAATACTGCGTGGTACCCATCGCATGGGTCCCAAATCTCCAGGTTCAAGGGCATCTTCCTACATCAAAAACATGCATGAGAAACCCAGAAGATGGTACACCGTGTGATGGGGAAAGGTTTCTAAAATGCACCTCATTTCTCATCTCCTTGTGCCCAGGTTCGCCATTCCAGCCGCTTTACTAGCAATCTCCCTACTTGGAGCATCAGCACCTTTAACCTCCTGTTCCGTACAGGTTGCAATTTGTCCTGAGGATGAACGGGAAGACGGGGAACCAACGAGAGACTAGCTCTTGGTGTCGGGACAGGCACAGGTCACTCTATTTTCCCATCAGGAAGAAGAATTAACCACAGGCTCAGCCTGCCCCCCGGAACCAGAACAGGGCCTGAAGCCATCCTGTGCTTTTGCGGCCAGCTCCCAAAAAAGCGAGTTGTAAAATGGAGGTTCAGGGCACTGCAATTCACAAATCTGCAGAGTTATAAATGATAACTCTCGTCCACAAATATATTGAGGGAAGGCAAAGAAGAGGATTTGAATTCAAGGCAGAATTGCACGAAACAGATTTCAGGAGGTAGATACGAATCGCCTTTAAAGCACATGAAAAGCGGCAAAACGTTGACAATGATGCCCTTGGCCAAAAAGGGCGTATGCGTTTTTTCCTGAATATATTCAGGAAAAAACGCATACGCCCTTTTTGGCCAACCAAGCAACCTGGAAAGGCAAATCAGCGCTACAAAGAAGTCTCACTTCCCATCGGTCAAAAGGGCCATGCTGAAAAAAGTGTCAAAACCAGAAATGCAGGACAGGCCATGGAGAAATGAGAGCCTTGCTACACTGATGGGCGGGATGTAAATTGCCAACAGCCACTCTGGAGAAGTGTACAGTGTGTCCTGAAACATCTGAAAAACACAGCTTAGAGAGCATAGGGCACTTCCACTCATGGGGGTATAAATTGGGAAAATGAAAAATCAGCAAGACACAAGCACCCCAAAGTTTAGGGCTGCTCTGTTGACAAGGACCTCCACTTCATTCCACCTTAAATATCCAAGGAAAGAGAAAAATGGATAAAGAAGTTGTGGTCCTTATGTACAATGGAATATCACTCAGCCATGAAATCAATGTCATAAGGTTAGTAGCAGCATGATGAGTGGATTTAGGTACGACGATTCTAAGTGAAATAAGTCACACAGAAAAGGACACTTCTCATAAGGTATCACTTTTAGAGGGAATGTAAAAACCGTTACACTTGAACTGAATTACAAAACAGAACAGAGTCACACATGCAGAAAACAGACAATGGCTGCTTAACGGGAAAGGTGAGGTGGGGTGATACATAAACCAAGGGTATCAAATTAGCTCAGATACCGTTCCATAAACCCAATATGTAGTAGACAAGACCTACTCCTTGCTCAGAGAACTGGACTCAAGACGCCCTATTCACCGCACAAGAATATATCTGACTAGTAATAATCTTAAAACCTATGTATTGATATCTCTCTGTTAGTGTGTCAAGTGGGTGTAAAGCGGCATAAACACAGCCGTGAAAAGCAGCTAAACCCCATTATGAAAATAAATTACTTTGAAAAACCCATGAAACAACGACAGTGAAAGAGATGGAAATTCTTACACAATGAGTTCAGGGGCTGTGATGCAACCTGGATTGACCATATCTAGACCCACAGCTGGATGAGACATAAGGGTGGACACTCTTGGGGCTGAGAGGTTTGGTGAGGTTGGGTGAGCAAACGCAGACCCTTTAAAGTAATACTGCATGGTACCCATCGCATGGGTCCCAAATCTCCAGGTTCAAGGGCATCTTCCTACATCGAAAACATGCATGAGAAACCCAGAAGATGGTACACCGTGTGATGGGGAAAGGTTTCTAAAATGCACCTCATTTCTCATCTCCTTGTGCCCAGGTTCGCCATTCCAGCCGCTTTACTAGCAATCTCCCTACTTGGAGCATCAGCACCTTTAACCTCCTGTTCCGTACAGGTTGCAATTTGTCCTGAGGATGAACGGGAAGACGGGGAACCAACGAGAGACTAGCTCTTGGTGTCGGGACAGGCACAGGTCACTCTATTTTCCCATCAGGAAGAAGAATTAACCACATGCTCAGCCTGCCCCCCGGAACCAGAACAGGGCCTGAAGCCATCCTGCACTTTTGCGGCCAGCTCCCAAAAAAGCGAGTTGTAAAATGGAGGTTCAGGGCACTGCAATTCACAAACCTGCAGAGTTATAAATGATAACTCTCGTCCACAAATATATTGAGGGAAGGCAAAGAAGAGGATTTTAAATCAAGGCAGAATTGCAGGAAACAGATTTCAGGAGGTAGATTCGAATCGCCTTTAAAGCACATGAAAAGCGGCAAAATGTTGACAATGATGCCCTTGGCCAAAAAGGGCGTATGCGTTTTTTCCTGAATATATTCAGGAAAAAACGCATACGCCCTTTTTGGCCAACCAAGCAACCTGGAAAGGCAAATCAGCGCTACAAAGAAGTCTCACTTCCCATCGGTCAAAAGGGCCATGCTGAAAAATGTGTCAAAACCAGAAATGCAGGACAGGCCATGGAGAAATGAGAGCCTTGCTACACTGATGGGGGGGATGTAAATTGCCAACAGCCACTCTGGAGAAGTGTACGGTGTGTCCTGAAACATCTGAAAAACACAGCTTAGAGAGCATAGGGCACTTCCACTCATGGGGGTATAAATTGGGAAAATTAAAAATCAGCAAGACACAAGCACCCCAAAGTTTAGGGCTGCTCTGTTGACAAGGACCTCCACTTCATTCCACCTTAAATATCCAAGGAAAGAGAAAAATGGATAAAGAAGTTGTGGTCCTTATGTACAATGGAATATCACTCAGCCATGAAATCAATGTCATAAGGTTAGTAGCAGCATGATGAGTGGATTTAGGTACGACGATTCTAAGTGAAATAAGTCACACAGAAAAGGACACTTCTCATAAGGTATCACTTTTAGAGGGAATGTAAAAACCGTTACACTTGAACTGAATTACAAAACAGAACAGAGTCACACATGCAGAAAACAGACAATGGCTGCTTAACGGGAAAGGTGAGGTGGGGTGATACATAAACCAAGGGTATCAAATTAGCTCAGATACCGTTCCATAAACCCAATATGTAGTAGACAAGACCTACTCCTTGCTCAGAGAACTGGACTCAAGACGCCCTATTCACTGCACAAGAATATATCTGACTAGTAATAATCTTAAAACCTATGTATTGATATCTCTCTGTTAGTGTGTCAAGTGGGTGTAAAGCGGCATAAACACAGCCGTGAAAAACAGCTAAACCCCATTATGAAAATAAATTACTTTGAAAAACCCATGAAACAACGACAGTGAAAGAGATGGAAATTCTTACACAATGAGTTCAGGGGCTGTGATGCAACCTAGATTGACCATATCTAGACCCACAGCTGGATGAGACATAAGGGTGGACACTCTTGGGGCTGAGAGGTTTGGTGAGGTTGGGTGAGCAAACGCAGACCCTTTAAAGTAATACTGCGTGGTACCCATCGCATGGGTCCCAAATCTCCAGGTTCAAGGGCATCTTCCTACATCGAAAACATGCATGAGAAACCAAGAAGATGGTACACCGTGTGATGGGGAAAGGTTTCTAAAACGCACCTCATTTCTCATCTCCTTGTGCCCGGGTTCGCCATTCCAGCCGCTTTACTAGCAATCTCCCTACTTGGAGCATCAGCACCTTTAACCTCCTGTTCCGTACAGGTTGCAATTTGTCCTGAGGATGAACGGGAAGACGGGGAACCAACGAGAGACTAGCTCTTGGTGTCGGGACAGGCACAGGTCACTCTATTTTCCCATCAGGAAGAAGAATTAACCACATGCTCAGCCTGCCCCCCGGAACCAGAACAGGGCCTGAAGCCATCCTGCACTTTTGCGGCCAGCTCCCAAAAAAGCGAGTTGTAAAATGGAGGTTCAGGGCACTGCAATTCACAAACCTGCAGAGTTATAAATGATAACTCTCGTCCACAAATATATTGAGGGAAGGCAAAGAAGAGGATTTTAAATCAAGGCAGAATTGCACGAAACAGATTTCAGGAGGTAGATTCGAATCGCCTTTAAAGCACATGAAAAGCGGCAAAATGTTGACAATGATGCCCTTGGCCAAAAAGGGCGTATGCGTTTTTTCCTGAATATATTCAGGAAAAAACGCATACGCCCTTTTTGGCCAACCAAGCAACCTGGAAAGGCAAATCAGCGCTACAAAGAAGTCTCACTTCCCATCGGTCAAAAGGGCCATGCTGAAAAATGTGTCAAAACCAGAAATGCAGGACAGGCCATGGAGAAATGAGAGCCTTGCTACACTGATGGGCGGGATGTAAATTGCCAACAGCCACTCTGGAGAAGTGTACGGTGTGTCCTGAAACATCTGAAAAACACAGCTTAGAGAGCATAGGGCACTTCCACTCATGGGGGTATAAATTGGGAAAATGAAAAATCAGCAAGACACAAGCACCCCAAAGTTTAGGGCTGCTCTGTTGACAAGGACCTCCACTTCATTCCACCTTAAATATCCAAGGAAAGAGAAAAATGGATAAAGAAGTTGTGGTCCTTATGTACAATGGAATATCACTCAGCCATGAAATCAATGTCATAAGGTTAGTAGCAGCATGATGAGTGGATTTAGGTACGACGATTCTAAGTGAAATAAGTCACACAGAAAAGGACACTTCTCATAAGGTATCACTTTTAGAGGGAATGTAAAAACCGTTACACTTGAACTGAATTACAAAACAGAACAGAGTCACACATGCAGAAAACAGACAATGGCTGCTTAACGGGAAAGGTGAGGTGGGGTGATACATAAACCAAGGGTATCAAATTAGCTCACATACCGTTCCATAAACCCAATATGTAGTAGACAAGACCTACTCCTTGCTCAGAGAACTGGACTCAAGACGCCCTATTCACCGCACAAGAATATATCTGACTAGTAATAATCTTAAAACCTATGTATTGATATCTCTCTGTTAGTGTGTCAAGTGGGTGTAAAGCGGCATAAACACAGCCGTGAAAAGCAGCTAAACCCCATTATGAAAATAAATTACTTTGAAAAACCCATGAAACAACGACAGTGAAAGAGATGGAAATTCTTACACAATGAGTTCAGGGGCTGTGATGCAACCTGGATTGACCATATCTAGACCCACAGCTGGATGAGACATAAGGGTGGACACTCTTGGGGCTGAGAGGTTTGGTGAGGTTGGGTGAGCAAACGCAGACCCTTTAAAGTAATACTGCGTGGTACCCATCGCATGGGTCCCAAATCTCCAGGTTCAAGGGCATCTTCCTACATCAAAAACATGCATGAGAAACCCAGAAGATGGTACACCGTGTGATGGGGAAAGGTTTCTAAAATGCACCTCATTTCTCATCTCCTTGTGCCCAGGTTCGCCATTCCAGCCGCTTTACTAGCAATCTCCCTACTTGGAGCATCAGCACCTTTAACCTCCTGTTCCGTACAGGTTGCAATTTGTCCTGAGGATGAACGGGAAGACGGGGAACCAACGAGAGACTAGCTCTTGGTGTCGGGACAGGCACAGGTCACTCTATTTTCCCATCAGGAAGAAGAATTAACCACAGGCTCAGCCTGCCCCCCGGAACCAGAACAGGGCCTGAAGCCATCCTGTGCTTTTGCGGCCAGCTCCCAAAAAAGCGAGTTGTAAAATGGAGGTTCAGGGCACTGCAATTCACAAATCTGCAGAGTTATAAATGATAACTCTCGTCCACAAATATATTGAGGGAAGGCAAAGAAGAGGATTTGAATTCAAGGCAGAATTGCACGAAACAGATTTCAGGAGGTAGATAC
The DNA here is from genome assembly GCF_965194805.1 of Balaenoptera borealis. Taxonomy (NCBI): domain Eukaryota; kingdom Metazoa; phylum Chordata; class Mammalia; order Artiodactyla; family Balaenopteridae; genus Balaenoptera; species Balaenoptera borealis. Next base: position 163,484 of record NW_028123738.1, on the reverse strand, counting down.
GAATCGCCTTTAAAGCACATGAAAAGCGGCAAAACGTTGACAATGATGCCCTTGGCCAAAAAGGGCATATGCGTTTTTTCCTGAATATATTCAGGAAAAAACGCATACGCCCTTTTTGGCCAACCAAGCAACCTGGAAAGGCAAATCAGCGCTACAAAGAAGTCTCACTTCCCATCGGTCAAAAGGGCCATGCTGAAAAAAGTGTCAAAACCAGAAATGCAGGACAGGCCATGGAGAAATGAGAGCCTTGCTACACTGATGGGCGGGATGTAAATTGCCAACAGCCACTCTGGAGAAGTGTACGGTGTGTCCTGAAACATCTGAAAAACACAGCTTAGAGAGCATAGGGCACTTCCACTCATGGGGGTATAAATTGGGAAAATGAAAAATCAGCAAGACACAAGCACCCCAAAGTTGAGGGCTGCTCTGTTGACAAGGACCTCCACTTCATTCCACCTTAAATATCCAAGGAAAGAGAAAAATGGATAAAGAAGTTGTGGTCCTTATGTACAATGGAATATCACTCAGCCATGAAATCAATGTCATAAGGTTAGTAGCAGCATGATGAGTGGATTTAGGTACGACGATTCTAAGTGAAATAAGTCACACAGAAAAGGACACTTCTCATAAGGTATCACTTTTAGAGGGAATGTAAAAACCGTTACACTTGAACTGAATTACAAAACAGAACAGAGTCACACATGCAGAAAACAGACAATGGCTGCTTAACGGGAAAGGTGAGGTGGGGTGATACATAAACCAAGGGTATCAAATTAGCTCAGATACCGTTCCATAAACCCAATATGTAGTAGACAAGACCTACTCCTTGCTCAGAGAACTGGACTCAAGACGCCCTATTCACCGCACAAGAATATATCTGACTAGTAATAATCTTAAAACCTATGTATTGATATCTCTCTGTTAGTGTGTCAAGTGGGTGTAAAGCGGCATAAACACAGCCGTGAAAAGCAGCTAAACCCCATTATGAAAATAAATTACTTTGAAAAACCCATGAAACAACGACAGTGAAAGAGATGGAAATTCTTACACAATGAGTTCAGGGGCTGTGATGCAACCTGGATTGACCATATCTAGACCCACAGCTGGATGAGACATAAGGGTGGACACTCTTGGGGCTGAGAGGTTTGGTGAGGTTGGGTGAGCAAACGCAGACCCTTTAAAGTAATACTGCATGGTACCCATCGCATGGGTCCCAAATCTCCAGGTTCAAGGGCATCTTCCTACATCGAAAACATGCATGAGAAACCCAGAAGATGGTACACCGTGTGATGGGGAAAGGTTTCTAAAATGCACCTCATTTCTCATCTCCTTGTGCCCAGGTTCGCCATTCCAGCCGCTTTACTAGCAATCTCCCTACTTGGAGCATCAGCACCTTTAACCTCCTGTTCCGTACAGGTTGCAATTTGTCCTGAGGATGAACGGGAAGACGGGGAACCAACGAGAGACTAGCTCTTGGTGTCGGGACAGGCACAGGTCACTCTATTTTCCCATCAGGAAGAAGAATTAACCACAGGCTCAGCCTGCCCCCCGGAACCAGAACAGGGCCTGAAGCCATCCTGTGCTTTTGCGGCCAGCTCCCAAAAAAGCGAGTTGTAAAATGGAGGTTCAGGGCACTGCAATTCACAAATCTGCAGAGTTATAAATGATAACTCTCGTCCACAAATATATTGAGGGAAGGCAAAGAAGAGGATTTGAATTCAAGGCAGAATTGCACGAAACAGATTTCAGGAGGTAGATACGAATCGCCTTTAAAGCACATGAAAAGCGGCAAAACGTTGACAATGATGCCCTTGGCCAAAAAGGGCGTATGCGTTTTTTCCTGAATATATTCAGGAAAAAACGCATACGCCCTTTTTGGCCAACCAAGCAACCTGGAAAGGCAAATCAGCGCTACAAAGAAGTCTCACTTCCCATCGGTCAAAAGGGCCATGCTGAAAAAAGTGTCAAAACCAGAAATGCAGGACAGGCCATGGAGAAATGAGAGCCTTGCTACACTGATGGGCGGGATGTAAATTGCCAACAGCCACTCTGGAGAAGTGTACGGTGTGTCCTGAAACATCTGAAAAACACAGCTTAGAGAGCATAGGGCACTTCCACTCATGGGGGTATAAATTGGGAAAATTAAAAATCAGCAAGACACAAGCACCCCAAAGTTGAGGGCTGCTCTGTTGACAAGGACCTCCACTTCATTCCACCTTAAATATCCCAGGAAAGAGAAAAATGGATAAAGAAGTTGTGGTCCTTATGTACAATGGAATATCACTCAGCCATGAAATCAATGTCATAAGGTTAGTAGCAGCATGATGAGTGGATTTAGGTACGACGATTCTAAGTGAAATAAGTCACACAGAAAAGGACACTTCTCATAAGGTATCACTTTTAGAGGGAATGTAAAAACCGTTACACTTGAACTGAATTACAAAACAGAACAGAGTCACACATGCAGAAAACACACTATGGCTGCTTAACGGGAAAGGTGAGGTGGGGTGATACATAAAACAAGGGTATCAAATTAGCTCAGATACCGTTCCATAAACCCAATATGTAGTAGACAAGACCTACTCCTTGCTCAGAGAACTGGACTCAACACGCCCTATTCACCGCACAAGAATATATCTGACTAGTAATAATCTTAAAACCTATGTATTGATATCTCTCTGTTAGTGTGTCAAGTGGGTGTAAAGCGGCATAAACACAGCCGTGAAAAGCAGCTAAACCCCATTATGAAAATAAATTACTTTGAAAAACCCATGAAACAACGACAGTGAAAGAGATAGAAATTCTTACACAATGAGTTCAGGGGCTGTGATGCAACCTGGATTGACCATATCTAGACCCACAGCTGGATGAGACATAAGGGTGGACACTCTTGGGGCTGAGAGGTTTGGTGAGGTTGGGTGAGCAAACGCAGACCCTTTAAAGTAATACTGCGTGGTACCCATCGCATGGGTCCCAAATCTCCAGGTTCAAGGGCATCTTCCTACATCGAAAACATGCATGAGAAACCCAGAAGATGGTACACCGTGTGATGGGGAAAGGTTTCTAAAACGCACCTCATTTCTCATCTCCTTGTGCCCGGGTTCGCCATTCCAGCCGCTTTACTAGCAATCTCCCTACTTGGAGCATCAGCACCTTTAACCTCCTGTTCCGTACAGGTTGCAATTTGTCCTGAGGATGAACGGGAAGACGGGGAACCAACGAGAGACTAGCTCTTGGTGTCGGGACAGGCACAGGTCACTCTATTTTCCCATCAGGAAGAAGAATTAACCACATGCTCAGCCTGCCCCCCGGAACCAGAACAGGGCCTGAAGCCATCCTGCACTTTTGCGGCCAGCTCCCAAAAAAGCGAGTTGTAAAATGGAGGTTCAGGGCACTGCAATTCACAAACCTGCAGAGTTATAAATGATAACTCTCGTCCACAAATATATTGAGGGAAGGCAAAGAAGAGGATTTTAAATCAAGGCAGAATTGCACGAAACAGATTTCAGGAGGTAGATTCGAATCGCCTTTAAAGCACATGAAAAGCGGCAAAATGTTGACAATGATGCCCTTGGCCAAAAAGGGCGTATGCGTTTTTTCCTGAATATATTCAGGAAAAAACGCATACGCCCTTTTTGGCCAACCAAGCAACCTGGAAAGGCAAATCAGCGCTACAAAGAAGTCTCACTTCCCATCGGTCAAAAGGGCCATGCTGAAAAATGTGTCAAAACCAGAAATGCAGGACAGGCCATGGAGAAATGAGAGCCTTGCTACACTGATGGGCGGGATGTAAATTGCCAACAGCCACTCTGGAGAAGTGTACGGTGTGTCCTGAAACATCTGAAAAACACAGCTTAGAGAGCATAGGGCACTTCCACTCATGGGGGTATAAATTGGGAAAATTAAAAATCAGCAAGACACAAGCACCCCAAAGTTGAGGGCTGCTCTGTTGACAAGGACCTCCACTTCATTCCACCTTAAATATCCAAGGAAAGAGAAAAATGGATAAAGAAGTTGTGGTCCTTATGTACAATGGAATATCACTCAGCCATGAAATCAATGTCATAAGGTTAGTAGCAGCATGATGAGTGGATTTAGGTACGACGATTCTAAGTGAAATAAGTCACACAGAAAAGGACACTTCTCATAAGGTATCACTTTTAGAGGGAATGTAAAAACCGTTACACTTGAACTGAATTACAAAACAGAACAGAGTCACACATGCAGAAAACACACTATGGCTGCTTAACGGGAAAGGTGAGGTGGGGTGATACATAAAACAAGGGTATCAAATTAGCTCAGATACCGTTCCATAAACCCAATATGTAGTAGACAAGACCTACTCCTTGCTCAGAGAACTGGACTCAACACGCCCTATTCACCGCACAAGAATATATCTGACTAGTAATAATCTTAAAACCTATGTATTGATATCTCTCTGTTAGTGTGTCAAGTGGGTGTAAAGCGGCATAAACACAGCCGTGAAAAGCAGCTAAACCCCATTATGAAAATAAATTACTTTGAAAAACCCATGAAACAACGACAGTGAAAGAGATAGAAATTCTTACACAATGAGTTCAGGGGCTGTGATGCAACCTGGATTGACCATATCTAGACCCACAGCTGGATGAGACATAAGGGTGGACACTCTTGGGGCTGAGAGGTTTGGTGAGGTTGGGTGAGCAAACGCAGACCCTTTAAAGTAATACTGCGTGGTACCCATCGCATGGGTCCCAAATCTCCAGGTTCAAGGGCATCTTCCTACATCGAAAACATGCATGAGAAACCCAGAAGATGGTACACCGTGTGATGGGGAAAGGTTTCTAAAACGCACCTCATTTCTCATCTCCTTGTGCCCGGGTTCGCCATTCCAGCCGCTTTACTAGCAATCTCCCTACTTGGAGCATCAGCACCTTTAACCTCCTGTTCCGTACAGGTTGCAATTTGTCCTGAGGATGAACGGGAAGACGGGGAACCAACGAGAGACTAGCTCTTGGTGTCGGGACAGGCACAGGTCACTCTATTTTCCCATCAGGAAGAAGAATTAACCACATGCTCAGCCTGCCCCCCGGAACCAGAACAGGGCCTGAAGCCATCCTGCACTTTTGCGGCCAGCTCCCAAAAAAGCGAGTTGTAAAATGGAGGTTCAGGGCACTGCAATTCACAAACCTGCAGAGTTATAAATGATAACTCTCGTCCACAAATATATTGAGGGAAGGCAAAGAAGAGGATTTTAAATCAAGGCAGAATTGCACGAAACAGATTTCAGGAGGTAGATTCGAATCGCCTTTAAAGCACATGAAAAGCGGCAAAATGTTGACAATGATGCCCTTGGCCAAAAAGGGCGTATGCGTTTTTTCCTGAATATATTCAGGAAAAAACGCATACGCCCTTTTTGGCCAACCAAGCAACCTGGAAAGGCAAATCAGCGCTACAAAGAAGTCTCACTTCCCATCGGTCAAAAGGGCCATGCTGAAAAATGTGTCAAAACCAGAAATGCAGGAGAGGCCATGGAGAAATGAGAGCCTTGCTACACTGATGGGCAGGATGTAAATTGCCAACAGCCACTCTGGAGAAGTGTACGGTGTGTCCTGAAACATCTGAAAAACACAGCTTAGAGAGCATAGGGCACTTCCACTCATGGGGGTATAAATTGGGAAAATTAAAAATCAGCAAGACACAAGCACCCCAAAGTTTAGGGCTGCTCTGTTGACAAGGACCTCCACTTCATTCCACCTTAAATATCCAAGGAAAGAGAAAAATGGATAAAGAAGTTGTGGTCCTTATGTACAATGGAATATCACTCAGCCATGAAATCAATGTCATAAGGTTAGTAGCAGCATGATGAGTGGATTTAGGTACGACGATTCTAAGTGAAATAAGTCACACAGAAAAGGACACTTCTCATAAGGTATCACTGATAGAGGGAATGTAAAAACCGTTACACTTGAACTGAATTACAAAACAGAACAGAGTCACACATGCAGAAAACACACTATGGCTGCTTAACGGGAAAGGTGAGGTGGGGTGATACATAAAACAAGGGTATCAAATTAGCTCAGATACCGTTCCATAAACCCAATATGTAGTAGACAAGACCTACTCCTTGCTCAGAGAACTGGACTCAAGACGCCCTATTCACCGCACAAGAATATATCTGACTAGTAATAATCTTAAAACCTATGTATTGATATCTCTCTGTTAGTGTGTCAAGTGGGTGTAAAGCGGCATAAACACAGCCGTGAAAAGCAGCTAAACCCCATTATGAAAATAAATTACTTTGAAAAACCCATGAAACAACGACAGTGAAAGAGATGGAAATTCTTACACAATGAGTTCAGGGGCTGTGATGCAACCTGGATTGACCATATCTAGACCCACAGCTGGATGAGACATAAGGGTGGACACTCTTGGGGCTGAGAGGTTTGGTGAGGTTGGGTGAGCAAACGCAGACCCTTTAAAGTAATACTGCGTGGTACCCATCGCATGGGTCCCAAATCTCCAGGTTCAAGGGCATCTTCCTACATCGAAAACATGCATGAGAAACCCAGAAGATGGTACACCGTGTGATGGGGAAAGGTTTCTAAAATGCACCTCATTTCTCATCTCCTTGTGCCCAGGTTCGCCATTCCAGCCGCTTTACTAGCAATCTCCCTACTTGGAGCATCAGCACCTTTAACCTCCTGTTCCGTACAGGTTGCAATTTGTCCTGAGGATGAACGGGAAGACGGGGAACCAACGAGAGACTAGCTCTTGGTGTCGGGACAGGCACAGGTCACTCTATTTTCCCATCAGGAAGAAGAATTAACCACAGGCTCAGCCTGCCCCCCGGAACCAGAACAGGGCCTGAAGCCATCCTGTGCTTTTGCGGCCAGCTCCCAAAAAAGCGAGTTGTAAAATGGAGGTTCAGGGCACTGCAATTCACAAATCTGCAGAGTTATAAATGATAACTCTCGTCCACAAATATATTGAGGGAAGGCAAAGAAGAGGATTTGAATTCAAGGCAGAATTGCACGAAACAGATTTCAGGAGGTAGATACGAATCGCCTTTAAAGCACATGAAAAGCGGCAAAACGTTGACAATGATGCCCTTGGCCAAAAAGGGCGTATGCGTTTTTTCCTGAATATATTCAGGAAAAAACGCATACGCCCTTTTTGGCCAACCAAGCAACCTGGAAAGGCAAATAAGCGCTACAAAGAAGTCTCACTTCCCATCGGTCAAAAGGGCCATGCTGAAAAAAGTGTCAAAACCAGAAATGCAGGACAGGCCATGGAGAAATGAGAGCCTTGCTACACTGATGGGCGGGATGTAAATTGCCAACAGCCACTCTGGAGAAGTGTACGGTGTGTCCTGAAACATCTGAAAAACACAGCTTAGAGAGCATAGGGCACTTCCACTCATGGGGGTATAAATTGGGAAAATTAAAAATCAGCAAGACACAAGCACCCCAAAGTTGAGGGCTGCTCTGTTGACAAGGACCTCCACTTCATTCCACCTTAAATATCCCAGGAAAGAGAAAAATGGATAAAGAAGTTGTGGTCCTTATGTACAATGGAATATCACTCAGCCATGAAATCAATGTCATAAGGTTAGTAGCAGCATGATGAGTGGATTTAGGTATGACGATTCTAAGTGAAATAAGTCACACAGAAAAGGACACTTCTCATAAGGTATCACTTTTAGAGGGAATGTAAAAACCGTTACACTTGAACTGAATTACAAAACAGAACAGAGTCACACATGCAGAAAACACACTATGGCTGCTTAACGGGAAAGGTGAGGTGGGGTGATACATAAAACAAGGGTATCAAATTAGCTCAGATACCGTTCCATAAACCCAATATGTAGTAGACAAGACCTACTCCTTGCTCAGAGAACTGGACTCAACACGCCCTATTCACCGCACAAGAATATATCTGACTAGTAATAATCTTAAAACCTATGTATTGATATCTCTCTGTTAGTGTGTCAAGTGGGTGTAAAGCGGCATAAACACAGCCGTGAAAAGCAGCTAAACCCCATTATGAAAATAAATTACTTTGAAAAACCCATGAAACAACGACAGTGAAAGAGATAGAAATTCTTACACAATGAGTTCAGGGGCTGTGATGCAACCTGGATTGACCATATCTAGACCCACAGCTGGATGAGACATAAGGGTGGACACTCTTGGGGCTGAGAGGTTTGGTGAGGTTGGGTGAGCAAACGCAGACCCTTTAAAGGAATACTGCGTGGTACCCATCGCATGGGTCCCAAATCTCCAGGTTCAAGGGCATCTTCCTACATCGAAAACATGCATGAGAAACCCAGAAGATGGTACACCGTGTGATGGGGAAAGGTTTCTAAAACGCACCTCATTTCTCATCTCCTTGTGCCCGGGTTCGCCATTCCAGCCGCTTTACTAGCAATCTCCCTACTTGGAGCATCAGCACCTTTAACCTCCTGTTCCGTACAGGTTGCAATTTGTCCTGAGGATGAACGGGAAGACGGGGAACCAACGAGAGACTAGCTCTTGGTGTCGGGACAGGCACAGGTCACTCTATTTTCCCATCAGGAAGAAGAATTAACCACATGCTCAGCCTGCCCCCCGGAACCAGAACAGGGCCTGAAGCCATCCTGCACTTTTGCGGCCAGCTCCCAAAAAAGCGAGTTGTAAAATGGAGGTTCAGGGCACTGCAATTCACAAACCTGCAGAGTTATAAATGATAACTCTCGTCCACAAATATATTGAGGGAAGGCAAAGAAGAGGATTTTAAATCAAGGCAGAATTGCACGAAACAGATTTCAGGAGGTAGATTCGAATCGCCTTTAAAGCACATGAAAAGCGGCAAAATGTTGACAATGATGCCCTTGGCCAAAAAGGGCGTATGCGTTTTTTCCTGAATATATTCAGGAAAAAACGCATACGCCCTTTTTGGCCAACCAAGCAACCTGGAAAGGCAAATCAGCGCTACAAAGAAGTCTCACTTCCCATCGGTCAAAAGGGCCATGCTGAAAAAAGTGTCAAAACCAGAAATGCAGGACAGGCCATGGAGAAATGAGAGCCTTGCTACACTGATGGGCGGGATGTAAATTGCCAACAGCCACTCTGGAGAAGTGTACGGTGTGTCCTGAAACATCTGAAAAACACAGCTTAGAGAGCATAGGGCACTTCCACTCATGGGGGTATAAATTGGGAAAATTAAAAATCAGCAAGACACAAGCACCCCAAAGTTGAGGGCTGCTCTGTTGACAAGGACCTCCACTTCATTCCACCTTAAATATCCCAGGAAAGAGAAAAATGGATAAAGAAGTTGTGGTCCTTATGTACAATGGAATATCACTCAGCCATGAAATCAATGTCATAAGGTTAGTAGCAGCATGATGAGTGGATTTAGGTACGACGATTCTAAGTGAAATAAGTCACACAGAAAAGGACACTTCTCATAAGGTATCACTGATAGAGGGAATGTAAAAACCGTTACACTTGAACTGAATTACAAAACAGAACAGAGTCACACATGCAGAAAACACACTATGGCTGCTTAACGGGAAAGGTGAGGTGGGGTGATACATAAAACAAGGGTATCAAATTAGCTCAGATACCGTTCCATAAACCCAATATGTAGTAGACAAGACCTACTCCTTGCTCAGAGAACTGGACTCAACACGCCCTATTCACCGCACAAGAATATATCTGACTAGTAATAATCTTAAAACCTATGTATTGATATCTCTCTGTTAGTGTGTCAAGTGGGTGTAAAGCGGCATAAACACAGCCGTGAAAAGCAGCTAAACCCCATTATGAAAATAAATTACTTTGAAAAACCCATGAAACAACGACAGTGAAAGAGATAGAAATTCTTACACAATGAGTTCAGGGGCTGTGATGCAACCTGGATTGACCATATCTAGACCCACAGCTGGATGAGACATAAGGGTGGACACTCTTGGGGCTGAGAGGTTTGGTGAGGTTGGGTGAGCAAACGCAGACCCTTTAAAGTAATACTGCGTGGTACCCATCGCATGGGTCCCAAATCTCCAGGTTCAAGGGCATCTTCCTACATCGAAAACATGCATGAGAAACCCATAAGATGGTACACCGTGTGATGGGGAAAGGTTTCTAAAACGCACCTCATTTCTCATCTCCTTGTGCCCGGGTTCGCCATTCCAGCCGCTTTACTAGCAATCTCCCTACTTGGAGCATCAGCACCTTTAACCTCCTGTTCCGTACAGGTTGCAATTTGTCCTGAGGATGAACGGGAAGACGGGGAACCAACGAGAGACTAGCTCTTGGTGTCGGGACAGGCACAGGTCACTCTATTTTCCCATCAGGAAGAAGAATTAACCACATGCTCAGCCTGCCCCCCGGAACCAGAACAGGGCCTGAAGCCATCCTGCACTTTTGCGGCCAGCTCCCAAAAAAGCGAGTTGTAAAATGGAGGTTCAGGGCACTGCAATTCACAAACCTGCAGAGTTATAAATGATAACTCTCGTCCACAAATATATTGAGGGAAGGCAAAGAAGAGGATTTTAAATCAAGGCAGAATTGCACAAAACAGATTTCAGGAGGTAGATTCGAATCGCCTTTAAAGCACATGAAAAGCGGCAAAATGTTGACAATGATGCCCTTGGCCAAAAAGGGCGTATACGTTTTTTCCTGAATATATTCAGGAAAAAACGCATACGCCCTTTTTGGCCAACCAAGCAACCTGGAAAGGCAAATCAGCGCTACAAAGAAGTCTCACTTCCCATCGGTCAAAAGGGCCATGCTGAAAAATGTGTCAAAACCAGAAATGCAGGACAGGCCATGGAGAAATGAGAGCCTTGCTACACTGATGGGCGGGATGTAAATTGCCAACAGCCACTCTGGAGAAGTGTACGGTGTGTCCTGAAACATCTGAAAAACACAGCTTAGAGAGCATAGGGCACTTCCACTCATGGGGGTATAAATTGGGAAAATTAAAAATCAGCAAGACACAAGCACCCCAAAGTTTAGGGCTGCTCTGTTGACAAGGACCTCCACTTCATTCCACCTTAAATATCCAAGGAAAGAGAAAAATGGATAAAGAAGTTGTGGTCCTTATGTACAATGGAATATCACTCAGCCATGAAATCAATGTCATAAGGTTAGTAGCAGCATGATGAGTGGATTTAGGTACGACGATTCTAAGTGAAATAAGTCACACAGAAAAGGACACTTCTCATAAGGTATCACTTTTAGAGGGAATGTAAAAACCGTTACACTTGAACTGAATTACAAAACAGAACAGAGTCACACATGCAGAAAACAGACAATGGCTGCTTAACGGGAAAGGTGAGGTGGGGTGATACATAAAACAAGGGTATCAAATTAGCTCAGATACCGTTCCATAAACCCAATATGTAGTAGACAAGACCTACTCCTTGCTCAGAGAACTGGACTCAAGACGCCCTATTCACCGCACAAGAATATATCTGACTAGTAATAATCTTAAAACCTATGTATTGATATCTCTCTGTTAGTGTGTCAAGTGGGTGTAAAGCGGCATAAACACAGCCGTGAAAAGCAGCTAAACCCCATTATGAAAATAAATTACTTTGAAAAACCCATGAAACAACGACAGTGAAAGAGATAGAAATTCTTACACAATGCGTTCAGGGGCTGTGATGCAACCTGGATTGACCATATCTAGACCCACAGCTGGATGAGACATAAGGGTGGACACTCTTGGGGCTGAGAGGTTTGGTGAGGTTGGGTGAGCAAACGCAGACCCTTTAAAGTAATACTGCGTGGTACCCATCGCATGGGTCCCAAATCTCCAGGTTCAAGGGCATCTTCCTACATCGAAAACATGCATGAGAAACCCAGAAGATGGTACACCGTGTGATAGGGAAAGGTTTCTAAAACGCACCTCATTTCTCATCTCCTTGTGCCCGGGTTCGCCATTCCAGCCGCTTTACTAGCAATCTCCCTACTTGGAGCATCAGCACCTTTAACCTCCTGTTCCGTACAGGTTGCAATTTGTCCTGAGGATGAACGGGAAGACGGGGAACCAACGAGAGACAAGCTCTTGGTGTCGGGACAGGCACAGGTCACTCTATTTTCCCGTCAGGAAGAAGAATTAACCACAGGCTCAGCCTGCCCCCCGGAACCAGAACAGGGCCTGAAGCCATCCTGCGCTTTTGCGGCCAGCTCCCAAAAAAGCGAGTTGTAAAATGGAGGTTCAGGGCACTGCAATTCACAAACCTGCAGAGTTATAAATGATAACTCTCGTCCACAAATATATTGATGGAAGGCAAAGAAGAGGATTTTAAATCAAGGCAGAATTGCAGGAAACAGATTTCAGGAGGTAGATTCGAATCGCCTTTAAAGCACATGAAAAGCGGCAAAATGTTGACAATGATGCCCTTGGCCAAAAAGGGCGTATGCGTTTTTTCCTGAATATATTCAGGAAAAAACGCATACGCCCTTTTTGGCCAACCAAGCAACCTGGAAAGGCAAATCAGCGCTACAAAGAAGTCTCACTTCCCATCGGTCAAAAGGGCCATGCTGAAAAATGTGTCAAAACCAGAAATGCAGGACAGGCCATGGAGAAATGAGAGCCTTGCTACACTGATGGGCGGGATGTAAATTGCCAACAGCCACTCTGGAGAAGTGTACGGTGTGTCCTGAAACATCTGAAAAACACAGCTTAGAGAGCATAGGGCACTTCCACTCATGGGGGTATAAATTGGGAAAATTAAAAATCAGCAAGACACAAGCACCCCAAAGTTTAGGGCTGCTCTGTTGACAAGGACCTCCACTTCATTCCACCTTAAATATCCAAGGAAAGAGAAAAATGGATAAAGAAGTTGTGGTCCTTATGTACAATGGAATATCACTCAGCCATGAAATCAATGTCATAAGGTTAGTAGCAGCATGATGAGTGGATTTAGGTACGACGATTCTAAGTGAAATAAGTCACACAGAAAAGGACACTTCTCATAAGGTATCACTTTTAGAGGGAATGTAAAAACCGTTACACTTGAACTGAATTACAAAACAGAACAGAGTCACACATGCAGAAAACAGACAATGGCTGCTTAACGGGAAAGGTGAGGTGGGGTGATACATAAAACAAGGGTATCAAATTAGCTCAGATACCGTTCCATAAACCCAATATGTAGTAGACAAGACCTACTCCTTGCTCAGAGAACTGGACTCAAGACGCCCTATTCACCGCACAAGAATATATCTGACTAGTAATAATCTTAAAACCTATGTATTGATATCTCTCTGTTAGTGTGTCAAGTGGGTGTAAAGCGGCATAAACACAGCCGTGAAAAGCAGCTAAACCCCATTATGAAAATAAATTACTTTGAAAAACCCATGAAACAACGACAGTGAAAGAGATAGAAATTCTTACACAATGCGTTCAGGGGCTGTGATGCAACCTGGATTGACCATATCTAGACCCACAGCTGGATGAGACATAAGGGTGGACACTCTTGGGGCTGAGAGGTTTGGTGAGGTTGGGTGAGCAAACGCAGACCCTTTAAAGTAATACTGCGTGGTACCCATTGCATGGGTCCCAAATCTCCAGGTTCAAGGGCATCTTCCTACATCGAAAACATGCATGAGAAACCCAGAAGATGGTACACCGTGTGATAGGGAAAGGTTTCTAAAACGCACCTCATTTCTCATCTCCTTGTGCCCGGGTTCGCCATTCCAGCCGCTTTACTAGCAATCTCCCTACTTGGAGCATCAGCACCTTTAACCTCTTGTTCCATACAGGTTGCAATTTGTCCTGAGGATGAACGGGAAGACGGGGAACCAACGAGAGACAAGCTCTTGGTGTCGGGACAGGCACAGGTCACTCTATTTTCCCGTCAGGAAAAAGAATTAACCACAGGCTCAGCCTGCCCCCCGGAACCAGAACAGGGCCTGAAGCCATCCTGCGCTTTTGCGGCCAGCTCCCAAAAAAGCGAGTTGTAAAATGGAGGTTCAGGGCACTGCAATTCACAAACCTGCAGAGTTATAAATGATAACTCTCGTCCACCAATATATTGAGGGAAGGCAAAGAAGAGGATTTGAAATCAAGGCAGAATTGCACGAAACAGATTTCAGGAGGTAGATACGAATCACCTTTAAAGCACATGAAAAGCGGCAAAACGTTGACAATGATGCCCTTGGCCAAAAAGGGCGTATGCGTTTTTTCCTGAATATATTCAGGAAAAAACGCATACGCCCTTTTTGGCCAACCAAGCAACCTGGAAAGGCAAATCAGCGCTACAGAGAAGTCTCGCTTCCCATCGGTCAAAAGGGCCATGCTGAAAAAAGTGTCAAAACCAGAAATGCAGGACAGGCCATGGAGAAATGGGAGCCTTGCTACACTGATGGGCGGGATGTAAATTGCCAACAGCCACTCTGGAGAAGTGTACGGTGTGTCCTGAAACATCTGAAAAACACAGCTTAGAGAGCATAGGGCACTTCCACTCATGGGGGTATAAATTGGGAAAATTAAAAATCAGCAAGACACAAGCACCCCAAAGTTGAGGGCTGCTCTGTTGACAAGGACCTCCACTTCATTCCACCTTAAATATCCCAGGAAAGAGAAAAATGGATAAAGAAGTTGTGGTCCTTATGTACAATGGAATATCACTCAGCCATGAAATCAATGTCATAAGGTTAGTAGCAGCATGATGAGTGGATTTAGGTACGACGATTCTAAGTGAAATAAGTCACACAGAAAAGGACACTTCTCATAAGGTATCACTGATAGAGGGAATGTAAAAACCGTTACACTTGAACTGAATTACAAAACAGAACAGAGTCACACATGCAGAAAACACACTATGGCTGCTTAACGGGAAAGGTGAGGTGGGGTGATACATAAAACAAGGGTATCAAATTAGCTCAGATACCGTTCCATAAACCCAATATGTAGTAGACAAGACCTACTCCTTGCTCAGAGAACTGGACTCAACACGCCCTATTCACCGCACAAGAATATATCTGACTAGTAATAATCTTAAAACCTATGTATTGATATCTCTCTGTTAGTGTGTCAAGTGGGTGTAAAGCGGCATAAACACAGCCGTGAAAAGCAGCTAAACCCCATTATGAAAATAAATTACTTTGAAAAACCCATGAAACAACGACAGTGAAAGAGATAGAAATTCTTACACAATGAGTTCAGGGGCTGTGATGCAACCTGGATTGACCATATCTAGACCCACAGCTGGATGAGACATAAGGGTGGACAGTCTTGGGGCTGAGAGGTTTGGTGAGGTTGGGTGAGCAAACGCAGACCCTTTAAAGTAATACTGCATGGTACCCATCGCATGGGTCCCAAATCTCCAGGTTCAAGGGCATCTTCCTACATCGAAAACATGCATGAGAAACCCAGAAGATGGTACACCGTGTGATGGGGAAAGGTTTCTAAAACGCACCTCATTTCTCATCTCCTTGTGCCCGGGTTCGCCATTCCAGCTGCTTTACTAGCAATCTCCGTACTTGGAGCATCAGCACCTTTAACCTCCTGTTCCGTACAGGTTGCAATTTGTCCTGAGGATGAACGGGAAGACGGGGAACCAACGAGAGACTAGCTCTTGGTGTCGGGACAGGCACAGGTCACTCTATTTTCCCATCAGGAAGAAGAATTAACCACATGCTCAGCCTGCCCCCCGGAACCAGAACAGGGCCTGAAGCCATCCTGCACTTTTGCGGCCAGCTCCCAAAAAAGCGAGTTGTAAAATGGAGGTTCAGGGCACTGCAATTCACAAACCTGCAGAGTTATAAATGATAACTCTCGTCCACAAATATATTGAGGGAAGGCAAAGAAGAGGATTTTAAATCAAGGCAGAATTGCACAAAACAGATTTCAGGAGGTAGATTCGAATCGCCTTTAAAGCACATGAAAAGCGGCAAAATGTTGACAATGATGCCCTTGGCCAAAAAGGGCGTATGCGTTTTTTCCTGAATATATTCAGGAAAAAACGCATACGCCCTTTTTGGCCAACCAAGCAACCTGGAAAGGCAAATCAGCGCTACAAAGAAGTCTCACTTCCCATCGGTCAAAAGGGCCATGCTGAAAAATGTGTCAAAACCAGAAATGCAGGACAGGCCATGGAGAAATGAGAGCCTTGCTACACTGATGGGCGGGATGTAAATTGCCAACAGCCACTCTGGAGAAGTGTACGGTGTGTCCTGAAACATCTGAAAAACACAGCTTAGAGAGCATAGGGCACTTCCACTCATGGGGGTATAAATTGGGAAAATTAAAAATCAGCAAGACACAAGCACCCCAAAGTTTAGGGCTGCTCTGTTGACAAGGACCTCCACTTCATTCCACCTTAAATATCCAAGGAAAGAGAAAAATTGATAAAGAAGTTGTGGTCCTTATGTACAATGGAATATCACTCAGCCATGAAATCAATGTCATAAGGTTAGTAGCAGCATGATGAGTGGATTTAGGTACGACGATTCTAAGTGAAATAAGTCACACAGAAAAGGACACTTCTCATAAGGTATCACTTTTAGAGGGAATGTAAAAACCGTTACACTTGAACTGAATTACAAAACAGAACAGAGTCACACATGCAGAAAACAGACAATGGCTGCTTAACGGGAAAGGTGAGGTGGGGTGATACATAAAACAAGGGTATCAAATTAGCTCAGATACCGTTCCATAAACCCAATATGTAGTAGACAAGACCTACTCCTTGCTCAGAGAACTGGACTCAAGACGCCCTATTCACCGCACAAGAATATATCTGACTAGTAATAATCTTAAAACCTATGTATTGATATCTCTCTGTTAGTGTGTCAAGTGGGTGTAAAGCGGCATAAACACAGCCGTGAAAAGCAGCTAAACCCCATTATGAAAATAAATTACTTTGAAAAACCCATGAAACAACGACAGTGAAAGAGATAGAAATTCTTACACAATGCGTTCAGGGGCTGTGATGCAACCTGGATTGACCATATCTAGACCCACAGCTGGATGAGACATAAGGGTGGACACTCTTGGGGCTGAGAGGTTTGGTGAGGTTGGGTGAGCAAACGCAGACCCTTTAAAGTAATACTGCGTGGTACCCATTGCATGGGTCCCAAATCTCCAGGTTCAAGGGCATCTTCCTACATCGAAAACATGCATGAGAAACCCAGAAGATGGTACACCGTGTGATAGGGAAAGGTTTCTAAAACGCACCTCATTTCTCATCTCCTTGTGCCCGGGTTCGCCATTCCAGCCGCTTTACTAGCAATCTCCCTACTTGGAGCATCAGCACCTTTAACCTCTTGTTCCATACAGGTTGCAATTTGTCCTGAGGATGAACGGGAAGACGGGGAACCAACGAGAGACAAGCTCTTGGTGTCGGGACAGGCACAGGTCACTCTATTTTCCCGTCAGGAAAAAGAATTAACCACAGGCTCAGCCTGCCCCCCGGAACCAGAACAGGGCCTGAAGCCATCCTGCGCTTTTGCGGCCAGCTCCCAAAAAAGCGAGTTGTAAAATGGAGGTTCAGGGCACTGCAATTCACAAACCTGCAGAGTTATAAATGATAACTCTCGTCCACCAATATATTGAGGGAAGGCAAAGAAGAGGATTTGAAATCAAGGCAGAATTGCACGAAACAGATTTCAGGAGGTAGATACGAATCACCTTTAAAGCACATGAAAAGCGGCAAAACGTTGACAATGATGCCCTTGGCCAAAAAGGGCGTATGCGTTTTTTCCTGAATATATTCAGGAAAAAATGCATACGCCCTTTTTGGCCAACCAAGCAACCTGGAAAGGCAAATCAGCGCTACAGAGAAGTCTCGCTTCCCATCGGTCAAAAGGGCCATGCTGAAAAAAGTGTCAAAACCAGAAATGCAGGACAGGCCATGGAGAAATGGGAGCCTTGCTACACTGATGGGCGGGATGTAAATTGCCAACAGCCACTCTGGAGAAGTGTACGGTGTGTCCTGAAACATCTGAAAAACACAGCTTAGAGAGCATAGGGCACTTCCACTCATGGGGGTATAAATTGGGAAAATTAAAAATCAGCAAGACACAAGCACCCCAAAGTTGAGGGCTGCTCTGTTGACAAGGACCTCCACTTCATTCCACCTTAAATATCCCAGGAAAGAGAAAAATGGATAAAGAAGTTGTGGTCCTTATGTACAATGGAATATCACTCAGCCATGAAATCAATGTCATAAGGTTAGTAGCAGCATGATGAGTGGATTTAGGTACGACGATTCTAAGTGAAATAAGTCACACAGAAAAGGACACTTCTCATAAGGTATCACTGATAGAGGGAATGTAAAAACCGTTACACTTGAACTGAATTACAAAACAGAACAGAGTCACACATGCAGAAAACACACTATGGCTGCTTAACGGGAAAGGTGAGGTGGGGTGATACATAAAACAAGGGTATCAAATTAGCTCAGATACCGTTCCATAAACCCAATATGTAGTAGACAAGACCTACTCCTTGCTCAGAGAACTGGACTCAACACGCCCTATTCACCGCACAAGAATATATCTGACTAGTAATAATCTTAAAACCTATGTATTGATATCTCTCTGTTAGTGTGTCAAGTGGGTGTAAAGCGGCATAAACACAGCCGTGAAAAGCAGCTAAACCCCATTATGAAAATAAATTACTTTGAAAAACCCATGAAACAACGACAGTGAAAGAGATAGAAATTCTTACACAATGAGTTCAGGGGCTGTGATGCAACCTGGATTGACCATATCTAGACCCACAGCTGGATGAGACATAAGGGTGGACAGTCTTGGGGCTGAGAGGTTTGGTGAGGTTGGGTGAGCAAACGCAGACCCTTTAAAGTAATACTGCGTGGTACCCATCGCATGGGTCCCAAATCTCCAGGTTCAAGGGCATCTTCCTACATCGAAAACATGCATGAGAAACCCAGAAGATGGTACACCGTGTGATGGGGAAAGGTTTCTAAAACGCACCTCATTTCTCATCTCCTTGTGCCCGGGTTCGCCATTCCAGCTGCTTTACTAGCAATCCCCCTACTTGGAGCATCAGCACCTTTAACCTCCTGTTCCGTACAGGTTGCAATTTGTCCTGAGGATGAACGGGAAGACGGGGAACCAACGAGAGACTAGCTCTTGGTGTCGGGACAGGCACAGGTCACTCTATTTTCCCATCAGGAAGAAGAATTAACCACATGCTCAGCCTGCCCCCCGGAACCAGAACAGGGCCTGAAGCCATCCTGCACTTTTGCGGCCAGCTCCCAAAAAAGCGAGTTGTAAAATGGAGGTTCAGGGCACTGCAATTCACAAACCTGCAGAGTTATAAATGATAACTCTCGTCCACAAATATATTGAGGGAAGGCAAAGAAGAGGATTTTAAATCAAGGCAGAATTGCAGGAAACAGATTTCAGGAGGTAGATTCGAATCGCCTTTAAAGCACATGAAAAGCGGCAAAATGTTGACAATGATGCCCTTGGCCAAAAAGGGCGTATGCGTTTTTTCCTGAATATATTCAGGAAAAAACGCATACGCCCTTTTTGGCCAACCAAGCAACCTGGAAAGGCAAATCAGCGCTACAAAGCAGTCTCACTTCCCATCGGTCAAAAGGGCCATGCTGAAAAATGTGTCAAAACCAGAAATGCAGGACAGGCCATGGAGAAATGAGAGCCTTGCTACACTGATGGGCGGGATGTAAATTGCCAACAGCCACTCTGGAGAAGTGTACGGTGTGTCCTGAAACATCTGAAAAACACAGCTTAGAGAGCATAGGGCACTTCCACTCATGGGGGTATAAATTGGGAAAATTAAAAATCAGCAAGACACAAGCACCCCAAAGTTTAGGGCTGCTCTGTTGACAAGGACCTCCACTTCATTCCACCTTAAATATCCAAGGAAAGAGAAAAATGGATAAAGAAGTTGTGGTCCTTATGTACAATGGAATATCACTCAGCCATGAAATCAATGTCATAAGGTTAGTAGCAGCATGATGAGTGGATTTAGGTACGACGATTCTAACTGAAATAAGTCACACAGAAAAGGACACTTCTCATAAGGTATCACTTTTAGAGGGAATGTAAAAACCGTTACACTTGAACTGAATTACAAAACAGAACAGAGTCACACATGCAGAAAACAGACAATGGCTGCTTAACGGGAAAGGTGAGGTGGGGTGATACATAAAACAAGGGTATCAAATTAGCTCAGATACCGTTCCATAAACCCAATATGTAGTAGACAAGACCTACTCCTTGCTCAGAGAACTGGACTCAAGACGCCCTATTCACCGCACAAGAATATATCTGACTAGTAATAATCTTAAAACCTATGTATTGATATCTCTCTGTTAGTGTGTCAAGTGGGTGTAAAGCGGCATAAACACAGCCGTGAAAAGCAGCTAAACCCCATTATGAAAATAAATTACTTTGAAAAACCCATGAAACAACGACAGTGAAAGAGATAGAAATTCTTACACAATGCGTTCAGGGGCTGTGATGCAACCTGGATTGACCATATCTAGACCCACAGCTGGATGAGACATAAGGGTGGACACTCTTGGGGCTGAGAGGTTTGGTGAGGTTGGGTGAGCAAACGCAGACCCTTTAAAGTAATACTGCGTGGTACCCATTGCATGGGTCCCAAATCTCCAGGTTCAAGGGCATCTTCCTACATCGAAAACATGCATGAGAAACCCAGAAGATGGTACACCGTGTGATAGGGAAAGGTTTCTAAAACGCACCTCATTTCTCATCTCCTTGTGCCCGGGTTCGCCATTCCAGCCGCTTTACTAGCAATCTCCCTACTTGGAGCATCAGCACCTTTAACCTCCTGTTCCGTACAGGTTGCAATTTGTCCTGAGGATGAACGGGAAGACGGGGAACCAACGAGAGACAAGCTCTTGGTGTCGGGACAGGCACAGGTCACTCTATTTTCCCGTCAGGAAGAAGAATTAACCACAGGCTCAGCCTGCCCCCCGGAACCAGAACAGGGCCTGAAGCCATCCTGCGCTTTTGCGGCCAGCTCCCAAAAAAGCGAGTTGTAAAATGGAGGTTCAGGGCACTGCAATTCACAAACCTGCAGAGTTATAAATGATAACTCTCGTCCACCAATATATTGAGGGAAGGCAAAGAAGAGGATTTGAAATCAAGGCAGAATTGCACGAAACAGATTTCAGGAGGTAGATACGAATCACCTTTAAAGCACATGAAAAGCGGCAAAACGTTGACAATGATGCCCTTGGCCAAAAAGGGCGTATGCGTTTTTTCCTGAATATATTCAGGAAAAAACGCATACGCCCTTTTTGGCCAACCAAGCAACCTGGAAAGGCAAATCAGCGCTACAAAGCAGTCTCACTTCCCATCGGTCAAAAGGGCCATGCTGAAAAATGTGTCAAAACCAGAAATGCAGGACAGGCCATGGAGAAATGAGAGCCTTGCTACACTGATGGGCGGGATGTAAATTGCCAACAGCCACTCTGGAGAAGTGTACGGTGTGTCCTGAAACATCTGAAAAACACAGCTTAGAGAGCATAGGGCACTTCCACTCATGGGGGTATAAATTGGGAAAATGAAAACTCAGCAAGACACAAGCACCCCAAAGTTTAGGGCTGCTCTGTTGACAAGGACCTCCACTTCATTCCACCTTAAATATCCAAGGAAAGAGAAAAATGGATAAAGAAGTTGTGGTCCTTATGTACAATGGAATATCACTCAGCCATGAAATCAATGTCATAAGGTTAGTAGCAGCATGATGAGTGGATTTAGGTACGACGATTCTAAGTGAAATAAGTCACACAGAAAAGGACACTTCTCATAAGGTATCACTTTTAGAGGGAATGTAAAAACCGTTACACTTGAACTGAATTACAAAACAGAACAGAGTCACACATGCAGAAAACAGACAATGGCTGCTTAACGGGAAAGGTGAGGTGGGGTGATACATAAAACAAGGGTATCAAATTAGCTCAGATACCGTTCCATAAACCCAATATGTAGTAGACAAGACCTACTCCTTGCTCAGAGAACTGGACTCAAGACGCCCTATTCACCGCACAAGAATATATCTGACTAGTAATAATCTTAAAACCTATGTATTGATATCTCTCTGTTAGTGTGTCAAGTGGGTGTAAAGCGGCATAAACACAGCCGTGAAAAGCAGCTAAACCCCATTATGAAAATAAATTACTTTGAAAAACCCATGAAACAACGACAGTGAAAGAGATGGAAATTCTTACACAATGAGTTCAGGGGCTGTGATGCAACCTGGATTGACCATATCTAGACCCACAGCTGGATGAGACATAAGGGTGGACACTCTTGGGGCTGAGAGGTTTGGTGAGGTTGGGTGAACAAACGCAGACCCTTTAAAGTAATATTGCGTGGTACCCATCGCATGGGTCCCAAATCTCCAGGTTCAAGGGCATCTTCCTACATCGAAAACATGCATGAGAAACCCAGAAGATGGTACACCGTGTGATGGGGAAAGGTTTCTAAAACGCACCTCATTTCTCATCTCCTTGTGCCCGGGTTCGCCATTCCAGCCGCTTTACTAGCAATCTCCCTACTTGGAGCATCAGCACCTTTAACCTCCTGTTCCGTACAGGTTGCAATTTGTCCTGAGGATGAACGGGAAGACGGGGAACCAACGAGAGACTAGCTCTTGGTGTCGGGACAGGCACAGGTCACTCTATTTTCCCATCAGGAAGAAGAATTAACCACATGCTCAGCCTGCCCCCCGGAACCAGAACAGGGCCTGAAGCCATCCTGCACTTTTGCGGCCAGCTCCCAAAAAAGCGAGTTGTAAAATGGAGGTTCAGGGCACTGCAATTCACAAACCTGCAGAGTTATAAATGATAACTCTCGTCCACAAATATATTGAGGGAAGGCAAAGAAGAGGATTTTAAATCAAGGCAGAATTGCACGAAACAGATTTCAGGAGGTAGATTCGAATCGCCTTTAAAGCACATGAAAAGCGGCAAAATGTTGACAATGATGCCCTTGGCCAAAAAGGGCGTATGCGTTTTTTCCTGAATATATTCAGGAAAAAACGCATACGCCCTTTTTGGCCAACCAAGCAACCTGGAAAGGCAAATCAGCGCTACAAAGAAGTCTCACTTCCCATCGGTCAAAAGGGCCATGCTGAAAAATGTGTCAAAACCAGAAATGCAGGACAGGCCATGGAGAAATGAGAGCCTTGCTACACTGATGGGCGGGATGTAAATTGCCAACAGCCACTCTGGAGAAGTGTACGGTGTGTCCTGAAACATCTGAAAAACACAGCTTAGAGAGCATAGGGCACTTCCACTCATGGGGGTATAAATTGGGAAAATGAAAACTCAGCAAGACACAAGCACCCCAAAGTTTAGGGCTGCTCTGTTGACAAGGACCTCCACTTCATTCCACCTTAAATATCCAAGGAAAGAGAAAAATGGATAAAGAAGTTGTGGTCCTTATGTACAATGGAATATCACTCAGCCATGAAATCAATGTCATAAGGTTAGTAGCAGCATGATGAGTGGATTTAGGTACGACGATTCTAAGTGAAATAAGTCACACAGAAAAGGACACTTCTCATAAGGTATCACTTTTAGAGGGAATGTAAAAACCGTTACACTTGAACTGAATTACAAAACAGAACAGAGTCACACATGCAGAAAACAGACAATGGCTGCTTAACGGGAAAGGTGAGGTGGGGTGATACATAAAACAAGGGTATCAAATTAGCTCAGATACCGTTCCATAAACCCAATATGTAGTAGACAAGACCTACTCCTTGCTCAGAGAACTGGACTCAAGACGCCCTATTCACCGCACAAGAATATATCTGACTAGTAATAATCTTAAAACCTATGTATTGATATCTCTCTGTTAGTGTGTCAAGTGGGTGTAAAGCGGCATAAACACAGCCGTGAAAAGCAGCTAAACCCCATTATGAAAATAAATTACTTTGAAAAACCCATGAAACAACGACAGTGAAAGAGATAGAAATTCTTACACAATGAGTTCAGGGGCTGTGATGCAACCTGGATTGACCATATCTAGACCCACAGCTGGATGAGACATAAGGGTGGACACTCTTGGGGCTGAGAGGTTTGGTGAGGTTGGGTGAGCAAACGCAGACCCTTTAAAGTAATACTGCGTGGTACCCATCGCATGGGTCCCAAATCTCCAGGTTCAAGGGCATCTTCCTACATCGAAAACATGCATGAGAAACCCAGAAGATGGTACACCGTGTGATGGGGAAAGGTTTCTAAAACGCACCTCATTTCTCATCTCCTTGTGCCCGGGTTCGCCATTCCAGCCGCTTTACTAGCAATCTCCCTACTTGGAGCATCAGCACCTTTAACCTCCTGTTCCGTACAGGTTGCAATTTGTCCTGAGGATGAACGGGAAGATGGGGAACCAACGAGAGACTAGCTCTTGGTGTCGGGACAGGCACAGGTCACTCTATTTTCCCATCAGGAAGAAGAATTAACCACATGCTCAGCCTGCCCCCCGGAACCAGAACAGGGCCTGAAGCCATCCTGCACTTTTGCGGCCAGCTCCCAAAAAAGCGAGTTGTAAAATGGAGGTTCAGGGCACTGCATTTCACAAACCTGCAGAGTTATAAATGATAACTCTCGTCCACAAATATATTGAGGGAAGGCAAAGAAGAGGATTTTAAATCAAGGCAGAATTGCACGAAACAGATTTCAGGAGGTAGATTCGAATCGCCTTTAAAGCACATGAAAAGCGGCAAAATGTTGACAATGATGCCCTTGGCCAAAAAGGGCGTATGCGTTTTTTCCTGAATATATTCAGGAAAAAACGCATACGCCCTTTTTGGCCAACCAAGCAACCTGGAAAGGCAAATCAGCGCTACAAAGAAGTCTCACTTCCCATCGGTCAAAAGGGCCATGCTGAAAAATGTGTCAAAACCAGAAATGCAGGACAGGCCATGGAGAAATGAGAGCCTTGCTACACTGATGGGCGGGATGTAAATTGCCAACAGCCACTCTGGAGAAGTGTACGGTGTGTCCTGAAACATCTGAAAAACACAGCTTAGAGAGCATAGGGCACTTCCACTCATGGGGGTATAAATTGGTAAAATGAAAAATCAGCAAGACACAAGCACCCCAAAGTTTAGGGCTGCTCTGTTGACAAGGACCTCCACTTCATTCCACCTTCAATATCCAAGGAAAGAGAAAAATGGATAAAGAAGTTGTGGTCCTTATGTACAATGGAATATCACTCAGCCATGAAATCAATGTCATAAGGTTAGTAGCAGCATGATGAGTGGATTTAGGTACGACGATTCTAAGTGAAATAAGTCACACAGAAAAGGACACTTCTCATAAGGTATCACTTTTAGAGGGAATGTAAAAACCGTTACACTTGAACTGAATTACAAAACAGAACAGAGTCACACATGCAGAAAACAGACAATGGCTGCTTAACGGGAAAGGTGAGGTGGAGTGATACATAAACCAAGGGTATCAAATTAGCTCAGATACCGTTCCATAAACCCAATATGTAGTAGACAAGACCTACTCCTTGCTCAGAGAACTGGACTCAAGACGCCCTATTCACCGCACAAGAATATATCTGACTAGTAATAATCTTAAAACCTATGTATTGATATCTCTCTGTTAGTGTGTCAAGTGGGTGTAAAGCGGCATAAACACAGCCGTGAAAAGCAGCTAAACCCCATTATGAAAATAAATTACTTTGAAAAACCCATGAAACAACGACAGTGAAAGAGATGGAAATTCTTACACAATGAGTTCAGGGGCTGTGATGCAACCTGGATTGACCATATCTAGACACACAGCTGGATGAGACATAAGGGTGGACACTCTTGGGGCTGAGAGGTTTGGTGAGGTTGGGTGAGCAAACGCAGACCCTTTAAAGTAATACTGCGTGGTACCCATCGCATGGGTCCCAAATCTCCAGGTTCAAGGGCATCTTCCTACATCGAAAACATGCATGAGAAACCCAGAAGATGGTACACCGTGTGATGGGGAAAGGTTTCTAAAACGCACCTCATTTCTCATCTCCTTGTGCCCGGGTTCGCCATTCCAGCCGCTTTACTAGCAATCTCCCTACTTGGAGCATCAGCACCTTTAACCTCCTGTTCCGTACAGGTTGCAATTTGTCCTGAGGATGAACGGGAAGACGGGGAACCAACGAGAGACTAGCTCTTGGTGTTGGGACAGGCACAGGTCACTCTATTTTCCCATCAGGAAGAAGAATTAACCACATGCTCAGCCTGCCCCCCGGAACCAGAACAGGGCCTGAAGCCATCCTGTGCTTTTGCGGCCAGCTCCCAAAAAAGCGAGTTGTAAAATGGAGGTTCAGGGCACTGCAATTCACAAACCTGCAGAGTTATAAATGATAACTCTCGTCCACAAATATATTGAGGGAAGGCAAAGAAGAGGATTTGAATTCAAGGCAGAATTGCACGAAACAGATTTCAGGAGGTAGATACGAATCGCCTTTAAAGCACATGAAAAGCGGCAAAACGTTGACAATGATGCCCTTGGCCAAAAAGGGCGTATGCGTTTTTTCCTGAATATATTCAGGAAAAAACGCATACGCCCTTTTTGGCCAACCAAGCAACCTGGAAAGGCAAATCAGCGCTACAGAGAAGTCTCGCTTCCCATCGGTCAAAAGGGCCATGCTGAAAAAAGTGTCAAAACCAGAAATGCAGGACAGGCCATGGAGAAATGGGAGCCTTGCTACACTGATGGGCGGGATGTAAATTGCCAACAGCCACTCTGGAGAAGTGTACGGTGAGTCCTGAAACATCGAAAAAACACAGCTTAGAGAGCATAGGGCACTTCCACTCATGGGGGTATAAATTGGGAAAATGAAAAATCAGCAAGACACAAGCACCCCAAAGTTTAGGGCTGCTCTGTTGACAAGGACCTCCACTTCATTCCACCTTAAATATCCCAGGAAAGAGAAAAATGGATAAAGAAGTTGTGGTCCTTATGTACAATGGAATATCACTCAGCCATGAAATCAATGTCATAAGGTTAGTAGCAGCATGATGAGTGGATTTAGGTACGACGATTCTAAGTGAAATAAGTCACACAGAAAAGGACACTTCCCATAAGGTATCACTGATAGAGGGAATGTAAAAACCGTTACACTTGAACTGAATTACAAAACAGAACAGAGTCACACATGCAGAAAACACACTATGGCTGCTTAACGGGAAAGGTGAGGTGGGGTGATACATAAAACAAGGGTATCAAATTAGCTCAGATACCGTTCCATAAACCCAATATGTAGTAGACAAGACCTACTCCTTGCTCAGAGAACTGGACTCAACACGCCCTATTCACCGCACAAGAATATATCTGACTAGTAATAATCTTAAAACCTATGTATTGATATCTCTCTGTTAGTGTGTCAAGTGGGTGTAAAGCGGCATAAACACAGCCGTGAAAAGCAGCTAAACCCCATTATGAAAATAAATTACTTTGAAAAACCCATGAAACAACGACAGTGTAAGAGAGAGAAATTCTTACACAATGCGTTCAGGGGCTGTGATGCAACCTGGATTGACCATATCTAGACCCACAGCTGGATGAGACATAAGGGTGGACACTCTTGGGGCTGAGAGGTTTGGTGAGGTTGGGTGAGCAAACGCAGACCCTTTAAAGTAACACTGCGTGGTACCCATCACATGGGTCCCAAATCTCCAGCTTCAAGGGCATCTTCCTACATCGAAAACATGCATGAGAAACCCAGAAGATAGTACACCGTGTGATGGGGAAAGGTTTCTAAAACGCACCTCATTTCTCATCTCCTTGTGCCCGGGTTCGCCATTCCAGCCGCTTTACTAGCAATCTCCCTACTTGGAGCATCAGCACCTTTAACCTCCTGTTCCGTACAGGTTGCAATTTGTCCTGAGGATGAACGGGAAGACGGGGAACCAACGAGAGACTAGCTCTTGGTGTTGGGACAGGCACAGGTCACTCTATTTTCCCATCAGGAAGAAGAATTAACCACATGCTCAGCCTGCCCCCCGGAACCAGAACAGGGCCTGAATCCATCCTGCACTTTTGCGGCCAGCTCCCAAAAAAGCGAGTTGTAAAATGGAGGTTCAGGGCACTGCAATTCACAAACCTGCAGAGTTATAAATGATAACTCTCGTCCACAAATATATTGAGGGAAGGCAAAGAAGAGGATTTGAAATCAAGGCAGAATTGCAGGAAACAGATTTCAGGAGGTAGATACGAATCGCCTTTAAAGCACGTGAAAAGCGGCAAAACGTTGACAATGATGCCCTTGGCCAAAAAGGGCGTATGCGTTTTTTCCTGAATATATTCAGGAAAAAACGCATACGCCCTTTTTGGCCAACCAAGCAACCTGGAAAGGCAAATCAGCGCTACAAAGAAGTCTCGCTTCCCATCGGTCAAAAGGGCCATGCTGAAAAATGTGTCAAAACCAGAAATGCAGGACAGGCCATGGAGAAATGGGAGCCTTGCTACACTGATGGGCGGGATGTAAATTGCAAAGAGCCACTCTGGAGAAGTGTCCGGTGAGTCCTGAAACATCTGAAAAACACAGCTCAGAGAGCATAGGGCACTTCCACTCATGGGGGTATAAATTGGGAAAATTAAAAATCAGCAAAACACAAGCACCCCAAAGTTTAGGGCTGCTCTGTTGACCAGGACCTCCACTTCATTCCACCTTCAATATCCCAGGAAAGAGAAAAATGGATAAAGAAGTTGTGGTCCTTATGTACAATGGAATATCACTCAGCCATGAAATCAATGTCGTAAGGTTAGTAGCAGCATGATGAGTGGATTTAGGTACGACGATTCTAAGTGAAATAAGTCACACAGAAAAGGACACTTCTCATAAGGTATCACTGATAGAGGGAATGTAAAAACCGTTACACTTGAACTGAATTACAAAACAGAACAGAGTCACACATGCAGAAAACACACTATGGCTGCTTAACGGGAAAGGTGAGGTGGGGTGATACATAAAACAAGGGTATCAAATTAGCTCAGATACCGTTCCATAAACCCAATATGTAATAGACAAGACCTACTCCTTGCTCAGAGAACTGGACTCAACACGCCCTATTCACCGCACAAGAATATATCTGACTAATAATAATCGTAAAACCTATGTATTGATATCTCTCTGTTAGTGTGTCAAGTGGGTGTAAAGCGGCATAAACACAGCAGTGAAAAGCAGCTAAACCCCATTATAAAAATAAATTACTTTGAAACACCCATGAAACAAAGACAGTGAAAGAGAGAGAAATTCTTACACAATGCGTTCAGGGGCTGTGATGCAACCTGGATTGACCATATCTAGACGCACAGCTGGATGAGACATAAGGGTGGACACTCTTGGGGCTGAGAGGTTTGGTGAGGTTGGGTGAGCAAACGCAGACCCTTTAAAGTAATACTGCGTGGTACCCATCGCATGGGTCCCAAATCTCCAGGTTCAAGGACATCTTCCTACATCGAAAACATGCATGAGAAACCCAGAAGATGGTACACCGTGTGATGGGGAAAGGTTTCTAAAACGCACCTCATTTCTCATCTCCTTGTGCCCGGGTTCGCCATTCCAGCCGCTTTACTAGCAAGCTCCCTACTTGGAGCATCAGCACCTTTAACCTCCTGTTCCATGCAGGTTGCAATTTGTCCTGAGGATAAACGGGAAGACGTGGAACCAACCAGAGACTAGCTCTTGGTGTTGGGACAGGCACAGGTCACTCTATTTTCCCATCAGAAAGAAGAATTAACCACAGGCTCAGCCTGCCCCCCGGAACCAGAACAGGGCCTGAAGCCATTCTGCAATTTTGCGGCCAGCTCCCATAAAAACGAGTTGTAAAATGGAGGTTCAGGGCACTGCAATTCACAAACCTGCAGAGTTATAAATGATAACTCTCGTCCACAAATATATTGAGGGAAGGCAAAGAAGCGGATTTGAAATCAAGGCAGAATTGCAGGAAACAGATTTCAGGAGGTAGATACGAATCGCCTTTAAAGCACATGAGAAGCGGCAAAACGTTGACAATGATGCCCTTGGCCAAAAAGGGCGTATGCGTTTTTTCCTGAATATATTCAGGAAAAAACGCATACGCCCTTTTTGGCCAACCAAGCAACCTGGAAAGGCAAATCAGCGCTACAAACAAGTCTCGCTTCCCATCGGTCAAAAGGGCCATGCTGAAAAAAGTGTCAAAACCAGAAATGCAGGACAGGCCATGGAGAAATGGGAGCCTTGCAACACTGATGGGCGGGATGTAAATTGCCAAGAGCCACTCTCTAGAAGTGTCCGGTGAGTCCTGAAACATCTGAAAAACACAGCTTAGAGAGCATAGGGCACTTCCACTCATGGGGGTATAAATTGGGAAAATTAAAAATCAGCAAGACACAAGCACCCCAAAGTTTAGGGCTGCTCTGTTGACCAGGACCTCCACTTCATTCCACCTTAAATATCCCAGGAAAGAGAAAAATGGATAAAGAAGTTGTGGTCCTTATGTACAATGGAATATCACTCAGCCATGAAATCAATGTCGTAAGGTTAGTAGCAGCATGATGAGTGGATTTAGGTACGATGATTCTAAGTGAAATAAGTCACACAGAAAAGGACACTTCTCCTAAGGTATCACTGATAGAGGGAATGTAAAAACCGTTACACTTGAACTGAATTACAAAACAGAACAGAGTCACACATGCAGAAAACACACTATGGCTGCTTAACGGGAAAGGTGAGGTGGGGTGATACATAAAACAAGGGTATCAAATTAGCTCAGATACCGTTCCATAAACCCAATATGTAATAGACAAGACCTACTCCTTGCTCAGAGAACTGGACTCAACACGCCCTATTCACCGCACAAGAATATATCTGACTAATAATAATCGTAAAACCTATGTATTGATATCTCTCTGTTAGTGTGTCAAGTGGGTGTAAAGCGGCATAAACACAGCAGTGAAAAGCAGCTAAACCCCATTATAAAAATAAATTACTTTGAAACACCCATGAAACAAAGACAGTGAAAGAGAGAGAAATTCTTACACAATGCGTTCAGGGGCTGTGATGCAACCTGGATTGACCATATCTAGACGCACAGCTGGATGAGACATAAGGGTGGACACTCTTGGGGCTGAGAGGTTTGGTGAGGTTGGGTGAGCAAACGCAGACCCTTTAAAGGAATACTGCGTGGTACCCATCGCATGGGTCCCAAATCTCCAGGTTCAAGGGCATCTTCCTACATCAAAAACATGCATGAGAAACCCAGAAGATGGTACACCGTGTGATGGGGAAAGGTTTCTAAAACGCACCTCATTTCTCATCTCCTTGTGCCCGGGTTCGCCATTCCAGCCGCTTTACTAGCAAGCTCCCTACTTGGAGCATCAGCACCTTTAACCTCCTGTTCCATACAGGTTGCAATTTGTCCTGAGGATAAACGGGAAGACGTGGAACCAACGAGAGACTAGCTCTTGGTGTTGGGACAGGCACAGGTCACTCTATTTTCCCATCAGAAAGAAGAATTAACCACAGGCTCAGCCTGCCCCCCGGAACCAGAACAGGGCCTGAAGCCATTCTGCGATTTTGCGGCCAGCTCCCATAAAAACGAGTTGTAAAATGGAGGTTCAGGGCACTGCAATTCACAAACCTGCAGAGTTATTAATGATAACTCTCGTCCACAAATATATAGAGGGAAGGCAAAGAAGAGGATTTGAAATCAAGGCAGAATTGCAGGAAACAGATTTCAGGAGGTAGATACGAATCGCCTTTAAAGCACATGAAAAGCGGCAAAACGTTGACAATGATGCCCTTGGCCAAAAAGGGCGTATGCGTTTTTTCCTGAATATATTCAGGAAAAAACGCATACGCCCTTTTTGGCCAACCAAGCAACCTGGAAAGGCAAATCAGCGCTACAAAGAAGTCTCGCTTCCCATCGGTCAAAAGGGCCATGCTGAAAAAAGTGTCAAAACCAGAAATGCAGGACAGGCCATGGAGAAATGGGAGCCTTGCTACACTGATGGGCGGGATGTAAATTGCCAAGAGCCACTCCGGAGAAGTGTCCGGTGAGTCCTGAAACATCTGAAAAACACAGCTTAGAGAGCATAGGGCACTTCCACTCATGGGGGTATAAATTGGGAAAATTAAAAATCAGCAAGACACAAGCACCCCAAAGTTTAGGGCTGCTCTGTTGACCAGGACCTCCACTTCATTCCACCTTAAATATCCCAGGAAAGAGAAAAATGGATAAAGAAGTTGTGATCCTTATGTACAATGGAATATCACTCAGCCATGAAATCAATGTCGTAAGGTTAGTAGCAGCATGATGAGAGGATTTAGGTACGACGATTCTAAGTGAAATAAGTCACACAGAAAAGGACACTTCTCATAAGGTATCACTGATAGAGGGAATGTAAAAACCGTTACACTTGAACTGAATTACAAAACAGAACAGAGTCACACATGCAGAAAACACACTATGGCTGCTTAACGGGAAAGGTGAGGTGGGGTGATACATAAAACAAGGGTATCAAATTAGCTCAGATACCGTTCCATAAACCCAATATGTAATAGACAAGACCTACTCCTTGCTCAGAGAACTGGACTCAACATGCCCTATTCACCGCACAAGAATATATCTGACTAATAATAATCGTAAAACCTATGTATTGATATCTCTCTGTTAGTGTGTCAAGTGGGTGTAAAGCGGCATAAACACAGCAGTGAAAAGCAGCTAAACCCCATTATAAAAATAAATTACTTTGAAACACCCATGAAACAAAGACAGTGAAAGAGAGAGAAATTCTTACACAATGCGTTCAGGGGCTGTGATGCAACCTGGATTGACCATATCTAGACCCACAGCTGGATGAGACATAAGGGTGGACACTCTTGGGGCTGAGAGGTTTGGTGAGGTTGGGTGAGCAAACGCAGACCCTTTAAAGGAATACTGCGTGGTACCCATCGCATGGGTCCCAAATCTCCAGGTTCAAGGGCATCTTCCTACATCAAAAACATGCATGAGAAACCCAGAAGATGGTACACCGTGTGATGGGGAAAGGTTTCTAAAACGCACCTCATTTCTCATCTCCTTGTGCCCGGGTTCGCCATTCCAGCCGCTTTACTAGCAAGCTCCCTACTTGGAGCATCAGCACCTTTAACCTCCTGTTCCATACAGGTTGCAATTTGTCCTGAGGATAAACGGGAAGACGTGGAACCAACGAGAGACTAGCTCTTGCTGTTGGGACAGGCACAGGTCACTCTATTTTCCCATCAGAAAGAAGAATTAACCACAGGCTCAGCCTGCCCCCCGGAACCAGAACAGGGCCTGAAGCCATTCTGCGATTTTGCGGCCAACTCCCATCAAAACGAGTTGTAAAATGGAGGTTCAGGGCACTGCAATTCACAAACCTGCAGAGTTATTAATGATAACTCTCGTCCACAAATATATAGAGGGAAGGCAAAGAAGAGGATTTGAAATCAAGGCAGAATTGCACGAAACAGATTTCAGGAGGTAGATACGAATCGCCTTTAAAGCACATGAAAAGCGGCAAAACGTTGACAATGATGCCCTTGGCCAAAAAGGGCATATGCATTTTTTCCTGAATATATTCAGGAAAAAACGCATACGCCCTTTTTGGCCAACCAAGCAACCTGGAAAGGCAAATCAGCGCTACAAAGAAGTCTCGCTTCCCATCGGTCAAAAGGGCCATGCTGAAAAAAGTGTCAAAACCAGAAATGCAGGACAGGCCATGGAGAAATGGGAGCCTTGCTACACTGATGGGCGGGATGTAAATTGCCAAGAGCCACTCTGGAGAAGTGTCCGGTGAGTCCTGAAACATCTGAAAAACACAGCTTAGAGAGCATAGGGCACTTCCACTCATGGGGGTATAAATTGGGAAAATTAAAAATCAGCAAGACACAAGCACCCCAAAGTTTAGGGCTGCTCTGTTGACCAGGACCTCCACTTCATTCCACCTTCAATATCCCAGGAAAGAGAAAAATGGATAAAGAAGTTGTGGTCCTTATGTACAATGGAATATCACTCAGCCATGAAATCAATGTCGTAAGGTTAGTAGCAGCATGATGAGTGGATTTAGGTACGACGATTCTAAGTGAAATAAGTCACACAGAAAAGGACACTTCTCATAAGGTATCACTGATAGAGGGAATGTAAAAACCGTTACACTTGAACTGAATTACAAAACAGAACAGAGTCACACATGCAGAAAACACACTATGGCTGCTTAACGGGAAAGGTGAGGTGGGGTGATACATAAAACAAGGGTATCAAATTAGCTCAGATACCGTTCCATAAACCCAATATGTAATAGACAAGACCTACTCCTTGCTCAGAGAACTGGACTCAGCACGCCCTATTCACCGCACAGGAATATATCTGACTAATAATAATCGTAAAACCTATGTATTGATATCTCTCTGTTAGTGTGTCAAGTGGGTGTAAAGCGGCATAAACACAGCAGTGAAAAGCAGCTAAACCCCATTATAAAAATAAATTACTTTGAAACACCCATGAAACAAAGACAGTGAAAGAGAGAGAAATTCTTACACAATGCGTTCAGGGGCTGTGATGCAACCTGGATTGACCATATCTAGACGCACAGCTGGATGAGACATAAGGGTGGACACTCTTGGGGCTGAGAGGTTTGGTGAGGTTGGGTGAGCAAACGCAGACCCTTTAAAGGAATACTGCGTGGTACCCATCGCATGGGTCCCAAATCTCCAGGTTCAAGGGCATCTTCCTACATCAAAAACATACATGAGAAACCCAGAAGATGGTACACCGTGTGATGGGGAAAGGTTTCTAAAACGCACCTCATTTCTCATCTCCTTGTGCCCGGGTTCGCCATTCCAGCCGCTTTACTAGCAAGCTCCCTACTTGGAGCATCAGCACCTTTAACCTCCTGTTCCATACAGGTTGCAATTTGTCCTGAGGATAAACGGGAAGACGTGGAACCAACGAGAGACTAGCTCTTGCTGTTGGGACAGGCACAGGTCACTCTATTTTCCCATCAGAAAGAAGAATTAACCACAGGCTCAGCCTGCCCCCCGGAACCAGAACAGGGCCTGAAGCCATTCTGCGATTTTGCGGCCAGCTCCCATAAAAACGAGTTGTAAAATGGAGGTTCAGGGCACTGCAATTCACAAACCTGCAGAGTTATTAATGATAACTCTCGTCCACAAATATATTGAGGGAAGGCAAAGAAGAGGATTTGAAATCAAGGCAGAATTGCAGGAAACAGATTTCAGGAGGTAGATACGAATCGCCTTTAAAGCACATGAAAAGCGGCAAAACGTTGACAATGATGCCCTTGGCCAAAAAGGGCGTATGGGTTTTTTCCTGAATATATTCAGGAAAAAACGCATACGCCCTTTTTGGCCAACCAAGCAACCTGGAAAGGCAAATCAGCGCTACAAACAAGTCTCGTTTCCCATCGGTCAAAAGGGTCATGCTGAAAAAAGTGTCAAAACCAGAAATGCAGGACAGGCCATGGAGAAATGGGAGCCTTGCTACACTGATGGGCGGGATGTAAATTGCCAAGAGCCACTCCGGAGAAGTGTCCGGTGAGTCCTGAAACATCTGAAAAACACAGCTTAGAGAGCATAGGGCACTTCCACTCATGGGGGTATAAATTGGGAAAATTAAAAATCAGCAAGACACAAGCACCCCAAAGTTTAGGGCTGCTCTGTTGACCAGGACCTCCACTTCATTCCACCTTAAATATCCCAGGAAAGAGAAAAATGGATAAAGAAGTTGTGATCCTTATGTACAATGGAATATCACTCAGCCATGAAATCAATGTCGTAAGGTTAGTAGCAGCATGATGAGAGGATTTAGGTACGACGATTCTAAGTGAAATAAGTCACACAGAAAAGGACACTTCTCATAAGGTATCACTGATAGAGGGAATGTAAAAACCGTTACACTTGAACTGAATTACAAAACAGAACAGAGTCACACATGCAGAAAACACACTATGGCTGCTTAACGGGAAAGGTGAGGTGGGGTGATACATAAAACAAGGGTATCAAATTAGCTCAGATACCATTCCATAAACCCAATATGTAATAGACAAGACCTACTCCTTGCTCAGAGAACTGGACTCAACACGCCCTATTCACCGCACAAGAATATATCTGACTAATAATAATCGTAAAACCTATGTATTGATATCTCTCTGTTAGTGTGTCAAGTGGGTGTAAAGCGGCATAAACACAGCAGTGAAAAGCAGCTAAACCCCATTATAAAAATAAATTACTTTGAAACACCCATGAAACAAAGACAGTGAAAGAGAGAGAAATTCTTACACAATGCGTTCAGGGGCTGTGATGCAACCTGGATTGACCATATCTAGACCCACAGCTGGATGAGACATAAGGGTGGACACTCTTGGGGCTGAGAGGTTTGGTGAGGTTGGGTGAGCAAACGCAGACCCTTTAAAGGAATACTGCGTGGTACCCATCGCATGGGTCCCAAATCTCCAGGTTCAAGGGCATCTTCCTACATCAAAAACATGCATGAGAAACCCAGAAGATGGTACACCGTGTGATGGGGAAAGGTTTCTAAAACGCACCTCATTTCTCATCTCCTTGTGCCCGGGTTCGCCATTCCAGCCGCTTTACTAGCAAGCTCCCTACTTGGAGCATCAGCACCTTTAACCTCCTGTTCCATACAGGTTGCAATTTGTCCTGAGGATAAACGGGAAGACGTGGAACCAACGAGAGACTAGCTCTTGGTGTTGGGACAGGCACAGGTCACTCTATTTTCCCATCAGAAAGAAGAATTAACCACAGGCTCAGCCTGCCCCCCGGAACCAGAACAGGGCCTGAAGCCATTCTGCGATTTTGCGGCCAGCTCCCATAAAAACGAGTTGTAAAATGGAGGTTCAGGGCACTGCAATTCACAAACCTGCAGAGTTATTAATGATAACTCTCGTCCACAAATATATAGAGGGAAGGCAAAGAAGAGGATATGAAATCAAGGCAGAATTGCAGGAAACAGATTTCAGGAGGTAGATACGAATCGCCTTTAAAGCACATGAAAAGCGGCAAAACGTTGACAATGATGCCCTTGGCCAAAAAGGGCGTATGCGTTTTTTCCTGAATATATTCAGGAAAAAACGCATACGCCCTTTTTGGCCAACCAAGCAACCTGGAAAGGCAAATCAGCGCTACAAATAAGTCTCGCTTCCCATCGGTCAAAAGGGCCATGCTGAAAAAAGTGTCAAAACCAGAAATGCAGGACAGGCCATGGAGAAATGGGAGCCTTGCTACACTGATGGGCGGGATGTAAATTGCCAAGAGCCACTCCGGAGAAGTGTCCGGTGAGTCCTGAAACATCTGAAAAACACAGCTTAGAGAGCATAGGGCACTTCCACTCATGGGGGTATAAATTGGGAAAATTAAAAATCAGCAAGACACAAGCACCCCAAAGTTTAGGGCTGCTCTGTTGACCAGGACCTCCACTTCATTCCACCTTAAATATCCCAGGAAAGAGAAAAATGGATAAAGAAGTTGTGATCCTTATGTACAATGGAATATCACTCAGCCATGAAATCAATGTCGTAAGGTTAGTAGCAGCATGATGAGAGGATTTAGGTACGACGATTCTAAGTGAAATAAGTCACACAGAAAAGGACACTTCTCATAAGGTATCACTGATAGAGGGAATGTAAAAACCGTTACACTTGAACTGAATTACAAAACAGAACAGAGTCACACATGCAGAAAACACACTATGGCTGCTTAACGGGAAAGGTGAGGTGGGGTGATACTTAAAACAAGGGTATCAAATTAGCTCAGATACCGTTCCATAAACCCAATATGTAATAGACAAGACCTACTCCTTGCTCAGAGAACTGGACTCAACACGCCCTATTCACCGCACAAGAATATATCTGACTAATAATAATCTTAAAACCTATGTATTGATATCTCTCTGTTAGTGTGTCAAGTGGGTGTAAAGCGGCATAAACACAGCAGTGAAAAGCAGCTAAACCCCATTATAAAAATAAATTACTTTGAAACACCCATGAAACAAAGACAGTGAAAGAGAGAGAAATTCTTACACAATGCGTTCAGGGGCTGTGATGCAACCTGGATTGACCATATCTAGACCCACAGCTGGATGAGACATAAGGGTGGACACTCTTGGGGCTGAGAGGTTTGGTGAGGTTGGGTGAGCAAACGCAGACCCTTTAAAGGAATACTGCGTGGTACCCATCGCATGGGTCCCAAATCTCCAGGTTCAAGGGCATCTTCCTACATCAAAAACATGCATGAGAAACCCAGAAGATGGTACACCGTGTGATGGGGAAAGGTTTCTAAAACGCACCTCATTTCTCATCTCCTTGTGCCCGGGTTCGCCATTCCAGCCGCTTTACTAGCAAGCTCCCTACTTGGAGCATCAGCACCTTTAACCTCCTGTTCCAAACAGGTTGCAATTTGTCCTGAGGATAAACGGGAAGACGTGGAACCAACGAGAGACTAGCTCTTGGTGTTGGGACAGGCACAGGTCACTCTATTTTCCCATCAGAAAGAAGAATTAACCACAGGCTCAGCCTGCCCCCCGGAACCAGAACAGGGCCTGAAGCCATTCTGCGATTTTGCGGCCAGCTCCCATAAAAACGAGTTGTAAAATGGAGGTTCAGGGCACTGCAATTCACAAACCTGCAGAGTTATAAATGATAACTCTCGTCCACAAATATATTGAGGGAAGGCAAAGAAGAGGATTTGAAATCAAGGCAGAATTGCAGGAAACAGATTTCAGGAGGTAGATTCGAATCGCCTTTAAAGCACATGAAAAGCGGCAAAACGTTGACAATGATGCCCTTGGCCAAAAAGGGCGTATGCGTTTTTTCCTGAATATATTCAGGAAAAAACGCATACGCCCTTTTTGGCCAACCAAGCCACCTGGAAAGGCAAATCAGCGCTACAAAGAAGTCTCGCTTCCCATCGGTCAAAAGGGCCATGCTGAAAAAAGTGTCAAAACCAGAAATGCAGGACAGGCCATGGAGAAATGGGAGCCTTGCTACACTGATGGGCGGGATGTAAATTGCCAAGAGCCACTCCGGAGAAGTGTCCGGTGAGTCCTGAAACATCTGAAAAACACAGCTTAGAGAGCATAGGGCACTTCCACTCATGGGGGTATAAATTGGGAAAATTAAAAATCAGCAAGACACAAGCACCCCAAAGTTTAGGGCTGCTCTGTTGACCAGGACCTCCACTTCATTCCACCTTAAATATCCCAGGAAAGAGAAAAATGGATAAAGAAGTTGTGATCCTTATGTACAATGGAATATCACTCAGCCATGAAATCAATGTCGTAAGGTTAGTAGCAGCATGATGAGAGGATTTAGGTACGACGATTCTAAGTGAAATAAGTCACACAGAAAAGGACACTTCTCATAAGGTATCACTGATAGAGGGAATGTAAAAACCGTTACACTTGAACTGAATTACAAAACAGAACAGAGTCACACATGCAGAAAACACACTATGGCTGCTTAACGGGAAAGGTGAGGTGGGGTGATACATAAAACAAGGGTATCAAATTAGCTCAGATACCGTTCCATAAACCCAATATGTAATAGACAAGACCTACTCCTTGCTCAGAGAACTGGACTCAACACGCCCTATTCACCGCACAAGAATATATCTGACTAATAATAATCGTAAAACCTATGTATTGATATCTCTCTGTTAGTGTGTCAAGTGGGTGTAAAGCGGCATAAACACAGCAGTGAAAAGCAGCTAAACCCCATTATAAAAATAAATTACTTTGAAACACCCATGAAACAAAGACAGTGAAAGAGAGAGAAATTCTTAAACAATGCGTTCAGGGGCTGTGATGCAACCTGGATTGACCATATCTAGACGCACAGCTGGATGAGACATAAGGGTGGACACTCTTGGGGCTGAGAGGTTTGGTGAGGTTGGGTGAGCAAACGCAGACCCTTTAAAGGAATACTGCGTGGTACCCATCGCATGGGTCCCAAATCTCCAGGTTCAAGGGCATCTTCCTACATCAAAAACATGCATGAGAAACCCAGAAGATGGTACACCGTGTGATGGGGAAAGGTTTCTAAAACGCACCTCATTTCTCATCTCCTTGTGCCCGGGTTCGCCATTCCAGCCGCTTTACTAGCAAGCTCCCTACTTGGAGCATCAGCACCTTTAACCTCCTGTTCCATACAGGTTGCAATTTGTCCTGAGGATAAACGGGAAGACGTGGAACCAACGAGAGACTAGCTCTTGGTGTTGGGACAGGCACAGGTCACTCTATTTTCCCATCAGAAAGAAGAATTAACCACAGGCTCAGCCTGCCCCCCGGAACCAGAACAGGGCCTGAAGCCATTCTGCGATTTTGCGGCCAGCTCCCATAAAAACGAGTTGTAAAATGGAGGTTCAGGGCACTGCAATTCACAAACCTGCAGAGTTATAAATGATAACTGTCGTCCACAAATATATTGAGGGAAGGCAAAGAAGAGGATTTGAAATCAAGGCAGAATTGCAGGAAACAGATTTCAGGAGGTAGATACGAATCGCCTTTAAAGCACATGAAAAGCGGCAAAACGTTGACAATGATGCCCTTGGCCAAAAAGGGCGTATGCGTTTTTTCCTGAATATATTCAGGAAAAAACGCATACGCCCTTTTTGGCCAACCAAGCAACCTGGAAAGGCAAATCAGCGCTACAAAGAAGTCTCGCTTCCCATCGGTCAAAAGGGCCATGCTGAAAAAAGTGTCAAAACCAGAAATGCAGGACAGGCCATGGAGAAATGGGAGCCTTGCTACACTGATGGGCGGGATGTAAATTGCCAAGAGCCACTCTGGAGAAGTGTCCGGTGAGTCCTGAAACATCTGAAAAACACAGCTTAGAGAGCATAGGGCACTTCCACTCATGGGGGTATAAATTGGGAAAATTAAAAATCAGCAAGACACAAGCACCCCAAAGTTTAGGGCTGCTCTGTTGACCAGGACCTCCACTTCATTCCACCTTCAATATCCCAGGAAAGAGAAAAATGGATAAAGAAGTTGTGGTCCTTATGTACAATGGAATATCACTCAGCCATGAAATCAATGTCGTAAGGTTAGTAGCAGCATGATGAGTGGATTTAGGTACGACGATTCTAAGTGAAATAAGTCACACAGAAAAGGACACTTCTCATAAGGTATCACTGATAGAGGGAATGTAAAAACCGTTACACTTGAACTGAATTACAAAACAGAACAGAGTCACACATGCAGAAAACACACTATGGCTGCTTAACGGGAAAGGTGAGGTGGGGTGATACATAAAACAAGGGTATCAAATTAGCTCAGATACCGTTCCATAAACCCAATATGTAATAGACAAGACCTACTCCTTGCTCAGAGAACTGGACTCAGCACGCCCTATTCACCGCACAGGAATATATCTGACTAATAATAATCGTAAAACCTATGTATTGATATCTCTCTGTTAGTGTGTCAAGTGGGTGTAAAGCGGCATAAACACAGCAGTGAAAAGCAGCTAAACCCCATTATAAAAATAAATTACTTTGAAACACCCATGAAACAAAGACAGTGAAAGAGAGAGAAATTCTTACACAATGCGTTCAGGGGCTGTGATGCAACCTGGATTGACCATATCTAGACGCACAGCTGGATGAGACATAAGGGTGGACACTCTTGGGGCTGAGAGGTTTGGTGAGGTTGGGTGAGCAAACGCAGACCCTTTAAAGGAATACTGCGTGGTACCCATCGCATGGGTCCCAAATCTCCAGGTTCAAGGGCATCTTCCTACATCAAAAACATACATGAGAAACCCAGAAGATGGTACACCGTGTGATGGGGAAAGGTTTCTAAAACGCACCTCATTTCTCATCTCCTTGTGCCCGGGTTCGCCATTCCAGCCGCTTTACTAGCAAGCTCCCTACTTGGAGCATCAGCACCTTTAACCTCCTGTTCCATACAGGTTGCAATTTGTCCTGAGGATAAACGGGAAGACGTGGAACCAACGAGAGACTAGCTCTTGGTGTTGGGACAGGCACAGGTCACTCTATTTTCCCATCAGAAAGAAGAATTAACCACAGGCTCAGCCTGCCCCCCGGAACCAGAACAGGGCCTGAAGCCATTCTGCGATTTTGCGGCCAGCTCCCATAAAAACGAGTTGTAAAATGGAGGTTCAGGGCACTGCAATTCACAAACCTGCAGAGTTATAAATGATAACTCTCGTCCACAAATATATTGAGGGAAGGCAAAGAAGAGGATTTGAAATCAAGGCAGAATTGCACGAAACAGATTTCAGGAGGTAGATACGAATCGCCTTTAAAGCACATGAAAAGCGGCAAAACGTTGACAATGATGCCCTTGGCCAAAAAGGGCGTATGCGTTTTTTCCTGAATATATTCAGGAAAAAACGCATACGCCCTTTTTGGCCAACCAAGCAACCTGGAAAGGCAAATCAGCGCTACAAAGAAGTCTCGCTTCCCATCGGTCAAAAGGGCCATGCTGAAAAAAGTGTCAAAACCAGAAATGCAGGACAGGCCATGGAGAAATGGGAGCCTTGCTACACTGATGGGCGGGATGTAAATTGCCAAGAGCCACTCTGGAGAAGTGTCCGGTGAGTCCTGAAACATCTGAAAAACACAGCTTAGAGAGCATAGGGCACTTCCACTCATGGGGGTATAAATTGGGAAAATTAAAAATCAGCAAGACACAAGCACCCCAAAGTTTAGGGCTGCTCTGTTGACCAGGACCTCCACTTCATTCCACCTTCAATATCCCAGGAAAGAGAAAAATGGATAAAGAAGTTGTGGTCCTTATGTACAATGGAATATCACTCAGCCATGAAATCAATGTCGTAAGGTTAGTAGCAGCATGATGAGTGGATTTAGGTATGACGATTCTAAGTGAAATAAGTCACACAGAAAAGGACACTTCTCATAAGGTATCACTGATAGAGGGAATGTAAAAACCGTTACACTTGAACTGAATTACAAAACAGAACAGAGTCACACATGCAGAAAACACACTATGGCTGCTTAACGGGAAAGGTGAGGTGGGGTGATACATAAAACAAGGGTATCAAATTAGCTCAGATACCGTTCCATAAACCCAATATGTAATAGACAAGACCTACTCCTTGCTCAGAGAACTGGACTCAACATGCCCTATTCAGCGCACAAGAATATATCTGACTAATAATAATCGTAAAACCTATGTATTGATATCTCTCTGTTAGTGTATCAAGTGGGTGTAAAGCGGCATAAACACAGCAGTGAAAAGCAGCTAAACCCCATTATAAAAATAAATTACTTTGAAACACCCATGAAACAAAGACAGTGAAAGAGAGAGAAATTCTTACACAATGCGTTCAGGGGCTGTGATGCAACCTGGATTGACCATATCTAGACCCACAGCTGGATGAGACATAAGGGTGGACACTCTTGGGGCTGAGAGGTTTGGTGAGGTTGGGTGAGCAAACGCAGACCCTTTAAAGGAATACTGCGTGGTACCCATCGCATGGGTCCCAAATCTCCAGGTTCAAGGGCATCTTCCTACATCAAAAACATGCATGAGAAACCCAGAAGATGGTACACCGTGTGATGGGGAAAGGTTTCTAAAACGCACCTCATTTCTCATCTCCTTGTGCCCGGGTTCGCCATTCCAGCCGCTTTACTAGCAAGCTCCCTACTTGGAGCATCAGCACCTTTAACCTCCTGTTCCATACAGGTTGCAATTTGTCCTGAGGATAAACGGGAAGACGTGGAACCAACGAGAGACTAGCTCTTGGTGTTGGGACAGGCACAGGTCACTCTATTTTCCCATCAGAAAGAAGAATTAACCACAGGCTCAGCCTGCCCCCCGGAACCAGAACAGGGCCTGAAGCCATTCTGCGATTTTGCGGCCAGCTCCCATAAAAACGAGTTGTAAAATGGAGGTTCAGGGCACTGCAATTCACAAACCTGCAGAGTTATAAATGATAACTGTCGTCCACAAATATATTGAGGGAAGGCAAAGAAGAGGATTTGAAATCAAGGCAGAATTGCAGGAAACAGATTTCAGGAGGTAGATACGAATCGCCTTTAAAGCACATGAAAAGCGGCAAAACGTTGACAATGATGCCCTTGGCCAAAAAGGGCGTATGCGTTTTTTCCTGAATATATTCAGGAAAAAACGCATACGCCCTTTTTGGCCAACCAAGCAACCTGGAAAGGCAAATCAGCGCTACAAAGAAGTCTCGCTTCCCATCGGTCAAAAGGGCCATGCTGAAAAAAGTGTCAAAACCAGAAATGCAGGACAGGCCATGGAGAAATGGGAGCCTTGCTACACTGATGGGCGGGATGTAAATTGCCAAGAGCCACTCTGGAGAAGTGTCCGGTGAGTCCTGAAACATCTGAAAAACACAGCTTAGAGAGCATAGGGCACTTCCACTCATGGGGGTATAAATTGGGAAAATTAAAAATCAGCAAGACACAAGCACCCCAAAGTTTAGGGCTGCTCTGTTGACCAGGACCTCCACTTCATTCCACCTTCAATATCCCAGGAAAGAGAAAAATGGATAAAGAAGTTGTGGTCCTTATGTACAATGGAATATCACTCAGCCATGAAATCAATGTCGTAAGGTTAGT
Source organism: Balaenoptera borealis (assembly GCF_965194805.1). Lineage (NCBI taxonomy): Eukaryota > Metazoa > Chordata > Mammalia > Artiodactyla > Balaenopteridae > Balaenoptera > Balaenoptera borealis. Next base: position 118,929 of record NW_028123738.1, on the reverse strand, counting down.
AGCAGCATGATGAGTGGATTTAGGTACGACGATTCTAAGTGAAATAAGTCACACAGAAAAGGACACTTCTCATAAGGTATCACTGATAGAGGGAATGTAAAAACCGTTACACTTGAACTGAATTACAAAACAGAACAGAGTCACACATGCAGAAAACACACTATGGCTGCTTAACGGGAAAGGTGAGGTGGGGTGATACATAAAACAAGGGTATCAAATTAGCTCAGATACCGTTCCATAAACCCAATATGTAATAGACAAGACCTACTCCTTGCTCAGAGAACTGGACTCAACACGCCCTATTCACCGCACAAGAATATATCTGACTAATAATAATCGTAAAACCTATGTATTGATATCTCTCTGTTAGTGTGTCAAGTGGGTGTAAAGCGGCATAAACACAGCAGTGAAAAGCAGCTAAACCCCATTATAAAAATAAATTACTTTGAAACACCCATGAAACAAAGACAGTGAAAGAGAGAGAAATTCTTACACAATGCGTTCAGGGGCTGTGATGCAACCTGGATTGACCATATCTAGGCGCACAGCTGGATGAGACATAAGGGTGGACACTCTTGGCGCTGAGAGGTTTGGTGAGGTTGGGTGAGCAAACGCAGACCCTTTAAAGGAATACTGCGTGGTACCCATCGCATGGGTCCCAAATCTCCAGGTTCAAGGGCATCTTCCTACATCAAAAACATGCATGAGAAACCCAGAAGATGGTACACCGTGTGATGGGGAAAGGTTTCTAAAACGCACCTCATTTCTCATCTCCTTGTGCCCGGGTTCGCCATTCCAGCCGCTTTACTAGCAAGCTCCCTACTTGGAGCATCAGCACCTTTAACCTCCTGTTCCATACAGGTTGCAATTTGTCCTGAGGATAAACGGGAAGACGTGGAACCAACGAGAGACTAGCTCTTGGTGTTGGGACAGGCACAGGTCACTCTATTTTCCCATCAGAAAGAAGAATTAACCACAGGCTCAGCCTGCCCCCCGGAACCAGAACAGGGCCTGAAGCCATTCTGCGATTTTGCGGCCAGCTCCCATAAAAACGAGTTGTAAAATGGAGGTTCAGGGCACTGCAATTCACAAACCTGCAGAGTTATAAATGATAACTCTCGTCCACAAATATATTGAGGGAAGGCAAAGAAGAGGATTTGAAATCAAGGCAGAATTGCAGGAAACAGATTTCAGGAGGTAGATACGAATCGCCTTTAAAGCACATGAAAAGCGGCAAAACGTTGACAATGATGCCCTTGGCCAAAAAGGGCGTATGCGTTTTTTCCTGAATATATTCAGGAAAAAACGCATACGCCCTTTTTGGCCAACCAAGGAACCTGGAAAGGCAAATCAGCGCTACAAAGAAGTCTCGCTTCCCATCGGTCAAAAGGGCCATGCTGAAAAAAGTGTCAAAACCAGAAATGCAGGACAGGCCATGGAGAAATGGGAGCCTTGCTACACTGATGGGCGGGATGTAAATTGCCAAGAGCCACTCTGGAGAAGTGTCCGGTGAGTCCTGAAACATCTGAAAAACACAGCTTAGAGAGCATAGGGCACTTCCACTCATGGGGGTATAAATTGGGAAAATTAAAAATCAGCAAGACACAAGCACCCCAAAGTTTAGGGCTGCTCTGTTGACCAGGACCTCCACTTCATTCCACCTTAAATATCCCAGGAAAGAGAAAAATGAATAAAGAAGTTGTGGTCCTTATGTACAATGGAATATCACTCAGCCATGAAATCAATGTCGTAAGGTTAGTAGCAGCATGATGAGTGGATTTAGGTACGACGATTCTAAGTGAAATAAGTCACACAGAAAAGGACACTTCTCATAAGGTATCACTGATAGAGGGAATGTAAAAACCGTTACACTTGAACTGAATTACAAAACAGAACAGAGTCACACATGCAGAAAACACACTATGGCTGCTTAACGGGAAAGGTGAGGTGGGGTGATACATAAAACAAGGGTATCAAATTAGCTCAGATACCGTTCCATAAACCCAATATGTAATAGACAAGACCTACTCCTTGCTCAGAGAACTGGACTCAACATGCCCTATTCACCGCACAAGAATATATCTGACTAATAATAATCGTAAAACCTATGTATTGATATCTCTCTGTTAGTGTGTCAAGTGGGTGTAAAGCGGCATAAACACAGCAGTGAAAAGCAGCTAAACCCCATTATAAAAATAAATTACTTTGAAACACCCATGAAACAAAGACAGTGAAAGAGAGAGAAATTCTTACACAATGCGTTCAGGGGCTGTGATGCAACCTGGATTGACCATATCTAGACCCACAGCTGGATGAGACATAAGGGTGGACACTCTTGGGGCTGAGAGGTTTGGTGAGGTTGGGTGAGCAAACGCAGACCCTTTAAAGGAATACTGCGTGGTACCCATCGCATGGGTCCCAAATCTCCAGGTTCAAGGGCATCTTCCTACATCGAAAACATGCATGAGAAACCCAGAAGATGGTACACCATGTGATGGGGAAAGGTTTCTAAAACGCACCTCATTTCTCATCTCCTTGTGCCCGGGTTCGCCATTCCAGCCGCTTTACTAGCAAGCTCCCTACTTGGAGCATCAGCACCTTTAACCTCCTGTTCCATACAGGTTGCAATTTGTCCTGAGGATAAACGGGAAGACGTGGAACCAACGAGAGACTAGCTCTTGGTGTTGGGACAGGCACAGGTCACTCTATTTTCCCATCAGAAAGAAGAATTAACCACAGGCTCAGCCTGCCCCCCGGAACCAGAACAGGGCCTGAAGCCATTCTGCGATTTTGCGGCCAGCTCCCATAAAAACGAGTTGTAAAATGGAGGTTCAGGGCACTGCAATTCACAAACCTGCAGAGTTATAAATGATAACTGTCGTCCACAAATATATTGAGGGAAGGCAAAGAAGAGGATTTGAAATCAAGGCAGAATTGCAGGAAACAGATTTCAGGAGGTAGATACGAATCGCCTTTAAAGCACATGAAAAGCGGCAAAACGTTGACAATGATGCCCTTGGCCAAAAAGGGCGTATGCGTATTTTCCTGAATATATTCAGGAAAAAACGCATACGCCCTTTTTGGCCAACCAAGCAACCTGGAAAGGCAAATCAGCGCTACAAAGAAGTCTCGCTTCCCATCGGTCAAAAGGGCCATGCTGAAAAAAGTGTCAAAACCAGAAATGCAGGACAGGCCATGGAGAAATGGGAGCCTTGCTACACTGATGGGCGGGATGTAAATTGCCAAGAGCCACTCCGGAGAAGTGTCCGGTGAGTCCTGAAACATCTGAAAAACACAGCTTAGAGAGCATAGGGCACTTCCACTCATGGGGGTATAAATTGGGAAAATTAAAAATCAGCAAGACACAAGCACCCCAAAGTTTAGGGCTGCTCTGTTGACCAGGACCTCCACTTCATTCCACCTTAAATATCCCAGGAAAGAGAAAAATGGATAAAGAAGTTGTGATCCTTATGTACAATGGAATATCACTCAGCCATGAAATCAATGTCGTAAGGTTAGTAGCAGCATGATGAGAGGATTTAGGTACGACGATTCTAAGTGAAATAAGTCACACAGAAAAGGACACTTCTCATAAGGTATCACTGATAGAGGGAATGTAAAAACCGTTACACTTGAACTGAATTACAAAACAGAACAGAGTCACACATGCAGAAAACACACTATGGCTGCTTAACGGGAAAGGTGAGGTGGGGTGATACATAAAACAAGGGTATCAAATTAGCTCAGATACCGTTCCATAAACCCAATATGTAATAGACAAGACCTACTCCTTGCTCAGAGAACTGGACTCAACACGCCCTATTCACCGCACAAGAATATATCTGACTAATAATAATCGTAAAACCTATGTATTGATATCTCTCTGTTAGTGTGTCAAGTGGGTGTAAAGCGGCATAAACACAGCAGTGAAAAGCAGCTAAACCCCATTATAAAAATAAATTACTTTGAAACACCCATGAAACAAAGACAGTGAAAGAGAGAGAAATTCTTACACAATGCGTTCAGGGGCTGTGATGCAACCTGGATTGACCATATCTAGACGCACAGCTGGATGAGACATAAGGGTGGACACTCTTGGGGCTGAGAGGTTTGGTGAGGTTGGGTGAGCAAACGCAGACCCTTTAAAGGAATACTGCGTGGTACCCATCGCATGGGTCCCAAATCTCCAGGTTCAAGGGCATCTTCCTACATCAAAAACATGCATGAGAAACCCAGAAGATGGTACACCGTGTGATGGGGAAAGGTTTCTAAAACGCACCTCATTTCTCATCTCCTTGTGCCCGGGTTCGCCATTCCAGCCGCTTTACTAGCAAGCTCCCTACTTGGAGCATCAGCACCTTTAACCTCCTGTTCCATACAGGTTGCAATTTGTCCTGAGGATAAACGGGAAGACGTGGAACCAACGAGAGACTAGCTCTTGGTGTTGGGACAGGCACAGGTCACTCTATTTTCCCATCAGAAAGAAGAATTAACCACAGGCTCAGCCTGCCCCCCGGAACCAGAACAGGGCCTGAAGCCATTCTGCGATTTTGCGGCCAGCTCCCATAAAAACGAGTTGTAAAATGGAGGTTCAGGGCACTGCAATTCACAAACCTGCAGAGTTATAAATGATAACTCTCGTCCACAAATATATTGAGGGAAGGCAAAGAAGAGGATTTGAAATCAAGGCAGAATTGCAGGAAACAGATTTCAGGAGGTAGATACGAATCGCCTTTAAAGCACATGAAAAGCGGCAAAACGTTGACAATGATGCCCTTGGCCAAAAAGGGCGTATGCGTTTTTTCCTGAATATATTCAGGAAAAAACGCATACGCCCTTTTTGGCCAACCAAGCCACCTGGAAAGGCAAATCAGCGCTACAAAGAAGTCTCGCTTCCCATCGGTCAAAAGGGCCATGCTGAAAAAAGTGTCAAAACCAGAAATGCAGGACAGGCCATGGAGAAATGGGAGCCTTGCTACACTGATGGGCGGGATGTAAATTGCCAAGAGCCACTCCGGAGAAGTGTCCGGTGAGTCCTGAAACATCTGAAAAACACAGCTTAGAGAGCATAGGGCACTTCCACTCATGGGGGTATAAATTGGGAAAATTAAAAATCAGCAAGACACAAGCACCCCAAAGTTTAGGGCTGCTCTGTTGACCAGGACCTCCACTTCATTCCACCTTAAATATCCCAGGAAAGAGAAAAATGGATAAAGAAGTTGTGATCCTTATGTACAATGGAATATCACTCAGCCATGAAATCAATGTCGTAAGGTTAGTAGCAGCATGATGAGAGGATTTAGGTACGACGATTCTAAGTGAAATAAGTCACACAGAAAAGGACACTTCTCATAAGGTATCACTGATAGAGGGAATGTAAAAACCGTTACACTTGAATTGAATTACAAAACAGAACAGAGTCACACATGCAGAAAACACACTATGGCTGCTTAACGGGAAAGGTGAGGTGGGGTGATACATAAAACAAGGGTATCAAATTAGCTCAGATACCGTTCCATAAACCCAATATGTAATAGGCAAGACCTACTCCTTGCTCAGAGAACTGGACTCAACACGCCCTATTCACCGCACAAGAATATATCTGACTAATAATAATCGTAAAACCTATGTATTGATATCTCTCTGTTAGTGTGTCAAGTGGGTGTAAAGCGGCATAAACACAGCAGTGAAAAGCAGCTAAACCCCATTATAAAAATAAATTACTTTGAAACACCCATGAAACAAAGACAGTGAAAGAGAGAGAAATTCTTAAACAATGCGTTCAGGGGCTGTGATGCAACCTGGATTGACCATATCTAGACGCACAGCTGGATGAGACATAAGGGTGGACACTCTTGGGGCTGAGAGGTTTGGTGAGGTTGGGTGAGCAAACGCAGACCCTTTAAAGGAATACTGCGTGGTACCCATCGCATGGGTCCCAAATCTCCAGGTTCAAGGGCATCTTCCTACATCAAAAACATGCATGAGAAACCCAGAAGATGGTACACCGTGTGATGGGGAAAGGTTTCTAAAACGCACCTCATTTCTCATCTCCTTGTGCCCGGGTTCGCCATTCCAGCCGCTTTACTAGCAAGCTCCCTACTTGGAGCATCAGCACCTTTAACCTCCTGTTCCATACAGGTTGCAATTTGTCCTGAGGATAAACGGGAAGACGTGGAACCAACGAGAGACTAGCTCTTGGTGTTGGGACAGGCACAGGTCACTCTATTTTCCCATCAGAAAGAAGAATTAACCACAGGCTCAGCCTGCCCCCCGGAACCAGAACAGGGCCTGAAGCCATTCTGCGATTTTGCGGCCAGCTCCCATAAAAACGAGTTGTAAAATGGAGGTTCAGGGCACTGCAATTCACAAACCTGCAGAGTTATAAATGATAACTCTCGTCCACAAATATATTGAGGGAAGGCAAAGAAGAGGATTTGAAATCAAGGCAGAATTGCAGGAAACAGATTTCAGGAGGTAGATACGAATCGCCTTTAAAGCACATGAAAAGCGGCAAAACGTTGACAATGATGCCCTTGGCCAAAAAGGGCGTATGCGTTTTTTCCTGAATATATTCAGGAAAAAACGCATACGCCCTTTTTGGCCAACCAAGCAACCTGGAAAGGCAAATCAGCGCTACAAAGAAGTCTCGCTTCCCATCGGTCAAAAGGGCCATGCTGAAAAAAGTGTCAAAACCAGAAATGCAGGACAGGCCATGGAGAAATGGGAGCCTTGCTACACTGATGGGCGGGATGTAAATTGCCAAGAGCCACTCTGGAGAAGTGTCCGGTGAGTCCTGAAACATCTGAAAAACACAGCTTAGAGAGCATAGGGCACTTCCACTCATGGGGGTATAAATTGGGAAAATTAAAAATCAGCAAGACACAAGCACCCCAAAGTTTAGGGCTGCTCTGTTGACCAGGACCTCCACTTCATTCCACCTTCAATATCCCAGGAAAGAGAAAAATGGATAAAGAAGTTGTGGTCCTTATGTACAATGGAATATCACTCAGCCATGAAATCAATGTCGTAAGGTTAGTAGCAGCATGATGAGTGGATTTAGGTACGACGATTCTAAGTGAAATAAGTCACACAGAAAAGGACACTTCTCATAAGGTATCACTGATAGAGGGAATGTAAAAACCGTTACACTTGAACTGAATTACAAAACAGAACAGAGTCACACATGCAGAAAACACACTATGGCTGCTTAACGGGAAAGGTGAGGTGGGGTGATACATAAAACAAGGGTATCAAATTAGCTCAGATACCGTTCCATAAACCCAATATGTAATAGACAAGACCTACTCCTTGCTCAGAGAACTGGACTCAACACGCCCTATTCACCGCACAAGAATATATCTGACTAATAATAATCGTAAAACCTATGTATTGATATCTCTCTGTTAGTGTGTCAAGTGGGTGTAAAGCGGCATAAACACAGCAGTGAAAAGCAGCTAAACCCCATTATAAAAATAAATTACTTTGAAACACCCATGAAACAAAGACAGTGAAAGAGAGAGAAATTCTTACACAATGCGTTCAGGGGCTGTGATGCAACCTGGATTGACCATATCTAGGCGCACAGCTGGATGAGACATAAGGGTGGACACTCTTGGCGCTGAGAGGTTTGGTGAGGTTGGGTGAGCAAACGCAGACCCTTTAAAGGAATACTGCGTGGTACCCATCGCATGGGTCCCAAATCTCCAGGTTCAAGGGCATCTTCCTACATCAAAAACATGCATGAGAAACCCAGAAGATGGTACACCGTGTGATGGGGAAAGGTTTCTAAAACGCACCTCATTTCTCATCTCCTTGTGCCCGGGTTCGCCATTCCAGCCGCTTTACTAGCAAGCTCCCTACTTGGAGCATCAGCACCTTTAACCTCCTGTTCCATACAGGTTGCAATTTGTCCTGAGGATAAACGGGAAGACGTGGAACCAACGAGAGACTAGCTCTTGGTGTTGGGACAGGCACAGGTCACTCTATTTTCCCATCAGAAAGAAGAATTAACCACAGGCTCAGCCTGCCCCCCGGAACCAGAACAGGGCCTGAAGCCATTCTGCGATTTTGCGGCCAGCTCCCATAAAAACGAGTTGTAAAATGGAGGTTCAGGGCACTGCAATTCACAAACCTGCAGAGTTATAAATGATAACTCTCGTCCACAAATATATTGAGGGAAGGCAAAGAAGAGGATTTGAAATCAAGGCAGAATTGCAGGAAACAGATTTCAGGAGGTAGATACGAATCGCCTTTAAAGCACATGAAAAGCGGCAAAACGTTGACAATGATGCCCTTGGCCAAAAAGGGCGTATGCGTTTTTTCCTGAATATATTCAGGAAAAAACGCATACGCCCTTTTTGGCCAACCAAGGAACCTGGAAAGGCAAATCAGCGCTACAAAGAAGTCTCGCTTCCCATCGGTCAAAAGGGCCATGCTGAAAAAAGTGTCAAAACCAGAAATGCAGGACAGGCCATGGAGAAATGGGAGCCTTGCTACACTGATGGGCGGGATGTAAATTGCCAAGAGCCACTCTGGAGAAGTGTCCGGTGAGTCCTGAAACATCTGAAAAACACAGCTTAGAGAGCATAGGGCACTTCCACTCATGGGGGTATAAATTGGGAAAATTAAAAATCAGCAAGACACAAGCACCCCAAAGTTTAGGGCTGCTCTGTTGACCAGGACCTCCACTTCATTCCACCTTAAATATCCCAGGAAAGAGAAAAATGAATAAAGAAGTTGTGGTCCTTATGTACAATGGAATATCACTCAGCCATGAAATCAATGTCGTAAGGTTAGTAGCAGCATGATGAGTGGATTTAGGTACGACGATTCTAAGTGAAATAAGTCACACAGAAAAGGACACTTCTCATAAGGTATCACTGATAGAGGGAATGTAAAAACCGTTACACTTGAACTGAATTACAAAACAGAACAGAGTCACACATGCAGAAAACACACTATGGCTGCTTAACGGGAAAGGTGAGGTGGGGTGATACATAAAACAAGGGTATCAAATTAGCTCAGATACCGTTCCATAAACCCAATATGTAATAGACAAGACCTACTCCTTGCTCAGAGAACTGGACTCAACATGCCCTATTCACCGCACAAGAATATATCTGACTAATAATAATCGTAAAACCTATGTATTGATATCTCTCTGTTAGTGTGTCAAGTGGGTGTAAAGCGGCATAAACACAGCAGTGAAAAGCAGCTAAACCCCATTATAAAAATAAATTACTTTGAAACACCCATGAAACAAAGACAGTGAAAGAGAGAGAAATTCTTACACAATGCGTTCAGGGGCTGTGATGCAACCTGGATTGACCATATCTAGACCCACAGCTGGATGAGACATAAGGGTGGACACTCTTGGGGCTGAGAGGTTTGGTGAGGTTGGGTGAGCAAACGCAGACCCTTTAAAGGAATACTGCGTGGTACCCATCGCATGGGTCCCAAATCTCCAGGTTCAAGGGCATCTTCCTACATCGAAAACATGCATGAGAAACCCAGAAGATGGTACACCGTGTGATGGGGAAAGGTTTCTAAAACGCACCTCATTTCTCATCTCCTTGTGCCCGGGTTCGCCATTCCAGCCGCTTTACTAGCAAGCTCCCTACTTGGAGCATCAGCACCTTTAACCTCCTGTTCCATACAGGTTGCAATTTGTCCTGAGGATAAACGGGAAGACGTGGAACCAACGAGAGACTAGCTCTTGGTGTTGGGACAGGCACAGGTCACTCTATTTTCCCATCAGAAAGAAGAATTAACCACAGGCTCAGCCTGCCCCCCGGAACCAGAACAGGGCCTGAAGCCATTCTGCGATTTTGCGGCCAGCTCCCATAAAAACGAGTTGTAAAATGGAGGTTCAGGGCACTGCAATTCACAAACCTGCAGAGTTATAAATGATAACTGTCGTCCACAAATATATTGAGGGAAGGCAAAGAAGAGGATTTGAAATCAAGGCAGAATTGCAGGAAACAGATTTCAGGAGGTAGATACGAATCGCCTTTAAAGCACATGAAAAGCGGCAAAACGTTGACAATGATGCCCTTGGCCAAAAAGGGCGTATGCGTATTTTCCTGAATATATTCAGGAAAAAACGCATACGCCCTTTTTGGCCAACCAAGCAACCTGGAAAGGCAAATCAGCGCTACAAAGAAGTCTCGCTTCCCATCGGTCAAAAGGGCCATGCTGAAAAAAGTGTCAAAACCAGAAATGCAGGACAGGCCATGGAGAAATGGGAGCCTTGCTACACTGATGGGCGGGATGTAAATTGCCAAGAGCCACTCCGGAGAAGTGTCCGGTGAGTCCTGAAACATCTGAAAAACACAGCTTAGAGAGCATAGGGCACTTCCACTCATGGGGGTATAAATTGGGAAAATTAAAAATCAGCAAGACACAAGCACCCCAAAGTTTAGGGCTGCTCTGTTGACCAGGACCTCCACTTCATTCCACCTTAAATATCCCAGGAAAGAGAAAAATGGATAAAGAAGTTGTGATCCTTATGTACAATGGAATATCACTCAGCCATGAAATCAATGTCGTAAGGTTAGTAGCAGCATGATGAGAGGATTTAGGTACGACGATTCTAAGTGAAATAAGTCACACAGAAAAGGACACTTCTCATAAGGTATCACTGATAGAGGGAATGTAAAAACCGTTACACTTGAACTGAATTACAAAACAGAACAGAGTCACACATGCAGAAAACACACTATGGCTGCTTAACGGGAAAGGTGAGGTGGGGTGATACATAAAACAAGGGTATCAAATTAGCTCAGATACCGTTCCATAAACCCAATATGTAATAGACAAGACCTACTCCTTGCTCAGAGAACTGGACTCAACACGCCCTATTCACCGCACAAGAATATATCTGACTAATAATAATCGTAAAACCTATGTATTGATATCTCTCTGTTAGTGTGTCAAGTGGGTGTAAAGCGGCATAAACACAGCAGTGAAAAGCAGCTAAACCCCATTATAAAAATAAATTACTTTGAAACACCCATGAAACAAAGACAGTGAAAGAGAGAGAAATTCTTACACAATGCGTTCAGGGGCTGTGATGCAACCTGGATTGACCATATCTAGACGCACAGCTGGATGAGACATAAGGGTGGACACTCTTGGGGCTGAGAGGTTTGGTGAGGTTGGGTGAGCAAACGCAGACCCTTTAAAGGAATACTGCGTGGTACCCATCGCATGGGTCCCAAATCTCCAGGTTCAAGGGCATCTTCCTACATCAAAAACATGCATGAGAAACCCAGAAGATGGTACACCGTGTGATGGGGAAAGGTTTCTAAAACGCACCTCATTTCTCATCTCCTTGTGCCCGGGTTCGCCATTCCAGCCGCTTTACTAGCAAGCTCCCTACTTGGAGCATCAGCACCTTTAACCTCCTGTTCCATACAGGTTGCAATTTGTCCTGAGGATAAACGGGAAGACGTGGAACCAACGAGAGACTAGCTCTTGGTGTTGGGACAGGCACAGGTCACTCTATTTTCCCATCAGAAAGAAGAATTAACCACAGGCTCAGCCTGCCCCCCGGAACCAGAACAGGGCCTGAAGCCATTCTGCGATTTTGCGGCCAGCTCCCATAAAAACGAGTTGTAAAATGGAGGTTCAGGGCACTGCAATTCACAAACCTGCAGAGTTATAAATGATAACTCTCGTCCACAAATATATTGAGGGAAGGCAAAGAAGAGGATTTGAAATCAAGGCAGAATTGCAGGAAACAGATTTCAGGAGGTAGATACGAATCGCCTTTAAAGCACATGAAAAGCGGCAAAACGTTGACAATGATGCCCTTGGCCAAAAAGGGCGTATGCGTTTTTTCCTGAATATATTCAGGAAAAAACGCATACGCCCTTTTTGGCCAACCAAGCAACCTGGAAAGGCAAATCAGCGCTACAAAGAAGTCTCGCTTCCCATCGGTCAAAAGGGCCATGCTGAAAAAAGTGTCAAAACCAGAAATGCAGGACAGGCCATGGAGAAATGGGAGCCTTGCTACACTGATGGGCGGGATGTAAATTGCCAAGAGCCACTCCGGAGAAGTGTCCGGTGAGTCCTGAAACATCTGAAAAACACAGCTTAGAGAGCATAGGGCACTTCCACTCATGGGGGTATAAATTGGGAAAATTAAAAATCAGCAAGACACAAGCACCCCAAAGTTTAGGGCTGCTCTGTTGACCAGGACCTCCACTTCATTCCACCTTAAATATCCCAGGAAAGAGAAAAATGGATAAAGAAGTTGTGATCCTTATGTACAATGGAATATCACTCAGCCATGAAATCAATGTCGTAAGGTTAGTAGCAGCATGATGAGAGGATTTAGGTACGACGATTCTAAGTGAAATAAGTCACACAGAAAAGGACACTTCTCATAAGGTATCACTGATAGAGGGAATGTAAAAACCGTTACACTTGAATTGAATTACAAAACAGAACAGAGTCACACATGCAGAAAACACACTATGGCTGCTTAACGGGAAAGGTGAGGTGGGGTGATACATAAAACAAGGGTATCAAATTAGCTCAGATACCGTTCCATAAACCCAATATGTAATAGGCAAGACCTACTCCTTGCTCAGAGAACTGGACTCAACACGCCCTATTCACCGCACAAGAATATATCTGACTAATAATAATCGTAAAACCTATGTATTGATATCTCTCTGTTAGTGTGTCAAGTGGGTGTAAAGCGGCATAAACACAGCAGTGAAAAGCAGCTAAACCCCATTATAAAAATAAATTACTTTGAAACACCCATGAAACAAAGACAGTGAAAGAGAGAGAAATTCTTAAACAATGCGTTCAGGGGCTGTGATGCAACCTGGATTGACCATATCTAGACGCACAGCTGGATGAGACATAAGGGTGGACACTCTTGGGGCTGAGAGGTTTGGTGAGGTTGGGTGAGCAAACGCAGACCCTTTAAAGGAATACTGCGTGGTACCCATCGCATGGGTCCCAAATCTCCAGGTTCAAGGGCATCTTCCTACATCAAAAACATGCATGAGAAACCCAGAAGATGGTACACCGTGTGATGGGGAAAGGTTTCTAAAACGCACCTCATTTCTCATCTCCTTGTGCCCGGGTTCGCCATTCCAGCCGCTTTACTAGCAAGCTCCCTACTTGGAGCATCAGCACCTTTAACCTCCTGTTCCATACAGGTTGCAATTTGTCCTGAGGATAAACGGGAAGACGTGGAACCAACGAGAGACTAGCTCTTGGTGTTGGGACAGGCACAGGTCACTCTATTTTCCCATCAGAAAGAAGAATTAACCACAGGCTCAGCCTGCCCCCCGGAACCAGAACAGGGCCTGAAGCCATTCTGCGATTTTGCGGCCAGCTCCCATAAAAACGAGTTGTAAAATGGAGGTTCAGGGCACTGCAATTCACAAACCTGCAGAGTTATAAATGATAACTCTCGTCCACAAATATATTGAGGGAAGGCAAAGAAGAGGATTTGAAATCAAGGCAGAATTGCAGGAAACAGATTTCAGGAGGTAGATACGAATCGCCTTTAAAGCACATGAAAAGCGGCAAAACGTTGACAATGATGCCCTTGGCCAAAAAGGGCGTATGCGTTTTTTCCTGAATATATTCAGGAAAAAACGCATACGCCCTTTTTGGCCAACCAAGCAACCTGGAAAGGCAAATCAGCGCTACAAAGAAGTCTCGCTTCCCATCGGTCAAAAGGGCCATGCTGAAAAAAGTGTCAAAACCAGAAATGCAGGACAGGCCATGGAGAAATGGGAGCCTTGCTACACTGATGGGCGGGATGTAAATTGCCAAGAGCCACTCTGGAGAAGTGTCCGGTGAGTCCTGAAACATCTGAAAAACACAGCTTAGAGAGCATAGGGCACTTCCACTCATGGGGGTATAAATTGGGAAAATTAAAAATCAGCAAGACACAAGCACCCCAAAGTTTAGGGCTGCTCTGTTGACCAGGACCTCCACTTCATTCCACCTTCAATATCCCAGGAAAGAGAAAAATGGATAAAGAAGTTGTGGTCCTTATGTACAATGGAATATCACTCAGCCATGAAATCAATGTCGTAAGGTTAGTAGCAGCATGATGAGTGGATTTAGGTACGACGATTCTAAGTGAAATAAGTCACACAGAAAAGGACACTTCTCATAAGGTATCACTGATAGAGGGAATGTAAAAACCGTTACACTTGAACTGAATTACAAAACAGAACAGAGTCACACATGCAGAAAACACACTATGGCTGCTTAACGGGAAAGGTGAGGTGGGGTGATACATAAAACAAGGGTATCAAATTAGCTCAGATACCGTTCCATAAACCCAATATGTAATAGACAAGACCTACTCCTTGCTCAGAGAACTGGACTCAACACGCCCTATTCACCGCACAAGAATATATCTGACTAATAATAATCGTAAAACCTATGTATTGATATCTCTCTGTTAGTGTGTCAAGTGGGTGTAAAGCGGCATAAACACAGCAGTGAAAAGCAGCTAAACCCCATTATAAAAATAAATTACTTTGAAACACCCATGAAACAAAGACAGTGAAAGAGAGAGAAATTCTTACACAATGCGTTCAGGGGCTGTGATGCAACCTGGATTGACCATATCTAGGCGCACAGCTGGATGAGACATAAGGGTGGACACTCTTGGCGCTGAGAGGTTTGGTGAGGTTGGGTGAGCAAACGCAGACCCTTTAAAGGAATACTGCGTGGTACCCATCGCATGGGTCCCAAATCTCCAGGTTCAAGGGCATCTTCCTACATCAAAAACATGCATGAGAAACCCAGAAGATGGTACACCGTGTGATGGGGAAAGGTTTCTAAAACGCACCTCATTTCTCATCTCCTTGTGCCCGGGTTCGCCATTCCAGCCGCTTTACTAGCAAGCTCCCTACTTGGAGCATCAGCACCTTTAACCTCCTGTTCCATACAGGTTGCAATTTGTCCTGAGGATAAACGGGAAGACGTGGAACCAACGAGAGACTAGCTCTTGGTGTTGGGACAGGCACAGGTCACTCTATTTTCCCATCAGAAAGAAGAATTAACCACAGGCTCAGCCTGCCCCCCGGAACCAGAACAGGGCCTGAAGCCATTCTGCGATTTTGCGGCCAGCTCCCATAAAAACGAGTTGTAAAATGGAGGTTCAGGGCACTGCAATTCACAAACCTGCAGAGTTATAAATGATAACTCTCGTCCACAAATATATTGAGGGAAGGCAAAGAAGAGGATTTGAAATCAAGGCAGAATTGCAGGAAACAGATTTCAGGAGGTAGATACGAATCGCCTTTAAAGCACATGAAAAGCGGCAAAACGTTGACAATGATGCCCTTGGCCAAAAAGGGCGTATGCGTTTTTTCCTGAATATATTCAGGAAAAAACGCATACGCCCTTTTTGGCCAACCAAGGAACCTGGAAAGGCAAATCAGCGCTACAAAGAAGTCTCGCTTCCCATCGGTCAAAAGGGCCATGCTGAAAAAAGTGTCAAAACCAGAAATGCAGGACAGGCCATGGAGAAATGGGAGCCTTGCTACACTGATGGGCGGGATGTAAATTGCCAAGAGCCACTCTGGAGAAGTGTCCGGTGAGTCCTGAAACATCTGAAAAACACAGCTTAGAGAGCATAGGGCACTTCCACTCATGGGGGTATAAATTGGGAAAATTAAAAATCAGCAAGACACAAGCACCCCAAAGTTTAGGGCTGCTCTGTTGACCAGGACCTCCACTTCATTCCACCTTAAATATCCCAGGAAAGAGAAAAATGAATAAAGAAGTTGTGGTCCTTATGTACAATGGAATATCACTCAGCCATGAAATCAATGTCGTAAGGTTAGTAGCAGCATGATGAGTGGATTTAGGTACGACGATTCTAAGTGAAATAAGTCACACAGAAAAGGACACTTCTCATAAGGTATCACTGATAGAGGGAATGTAAAAACCGTTACACTTGAACTGAATTACAAAACAGAACAGAGTCACACATGCAGAAAACACACTATGGCTGCTTAACGGGAAAGGTGAGGTGGGGTGATACATAAAACAAGGGTATCAAATTAGCTCAGATACCGTTCCATAAACCCAATATGTAATAGACAAGACCTACTCCTTGCTCAGAGAACTGGACTCAACATGCCCTATTCACCGCACAAGAATATATCTGACTAATAATAATCGTAAAACCTATGTATTGATATCTCTCTGTTAGTGTGTCAAGTGGGTGTAAAGCGGCATAAACACAGCAGTGAAAAGCAGCTAAACCCCATTATAAAAATAAATTACTTTGAAACACCCATGAAACAAAGACAGTGAAAGAGAGAGAAATTCTTACACAATGCGTTCAGGGGCTGTGATGCAACCTGGATTGACCATATCTAGACCCACAGCTGGATGAGACATAAGGGTGGACACTCTTGGGGCTGAGAGGTTTGGTGAGGTTGGGTGAGCAAACGCAGACCCTTTAAAGGAATACTGCGTGGTACCCATCGCATGGGTCCCAAATCTCCAGGTTCAAGGGCATCTTCCTACATCGAAAACATGCATGAGAAACCCAGAAGATGGTACACCGTGTGATGGGGAAAGGTTTCTAAAACGCACCTCATTTCTCATCTCCTTGTGCCCGGGTTCGCCATTCCAGCCGCTTTACTAGCAAGCTCCCTACTTGGAGCATCAGCACCTTTAACCTCCTGTTCCATACAGGTTGCAATTTGTCCTGAGGATAAACGGGAAGACGTGGAACCAACGAGAGACTAGCTCTTGGTGTTGGGACAGGCACAGGTCACTCTATTTTCCCATCAGAAAGAAGAATTAACCACAGGCTCAGCCTGCCCCCCGGAACCAGAACAGGGCCTGAAGCCATTCTGCGATTTTGCGGCCAGCTCCCATAAAAACGAGTTGTAAAATGGAGGTTCAGGGCACTGCAATTCACAAACCTGCAGAGTTATAAATGATAACTGTCGTCCACAAATATATTGAGGGAAGGCAAAGAAGAGGATTTGAAATCAAGGCAGAATTGCAGGAAACAGATTTCAGGAGGTAGATACGAATCGCCTTTAAAGCACATGAAAAGCGGCAAAACGTTGACAATGATGCCCTTGGCCAAAAAGGGCGTATGCGTATTTTCCTGAATATATTCAGGAAAAAACGCATACGCCCTTTTTGGCCAACCAAGCAACCTGGAAAGGCAAATCAGCGCTACAAAGAAGTCTCGCTTCCCATCGGTCAAAAGGGCCATGCTGAAAAAAGTGTCAAAACCAGAAATGCAGGACAGGCCATGGAGAAATGGGAGCCTTGCTACACTGATGGGCGGGATGTAAATTGCCAAGAGCCACTCCGGAGAAGTGTCCGGTGAGTCCTGAAACATCTGAAAAACACAGCTTAGAGAGCATAGGGCACTTCCACTCATGGGGGTATAAATTGGGAAAATTAAAAATCAGCAAGACACAAGCACCCCAAAGTTTAGGGCTGCTCTGTTGACCAGGACCTCCACTTCATTCCACCTTAAATATCCCAGGAAAGAGAAAAATGGATAAAGAAGTTGTGATCCTTATGTACAATGGAATATCACTCAGCCATGAAATCAATGTCGTAAGGTTAGTAGCAGCATGATGAGAGGATTTAGGTACGACGATTCTAAGTGAAATAAGTCACACAGAAAAGGACACTTCTCATAAGGTATCACTGATAGAGGGAATGTAAAAACCGTTACACTTGAACTGAATTACAAAACAGAACAGAGTCACACATGCAGAAAACACACTATGGCTGCTTAACGGGAAAGGTGAGGTGGGGTGATACATAAAACAAGGGTATCAAATTAGCTCAGATACCGTTCCATAAACCCAATATGTAATAGACAAGACCTACTCCTTGCTCAGAGAACTGGACTCAACACGCCCTATTCACCGCACAAGAATATATCTGACTAATAATAATCGTAAAACCTATGTATTGATATCTCTCTGTTAGTGTGTCAAGTGGGTGTAAAGCGGCATAAACACAGCAGTGAAAAGCAGCTAAACCCCATTATAAAAATAAATTACTTTGAAACACCCATGAAACAAAGACAGTGAAAGAGAGAGAAATTCTTACACAATGCGTTCAGGGGCTGTGATGCAACCTGGATTGACCATATCTAGACGCACAGCTGGATGAGACATAAGGGTGGACACTCTTGGGGCTGAGAGGTTTGGTGAGGTTGGGTGAGCAAACGCAGACCCTTTAAAGGAATACTGCGTGGTACCCATCGCATGGGTCCCAAATCTCCAGGTTCAAGGGCATCTTCCTACATCAAAAACATGCATGAGAAACCCAGAAGATGGTACACCGTGTGATGGGGAAAGGTTTCTAAAACGCACCTCATTTCTCATCTCCTTGTGCCCGGGTTCGCCATTCCAGCCGCTTTACTAGCAAGCTCCCTACTTGGAGCATCAGCACCTTTAACCTCCTGTTCCATGCAGGTTGCAATTTGTCCTGAGGATAAACGGGAAGACGTGGAACCAACGAGAGACTAGCTCTTGGTGTTGGGACAGGCACAGGTCACTCTATTTTCCCATCAGAAAGAAGAATTAACCACAGGCTCAGCCTGGCCCCCGGAACCAGAACAGGGCCTGAAGCCATTCTGCGATTTTGCGGCCAGCTCCCATAAAAACGAGTTGTAAAATGGAGGTTCAGGGCACTGCAATTCACAAACCTGCAGAGTTATAAATGATAACTGTCGTCCACAAATATATTGAGGGAAGGCAAAGAAGAGGATTTGAAATCAAGGCAGAATTGCAGGAAACAGATTTCAGGAGGTAGATACGAATCGCCTTTAAAGCACATGAAAAGCGGCAAAACGTTGACAATGATGCCCTTGGCCAAAAAGGGCGTATGCGTATTTTCCTGAATATATTCAGGAAAAAACGCATACGCCCTTTTTGGCCAACCAAGCAACCTGGAAAGGCAAATCAGCGCTACAAAGAAGTCTCGCTTCCCATCGGTCAAAAGGGCCATGCTGAAAAAAGTGTCAAAACCAGAAATGCAGGACAGGCCATGGAGAAATGGGAGCCTTGCTACACTGATGGGCGGGATGTAAATTGCCAAGAGCCACTCCGGAGAAGTGTCCGGTGAGTCCTGAAACATCTGAAAAACACAGCTTAGAGAGCATAGGGCACTTCCACTCATGGGGGTATAAATTGGGAAAATTAAAAATCAGCAAGACACAAGCACCCCAAAGTTTAGGGCTGCTCTGTTGACCAGGACCTCCACTTCATTCCACCTTAAATATCCCAGGAAAGAGAAAAATGGATAAAGAAGTTGTGATCCTTATGTACAATGGAATATCACTCAGCCATGAAATCAATGTCGTAAGGTTAGTAGCAGCATGATGAGAGGATTTAGGTACGACGATTCTAAGTGAAATAAGTCACACAGAAAAGGACACTTCTCATAAGGTATCACTGATAGAGGGAATGTAAAAACCGTTACACTTGAACTGAATTACAAAACAGAACAGAGTCACACATGCAGAAAACACACTATGGCTGCTTAACGGGAAAGGTGAGGTGGGGTGATACATAAAACAAGGGTATCAAATTAGCTCAGATACCGTTCCATAAACCCAATATGTAATAGACAAGACCTACTCCTTGCTCAGAGAACTGGACTCAACACGCCCTATTCACCGCACAAGAATATATCTGACTAATAATAATCGTAAAACCTATGTATTGATATCTCTCTGTTAGTGTGTCAAGTGGGTGTAAAGCGGCATAAACACAGCAGTGAAAAGCAGCTAAACCCCATTATAAAAATAAATTACTTTGAAACACCCATGAAACAAAGACAGTGAAAGAGAGAGAAATTCTTACACAATGCGTTCAGGGGCTGTGATGCAACCTGGATTGACCATATCTAGACGCACAGCTGGATGAGACATAAGGGTGGACACTCTTGGGGCTGAGAGGTTTGGTGAGGTTGGGTGAGCAAACGCAGACCCTTTAAAGGAATACTGCGTGGTACCCATCGCATGGGTCCCAAATCTCCAGGTTCAAGGGCATCTTCCTACATCAAAAACATGCATGAGAAACCCAGAAGATGGTACACCGTGTGATGGGGAAAGGTTTCTAAAACGCACCTCATTTCTCATCTCCTTGTGCCCGGGTTCGCCATTCCAGCCGCTTTACTAGCAAGCTCCCTACTTGGAGCATCAGCACCTTTAACCTCCTGTTCCATGCAGGTTGCAATTTGTCCTGAGGATAAACGGGAAGACGTGGAACCAACGAGAGACTAGCTCTTGGTGTTGGGACAGGCACAGGTCACTCTATTTTCCCATCAGAAAGAAGAATTAACCACAGGCTCAGCCTGGCCCCCGGAACCAGAACAGGGCCTGAAGCCATTCTGCGATTTTGCGGCCAGCTCCCATAAAAACGAGTTGTAAAATGGAGGTTCAGGGCACTGCAATTCACAAACCTGCAGAGTTATAAATGATAACTCTCGTCCACAAATATATTGAGGGAAGGCAAAGAAGAGGATTTGAAATCAAGGCAGAATTGCAGGAAACAGATTTCAGGAGGTAGATACGAATCGCCTTTAAAGCACATGAAAAGCGGCAAAACGTTGACAATGATGCCCTTGGCCAAAAAGGGCGTATGCGTATTTTCCTGAATATATTCAGGAAAAAACGCATACGCCCTTTTTGGCCAACCAAGCAACCTGGAAAGGCAAATCAGCGCTACAAAGAAGTCTCGCTTCCCATCGGTCAAAAGGGCCATGCTGAAAAAAGTGTCAAAACCAGAAATGCAGGACAGGCCATGGAGAAATGGGAGCCTTGCTACACTGATGGGCGGGATGTAAATTGCCAAGAGCCACTCCGGAGAAGTGTCCGGTGAGTCCTGAAACATCTGAAAAACACAGCTTAGAGAGCATAGGGCACTTCCACTCATGGGGGTATAAATTGGGAAAATTAAAAATCAGCAAGACACAAGCACCCCAAAGTTTAGGGCTGCTCTGTTGACCAGGACCTCCACTTCATTCCACCTTAAATATCCCAGGAAAGAGAAAAATGGATAAAGAAGTTGTGATCCTTATGTACAATGGAATATCACTCAGCCATGAAATCAATGTCGTAAGGTTAGTAGCAGCATGATGAGAGGATTTAGGTACGACGATTCTAAGTGAAATAAGTCACACAGAAAAGGACACTTCTCATAAGGTATCACTGATAGAGGGAATGTAAAAACCGTTACACTTGAACTGAATTACAAAACAGAACAGAGTCACACATGCAGAAAACACACTATGGCTGCTTAACGGGAAAGGTGAGGTGGGGTGATACATAAAACAAGGGTATCAAATTAGCTCAGATACCGTTCCATAAACCCAATATGTAATAGACAAGACCTACTCCTTGCTCAGAGAACTGGACTCAACATGCCCTATTCACCGCACAAGAATATATCTGACTAATAATAATCGTAAAACCTATGTATTGATATCTCTCTGTTAGTGTGTCAAGTGGGTGTAAAGCGGCATAAACACAGCAGTGAAAAGCAGCTAAACCCCATTATAAAAATAAATTACTTTGAAACACCCATGAAACAAAGACAGTGAAAGAGAGAGAAATTCTTACACAATGCGTTCAGGGGCTGTGATGCAACCTGGATTGACCATATCTAGACGCACAGCTGGATGAGACATAAGGGTGGACACTCTTGGGGCTGAGAGGTTTGGTGAGGTTGGGTGAGCAAACGCAGACCCTTTAAAGGAATACTGCGTGGTACCCATCGCATGGGTCCCAAATCTCCAGGTTCAAGGGCATCTTCCTACATCAAAAACATGCATGAGAAACCCAGAAGATGGTACACCGTGTGATGGGGAAAGGTTTCTAAAACGCACCTCATTTCTCATCTCCTTGTGCCCGGGTTCGCCATTCCAGCCGCTTTACTAGCAAGCTCCCTACTTGGAGCATCAGCACCTTTAACCTCCTGTTCCATACAGGTTGCAATTTGTCCTGAGGATAAACGGGAAGACGTGGAACCAACGAGAGACTAGCTCTTGGTGTTGGGACAGGCACAGGTCACTCTATTTTCCCATCAGAAAGAAGAATTAACCACAGGCTCAGCCTGCCCCCCGGAACCAGAACAGGGCCTGAAGCCATTCTGCGATTTTGCGGCCAGCTCCCATAAAAACGAGTTGTAAAATGGAGGTTCAGGGCACTGCAATTCACAAACCTGCAGAGTTATAAATGATAACTGTCGTCCACAAATATATTGAGGGAAGGCAAAGAAGAGGATTTGAAATCAAGGCAGAATTGCAGGAAACAGATTTCAGGAGGTAGATACGAATCGCCTTTAAAGCACATGAAAAGCGGCAAAACGTTGACAATGATGCCCTTGGCCAAAAAGGGCGTATGCGTTTTTTCCTGAATATATTCAGGAAAAAACGCATACGCCCTTTTTGGCCAACCAAGCAACCTGGAAAGGCAAATCAGCGCTACAAAGAAGTCTCGCTTCCCATCGGTCAAAAGGGCCATGCTGAAAAAAGTGTCAAAACCAGAAATGCAGGACAGGCCATGGAGAAATGGGAGCCTTGCTACACTGATGGGCGGGATGTAAATTGCCAAGAGCCACTCCGGAGAAGTGTCCGGTGAGTCCTGAAACATCTGAAAAACACAGCTTAGAGAGCATAGGGCACTTCCACTCATGGGGGTATAAATTGGGAAAATTAAAAATCAGCAAGACACAAGCACCCCAAAGTTTAGGGCTGCTCTGTTGACCAGGACCTCCACTTCATTCCACCTTAAATATCCCAGGAAAGAGAAAAATGGATAAAGAAGTTGTGATCCTTATGTACAATGGAATATCACTCAGCCATGAAATCAATGTCGTAAGGTTAGTAGCAGCATGATGAGTGGATTTAGGTACGACGATTCTAAGTGAAATAAGTCACACAGAAAAGGACACTTCTCATAAGGTATCACTGATAGAGGGAATGTAAAAACCGTTACACTTGAACTGAATTACAAAACAGAACAGAGTCACACATGCAGAAAACACACTATGGCTGCTTAACGGGAAAGGTGAGGTGGGGTGATACATAAAACAAGGGTATCAAATTAGCTCAGATACCGTTCCATAAACCCAATATGTAATAGACAAGACCTACTCCTTGCTCAGAGAACTGGACTCAACATGCCCTATTCACCGCACAAGAATATATCTGACTAATAATAATCGTAAAACCTATGTATTGATATCTCTCTGTTAGTGTGTCAAGTGGGTGTAAAGCGGCATAAACACAGCAGTGAAAAGCAGCTAAACCCCATTATAAAAATAAATTACTTTGAAACACCCATGAAACAAAGACAGTGAAAGAGAGAGAAATTCTTACACAATGCGTTCAGGGGCTGTGATGCAACCTGGATTGACCATATCTAGACCCACAGCTGGATGAGACATAAGGGTGGACACTCTTGGGGCTGAGAGGTTTGGTGAGGTTGGGTGAGCAAACGCAGACCCTTTAAAGGAATACTGCATGGTACCCATCGCATGGGTCCCAAATCTCCAGGTTCAAGGGCATCTTCCTACATCAAAAACATGCATGAGAAACCCAGAAGATGGTACACCGTGTGATGGGGAAAGGTTTCTAAAACGCACCTCATTTCTCATCTCCTTGTGCCCGGGTTCGCCATTCCAGCCGCTTTACTAGCAAGCTCCCTACTTGGAGCATCAGCACCTTTAACCTCCTGTTCCATGCAGGTTGCAATTTGTCCTGAGGATAAACGGGAAGACGTGGAACCAACGAGAGACTAGCTCTTGGTGTTGGGACAGGCACAGGTCACTCTATTTTCCCATCAGAAAGAAGAATTAACCACAGGCTCAGCCTGCCCCCCGGAACCAGAACAGGGCCTGAAGCCATTCTGCGATTTTGCGGCCAGCTCCCATAAAAACGAGTTGTAAAATGGAGGTTCAGGGCACTGCAATTCACAAACCTGCAGAGTTATAAATGATAACTGTCGTCCACAAATATATTGAGGGAAGGCAAAGAAGAGGATTTGAAATCAAGGCAGAATTGCAGGAAACAGATTTCAGGAGGTAGATACGAATCGCCTTTAAAGCACATGAAAAGCGGCAAAACGTTGACAATGATGCCCTTGGCCAAAAAGGGCGTATGCGTTTTTTCCTGAATATATTCAGGAAAAAACGCATACGCCCTTTTTGGCCAACCAAGCAACCTGGAAAGGCAAATCAGCGCTACAAAGAAGTCTCGCTTCCCATCGGTCAAAAGGGCCATGCTGAAAAAAGTGTCAAAACCAGAAATGCAGGACAGGCCATGGAGAAATGGGAGCCTTGCTACACTGATGGGCGGGATGTAAATTGCCAAGAGCCACTCCGGAGAAGTGTCCGGTGAGTCCTGAAACATCTGAAAAACACAGCTTAGAGAGCATAGGGCACTTCCACTCATGGGGGTATAAATTGGGAAAATTAAAAATCAGCAAGACACAAGCACCCCAAAGTTTAGGGCTGCTCTGTTGACCAGGACCTCCACTTCATTCCACCTTCAATATCCCAGGAAAGAGAAAAATGGATAAAGAAGTTGTGGTCCTTATGTACAATGGAATATCACTCAGCCATGAAATCAATGTCGTAAGGTTAGTAGCAGCATGATGAGTGGATTTAGGTACGACGATTCTAAGTGAAATAAGTCACACAGAAAAGGACACTTCTCATAAGGTATCACTGATAGAGGGAATGTAAAAACCGTTACACTTGAACTGAATTACAAAACAGAACAGAGTCACACATGCAGAAAACACACTATGGCTGCTTAACGGGAAAGGTGAGGTGGGGTGATACATAAAACAAGGGTATCAAATTAGCTCAGATACCGTTCCATAAACCCAATATGTAATAGACAAGACCTACTCCTTGCTCAGAGAACTGGACTCAACACGCCCTATTCACCGCACAAGAATATATCTGACTAATAATAATCGTAAAACCTATGTATTGATATCTGTTAGTGTGTCAAGTGGGTGTAAAGCGGCATAAACACAGCAGTGAAAAGCAGCTAAACCCCATTATAAAAATAAATTACTTTGAAACACCCATGAAACAAAGACAGTGAAAGAGAGAGAAATTCTTACACAATGCGTTCAGGGGCTGTGATGCAACCTGGATTGACCATATCTAGACGCACAGCTGGATGAGACATAAGGGTGGACACTCTTGGGGCTGAGAGGTTTGGTGAGGTTGGGTGAGCAAACGCAGACCCTTTAAAGGAATACTGCGTGGTACCCATCGCATGGGTCCCAAATCTCCAGGTTCAAGGGCATCTTCCTACATCAAAAACATGCATGAGAAACCCAGAAGATGGTACACCGTGTGATGGGGAAAGGTTTCTAAAACGCACCTCATTTCTCATCTCCTTGTGCCCGGGTTCGCCATTCCAGCCGCTTTACTAGCAAGCTCCCTACTTGGAGCATCAGCACCTTTAACCTCCTGTTCCATGCAGGTTGCAATTTGTCCTGAGGATAAACGGGAAGACGTGGAACCAACGAGAGACTAGCTCTTGGTGTTGGGACAGGCACAGGTCACTCTATTTTCCCATCAGAAAGAAGAATTAACCACAGGCTCAGCCTGCCCCCCGGAACCAGAACAGGGCCTGAAGCCATTCTGCGATTTTGCGGCCAGCTCCCATAAAAACGAGTTGTAAAATGGAGGTTCAGGGCACTGCAATTCACAAACCTGCAGAGTTATAAATGATAACTCCCGTCCACAAATATATTGAGGGAAGGCAAAGAAGAGGATTTGAAATCAAGGCAGAATTGCAGGAAACAGATTTCAGGAGGTAGATACGAATCGCCTTTAAAGCACATGAAAAGCGGCAAAACGTTGACAATGATGCCCTTGGCCAAAAAGGGCGTATGCGTTTTTTCCTGAATATATTCAGGAAAAAACGCATACGCCCTTTTTGGCCAACCAAGCCACCTGGAAAGGCAAATCAGCGCTACAAAGAAGTCTCGCTTCCCATCGGTCAAAAGGGCCATGCTGAAAAAAGTGTCAAAACCAGAAATGCAGGACAGGCCATGGAGAAATGGGAGCCTTGCTACACTGATGGGCGGGATGTAAATTGCCAAGAGCCACTCTGGAGAAGTGTCCGGTGAGTCCTGAAACATCTGAAAAACACAGCTTAGAGAGCATAGGGCACTTCCACTCATGGGGGTATAAATTGGGAAAATTAAAAATCAGCAAGACACAAGCACCCCAAAGTTTAGGGCTGCTCTGTTGACCAGGACCTCCACTTCATTCCACCTTAAATATCCCAGGAAAGAGAAAAATGGATAAAGAAGTTGTGGTCCTTATGTACAATGGAATATCACTCAGCCATGAAATCAATGTCGTAAGGTTAGTAGCAGCATGATGAGAGGATTTAGGTACAACGATTCTAAGTGAAATAAGTCACACAGAAAAGGACACTTCTCATAAGGTATCACTGATAGAGGGAATGTAAAAACCGTTACACTTGAACTGAATTACAAAACAGAACAGAGTCACACATGCAGAAAACACACTATGGCTGCTTAACGGGAAAGGTGAGGTGGGGTGATACATAAAACAAGGGTATCAAATTAGCTCAGATACCGTTCCATAAACCCAATATGTAATAGACAAGACCTACTCCTTGCTCAGAGAACTGGACTCAACATGCCCTATTCACCGCACAAGAATATATCTGACTAATAATAATCGTAAAACCTATGTATTGATATCTCTCTGTTAGTGTGTCAAGTGGGTGTAAAGCGGCATAAACACAGCAGTGAAAAGCAGCTAAACCCCATTATAAAAATAAATTACTTTGAAACACCCATGAAACAAAGACAGTGAAAGAGAGAGAAATTCTTACACAATGCGTTCAGGGGCTGTGATGCAACCTGGATTGACCATATCTAGACGCACAGCTGGATGAGACATAAGGGTGGACACTCTTGGGGCTGAGAGGTTTGGTGAGGTTGGGTGAGCAAACGCAGACCCTTTAAAGGAATACTGCGTGGTACCCATCGCATGGGTCCCAAATCTCCAGGTTCAAGGGCATCTTCCTACATCAAAAACATGCATGAGAAACCCAGAAGATGGTACACCGTGTGATGGGGAAAGGTTTCTAAAACGCACCTCATTTCTCATCTCCTTGTGCCCGGGTTCGCCATTCCAGCCGCTTTACTAGCAAGCTCCCTACTTGGAGCATCAGCACCTTTAACCTCCTGTTCCATACAGGTTGCAATTTGTCCTGAGGATAAACGGGAAGACGTGGAACCAACGAGAGACTAGCTCTTGGTGTTGGGACAGGCACAGGTCACTCTATTTTCCCATCAGAAAGAAGAATTAACCACAGGCTCAGCCTGCCCCCCGGAACCAGAACAGGGCCTGAAGCCATTCTGCGATTTTGCGGCCAGCTCCCATAAAAACGAGTTGTAAAATGGAGGTTCAGGGCACTGCAATTCACAAACCTGCAGAGTTATAAATGATAACTGTCGTCCACAAATATATTGAGGGAAGGCAAAGAAGAGGATTTGAAATCAAGGCAGAATTGCAGGAAACAGATTTCAGGAGGTAGATACGAATCGCCTTTAAAGCACATGAAAAGCGGCAAAACGTTGACAATGATGCCCTTGGCCAAAAAGGGCGTATGCGTTTTTTCCTGAATATATTCAGGAAAAAACGCATACGCCCTTTTTGGCCAACCAAGCAACCTGGAAAGGCAAATCAGCGCTACAAAGAAGTCTCGCTTCCCATCGGTCAAAAGGGCCATGCTGAAAAAAGTGTCAAAACCAGAAATGCAGGACAGGCCATGGAGAAATGGGAGCCTTGCTACACTGATGGGCGGGATGTAAATTGCCAAGAGCCACTCCGGAGAAGTGTCCGGTGAGTCCTGAAACATCTGAAAAACACAGCTTAGAGAGCATAGGGCACTTCCACTCATGGGGGTATAAATTGGGAAAATTAAAAATCAGCAAGACACAAGCACCCCAAAGTTTAGGGCTGCTCTGTTGACCAGGACCTCCACTTCATTCCACCTTAAATATCCCAGGAAAGAGAAAAATGGATAAAGAAGTTGTGATCCTTATGTACAATGGAATATCACTCAGCCATGAAATCAATGTCGTAAGGTTAGTAGCAGCATGATGAGAGGATTTAGGTACGACGATTCTAAGTGAAATAAGTCACACAGAAAAGGACACTTCTCATAAGGTATCACTGATAGAGGGAATGTAAAAACCGTTACACTTGAACTGAATTACAAAACAGAACAGAGTCACACATGCAGAAAACACACTATGGCTGCTTAACGGGAAAGGTGAGGTGGGGTGATACATAAAACAAGGGTATCAAATTAGCTCAGATACCGTTCCATAAACCCAATATGTAATAGACAAGACCTACTCCTTGCTCAGAGAACTGGACTCAACACGCCCTATTCACCGCACAAGAATATATCTGACTAATAATAATCGTAAAACCTATGTATTGATATCTCTCTGTTAGTGTGTCAAGTGGGTGTAAAGCGGCATAAACACAGCAGTGAAAAGCAGCTAAACCCCATTATAAAAATAAATTACTTTGAAACACCCATGAAACAAAGACAGTGAAAGAGAGAGAAATTCTTAAACAATGCGTTCAGGGGCTGTGATGCAACCTGGATTGACCATATCTAGACGCACAGCTGGATGAGACATAAGGGTGGACACTCTTGGGGCTGAGAGGTTTGGTGAGGTTGGGTGAGCAAACGCAGACCCTTTAAAGGAATACTGCGTGGTACCCATCGCATGGGTCCCAAATCTCCAGGTTCAAGGGCATCTTCCTACATCAAAAACATGCATGAGAAACCCAGAAGATGGTACACCGTGTGATGGGGAAAGGTTTCTAAAACGCACCTCATTTCTCATCTCCTTGTGCCCGGGTTCGCCATTCCAGCCGCTTTACTAGCAAGCTCCCTACTTGGAGCATCAGCACCTTTAACCTCCTGTTCCATACAGGTTGCAATTTGTCCTGAGGATAAACGGGAAGACGTGGAACCAACGAGAGACTAGCTCTTGGTGTTGGGACAGGCACAGGTCACTCTATTTTCCCATCAGAAAGAAGAATTAACCACAGGCTCAGCCTGCCCCCCGGAACCAGAACAGGGCCTGAAGCCATTCTGCGATTTTGCGGCCAGCTCCCATAAAAACGAGTTGTAAAATGGAGGTTCAGGGCACTGCAATTCACAAACCTGCAGAGTTATAAATGATAACTGTCGTCCACAAATATATTGAGGGAAGGCAAAGAAGAGGATTTGAAATCAAGGCAGAATTGCAGGAAACAGATTTCAGGAGGTAGATACGAATCGCCTTTAAAGCACATGAAAAGCGGCAAAACGTTGACAATGATGCCCTTGGCCAAAAAGGGCGTATGCGTTTTTTCCTGAATATATTCAGGAAAAAACGCATACGCCCTTTTTGGCCAACCAAGGAACCTGGAAAGGCAAATCAGCGCTACAAAGAAGTCTCGCTTCCCATCGGTCAAAAGGGCCATGCTGAAAAAAGTGTCAAAACCAGAAATGCAGGACAGGCCATGGAGAAATGGGAGCCTTGCTACACTGATGGGCGGGATGTAAATTGCCAAGAGCCACTCTGGAGAAGTGTCCGGTGAGTCCTGAAACATCTGAAAAACACAGCTTAGAGAGCATAGGGCACTTCCACTCATGGGGGTATAAATTGGGAAAATTAAAAATCAGCAAGACACAAGCACCCCAAAGTTTAGGGCTGCTCTGTTGACCAGGACCTCCACTTCATTCCACCTTAAATATCCCAGGAAAGAGAAAAATGAATAAAGAAGTTGTGGTCCTTATGTACAATGGAATATCACTCAGCCATGAAATCAATGTCGTAAGGTTAGTAGCAGCATGATGAGTGGATTTAGGTACGACGATTCTAAGTGAAATAAGTCACACAGAAAAGGACACTTCTCATAAGGTATCACTGATAGAGGGAATGTAAAAACCGTTACACTTGAACTGAATTACAAAACAGAACAGAGTCACACATGCAGAAAACACACTATGGCTGCTTAACGGGAAAGGTGAGGTGGGGTGATACATAAAACAAGGGTATCAAATTAGCTCAGATACCGTTCCATAAACCCAATATGTAATAGACAAGACCTACTCCTTGCTCAGAGAACTGGACTCAACATGCCCTATTCACCGCACAAGAATATATCTGACTAATAATAATCGTAAAACCTATGTATTGATATCTCTCTGTTAGTGTGTCAAGTGGGTGTAAAGCGGCATAAACACAGCAGTGAAAAGCAGCTAAACCCCATTATAAAAATAAATTACTTTGAAACACCCATGAAACAAAGACAGTGAAAGAGAGAGAAATTCTTACACAATGCGTTCAGGGGCTGTGATGCAACCTGGATTGACCATATCTAGACCCACAGCTGGATGAGACATAAGGGTGGACACTCTTGGGGCTGAGAGGTTTGGTGAGGTTGGGTGAGCAAACGCAGACCCTTTAAAGGAATACTGCATGGTACCCATCGCATGGGTCCCAAATCTCCAGGTTCAAGGGCATCTTCCTACATCAAAAACATGCATGAGAAACCCAGAAGATGGTACACCGTGTGATGGGGAAAGGTTTCTAAAACGCACCTCATTTCTCATCTCCTTGTGCCCGGGTTCGCCATTCCAGCCGCTTTACTAGCAAGCTCCCTACTTGGAGCATCAGCACCTTTAACCTCCTGTTCCATGCAGGTTGCAATTTGTCCTGAGGATAAACGGGAAGACGTGGAACCAACGAGAGACTAGCTCTTGGTGTTGGGACAGGCACAGGTCACTCTATTTTCCCATCAGAAAGAAGAATTAACCACAGGCTCAGCCTGCCCCCCGGAACCAGAACAGGGCCTGAAGCCATTCTGCGATTTTGCGGCCAGCTCCCATAAAAACGAGTTGTAAAATGGAGGTTCAGGGCACTGCAATTCACAAACCTGCAGAGTTATAAATGATAACTGTCGTCCACAAATATATTGAGGGAAGGCAAAGAAGAGGATTTGAAATCAAGGCAGAATTGCAGGAAACAGATTTCAGGAGGTAGATACGAATCGCCTTTAAAGCACATGAAAAGCGGCAAAACGTTGACAATGATGCCCTTGGCCAAAAAGGGCGTATGCGTTTTTTCCTGAATATATTCAGGAAAAAACGCATACGCCCTTTTTGGCCAACCAAGCAACCTGGAAAGGCAAATCAGCGCTACAAAGAAGTCTCGCTTCCCATCGGTCAAAAGGGCCATGCTGAAAAAAGTGTCAAAACCAGAAATGCAGGACAGGCCATGGAGAAATGGGAGCCTTGCTACACTGATGGGCGGGATGTAAATTGCCAAGAGCCACTCCGGAGAAGTGTCCGGTGAGTCCTGAAACATCTGAAAAACACAGCTTAGAGAGCATAGGGCACTTCCACTCATGGGGGTATAAATTGGGAAAATTAAAAATCAGCAAGACACAAGCACCCCAAAGTTTAGGGCTGCTCTGTTGACCAGGACCTCCACTTCATTCCACCTTCAATATCCCAGGAAAGAGAAAAATGGATAAAGAAGTTGTGGTCCTTATGTACAATGGAATATCACTCAGCCATGAAATCAATGTCGTAAGGTTAGTAGCAGCATGATGAGTGGATTTAGGTACGACGATTCTAAGTGAAATAAGTCACACAGAAAAGGACACTTCTCATAAGGTATCACTGATAGAGGGAATGTAAAAACCGTTACACTTGAACTGAATTACAAAACAGAACAGAGTCACACATGCAGAAAACACACTATGGCTGCTTAACGGGAAAGGTGAGGTGGGGTGATACATAAAACAAGGGTATCAAATTAGCTCAGATACCGTTCCATAAACCCAATATGTAATAGACAAGACCTACTCCTTGCTCAGAGAACTGGACTCAACATGCCCTATTCACCGCACAAGAATATATCTGACTAATAATAATCGTAAAACCTATGTATTGATATCTCTCTGTTAGTGTGTCAAGTGGGTGTAAAGCGGCATAAACACAGCAGTGAAAAGCAGCTAAACCCCATTATAAAAATAAATTACTTTGAAACACCCATGAAACAAAGACAGTGAAAGAGAGAGAAATTCTTACACAATGCGTTCAGGGGCTGTGATGCAACCTGGATTGACCATATCTAGACGCACAGCTGGATGAGACATAAGGGTGGACACTCTTGGGGCTGAGAGGTTTGGTGAGGTTGGGTGAGCAAACGCAGACCCTTTAAAGGAATACTGCGTGGTACCCATCGCATGGGTCCCAAATCTCCAGGTTCAAGGGCATCTTCCTACATCAAAAACATGCATGAGAAACCCAGAAGATGGTACACCGTGTGATGGGGAAAGGTTTCTAAAACGCACCTCATTTCTCATCTCCTTGTGCCCGGGTTCGCCATTCCAGCCGCTTTACTAGCAAGCTCCCTACTTGGAGCATCAGCACCTTTAACCTCCTGTTCCATACAGGTTGCAATTTGTCCTGAGGATAAACGGGAAGACGTGGAACCAACGAGAGACTAGCTCTTGGTGTTGGGACAGGCACAGGTCACTCTATTTTCCCATCAGAAAGAAGAATTAACCACAGGCTCAGCCTGCCCCCCGGAACCAGAACAGGGCCTGAAGCCATTCTGCGATTTTGCGGCCAGCTCCCATAAAAACGAGTTGTAAAATGGAGGTTCAGGGCACTGCAATTCACAAACCTGCAGAGTTATAAATGATAACTGTCGTCCACAAATATATTGAGGGAAGGCAAAGAAGAGGATTTGAAATCAAGGCAGAATTGCAGGAAACAGATTTCAGGAGGTAGATACGAATCGCCTTTAAAGCACATGAAAAGCGGCAAAACGTTGACAATGATGCCCTTGGCCAAAAAGGGCGTATGCGTTTTTTCCTGAATATATTCAGGAAAAAACGCATACGCCCTTTTTGGCCAACCAAGCAACCTGGAAAGGCAAATCAGCGCTACAAAGAAGTCTCGCTTCCCATCGGTCAAAAGGGCCATGCTGAAAAAAGTGTCAAAACCAGAAATGCAGGACAGGCCATGGAGAAATGGGAGCCTTGCTACACTGATGGGCGGGATGTAAATTGCCAAGAGCCACTCCGGAGAAGTGTCCGGTGAGTCCTGAAACATCTGAAAAACACAGCTTAGAGAGCATAGGGCACTTCCACTCATGGGGGTATAAATTGGGAAAATTAAAAATCAGCAAGACACAAGCACCCCAAAGTTTAGGGCTGCTCTGTTGACCAGGACCTCCACTTCATTCCACCTTAAATATCCCAGGAAAGAGAAAAATGGATAAAGAAGTTGTGATCCTTATGTACAATGGAATATCACTCAGCCATGAAATCAATGTCGTAAGGTTAGTAGCAGCATGATGAGAGGATTTAGGTACGACGATTCTAAGTGAAATAAGTCACACAGAAAAGGACACTTCTCATAAGGTATCACTGATAGAGGGAATGTAAAAACCGTTACACTTGAACTGAATTACAAAACAGAACAGAGTCACACATGCAGAAAACACACTATGGCTGCTTAACGGGAAAGGTGAGGTGGGGTGATACATAAAACAAGGGTATCAAATTAGCTCAGATACCGTTCCATAAACCCAATATGTAATAGACAAGACCTACTCCTTGCTCAGAGAACTGGACTCAACACGCCCTATTCACCGCACAAGAATATATCTGACTAATAATAATCGTAAAACCTATGTATTGATATCTCTCTGTTAGTGTGTCAAGTGGGTGTAAAGCGGCATAAACACAGCAGTGAAAAGCAGCTAAACCCCATTATAAAAATAAATTACTTTGAAACACCCATGAAACAAAGACAGTGAAAGAGAGAGAAATTCTTAAACAATGCGTTCAGGGGCTGTGATGCAACCTGGATTGACCATATCTAGACGCACAGCTGGATGAGACATAAGGGTGGACACTCTTGGGGCTGAGAGGTTTGGTGAGGTTGGGTGAGCAAACGCAGACCCTTTAAAGGAATACTGCGTGGTACCCATCGCATGGGTCCCAAATCTCCAGGTTCAAGGGCATCTTCCTACATCAAAAACATGCATGAGAAACCCAGAAGATGGTACACCGTGTGATGGGGAAAGGTTTCTAAAACGCACCTCATTTCTCATCTCCTTGTGCCCGGGTTCGCCATTCCAGCCGCTTTACTAGCAAGCTCCCTACTTGGAGCATCAGCACCTTTAACCTCCTGTTCCATACAGGTTGCAATTTGTCCTGAGGATAAACGGGAAGACGTGGAACCAACGAGAGACTAGCTCTTGGTGTTGGGACAGGCACAGGTCACTCTATTTTCCCATCAGAAAGAAGAATTAACCACAGGCTCAGCCTGCCCCCCGGAACCAGAACAGGGCCTGAAGCCATTCTGCGATTTTGCGGCCAGCTCCCATAAAAACGAGTTGTAAAATGGAGGTTCAGGGCACTGCAATTCACAAACCTGCAGAGTTATAAATGATAACTGTCGTCCACAAATATATTGAGGGAAGGCAAAGAAGAGGATTTGAAATCAAGGCAGAATTGCAGGAAACAGATTTCAGGAGGTAGATACGAATCGCCTTTAAAGCACATGAAAAGCGGCAAAACGTTGACAATGATGCCCTTGGCCAAAAAGGGCGTATGCGTTTTTTCCTGAATATATTCAGGAAAAAACGCATACGCCCTTTTTGGCCAACCAAGGAACCTGGAAAGGCAAATCAGCGCTACAAAGAAGTCTCGCTTCCCATCGGTCAAAAGGGCCATGCTGAAAAAAGTGTCAAAACCAGAAATGCAGGACAGGACATGGAGAAATGGGAGCCTTGCTACACTGATGGGCGGGATGTAAATTGCCAAGAGCCACTCTGGAGAAGTGTCCGGTGAGTCCTGAAACATCTGAAAAACACAGCTTAGAGAGCATAGGGCACTTCCACTCATGGGGGTATAAATTGGGAAAATTAAAAATCAGCAAGACACAAGCACCCCAAAGTTTAGGGCTGCTCTGTTGACCAGGACCTCCACTTCATTCCACCTTAAATATCCCAGGAAAGAGAAAAATGAATAAAGAAGTTGTGGTCCTTATGTACAATGGAATATCACTCAGCCATGAAATCAATGTCGTAAGGTTAGTAGCAGCATGATGAGTGGATTTAGGTACGACGATTCTAAGTGAAATAAGTCACACAGAAAAGGACACTTCTCATAAGGTATCACTGATAGAGGGAATGTAAAAACCGTTACACTTGAACTGAATTACAAAACAGAACAGAGTCACACATGCAGAAAACACACTATGGCTGCTTAACGGGAAAGGTGAGGTGGGGTGATACATAAAACAAGGGTATCAAATTAGCTCAGATACCGTTCCATAAACCCAATATGTAATAGACAAGACCTACTCCTTGCTCAGAGAACTGGACTCAACATGCCCTATTCACCGCACAAGAATATATCTGACTAATAATAATCGTAAAACCTATGTATTGATATCTCTCTGTTAGTGTGTCAAGTGGGTGTAAAGCGGCATAAACACAGCAGTGAAAAGCAGCTAAACCCCATTATAAAAATAAATTACTTTGAAACACCCATGAAACAAAGACAGTGAAAGAGAGAGAAATTCTTACACAATGCGTTCAGGGGCTGTGATGCAACCTGGATTGACCATATCTAGACCCACAGCTGGATGAGACATAAGGGTGGACACTCTTGGGGCTGAGAGGTTTGGTGAGGTTGGGTGAGCAAACGCAGACCCTTTAAAGGAATACTGCATGGTACCCATCGCATGGGTCCCAAATCTCCAGGTTCAAGGGCATCTTCCTACATCAAAAACATGCATGAGAAACCCAGAAGATGGTACACCGTGTGATGGGGAAAGGTTTCTAAAACGCACCTCATTTCTCATCTCCTTGTGCCCGGGTTCGCCATTCCAGCCGCTTTACTAGCAAGCTCCCTACTTGGAGCATCAGCACCTTTAACCTCCTGTTCCATGCAGGTGGCAATTTGTCCTGAGGATAAACGGGAAGACGTGGAACCAACGAGAGACTAGCTCTTGGTGTTGGGACAGGCACAGGTCACTCTATTTTCCCATCAGAAAGAAGAATTAACCACAGGCTCAGCCTGCCCCCCGGAACCAGAACAGGGCCTGAAGCCATTCTGCGATTTTGCGGCCAGCTCCCATAAAAACGAGTTGTAAAATGGAGGTTCAGGGCACTGCAATTCACAAACCTGCAGAGTTATAAATGATAACTGTCGTCCACAAATATATTGAGGGAAGGCAAAGAAGAGGATTTGAAATCAAGGCAGAATTGCAGGAAACAGATTTCAGGAGGTAGATACGAATCGCCTTTAAAGCACATGAAAAGCGGCAAAACGTTGACAATGATGCCCTTGGCCAAAAAGGGCGTATGCGTTTTTTCCTGAATATATTCAGGAAAAAACGCATACGCCCTTTTTGGCCAACCAAGCAACCTGGAAAGGCAAATCAGCGCTACAAAGAAGTCTCGCTTCCCATCGGTCAAAAGGGCCATGCTGAAAAAAGTGTCAAAACCAGAAATGCAGGACAGGCCATGGAGAAATGGGAGCCTTGCTACACTGATGGGCGGGATGTAAATTGCCAAGAGCCACTCCGGAGAAGTGTCCGGTGAGTCCTGAAACATCTGAAAAACACAGCTTAGAGAGCATAGGGCACTTCCACTCATGGGGGTATAAATTGGGAAAATTAAAAATCAGCAAGACACAAGCACCCCAAAGTTTAGGGCTGCTCTGTTGACCAGGACCTCCACTTCATTCCACCTTCAATATCCCAGGAAAGAGAAAAATGGATAAAGAAGTTGTGGTCCTTATGTACAATGGAATATCACTCAGCCATGAAATCAATGTCGTAAGGTTAGTAGCAGCATGATGAGTGGATTTAGGTACGACGATTCTAAGTGAAATAAGTCACACAGAAAAGGACACTTCTCATAAGGTATCACTGATAGAGGGAATGTAAAAACCGTTACACTTGAACTGAATTACAAAACAGAACAGAGTCACACATGCAGAAAACACACTATGGCTGCTTAACGGGAAAGGTGAGGTGGGGTGATACATAAAACAAGGGTATCAAATTAGCTCAGATACCGTTCCATAAACCCAATATGTAATAGACAAGACCTACTCCTTGCTCAGAGAACTGGACTCAACACGCCCTATTCACCGCACAAGAATATATCTGACTAATAATAATCGTAAAACCTATGTATTGATATCTGTTAGTGTGTCAAGTGGGTGTAAAGCGGCATAAACACAGCAGTGAAAAGCAGCTAAACCCCATTATAAAAATAAATTACTTTGAAACACCCATGAAACAAAGACAGTGAAAGAGAGAGAAATTCTTACACAATGCGTTCAGGGGCTGTGATGCAACCTGGATTGACCATATCTAGACGCACAGCTGGATGAGACATAAGGGTGGACACTCTTGGGGCTGAGAGGTTTGGTGAGGTTGGGTGAGCAAACGCAGACCCTTTAAAGGAATACTGCGTGGTACCCATCGCATGGGTCCCAAATCTCCAGGTTCAAGGGCATCTTCCTACATCAAAAACATGCATGAGAAACCCAGAAGATGGTACACCGTGTGATGGGGAAAGGTTTCTAAAACGCACCTCATTTCTCATCTCCTTGTGCCCGGGTTCGCCATTCCAGCCGCTTTACTAGCAAGCTCCCTACTTGGAGCATCAGCACCTTTAACCTCCTGTTCCATGCAGGTTGCAATTTGTCCTGAGGATAAACGGGAAGACGTGGAACCAACGAGAGACTAGCTCTTGGTGTTGGGACAGGCACAGGTCACTCTATTTTCCCATCAGAAAGAAGAATTAACCACAGGCTCAGCCTGCCCCCCGGAACCAGAACAGGGCCTGAAGCCATTCTGCGATTTTGCGGCCAGCTCCCATAAAAACGAGTTGTAAAATGGAGGTTCAGGGCACTGCAATTCACAAACCTGCAGAGTTATAAATGATAACTCCCGTCCACAAATATATTGAGGGAAGGCAAAGAAGAGGATTTGAAATCAAGGCAGAATTGCAGGAAACAGATTTCAGGAGGTAGATACGAATCGCCTTTAAAGCACATGAAAAGCGGCAAAACGTTGACAATGATGCCCTTGGCCAAAAAGGGCGTATGCGTTTTTTCCTGAATATATTCAGGAAAAAACGCATACGCCCTTTTTGGCCAACCAAGCCACCTGGAAAGGCAAATCAGCGCTACAAAGAAGTCTCGCTTCCCATCGGTCAAAAGGGCCATGCTGAAAAAAGTGTCAAAACCAGAAATGCAGGACAGGCCATGGAGAAATGGGAGCCTTGCTACACTGATGGGCGGGATGTAAATTGCCAAGAGCCACTCTGGAGAAGTGTCCGGTGAGTCCTGAAACATCTGAAAAACACAGCTTAGAGAGCATAGGGCACTTCCACTCATGGGGGTATAAATTGGGAAAATTAAAAATCAGCAAGACACAAGCACCCCAAAGTTTAGGGCTGCTCTGTTGACCAGGACCTCCACTTCATTCCACCTTCAATATCCCAGGAAAGAGAAAAATGGATAAAGAAGTTGTGGTCCTTATGTACAATGGAATATCACTCAGCCATGAAATCAATGTCGTAAGGTTAGTAGCAGCATGATGAGTGGATTTAGGTACGACGATTCTAAGTGAAATAAGTCACACAGAAAAGGACACTTCTCATAAGGTATCACTGATAGAGGGAATGTAAAAACCGTTACACTTGAACTGAATTACAAAACAGAACAGAGTCACACATGCAGAAAACACACTATGGCTGCTTAACGGGAAAGGTGAGGTGGGGTGATACATAAAACAAGGGTATCAAATTAGCTCAGATACCGTTCCATAAACCCAATATGTAATAGACAAGACCTACTCCTTGCTCAGAGAACTGGACTCAACACGCCCTATTCACCGCACAAGAATATATCTGACTAATAATAATCGTAAAACCTATGTATTGATATCTGTTAGTGTGTCAAGTGGGTGTAAAGCGGCATAAACACAGCAGTGAAAAGCAGCTAAACCCCATTATAAAAATAAATTACTTTGAAACACCCATGAAACAAAGACAGTGAAAGAGAGAGAAATTCTTACACAATGCGTTCAGGGGCTGTGATGCAACCTGGATTGACCATATCTAGACGCACAGCTGGATGAGACATAAGGGTGGACACTCTTGGGGCTGAGAGGTTTGGTGAGGTTGGGTGAGCAAACGCAGACCCTTTAAAGGAATACTGCGTGGTACCCATCGCATGGGTCCCAAATCTCCAGGTTCAAGGGCATCTTCCTACATCAAAAACATGCATGAGAAACCCAGAAGATGGTACACCGTGTGATGGGGAAAGGTTTCTAAAACGCACCTCATTTCTCATCTCCTTGTGCCCGGGTTCGCCATTCCAGCCGCTTTACTAGCAAGCTCCCTACTTGGAGCATCAGCACCTTTAACCTCCTGTTCCATGCAGGTTGCAATTTGTCCTGAGGATAAACGGGAAGACGTGGAACCAACGAGAGACTAGCTCTTGGTGTTGGGACAGGCACAGGTCACTCTATTTTCCCATCAGAAAGAAGAATTAACCACAGGCTCAGCCTGCCCCCCGGAACCAGAACAGGGCCTGAAGCCATTCTGCGATTTTGCGGCCAGCTCCCATAAAAACGAGTTGTAAAATGGAGGTTCAGGGCACTGCAATTCACAAACCTGCAGAGTTATAAATGATAACTCCCGTCCACAAATATATTGAGGGAAGGCAAAGAAGAGGATTTGAAATCAAGGCAGAATTGCAGGAAACAGATTTCAGGAGGTAGATACGAATCGCCTTTAAAGCACATGAAAAGCGGCAAAACGTTGACAATGATGCCCTTGGCCAAAAAGGGCGTATGCGTTTTTTCCTGAATATATTCAGGAAAAAACGCATACGCCCTTTTTGGCCAACCAAGCCACCTGGAAAGGCAAATCAGCGCTACAAAGAAGTCTCGCTTCCCATCGGTCAAAAGGGCCATGCTGAAAAAAGTGTCAAAACCAGAAATGCAGGACAGGCCATGGAGAAATGGGAGCCTTGCTACACTGATGGGCGGGATGTAAATTGCCAAGAGCCACTCTGGAGAAGTGTCCGGTGAGTCCTGAAACATCTGAAAAACACAGCTTAGAGAGCATAGGGCACTTCCACTCATGGGGGTATAAATTGGGAAAATTAAAAATCAGCAAGACACAAGCACCCCAAAGTTTAGGGCTGCTCTGTTGACCAGGACCTCCACTTCATTCCACCTTAAATATCCCAGGAAAGAGAAAAATGGATAAAGAAGTTGTGGTCCTTATGTACAATGGAATATCACTCAGCCATGAAATCAATGTCGTAAGGTTAGTAGCAGCATGATGAGAGGATTTAGGTACAACGATTCTAAGTGAAATAAGTCACACAGAAAAGGACACTTCTCATAAGGTATCACTGATAGAGGGAATGTAAAAACCGTTACACTTGAACTGAATTACAAAACAGAACAGAGTCACACATGCAGAAAACACACTATGGCTGCTTAACGGGAAAGGTGAGGTGGGGTGATACATAAAACAAGGGTATCAAATTAGCTCAGATACCGTTCCATAAACCCAATATGTAATAGACAAGACCTACTCCTTGCTCAGAGAACTGGACTCAACATGCCCTATTCACCGCACAAGAATATATCTGACTAATAATAATCGTAAAACCTATGTATTGATATCTCTCTGTTAGTGTGTCAAGTGGGTGTAAAGCGGCATAAACACAGCAGTGAAAAGCAGCTAAACCCCATTATAAAAATAAATTACTTTGAAACACCCATGAAACAAAGACAGTGAAAGAGAGAGAAATTCTTACACAATGCGTTCAGGGGCTGTGATGCAACCTGGATTGACCATATCTAGACGCACAGCTGGATGAGACATAAGGGTGGACACTCTTGGGGCTGAGAGGTTTGGTGAGGTTGGGTGAGCAAACGCAGACCCTTTAAAGGAATACTGCGTGGTACCCATCGCATGGGTCCCAAATCTCCAGGTTCAAGGGCATCTTCCTACATCAAAAACATGCATGAGAAACCCAGAAGATGGTACACCGTGTGATGGGGAAAGGTTTCTAAAACGCACCTCATTTCTCATCTCCTTGTGCCCGGGTTCGCCATTCCAGCCGCTTTACTAGCAAGCTCCCTACTTGGAGCATCAGCACCTTTAACCTCCTGTTCCATACAGGTTGCAATTTGTCCTGAGGATAAACGGGAAGACGTGGAACCAACGAGAGACTAGCTCTTGGTGTTGGGACAGGCACAGGTCACTCTATTTTCCCATCAGAAAGAAGAATTAACCACAGGCTCAGCCTGCCCCCCGGAACCAGAACAGGGCCTGAAGCCATTCTGCGATTTTGCGGCCAGCTCCCATAAAAACGAGTTGTAAAATGGAGGTTCAGGGCACTGCAATTCACAAACCTGCAGAGTTATAAATGATAACTGTCGTCCACAAATATATTGAGGGAAGGCAAAGAAGAGGATTTGAAATCAAGGCAGAATTGCAGGAAACAGATTTCAGGAGGTAGATACGAATCGCCTTTAAAGCACATGAAAAGCGGCAAAACGTTGACAATGATGCCCTTGGCCAAAAAGGGCGTATGCGTTTTTTCCTGAATATATTCAGGAAAAAACGCATACGCCCTTTTTGGCCAACCAAGCAACCTGGAAAGGCAAATCAGCGCTACAAAGAAGTCTCGCTTCCCATCGGTCAAAAGGGCCATGCTGAAAAAAGTGTCAAAACCAGAAATGCAGGACAGGCCATGGAGAAATGGGAGCCTTGCTACACTGATGGGCGGGATGTAAATTGCCAAGAGCCACTCCGGAGAAGTGTCCGGTGAGTCCTGAAACATCTGAAAAACACAGCTTAGAGAGCATAGGGCACTTCCACTCATGGGGGTATAAATTGGGAAAATTAAAAATCAGCAAGACACAAGCACCCCAAAGTTTAGGGCTGCTCTGTTGACCAGGACCTCCACTTCATTCCACCTTAAATATCCCAGGAAAGAGAAAAATGGATAAAGAAGTTGTGATCCTTATGTACAATGGAATATCACTCAGCCATGAAATCAATGTCGTAAGGTTAGTAGCAGCATGATGAGAGGATTTAGGTACGACGATTCTAAGTGAAATAAGTCACACAGAAAAGGACACTTCTCATAAGGTATCACTGATAGAGGGAATGTAAAAACCGTTACACTTGAACTGAATTACAAAACAGAACAGAGTCACACATGCAGAAAACACACTATGGCTGCTTAACGGGAAAGGTGAGGTGGGGTGATACATAAAACAAGGGTATCAAATTAGCTCAGATACCGTTCCATAAACCCAATATGTAATAGACAAGACCTACTCCTTGCTCAGAGAACTGGACTCAACATGCCCTATTCACCGCACAAGAATATATCTGACTAATAATAATCGTAAAACCTATGTATTGATATCTCTCTGTTAGTGTGTCAAGTGGGTGTAAAGCGGCATAAACACAGCAGTGAAAAGCAGCTAAACCCCATTATAAAAATAAATTACTTTGAAACACCCATGAAACAAAGACAGTGAAAGAGAGAGAAATTCTTAAACAATGCGTTCAGGGGCTGTGATGCAACCTGGATTGACCATATCTAGACGCACAGCTGGATGAGACATAAGGGTGGACACTCTTGGGGCTGAGAGGTTTGGTGAGGTTGGGTGAGCAAACGCAGACCCTTTAAAGGAATACTGCGTGGTACCCATCGCATGGGTCCCAAATCTCCAGGTTCAAGGGCATCTTCCTACATCAAAAACATGCATGAGAAACCCAGAAGATGGTACACCGTGTGATGGGGAAAGGTTTCTAAAACGCACCTCATTTCTCATCTCCTTGTGCCCGGGTTCGCCATTCCAGCCGCTTTACTAGCAAGCTCCCTACTTGGAGCATCAGCACCTTTAACCTCCTGTTCCATACAGGTTGCAATTTGTCCTGAGGATAAACGGGAAGACGTGGAACCAACGAGAGACTAGCTCTTGGTGTTGGGACAGGCACAGGTCACTCTATTTTCCCATCAGAAAGAAGAATTAACCACAGGCTCAGCCTGCCCCCCGGAACCAGAACAGGGCCTGAAGCCATTCTGCGATTTTGCGGCCAGCTCCCATAAAAACGAGTTGTAAAATGGAGGTTCAGGGCACTGCAATTCACAAACCTGCAGAGTTATAAATGATAACTGTCGTCCACAAATATATTGAGGGAAGGCAAAGAAGAGGATTTGAAATCAAGGCAGAATTGCAGGAAACAGATTTCAGGAGGTAGATACGAATCGCCTTTAAAGCACATGAAAAGCGGCAAAACGTTGACAATGATGCCCTTGGCCAAAAAGGGCGTATGCGTTTTTTCCTGAATATATTCAGGAAAAAACGCATACGCCCTTTTTGGCCAACCAAGGAACCTGGAAAGGCAAATCAGCGCTACAAAGAAGTCTCGCTTCCCATCGGTCAAAAGGGCCATGCTGAAAAAAGTGTCAAAACCAGAAATGCAGGACAGGCCATGGAGAAATGGGAGCCTTGCTACACTGATGGGCGGGATGTAAATTGCCAAGAGCCACTCTGGAGAAGTGTCCGGTGAGTCCTGAAACATCTGAAAAACACAGCTTAGAGAGCATAGGGCACTTCCACTCATGGGGGTATAAATTGGGAAAATTAAAAATCAGCAAGACACAAGCACCCCAAAGTTTAGGGCTGCTCTGTTGACCAGGACCTCCACTTCATTCCACCTTAAATATCCCAGGAAAGAGAAAAATGAATAAAGAAGTTGTGGTCCTTATGTACAATGGAATATCACTCAGCCATGAAATCAATGTCGTAAGGTTAGTAGCAGCATGATGAGTGGATTTAGGTACGACGATTCTAAGTGAAATAAGTCACACAGAAAAGGACACTTCTCATAAGGTATCACTGATAGAGGGAATGTAAAAACCGTTACACTTGAACTGAATTACAAAACAGAACAGAGTCACACATGCAGAAAACACACTATGGCTGCTTAACGGGAAAGGTGAGGTGGGGTGATACATAAAACAAGGGTATCAAATTAGCTCAGATACCGTTCCATAAACCCAATATGTAATAGACAAGACCTACTCCTTGCTCAGAGAACTGGACTCAACATGCCCTATTCACCGCACAAGAATATATCTGACTAATAATAATCGTAAAACCTATGTATTGATATCTCTCTGTTAGTGTGTCAAGTGGGTGTAAAGCGGCATAAACACAGCAGTGAAAAGCAGCTAAACCCCATTATAAAAATAAATTACTTTGAAACACCCATGAAACAAAGACAGTGAAAGAGAGAGAAATTCTTACACAATGCGTTCAGGGGCTGTGATGCAACCTGGATTGACCATATCTAGACCCACAGCTGGATGAGACATAAGGGTGGACACTCTTGGGGCTGAGAGGTTTGGTGAGGTTGGGTGAGCAAACGCAGACCCTTTAAAGGAATACTGCATGGTACCCATCGCATGGGTCCCAAATCTCCAGGTTCAAGGGCATCTTCCTACATCAAAAACATGCATGAGAAACCCAGAAGATGGTACACCGTGTGATGGGGAAAGGTTTCTAAAACGCACCTCATTTCTCATCTCCTTGTGCCCGGGTTCGCC
Source organism: Balaenoptera borealis (assembly GCF_965194805.1). NCBI lineage: Eukaryota > Metazoa > Chordata > Mammalia > Artiodactyla > Balaenopteridae > Balaenoptera > Balaenoptera borealis. The sequence goes on along the minus strand of NW_028123738.1, from coordinate 74,149 downwards.
ATTCCAGCCGCTTTACTAGCAAGCTCCCTACTTGGAGCATCAGCACCTTTAACCTCCTGTTCCATGCAGGTTGCAATTTGTCCTGAGGATAAACGGGAAGACGTGGAACCAACGAGAGACTAGCTCTTGGTGTTGGGACAGGCACAGGTCACTCTATTTTCCCATCAGAAAGAAGAATTAACCACAGGCTCAGCCTGCCCCCCGGAACCAGAACAGGGCCTGAAGCCATTCTGCGATTTTGCGGCCAGCTCCCATAAAAACGAGTTGTAAAATGGAGGTTCAGGGCACTGCAATTCACAAACCTGCAGAGTTATAAATGATAACTGTCGTCCACAAATATATTGAGGGAAGGCAAAGAAGAGGATTTGAAATCAAGGCAGAATTGCAGGAAACAGATTTCAGGAGGTAGATACGAATCGCCTTTAAAGCACATGAAAAGCGGCAAAACGTTGACAATGATGCCCTTGGCCAAAAAGGGCGTATGCGTTTTTTCCTGAATATATTCAGGAAAAAACGCATACGCCCTTTTTGGCCAACCAAGCAACCTGGAAAGGCAAATCAGCGCTACAAAGAAGTCTCGCTTCCCATCGGTCAAAAGGGCCATGCTGAAAAAAGTGTCAAAACCAGAAATGCAGGACAGGCCATGGAGAAATGGGAGCCTTGCTACACTGATGGGCGGGATGTAAATTGCCAAGAGCCACTCCGGAGAAGTGTCCGGTGAGTCCTGAAACATCTGAAAAACACAGCTTAGAGAGCATAGGGCACTTCCACTCATGGGGGTATAAATTGGGAAAATTAAAAATCAGCAAGACACAAGCACCCCAAAGTTTAGGGCTGCTCTGTTGACCAGGACCTCCACTTCATTCCACCTTCAATATCCCAGGAAAGAGAAAAATGGATAAAGAAGTTGCGGTCCTTATGTACAATGGAATATCACTCAGCCATGAAATCAATGTCGTAAGGTTAGTAGCAGCATGATGAGTGGATTTAGGTACGACGATTCTAAGTGAAATAAGTCACACAGAAAAGGACACTTCTCATAAGGTATCACTGATAGAGGGAATGTAAAAACCGTTACACTTGAACTGAATTACAAAACAGAACAGAGTCACACATGCAGAAAACACACTATGGCTGCTTAACGGGAAAGGTGAGGTGGGGTGATACATAAAACAAGGGTATCAAATTAGCTCAGATACCGTTCCATAAACCCAATATGTAATAGACAAGACCTACTCCTTGCTCAGAGAACTGGACTCAACACGCCCTATTCACCGCACAAGAATATATCTGACTAATAATAATCGTAAAACCTATGTATTGATATCTGTTAGTGTGTCAAGTGGGTGTAAAGCGGCATAAACACAGCAGTGAAAAGCAGCTAAACCCCATTATAAAAATAAATTACTTTGAAACACCCATGAAACAAAGACAGTGAAAGAGAGAGAAATTCTTACACAATGCGTTCAGGGGCTGTGATGCAACCTGGATTGACCATATCTAGACGCACAGCTGGATGAGACATAAGGGTGGACACTCTTGGGGCTGAGAGGTTTGGTGAGGTTGGGTGAGCAAACGCAGACCCTTTAAAGGAATACTGCGTGGTACCCATCGCATGGGTCCCAAATCTCCAGGTTCAAGGGCATCTTCCTACATCAAAAACATGCATGAGAAACCCAGAAGATGGTACACCGTGTGATGGGGAAAGGTTTCTAAAACGCACCTCATTTCTCATCTCCTTGTGCCCGGGTTCGCCATTCCAGCCGCTTTACTAGCAAGCTCCCTACTTGGAGCATCAGCACCTTTAACCTCCTGTTCCATGCAGGTTGCAATTTGTCCTGAGGATAAACGGGAAGACGTGGAACCAACGAGAGACTAGCTCTTGGTGTTGGGACAGGCACAGGTCACTCTATTTTCCCATCAGAAAGAAGAATTAACCACAGGCTCAGCCTGCCCCCCGGAACCAGAACAGGGCCTGAAGCCATTCTGCGATTTTGCGGCCAGCTCCCATAAAAACGAGTTGTAAAATGGAGGTTCAGGGCACTGCAATTCACAAACCTGCAGAGTTATAAATGATAACTCCCGTCCACAAATATATTGAGGGAAGGCAAAGAAGAGGATTTGAAATCAAGGCAGAATTGCAGGAAACAGATTTCAGGAGGTAGATACGAATCGCCTTTAAAGCACATGAAAAGCGGCAAAACGTTGACAATGATGCCCTTGGCCAAAAAGGGCGTATGCGTTTTTTCCTGAATATATTCAGGAAAAAACGCATACGCCCTTTTTGGCCAACCAAGCCACCTGGAAAGGCAAATCAGCGCTACAAAGAAGTCTCGCTTCCCATCGGTCAAAAGGGCCATGCTGAAAAAAGTGTCAAAACCAGAAATGCAGGACAGGCCATGGAGAAATGGGAGCCTTGCTACACTGATGGGCGGGATGTAAATTGCCAAGAGCCACTCTGGAGAAGTGTCCGGTGAGTCCTGAAACATCTGAAAAACACAGCTTAGAGAGCATAGGGCACTTCCACTCATGGGGGTATAAATTGGGAAAATTAAAAATCAGCAAGACACAAGCACCCCAAAGTTTAGGGCTGCTCTGTTGACCAGGACCTCCACTTCATTCCACCTTAAATATCCCAGGAAAGAGAAAAATGGATAAAGAAGTTGTGGTCCTTATGTACAATGGAATATCACTCAGCCATGAAATCAATGTCGTAAGGTTAGTAGCAGCATGATGAGAGGATTTAGGTACAACGATTCTAAGTGAAATAAGTCACACAGAAAAGGACACTTCTCATAAGGTATCACTGATAGAGGGAATGTAAAAACCGTTACACTTGAACTGAATTACAAAACAGAACAGAGTCACACATGCAGAAAACACACTATGGCTGCTTAACGGGAAAGGTGAGGTGGGGTGATACATAAAACAAGGGTATCAAATTAGCTCAGATACCGTTCCATAAACCCAATATGTAATAGACAAGACCTACTCCTTGCTCAGAGAACTGGACTCAACACGCCCTATTCACCGCACAAGAATATATCTGACTAATAATAATCGTAAAACCTATGTATTGATATCTCTCTGTTAGTGTGTCAAGTGGGTGTAAAGCGGCATAAACACAGCAGTGAAAAGCAGCTAAACCCCATTATAAAAATAAATTACTTTGAAACACCCATGAAACAAAGACAGTGAAAGAGAGAGAAATTCTTACACAATGCGTTCAGGGGCTGTGATGCAACCTGGATTGACCATATCTAGACCCACAGCTGGATGAGACATAAGGGTGGACACTCTTGGGGCTGAGAGGTTTGGTGAGGTTGGGTGAGCAAACGCAGACCCTTTAAAGGAATACTGCGTGGTACCCATCGCATGGGTCCCAAATCTCCAGGTTCAAGGGCATCTTCCTACATCAAAAACATGCATGAGAAACCCAGAAGATGGTACACCGTGTGATGGGGAAAGGTTTCTAAAACGCACCTCATTTCTCATCTCCTTGTGCCCGGGTTCGCCATTCCAGCCGCTTTACTAGCAAGCTCCCTACTTGGAGCATCAGCACCTTTAACCTCCTGTTCCATACAGGTTGCAATTTGTCCTGAGGATAAACGGGAAGACGTGGAACCAACGAGAGACTAGCTCTTGGTGTTGGGACAGGCACAGGTCACTCTATTTTCCCATCAGAAAGAAGAATTAACCACAGGCTCAGCCTGCCCCCCGGAACCAGAACAGGGCCTGAAGCCATTCTGCGATTTTGCGGCCAGCTCCCATAAAAACGAGTTGTAAAATGGAGGTTCAGGGCACTGCAATTCACAAACCTGCAGAGTTATAAATGATAACTCCCGTCCACAAATATATTGAGGGAAGGCAAAGAAGAGGATTTGAAATCAAGGCAGAATTGCAGGAAACAGATTTCAGGAGGTAGATACGAATCGCCTTTAAAGCACATGAAAAGCGGCAAAACGTTGACAATGATGCCCTTGGCCAAAAAGGGCGTATGCGTTTTTTCCTGAATATATTCAGGAAAACACGCATACGCCCTTTTTGGCCAACCAAGCAACCTGGAAAGGCAAATCAGCACTACAAAGAAGTCTCGCTTCCCATCGGTCAAAAGGGCCATGCTGAAAAAAGTGTCAAAACCAGAAATGCAGGACAGGCCATGGAGAAATGGGAGCCTTGCTACACTGATGGGCGGGATGTAAATTGCCAAGAGCCACTCCGGAGAAGTGTCCGGTGAGTCCTGAAACATCTGAAAAACACAGCTTAGAGAGCATAGGGCACTTCCACTCATGGGGGTATAAATTGGGAAAATTAAAAATCAGCAAGACACAAGCACCCCAAAGTTTAGGGCTGCTCTGTTGACCATGACCTCCACTTCATTCCTCCTTAAATATCCCAGGAAAGAGAAAAATGGATAAAGAAGTTGTGGTCCTTATGTACAATGGAATATCACTCAGCCATGAAATCAATGTCGTAAGGTTAGTAGCAGCATGATGAGTGGATTTAGGTACGACGATTCTAAGTGAAATAAGTCACACAGAAAAGGACACTTCTCATAAGGTATCACTGATAGAGGGAATGTAAAAACCGTTACACTTGAACTGAATTACAAAACAGAACAGAGTCACACATGCAGAAAACACACTATGGCTGCTTAACGGGAAAGGTGAGGTGGGGTGATACATAAAACAAGGGTATCAAATTAGCTCAGATACCGTTCCATAAACCCAATATGTAATAGACAAGACCTACTCCTTGCTCAGAGAACTGGACTCAACACGCCCTATTCACCGCACAAGAATATATCTGACTAATAATAATCGTAAAACCTATGTATTGATATCTCTCTGTTAGTGTGTCAAGTGGGTGTAAAGCAGCATAAACACAGCAGTGAAAAGCAGCTAAACCCCATTATAAAAATAAATTACTTTGAAACACCCATGAAACAAAGACAGTGAAAGAGAGAGAAATTCTTACACAATGCGTTCAGGGGCTGTGATGCAACCTGGATTGACCATATCTAGGCGCACAGCTGGATGAGACATAAGGGTGGACACTCTTGGCGCTGAGAGGTTTGGTGAGGTTGGGTGAGCAAACGCAGACCCTTTAAAGGAATACTGCGTGGTACCCATCGCATGGGTCCCAAATCTCCAGGTTCAAGGGCATCTTCCTACATCAAAAACATGCATGAGAAACCCAGAAGATGGTACACCGTGTGATGGGGAAAGGTTTCTAAAACGCACCTCATTTCTCATCTCCTTGTGCCCGGGTTCGCCATTCCAGCCACTTTACTAGCAAGCTCCCTACTTGGAGCATCAGCACCTTTAACCTCCTGTTCCATGCAGGTTGCAATTTGTCCTGAGGATAAACGGGAAGACGTGGAACCAACGAGAGACTAGCTCTTGGTGTTGGGACAGGCACAGGTCACTCTATTTTCCCATCAGAAAGAAGAATTAACCACAGGCTCAGCCTGCCCCCCGGAACCAGAACAGGGCCTGAAGCCATTCTGCGATTTTGCGGCCAGCTCCCATAAAAACGAGTTGTAAAATGGAGGTTCAGGGCACTGCAATTCACAAACCTGCAGAGTTATAAATGATAACTCCCGTCCACAAATATATTGAGGGAAGGCAAAGAAGAGGATTTGAAATCAAGGCAGAATTGCAGGAAACAGATTTCAGGAGGTAGATACGAATCGCCTTTAAAGCACATGAAAAGCGGCAAAACGTTGACAATGATGCCCTTGGCCAAAAAGGGCGTATGCGTTTTTTCCTGAATATATTCAGGAAAAAACGCATACGCCCTTTTTGGCCAACCAAACCACCTGGAAAGGCAAATCAGCGCTACAAAGAAGTCTCGCTTCCCATCGGTCAAAAGGGCCATGCTGAAAAAAGTGTCAAAACCAGAAATGCAGGACAGGCCATGGAGAAATGGGAGCCTTGCTACACTGATGGGCGGGATGTAAATTGCCAAGAGCCACTCTGGAGAAGTGTCCGGTGAGTCCTGAAACATCTGAAAAACACAGCTTAGAGAGCATAGGGCACTTCCACTCATGGGGGTATAAATTGGGAAAATTAAAAATCAGCAAGACACAAGCACCCCAAAGTTTAGGGCTGCTCTGTTGACCAGGACCTCCACTTCATTCCACCTTAAATATCCCAGGAAAGAGAAAAATGGATAAAGAAGTTGTGGTTCTTATGTACAATGGAATATCACTCAGCCATGAAATCAATGTCGTAAGGTTAGTAGCAGCATGATGAGTGGATTTAGGTACGACGATTCTAAGTGAAATAAGTCACACAGAAAAGGACACTTCTCATAAGGTATCACTGATAGAGGGAATGTAAAAACCGTTACACTTGAACTGAATTACAAAACAGAACAGAGTCACACATGCAGAAAACACACTATGGCTGCTTAACGGGAAAGGTGAGGTGGGGTGATACATAAAACAAGGGTATCAAATTAGCTCAGATACCGTTCCATAAACCCAATATGTAATAGACAAGACCTACTCCTTGCTCAGAGAACTGGACTCAACACGCCCTATTCACTGCACAAGAATATATCTGACTAATAATAATCGTAAAACCTATGTATTGATATCTCTCTGTTAGTGTGTCAAGTGGGTGTAAAGCGGCATAAACACAGCAGTGAAAAGCAGCTAAACCCCATTATAAAAATAAATTACTTTGAAACACCCATGAAACAAAGACAGTGAAAGAGAGAGAAATTCTTACACAATGCGTTCAGGAGCTGTGATGCAACCTGGATTGACCATATCTAGACGCACAGCTGGATGAGACATAAGGGTGGACACTCTTGGGGCTGAGAGGTTTGGTGAGGTTGGGTGAGCAAACGCAGACCCTTTAAAGGAATACTGCGTGGTACCCATCGCATGGGTCCCAAATCTCCAGGTTCAAGGGCATCTTCCTACATCAAAAACATGCATGAGAAACCCAGAAGATGGTACACCGTGTGATGGGGAAAGGTTTCTAAAACGCACCTCATTTCTCATCTCCTTGTGCCCGGGTTCGCCATTCCAGCCGCTTTACTAGCAAGCTCCCTACTTGGAGCATCAGCACCTTTAACCTCCTGTTCCATGCAGGTTGCAATTTGTCCTGAGGATAAACGGGAAGACGTGGAACCAACGAGAGACTAGCTCTTGGTGTTGGGACAGGCACAGGTCACTCTATTTTCCCATCAGAAAGAAGAATTAACCACAGGCTCAGCCTGCCCCCCGGAACCAGAACAGGGCCTGAAGCCATTCTGCGATTTTGCGGCCAGCTCCCATAAAAACGAGTTGTAAAATGGAGGTTCAGGGCACTGCAATTCACAAACCTGCAGAGTTATAAATGATAACTCCCGTCCACAAATATATTGAGGGAAGGCAAAGAAGAGGATTTGAAATCAAGGCAGAATTGCAGGAAACAGATTTCAGGAGGTAGATACGAATCGCCTTTAAAGCACATGAAAAGCGGCAAAACGTTGACAATGATGCCCTTGGCCAAAAAGGGCGTATGCGTTTTTTCCTGAATATATTCAGGAAAAAACGCATACGCCCTTTTTGGCCAACCAAGCAACCTGGAAAGGCAAATCAGCGCTACAAAGAAGTCTCGCTTCCCATCGGTCAAAAGGGCCATGCTGAAAAAAGTGTCAAAACCAGAAATGCAGGACAGGCCATGGAGAAATGGGAGCCTTGCTACACTGATGGGCGGGATGTAAATTGCCAAGAGCCACTCTGGAGAAGTGTCCGGTGAGTCCTGAAACATCTGAAAAACACAGCTTAGAGAGCATAGGGCACTTCCACTCATGGGGGTATAAATTGGGAAAATTAAAAATCAGCAAGACACAAGCACCCCAAAGTTTAGGGCTGCTCTGTTGACCAGGACCTCCACTTCATTCCACCTTAAATATCCCAGGAAAGAGAAAAATGGATAAAGAAGTTGTGGTCCTTATGTACAATGGAATATCACTCAGCCATGAAATCAATGTCGTAAGGTTAGTAGCAGCATGATGAGTGGATTTAGGTACGACGATTCTAAGTGAAATAAGTCACACAGAAAAGGACACTTCTCATAAGGTATCACTGATAGAGGGAATGTAAAAACCGTTACACTTGAACTGAATTACAAAACAGAACAGAGTCACACATGCAGAAAACACACTATGGCTGCTTAACGGGAAAGGTGAGGTGGGGTGATACATAAAACAAGGGTATCAAATTAGCTCAGATACCGTTCCATAAACCCAATATGTAATAGACAAGACCTACTCCTTGCTCAGAGAACTGGACTCAACACGCCCTATTCACTGCACAAGAATATATCTGACTAATAATAATCGTAAAACCTATGTATTGATATCTCTCTGTTAGTGTGTCAAGTGGGTGTAAAGCGGCATAAACACAGCAGTGAAAAGCAGCTAAACCCCATTATAAAAATAAATTACTTTGAAACACCCATGAAACAAAGACAGTGAAAGAGAGAGAAATTCTTACACAATGCGTTCAGGAGCTGTGATGCAACCTGGATTGACCATATCTAGACGCACAGCTGGATGAGACATAAGGGTGGACACTCTTGGGGCTGAGAGGTTTGGTGAGGTTGGGTGAGCAAACGCAGACCCTTTAAAGGAATACTGCGTGGTACCCATCGCATGGGTCCCAAATCTCCAGGTTCAAGGGCATCTTCCTACATCAAAAACATGCATGAGAAACCCAGAAGATGGTACACCGTGTGATGGGGAAAGGTTTCTAAAACGCACCTCATTTCTCATCTCCTTGTGCCCGGGTTCGCCATTCCAGCCGCTTTACTAGCAAGCTCCCTACTTGGAGCATCAGCACCTTTAACCTCCTGTTCCATACAGGTTGCAATTTGTCCTGAGGATAAACGGGAAGACGTGGAACCAACGAGAGACTAGCTCTTGGTGTTGGGACAGGCACAGGTCACTCTATTTTCCCATCAGAAAGAAGAATTAACCACAGGCTCAGCCTGCCCCCCGGAACCAGAACAGGGCCTAAAGCCATTCTGCGATTTTGCGGCCAGCTCCCATAAAAACGAGTTGTAAAATGGAGGTTCAGGGCACTGCAATTCACAAACCTGCAGAGTTATAAATGATAACTCTCGTCCACAAATATATTGAGGGAAGGCAAAGAAGAGGATTTGAAATCAAGGCCGAATTGCAGGAAACAGATTTCAGGAGGTAGATACGAATCGCCTTTAAAGCCCATGAAAAGCGGCAAAACGTTGACAATGATGCACTTGGCCAAAAAGGGCGTATGCGTTTTTTCCTGAATATATTCAGGAAAAATCGCATACGCCCTTTTTGGCCAACCAAGCAACCTGGAAAGGCAAATCAGCGCTACAAAGAAGTCTCGCTTCCCATCGGTCAAAAGGGCCATGCTGAAAAAAGTGTCAAAACCAGAAATGCAGGACAGGCCATGGAGAAATGGGAGCCTTGCTACACTGATGGGCGGGATGTAAATTGCCAAAAGCCACTCCGGAGAAGTGTCCGGTGAGTCCTGAAACATCTGAAAAACACAGCTTAGAGAGCATAGGGCACTTCCACTCATGGGGGTATAAATTGGGAAAATTAAAAATCAGCAAGACACAAGCACCCCAAAGTTTAGGGCTGCTCTGTTGACCAGGACCTCCACTTCATTCCACCTTAAATATCCCAGGAAAGAGAAAAATGGATAAAGAAGTTGTGGTCCTTATGTACAATGGAATACCACTCAGCCATGAAATCAATGTCGTAAGGTTAGTAGCAGCATGATGAGTGGATTTAGGTAGGACGATTCTAAGTGAAATAAGTCACACAGAAAAGGACACTTCTCATAAGGTATCACTGATAGAGGGAATGTAAAAACCGTTACACTTGAACTGAATTACAAAACAGAACAGAGTCACACATGCAGAAAACACACTATGGCTGCTTAACGGGAAAGGTGAGGTGGGGTGATACATAAAACAAGGGTATCAAATTAGCTCAGATACCGTTCCATAAACCCAATATGTAATAGACAAGACCTACTCCTTGCTCAGAGAACTGGACTCAACACGCCCTATTCACCGCACAAGAATATATCTGACTAATAATAATCGTAAAACCTATGTATTGATATCTCTCTGTTAGTGTGTCAAGTGGGTGTAAAGCGGCATAAACACAGCAGTGAAAAGCAGCTAAACCCCATTATAAAAATAAATTACTTTGAAACACCCATGAAACAAAGACAGTGAAAGAGAGAGAAATTCTTACACAATGCGTTCAGGGGCTGTGATGCAACCTGGATTGACCATATCTAGACGCACAGCTGGATGAGACATAAGGGTGGACACTCTTGGGGCTGAGAGGTTTGGTGAGGTTGGGTGAGCAAACGCAGACCCTTTAAAGGAATACTGCGTGGTACCCATCGCATGGGTCCCAAATCTCCAGGTTCAAGGGCATCTTCCTACATCAAAAACATGCATGAGAAACCCAGAAGATGGTACACCGTGTGATGGGGAAAGGTTTCTAAAACGCACCTCATTTCTCATCTCCTTGTGCCCGGGTTCGCCATTCCAGCCGCTTTACTAGCAAGCTCCCTACTTGGAGCATCAGCACCTTTAACCTCCTGTTCCATGCAGGTTGCAATTTGTCCTGAGGATAAACGGGAAGACGTGGAACCAACGAGAGACTAGCTCTTGGTGTTGGGACAGGCACAGGTCACTCTATTTTCCCATCAGAAAGAAGAATTAACCACAGGCTCAGCCTGCCCCCCGGAACCAGAACAGGGCCTGAAGCCATTCTGCGATTTTGCGGCCAGCTCCCATAAAAACGAGTTGTAAAATGGAGGTTCAGGGCACTGCAATTCTCAAACCTGCAGAGTTATAAATGATAACTCCCGTCCACAAATATATTGAGGGAAGGCAAAGAAGAGGATTTGAAATCAAGGCAGAATTGCAGGAAACAGATTTCAGGAGGTAGATACGAATCGCCTTTAAAGCACATGAAAAGCGGCAAAACGTTGACAATGATGCCCTTGGCCAAAAAGGGCGTATGCGTTTTTTCCTGAATATATTCAGGAAAAAACGCATACGCCCTTTTTGGCCAACCAAGCCACCTGGAAAGGCAAATCAGCGCTACAAAGAAGTCTCGCTTCCCATCGGTCAAAAGGGCCATGCTGAAAAAAGTGTCAAAACCAGAAATGCAGGACAGGCCATGGAGAAATGGGAGCCTTGCTACACTGATGGGCGGGATGTAAATTGCCAAGAGCCACTCTGGAGAAGTGTCCGGTGAGTCCTGAAACATCTGAAAAACACAGCTTAGAGAGCATAGGGCACTTCCACTCATGGGGGTATAAATTGGGAAAATTAAAAATCAGCAAGACACAAGCACCCCAAAGTTTAGGGCTGCTCTGTTGACCAGGACCTCCACTTCATTCCACCTTAAATATCCCAGGAAAGAGAAAAATGGATAAAGAAGTTGTGGTCCTTATGTACAATGGAATATCACTCAGCCATGAAATCAATGTCGTAAGGTTAGTAGCAGCATGATGAGTGGATTTAGGTACGACGATTCTAAGTGAAATAAGTCACACAGAAAAGGACACTTCTCATAAGGTATCACTGATAGAGGGAATGTAAAAACCGTTACACTTGAACTGAATTACAAAACAGAACAGAGTCACACATGCAGAAAACACACTATGGCTGCTTAACGGGAAAGGTGAGGTGGGGTGATACATAAAACAAGGGTATCAAATTAGCTCAGATACCGTTCCATAAACCCAATATGTAATAGACAAGACCTACTCCTTGCTCAGAGAACTGGACTCAACACGCCCTATTCACTGCACAAGAATATATCTGACTAATAATAATCGTAAAACCTATGTATTGATATCTCTCTGTTAGTGTGTCAAGTGGGTGTAAAGCGGCATAAACACAGCAGTGAAAAGCAGCTAAACCCCATTATAAAAATAAATTACTTTGAAACACCCATGAAACAAAGACAGTGAAAGAGAGAGAAATTCTTACACAATGCGTTCAGGAGCTGTGATGCAACCTGGATTGACCATATCTAGACGCACAGCTGGATGAGACATAAGGGTGGACACTCTTGGGGCTGAGAGGTTTGGTGAGGTTGGGTGAGCAAACGCAGACCCTTTAAAGGAATACTGCGTGGTACCCATCGCATGGGTCCCAAATCTCCAGGTTCAAGGGCATCTTCCTACATCAAAAACATGCATGAGAAACCCAGAAGATGGTACACCGTGTGATGGGGAAAGGTTTCTAAAACGCACCTCATTTCTCATCTCCTTGTGCCCGGGTTCGCCATTCCAGCCGCTTTACTAGCAAGCTCCCTACTTGGAGCATCAGCACCTTTAACCTCCTGTTCCATACAGGTTGCAATTTGTCCTGAGGATAAACGGGAAGACGTGGAACCAACGAGAGACTAGCTCTTGGTGTTGGGACAGGCACAGGTCACTCTATTTTCCCATCAGAAAGAAGAATTAACCACAGGCTCAGCCTGCCCCCCGGAACCAGAACAGGGCCTGAAGCCATTCTGCGATTTTGCGGCCAGCTCCCATAAAAACGAGTTGTAAAATGGAGGTTCAGGGCACTGCAATTCACAAACCTGCAGAGTTATAAATGATAACTCCCGTCCACAAATATATTGAGGGAAGGCAAAGAAGAGGATTTGAAATCAAGGCAGAATTGCAGGAAACAGATTTCAGGAGGTAGATACGAATCGCCTTTAAAGCACATGAAAAGCGGCAAAACGTTGACAATGATGCCCTTGGCCAAAAAGGGCGTATGCGTTTTTTCCTGAATATATTCAGGAAAAAACGCATACGCCCTTTTTGGCCAACCAAGCAACCTGGAAAGGCAAATCAGCGCTACACAGAAGTCTCGCTTCCCATCGGTCAAAAGGGCCATGCTGAAAAAAGTGTCAAAACCAGAAATGCAGGACAGGCCATGGAGAAATGGGAGCCTTGCTACACTGATGGGCGGGATGTAAATTGCCAAGAGCCACTCCGGAGAAGTGTCCGGTGAGTCCTGAAACATCTGAAAAACACAGCTTAGAGAGCATAGGGCACTTCCACTCATGGGGGTATAAATTGGGAAAATTAAAAATCAGCAAGACACAAGCACCCCAAAGTTTAGGGCTGCTCTGTTGACCATGACCTCCACTTCATTCCACCTTAAATATCCCAGGAAAGAGAAAAATGGATAAAGAAGTTGTGGTCCTTATGTACAATGGAATATCACTCAGCCATGAAATCAATGTCGTAAGGTTAGTAGCAGCATGATGAGTGGATTTAGGTACGACGATTCTAAGTGAAATAAGTCACACAGAAAAGGACACTTCTCATAAGGTATCACTGATAGAGGGAATGTAAAAACTGTTACACTTGAACTGAATTACAAAACAGAACAGAGTCACAAATGCAGAAAACACACTATGGCTGCTTAACGGGAAAGGTGAGGTGGGGTGATACATAAAACAAGGGTATCAAATTAGCTCAGATACCGTTCCATAAACCCAATATGTAATAGACAAGACCTACTCCTTGCTCAGAGAACTGGACTCAACACGCCCTATTCACCGCACAAGAATATATCTGACTAATAATAATCGTAAAACCTATGTATTGATATCTCTCTGTTAGTGTGTCAAGTGGGTGTAAAGCGGCATAAACACAGCAGTGAAAAGCAGCTAAACCCCATTATAAAAATAAATTACTTTGAAACACCCATGAAACAAAGACAGTGAAAGAGAGAGAAATTCTTACACAATGCGTTCAGGGGCTGTGATGCAACCTGGATTGACCATATCTAGGCGCACAGCTGGATGAGACATAAGGGTAGACACTCTTGGCGCTGAGAGGTTTGGTGAGGTTGGGTGAGCAAACGCAGACCCTTTAAAGGAATACTGCGTGGTACCCATCGCATGGGTCCCAAATCTCCAGGTTCAAGGGCATCTTCCTACATCAAAAACATGCATGAGAAACCCAGAAGATGGTACACCGTGTGATGGGGAAAGGTTTCTAAAACGCACCTCATTTCTCATCTCCTTGTGCCCGGGTTCGCCATTCCAGCCGCTTTACTAGCAAGCTCCCTACTTGGAGCATCAGCACCTTTAACCTCCTGTTCCATGCAGGTTGCAATTTGTCCTGAGGATAAACGGGAAGACGTGGAACCAACGAGAGACTAGCTCTTGGTGTTGGGACAGGCACAGGTCACTCTATTTTCCCATCAGAAAGAAGAATTAACCACAGGCTCAGCCTGCCCCCCGGAACCAGAACAGGGCCTGAAGCCATTCTGCGATTTTGCGGCCAGCTCCCATAAAAACGAGTTGTAAAATGGAGGTTCAGGGCACTGCAATTCACAAACCTGCAGAGTTATAAATGATAACTCCCGTCCACAAATATATTGAGGGAAGGCAAAGAAGAGGATTTGAAATCAAGGCAGAATTGCAGGAAACAGATTTCAGGAGGTAGATACGAATCGCCTTTAAAGCACATGAAAAGCGGCAAAACGTTGACAATGATGCCCTTGGCCAAAAAGGGCGTATGCGTTTTTTCCTGAATATATTCAGGAAAAAACGCATACGCCCTTTTTGGCCAACCAAGCCACCTGGAAAGGCAAATCAGCGCTACAAAGAAGTCTCGCTTCCCATCGGTCAAAAGGGCCATGCTGAAAAAAGTGTCAAAACCAGAAATGCAGGACAGGCCATGGAGAAATGGGAGCCTTGCTACACTGATGGGCGGGATGTAAATTGCCAAGAGCCACTCTGGAGAAGTGTCCGGTGAGTCCTGAAACATCTGAAAAACACAGCTTAGAGAGCATAGGGCACTTCCACTCATGGGGGTATAAATTGGGAAAATTAAAAATCAGCAAGACACAAGCACCCCAAAGTTTAGGGCTGCTCTGTTGACCAGGACCTCCACTTCATTCCACCTTAAATATCCCAGGAAAGAGAAAAATGGATAAAGAAGTTGTGGTCCTTATGTACAATGGAATATCACTCAGCCATGAAATCAATGTCGTAAGGTTAGTAGCAGCATGATGAGTGGATTTAGGTACGACGATTCTAAGTGAAATAAGTCACACAGAAAAGGACACTTCTCATAAGGTATCACTGATAGAGGGAATGTAAAAACCGTTACACTTGAACTGAATTACAAAACAGAACAGAGTCACACATGCAGAAAACACACTATGGCTGCTTAACGGGAAAGGTGAGGTGGGGTGATACATAAAACAAGGGTATCAAATTAGCTCAGATACCGTTCCATAAACCCAATATGTAATAGACAAGACCTACTCCTTGCTCAGAGAACTGGACTCAACACGCCCTATTCACTGCACAAGAATATATCTGACTAATAATAATCGTAAAACCTATGTATTGATATCTCTCTGTTAGTGTGTCAAGTGGGTGTAAAGCAGCATAAACACAGCAGTGAAAAGCAGCTAAACCCCATTATAAAAATAAATTACTTTGAAACACCCATGAAACAAAGACAGTGAAAGAGAGAGAAATTCTTACACAATGCGTTCAGGAGCTGTGATGCAACCTGGATTGACCATATCTAGACGCACAGCTGGATGAGACATAAGGGTGGACACTCTTGGGGCTGAGAGGTTTGGTGAGGTTGGGTGAGCAAACGCAGACCCTTTAAAGGAATACTGCGTGGTACCCATCGCATGGGTCCCAAATCTCCAGGTTCAAGGGCATCTTCCTACATCAAAAACATGCATGAGAAACCCAGAAGATGGTACACCGTGTGATGGGGAAAGGTTTCTAAAACGCACCTCATTTCTCATCTCCTTGTGCCCGGGTTCGCCATTCCAGCCGCTTTACTAGCAAGCTCCCTACTTGGAGCATCAGCACCTTTAACCTCCTGTTCCATACAGGTTGCAATTTGTCCTGAGGATAAACGGGAAGACGTGGAACCAACGAGAGACTAGCTCTTGGTGTTGGGACAGGCACAGGTCACTCTATTTTCCCATCAGAAAGAAGAATTAACCACAGGCTCAGCCTGCCCCCCGGAACCAGAACAGGGCCTGAAGCCATTCTGCGATTTTGCGGCCAGCTCCCATAAAAACGAGTTGTAAAATGGAGGTTCAGGGCACTGCAATTCACAAACCTGCAGAGTTATAAATGATAACTCCCGTCCACAAATATATTGAGGGAAGGCAAAGAAGAGGATTTGAAATCAAGGCAGAATTGCAGGAAACAGATTTCAGGAGGTAGATACGAATCGCCTTTAAAGCACATGAAAAGCGGCAAAACGTTGACAATGATGCCCTTGGCCAAAAAGGGCGTATGCGTTTTTTCCTGAATATATTCAGGAAAAAACGCATACGCCCTTTTTGGCCAACCAAGCAACCTGGAAAGGCAAATCAGCACTACACAGAAGTCTCGCTTCCCATCGGTCAAAAGGGCCATGCTGAAAAAAGTGTCAAAACCAGAAATGCAGGACAGGCCATGGAGAAATGGGAGCCTTGCTACACTGATGGGCGGGATGTAAATTGCCAAGAGCCACTCCGGAGAAGTGTCCGGTGAGTCCTGAAACATCTGAAAAACACAGCTTAGAGAGCATAGGGCACTTCCACTCATGGGGGTATAAATTGGGAAAATTAAAAATCAGCAAGACACAAGCACCCCAAAGTTTAGGGCTGCTCTGTTGACCATGACCTCCACTTCATTCCACCTTAAATATCCCAGGAAAGAGAAAAATGGATAAAGAAGTTGTGGTCCTTATGTACAATGGAATATCACTCAGCCATGAAATCAATGTCGTAAGGTTAGTAGCAGCATGATGAGTGGATTTAGGTACGACGATTCTAAGTGAAATAAGTCACACAGAAAAGGACACTTCTCATAAGGTATCACTGATAGAGGGAATGTAAAAACTGTTACACTTGAACTGAATTACAAAACAGAACAGAGTCACAAATGCAGAAAACACACTATGGCTGCTTAACGGGAAAGGTGAGGTGGGGTGATACATAAAACAAGGGTATCAAATTAGCTCAGATACCGTTCCATAAACCCAATATGTAATAGACAAGACCTACTCCTTGCTCAGAGAACTGGACTCAACACGCCCTATTCACCGCACAAGAATATATCTGACTAATAATAATCGTAAAACCTATGTATTGATATCTCTCTGTTAGTGTGTCAAGTGGGTGTAAAGCGGCATAAACACAGCAGTGAAAAGCAGCTAAACCCCATTATAAAAATAAATTACTTTGAAACACCCATGAAACAAAGACAGTGAAAGAGAGAGAAATTCTTACACAATGCGTTCAGGGGCTGTGATGCAACCTGGATTGACCATATCTAGGCGCACAGCTGGATGAGACATAAGGGTAGACACTCTTGGCGCTGAGAGGTTTGGTGAGGTTGGGTGAGCAAACGCAGACCCTTTAAAGGAATACTGCGTGGTACCCATCGCATGGGTCCCAAATCTCCAGGTTCAAGGGCATCTTCCTACATCAAAAACATGCATGAGAAACCCAGAAGATGGTACACCGTGTGATGGGGAAAGGTTTCTAAAACGCACCTCATTTCTCATCTCCTTGTGCCCGGGTTCGCCATTCCAGCCGCTTTACTAGCAAGCTCCCTACTTGGAGCATCAGCACCTTTAACCTCCTGTTCCATGCAGGTTGCAATTTGTCCTGAGGATAAACGGGAAGACGTGGAACCAACGAGAGACTAGCTCTTGGTGTTGGGACAGGCACAGGTCACTCTATTTTCCCATCAGAAAGAAGAATTAACCACAGGCTCAGCCTGCCCCCCGGAACCAGAACAGGGCCTGAAGCCATTCTGCGATTTTGCGGCCAGCTCCCATAAAAACGAGTTGTAAAATGGAGGTTCAGGGCACTGCAATTCACAAACCTGCAGAGTTATAAATGATAACTCCCGTCCACAAATATATTGAGGGAAGGCAAAGAAGAGGATTTGAAATCAAGGCAGAATTGCAGGAAACAGATTTCAGGAGGTAGATACGAATCGCCTTTAAAGCACATGAAAAGCGGCAAAACGTTGACAATGATGCCCTTGGCCAAAAAGGGCGTATGCGTTTTTTCCTGAATATATTCAGGAAAAAACGCATACGCCCTTTTTGGCCAACCAAGCCACCTGGAAAGGCAAATCAGCGCTACAAAGAAGTCTCGCTTCCCATCGGTCAAAAGGGCCATGCTGAAAAAAGTGTCAAAACCAGAAATGCAGGACAGGCCATGGAGAAATGGGAGCCTTGCTACACTGATGGGCGGGATGTAAATTGCCAAGAGCCACTCTGGAGAAGTGTCCGGTGAGTCCTGAAACATCTGAAAAACACAGCTTAGAGAGCATAGGGCACTTCCACTCATGGGGGTATAAATTGGGAAAATTAAAAATCAGCAAGACACAAGCACCCCAAAGTTTAGGGCTGCTCTGTTGACCAGGACCTCCACTTCATTCCACCTTAAATATCCCAGGAAAGAGAAAAATGGATAAAGAAGTTGTGGTCCTTATGTACAATGGAATATCACTCAGCCATGAAATCAATGTCGTAAGGTTAGTAGCAGCATGATGAGTGGATTTAGGTACGACGATTCTAAGTGAAATAAGTCACACAGAAAAGGACACTTCTCATAAGGTATCACTGATAGAGGGAATGTAAAAACCGTTACACTTGAACTGAATTACAAAACAGAACAGAGTCACACATGCAGAAAACACACTATGGCTGCTTAACGGGAAAGGTGAGGTGGGGTGATACATAAAACAAGGGTATCAAATTAGCTCAGATACCGTTCCATAAACCCAATATGTAATAGACAAGACCTACTCCTTGCTCAGAGAACTGGACTCAACACGCCCTATTCACTGCACAAGAATATATCTGACTAATAATAATCGTAAAACCTATGTATTGATATCTCTCTGTTAGTGTGTCAAGTGGGTGTAAAGCGGCATAAACACAGCAGTGAAAAGCAGCTAAACCCCATTATAAAAATAAATTACTTTGAAACACCCATGAAACAAAGACAGTGAAAGAGAGAGAAATTCTTACACAATGCGTTCAGGAGCTGTGATGCAACCTGGATTGACCATATCTAGACGCACAGCTGGATGAGACATAAGGGTGGACACTCTTGGGGCTGAGAGGTTTGGTGAGGTTGGGTGAGCAAACGCAGACCCTTTAAAGGAATACTGCGTGGTACCCATCGCATGGGTCCCAAATCTCCAGGTTCAAGGGCATCTTCCTACATCAAAAACATGCATGAGAAACCCAGAAGATGGTACACCGTGTGATGGGGAAAGGTTTCTAAAACGCACCTCATTTCTCATCTCCTTGTGCCCGGGTTCGCCATTCCAGCCGCTTTACTAGCAAGCTCCCTACTTGGAGCATCAGCACCTTTAACCTCCTGTTCCATACAGGTTGCAATTTGTCCTGAGGATAAACGGGAAGACGTGGAACCAACGAGAGACTAGCTCTTGGTGTTGGGACAGGCACAGGTCACTCTATTTTCCCATCAGAAAGAAGAATTAACCACAGGCTCAGCCTGCCCCCCGGAACCAGAACAGGGCCTAAAGCCATTCTGCGATTTTGCCGCCAGCTCCCATAAAAACGAGTTGTAAAATGGAGGTTCAGGGCACTGCAATTCACAAACCTGCAGAGTTATTAATGATAACTCTCGTCCACAAATATATTGAGGGAAGGCAAAGAAGAGGATTTGAAATCAAGGCCGAATTGCAGGAAACAGATTTCAGGAGGTAGATACGAATCGCCTTTAAAGCCCATGAAAAGCGGCAAAACGTTGACAATGATGCACTTGGCCAAAAAGGGCGTATGCGTTTTTTCCTGAATATATTCAGGAAAAAACGCATACGCCCTTTTTGGCCAACCAAGCAACCTGGAAAGGCAAATCAGCACTACACAGAAGTCTCGCTTCCCATCGGTCAAAAGGGCCATGCTGAAAAAAGTGTCAAAACCAGAAATGCAGGACAGGCCATGGAGAAATGGGAGCCTTGCTACACTGATGGGCGGGATGTAAATTGCCAAGAGCCACTCCGGAGAAGTGTCCGGTGAGTCCTGAAACATCTGAAAAACACAGCTTAGAGAGCATAGGGCACTTCCACTCATGGGGGTATAAATTGGGAAAATTAAAAATCAGCAAGACACAAGCACCCCAAAGTTTAGGGCTGCTCTGTTGACCATGACCTCCACTTCATTCCACCTTAAATATCCCAGGAAAGAGAAAAATGGATAAAGAAGTTGTGGTCCTTATGTACAATGGAATATCACTCAGCCATGAAATCAATGTCGTAAGGTTAGTAGCAGCATGATGAGTGGATTTAGGTACGACGATTCTAAGTGAAATAAGTCACACAGAAAAGGACACTTCTCATAAGGTATCACTGATAGAGGGAATGTAAAAACTGTTACACTTGAACTGAATTACAAAACAGAACAGAGTCACAAATGCAGAAAACACACTATGGCTGCTTAACGGGAAAGGTGAGGTGGGGTGATACATAAAACAAGGGTATCAAATTAGCTCAGATACCGTTCCATAAACCCAATATGTAATAGACAAGACCTACTCCTTGCTCAGAGAACTGGACTCAACACGCCCTATTCACCGCACAAGAATATATCTGACTAATAATAATCGTAAAACCTATGTATTGATATCTCTCTGTTAGTGTGTCAAGTGGGTGTAAAGCGGCATAAACACAGCAGTGAAAAGCAGCTAAACCCCATTATAAAAATAAATTACTTTGAAACACCCATGAAACAAAGACAGTGAAAGAGAGAGAAATTCTTACACAATGCGTTCAGGGGCTGTGATGCAACCTGGATTGACCATATCTAGGCGCACAGCTGGATGAGACATAAGGGTAGACACTCTTGGCGCTGAGAGGTTTGGTGAGGTTGGGTGAGCAAACGCAGACCCTTTAAAGGAATACTGCGTGGTACCCATCGCATGGGTCCCAAATCTCCAGGTTCAAGGGCATCTTCCTACATCAAAAACATGCATGAGAAACCCAGAAGATGGTACACCGTGTGATGGGGAAAGGTTTCTAAAACGCACCTCATTTCTCATCTCCTTGTGCCCGGGTTCGCCATTCCAGCCGCTTTACTAGCAAGCTCCCTACTTGGAGCATCAGCACCTTTAACCTCCTGTTCCATGCAGGTTGCAATTTGTCCTGAGGATAAACGGGAAGACGTGGAACCAACGAGAGACTAGCTCTTGGTGTTGGGACAGGCACAGGTCACTCTATTTTCCCATCAGAAAGAAGAATTAACCACAGGCTCAGCCTGCCCCCCGGAACCAGAACAGGGCCTGAAGCCATTCTGCGATTTTGCGGCCAGCTCCCATAAAAACGAGTTGTAAAATGGAGGTTCAGGGCACTGCAATTCACAAACCTGCAGAGTTATAAATGATAACTCCCGTCCACAAATATATTGAGGGAAGGCAAAGAAGAGGATTTGAAATCAAGGCAGAATTGCAGGAAACAGATTTCAGGAGGTAGATACGAATCGCCTTTAAAGCACATGAAAAGCGGCAAAACGTTGACAATGATGCCCTTGGCCAAAAAGGGCGTATGCGTTTTTTCCTGAATATATTCAGGAAAAAACGCATACGCCCTTTTTGGCCAACCAAGCCACCTGGAAAGGCAAATCAGCGCTACAAAGAAGTCTCGCTTCCCATCGGTCAAAAGGGCCATGCTGAAAAAAGTGTCAAAACCAGAAATGCAGGACAGGCCATGGAGAAATGGGAGCCTTGCTACACTGATGGGCGGGATGTAAATTGCCAAGAGCCACTCTGGAGAAGTGTCCGGTGAGTCCTGAAACATCTGAAAAACACAGCTTAGAGAGCATAGGGCACTTCCACTCATGGGGGTATAAATTGGGAAAATTAAAAATCAGCAAGACACAAGCACCCCAAAGTTTAGGGCTGCTCTGTTGACCAGGACCTCCACTTCATTCCACCTTAAATATCCCAGGAAAGAGAAAAATGGATAAAGAAGTTGTGGTCCTTATGTACAATGGAATACCACTCAGCCATGAAATCAATGTCGTAAGGTTAGTAGCAGCATGATGAGTGGATTTAGGTACGACGATTCTAAGTGAAATAAGTCACACAGAAAAGGACACTTCTCATAAGGTATCACTGATAGAGGGAATGTAAAAACCGTTACACTTGAACTGAATTACAAAACAGAACAGAGTCACACATGCAGAAAACACACTATGGCTGCTTAACGGGAAAGGTGAGGTGGGGTGATACATAAAACAAGGGTATCAAATTAGCTCAGATACCGTTCCATAAACCCAATATGTAATAGACAAGACCTACTCCTTGCTCAGAGAACTGGACTCAACACGCCCTATTCACTGCACAAGAATATATCTGACTAATAATAATCGTAAAACCTATGTATTGATATCTCTCTGTTAGTGTGTCAAGTGGGTGTAAAGCGGCATAAACACAGCAGTGAAAAGCAGCTAAACCCCATTATAAAAATAAATTACTTTGAAACACCCATGAAACAAAGACAGTGAAAGAGAGAGAAATTCTTACACAATGCGTTCAGGAGCTGTGATGCAACCTGGATTGACCATATCTAGACGCACAGCTGGATGAGACATAAGGGTGGACACTCTTGGGGCTGAGAGGTTTGGTGAGGTTGGGTGAGCAAACGCAGACCCTTTAAAGGAATACTGCGTGGTACCCATCGCATGGGTCCCAAATCTCCAGGTTCAAGGGCATCTTCCTACATCAAAAACATGCATGAGAAACCCAGAAGATGGTACACCGTGTGATGGGGAAAGGTTTCTAAAACGCACCTCATTTCTCATCTCCTTGTGCCCGGGTTCGCCATTCCAGCCGCTTTACTAGCAAGCTCCCTACTTGGAGCATCAGCACCTTTAACCTCCTGTTCCATACAGGTTGCAATTTGTCCTGAGGATAAACGGGAAGACGTGGAACCAACGAGAGACTAGCTCTTGGTGTTGGGACAGGCACAGGTCACTCTATTTTCCCATCAGAAAGAAGAATTAACCACAGGCTCAGCCTGCCCCCCGGAACCAGAACAGGGCCTAAAGCCATTCTGCGATTTTGCCGCCAGCTCCCATAAAAACGAGTTGTAAAATGGAGGTTCAGGGCACTGCAATTCACAAACCTGCAGAGTTATTAATGATAACTCTCGTCCACAAATATATTGAGGGAAGGCAAAGAAGAGGATTTGAAATCAAGGCCGAATTGCAGGAAACAGATTTCAGGAGGTAGATACGAATCGCCTTTAAAGCCCATGAAAAGCGGCAAAACGTTGACAATGATGCACTTGGCCAAAAAGGGCGTATGCGTTTTTTCCTGAATATATTCAGGAAAAATCGCATACGCCCTTTTTGGCCAACCAAGCAACCTGGAAAGGCAAATCAGCGCTACAAAGAAGTCTCGCTTCCCATCGGTCAAAAGGGCCATGCTGAAAAAAGTGTCAAAACCAGAAATGCAGGACAGGCCATGGAGAAATGGGAGCCTTGCTACACTGATGGGCGGGATGTAAATTGCCAAAAGCCACTCCGGAGAAGTGTCCGGTGAGTCCTGAAACATCTGAAAAACACAGCTTAGAGAGCATAGGGCACTTCCACTCATGGGGGTATAAATTGGGAAAATTAAAAATCAGCAAGACACAAGCACCCCAAAGTTTAGGGCTGCTCTGTTGACCAGGACCTCCACTTCATTCCACCTTAAATATCCCAGGAAAGAGAAAAATGGATAAAGAAGTTGTGGTCCTTATGTACAATGGAATACCACTCAGCCATGAAATCAATGTCGTAAGGTTAGTAGCAGCATGATGAGTGGATTTAGGTAGGACGATTCTAAGTGAAATAAGTCACACAGAAAAGGACACTTCTCATAAGGTATCACTGATAGAGGGAATGTAAAAACCGTTACACTTGAACTGAATTACAAAACAGAACAGAGTCACACATGCAGAAAACACACTATGGCTGCTTAACGGGAAAGGTGAGGTGGGGTGATACATAAAACAAGGGTATCAAATTAGCTCAGATACCATTCCATAAACCCAATATGTAATAGACAAGACCTACTCCTTGCTCAGAGAACTGGACTCAACACGCCCTATTCACCGCACAAGAATATATCTGACTAATAATAATCGTAAAACCTATGTATTGATATCTCTCTGTTATTGTGTCAAGTGGGTGTAAAGCGGCATAAACACAGCAGTGAAAAGCAGCTAAACCCCATTATAAAAATAAATTACTTTGAAACACCCATGAAACAAAGACAGTGAAAGAGAGAGAAAATCTTACACAATGCGTTCAGGGGCTGTGATGCAACCTGGATTGACCATATCTAGACGCACAGCTGGATGAGACATAAGGGTGGACACTCTTGGGGCTGAGAGGTTTGGTGAGGTTGGGTGAGCAAACGCAGACCCTTTAAAGTAATACTGCGTGGTACCCATCGCATGGGTCCCAAATCTCCAGGTTCAAGGGCATCTTCCTACATCAAAAACATGCATGAGAAACCCAGAAGATGGTACACCGTGTGATGGGGAAAGGTTTCTAAAACGCACCTCATTTCTCATCTCCTTGTGCCCGGGTTCGCCATTCCAGCCGCTTTACTAGCAAGCTCCCTACTTGGAGCATCAGCACCTTTAACCTCCTGTTCCATGCAGGTTGCAATTTGTCCTGAGGATAAACGGGAAGACGTGGAACCAACGAGAGACTAGCTCTTGGTGTTGGGACAGGCACAGGTCACTCTATTTTCCCATCAGAAAGAAGAATTAACCACAGGCTCAGCCTGCCCCCCGGAACCAGAACAGGGCCTGAAGCCATTCTGCGATTTTGCGGCCAGCTCCCATAAAAACGAGTTGTAAAATGGAGGTTCAGGGCACTGCAATTCACAAACCTGCAGAGTTATTAATGATAACTCTCGTCCACAAATATATTGAGGGAAGGCAAAGAAGAGGATTTGAAATCAAGGCAGAATTGCAGGAAACAGATTTCAGGAGGTAGATACGAATCGCCTTTAAAGCACATGAAAAGCGGCAAAACGTTGACAATGATGCCCTTGGCCAAAAAGGGCGTATGCGTTTTTTCCTGAATATATTCAGGAAAAAACGCATACGCCCTTTTTGGCCAACCAAGCAACCTGGAAAGGCAAATCAGCGCTACAAAGATGTCTCGCTTCCCATCGGTCAAAAGGGCCATGCTGAAAAAAGTGTCAAAACCAGAAATGCAGGACAGGCCATGGAGAAATGGGAGCCTTGCTACACTGATGGGCGGGATGTAAATTGCCAAAAGCCACTCCGGAGAAGTGTCCGGTGAGTCCTGAAACATCTGAAAAACACAGCTTAGAGAGCATAGGGCACTTCCACTCATGGGGGTATAAATTGGGAAAATTAAAAATCAGCAAGACACAAGCACCCCAAAGTTTAGGGCTGCTCTGTTGACCAGGACCTCCACTTCATTCCACCTTAAATATCCCAGGAAAGAGAAAAATGGATAAAGAAGTTGTGGTCCTTATGTACAATGGAATACCACTCAGCCATGAAATCAATGTCGTAAGGTTAGTAGCAGCATGATGAGTGGATTTAGGTACGACGATTCTAAGTGAAATAAGTCACACAGAAAAGGACACTTCTCATAAGGTATCACTGATAGAGGGAATGTAAAAACCGTTACACTTGAACTGAATTACAAAACAGAACAGAGTCACACATGCAGAAAACACACTATGGCTGCTTAACGGGAAAGGTGAGGTGGGGTGATACATAAAACAAGGGTATCAAATTAGCTCAGATACCGTTCCATAAACCCAATATGTAATAGACAAGACCTACTCCTTGCTCAGAGAACTGGACTCAACACGCCCTATTCACCGCACAAGAATATATCTGACTAATAATAATCGTAAAACCTATGTATTGATATCTCTCTGTTAGTGTGTCAAGTGGGTGTAAAGCGGCATAAACACAGCAGTGAAAAGCAGCTAAACCCCATTATAAAAATAAATTACTTTGAAACACCCATGAAACAAAGACAGTGAAAGAGAGAGAAATTCTTACACAATGCGTTCAGGGGCTGTGATGCAACCTGGATTGACCATATCTAGACGCACAGCTGGATGAGACATAAGGGTGGACACTCTTGGGGCTGAGAGGTTTGGTGAGGTTGGGTGAGCAAACGCAGACCCTTTAAAGTAATACTGCGTGGTACCCATCGCATGGGTCCCAAATCTCCAGGTTCAAGGGCATCTTCCTACATCAAAAACATGCATGAGAAACCCAGAAGATGGTACACCGTGTGATGGGGAAAGGTTTCTAAAACGCACCTCATTTCTCATCTCCTTGTGCCCGGGTTCGCCATTCCAGCCGCTTTACTAGCAAGCTCCCTACTTGGAGCATCAGCACCTTTAACCTCCTGTTCCATGCAGGTTGCAATTTGTCCTGAGGATAAACGGGAAGACGTGGAACCAACGAGAGACTAGCTCTTGGTGTTGGGACAGGCACAGGTCACTCTATTTTCCCATCAGAAAGAAGAATTAACCACAGGCTCAGCCTGCCCCCCGGAACCAGAACAGGGCCTGAAGCCATTCTGCGATTTTGCGGCCAGCTCCCATAAAAACGAGTTGTAAAATGGAGGTTCAGGGCACTGCAATTCACAAACCTGCAGAGTTATAAATGATAACTCCCGTCCACAAATATATTGAGGGAAGGCAAAGAAGAGGATTTGAAATCAAGGCAGAATTGCAGGAAACAGATTTCAGGAGGTAGATACGAATCGCCTTTAAAGCACATGAAAAGCGGCAAAACGTTGACAATGATGCCCTTGGCCAAAAAGGGCGTATGCGTTTTTTCCTGAATATATTCAGGAAAAAACGCATACGCCCTTTTTGGCCAACCAAGCCACCTGGAAAGGCAAATCAGTGCTACAAAGAAGTCTCGCTTCCCATCGGTCAAAAGGGCCATGCTGAAAAAAGTGTCAAAACCAGAAATGCAGGACAGGCCATGGAGAAATGGGAGCCTTGCTACACTGATGGGCGGGATGTAAATTGCCAAGAGCCACTCTGGAGAAGTGTCCGGTGAGTCCTGAAACATCTGAAAAACACAGCTTAGAGAGCATAGGGCACTTCCACTCATGGGGGTATAAATTGGGAAAATTAAAAATCAGCAAGACACAAGCACCCCACAGTTTAGGGCTGCTCTGTTGACCAGGACCTCCACTTCATTCCACCTTAAATATCCCAGGAAAGAGAAAAATGGATAAAGAAGTTGTGGTCCTTATGTACAATGGAATATCACTCAGCCATGAAATCAATGTCGTAAGGTTAGTAGCAGCATGATGAGTGGATTTAGGTACGACGATTCTAAGTGAAATAAGTCACACAGAAAAGGACACTTCTCATAAGGTATCACTGATAGAGGGAATGTAAAAACCGTTACACTTGAACTGAATTACAAAACAGAACAGAGTCACACATGCAGAAAACACACTATGGCTGCTTAACGGGAAAGGTGAGGTGGGGTGATACATAAAACAAGGGTATCAAATTAGCTCAGATACCGTTCCATAAACCCAATATGTAATAGACAAGACCTACTCCTTGCTCAGAGAACTGGACTCAACACGCCCTATTCACTGCACAAGAATATATCTGACTAATAATAATCGTAAAACCTATGTATTGATATCTCTCTGTTAGTGTGTCAAGTGGGTGTAAAGCGGCATAAACACAGCAGTGAAAAGCAGCTAAACCCCATTATAAAAATAAATTACTTTGAAACACCCATGAAACAAAGACAGTGAAAGAGAGAGAAATTCTTACACAATGCGTTCAGGAGCTGTGATGCAACCTGGATTGACCATATCTAGACGCACAGCTGGATGAGACATAAGGGTGGACACTCTTGGGGCTGAGAGGTTTGGTGAGGTTGGGTGAGCAAACGCAGACCCTTTAAAGGAATACTGCGTGGTACCCATCGCATGGGTCCCAAATCTCCAGGTTCAAGGGCATCTTCCTACATCAAAAACATGCATGAGAAACCCAGAAGATGGTACACCGTGTGATGGGGAAAGGTTTCTAAAACGCACCTCATTTCTCATCTCCTTGTGCCCGGGTTCGCCATTCCAGCCGCTTTACTAGCAAGCTCCCTACTTGGAGCATCAGCACCTTTAACCTCCTGTTCCATACAGGTTGCAATTTGTCCTGAGGATAAACGGGAAGACGTGGAACCAACGAGAGACTAGCTCTTGGTGTTGGGACAGGCACAGGTCACTCTATTTTCCCATCAGAAAGAAGAATTAACCACAGGCTCAGCCTGCCCCCCGGAACCAGAACAGGGCCTGAAGCCATTCTGCGATTTTGCGGCCAGCTCCCATAAAAACGAGTTGTAAAATGGAGGTTCAGGGCACTGCAATTCACAAACCTGCAGAGTTATAAATGATAACTCCCGTCCACAAATATATTGAGGGAAGGCAAAGAAGAGGATTTGAAATCAAGGCAGAATTGCAGGAAACAGATTTCAGGAGGTAGATACGAATCGCCTTTAAAGCACATGAAAAGCGGCAAAACGTTGACAATGATGCCCTTGGCCAAAAAGGGCGTATGCGTTTTTTCCTGAATATATTCAGGAAAAAACGCATACGCCCTTTTTGGCCAACCAAGCAACCTGGAAAGGCAAATCAGCACTACAAAGAAGTCTCGCTTCCCATCGGTCAAAAGGGCCATGCTGAAAAAAGTGTCAAAACCAGAAATGCAGGACAGGCCATGGAGAAATGGGAGCCTTGCTACACTGATGGGCGGGATGTAAATTGCCAAGAGCCACTCCGGAGAAGTGTCCGGTGAGTCCTGAAACATCTGAAAAACACAGCTTAGAGAGCATAGGGCACTTCCACTCATGGGGGTATAAATTGGGAAAATTAAAAATCAGCAAGACACAAGCACCCCAAAGTTTAGGGCTGCTCTGTTGACCATGACCTCCACTTCATTCCACCTTAAATATCCCAGGAAAGAGAAAAATGGATAAAGAAGTTGTGGTCCTTATGTACAATGGAATATCACTCAGCCATGAAATCAATGTCATAAGGTTAGTAGCAGCATGATGAGTGGATTTAGGTACGACGATTCTAAGTGAAATAAGTCACACAGAAAAGGACACTTCTCATAAGGTATCACTGATAGAGGGAATGTAAAAACCGTTACACTTGAACTGAATTACAAAACAGAACAGAGTCACACATGCAGAAAACACACTATGGCTGCTTAACGGGAAAGGTGAGGTGGGGTGATACATAAAACAAGGGTATCAAATTAGCTCAGATACCGTTCCATAAACCCAATATGTAATAGACAAGACCTACTCCTTGCTCAGAGAACTGGACTCAACACGCCCTATTCACCGCACAAGAATATATCTGACTAATAATAATCGTAAAACCTATGTATTGATATCTCTCTGTTAGTGTGTCAAGTGGGTGTAAAGCGGCATAAACACAGCAGTGAAAAGCAGCTAAACCCCATTATAAAAATAAATTACTTTGAAACACCCATGAAACAAAGACAGTGAAAGAGAGAGAAATTCTTACACAATGCGTTCAGGGGCTGTGATGCAACCTGGATTGACCATATCTAGGCGCACAGCTGGATGAGACATAAGGGTGGACACTCTTGGCGCTGAGAGGTTTGGTGAGGTTGGGTGAGCAAACGCAGACCCTTTAAAGGAATACTGCGTGGTACCCATCGCATGGGTCCCAAATCTCCAGGTTCAAGGGCATCTTCCTACATCAAAAACATGCATGAGAAACCCAGAAGATGGTACACCGTGTGATGGGGAAAGGTTTCTAAAACGCACCTCATTTCTCATCTCCTTGTGCCCGGGTTCGCCATTCCAGCCGCTTTACTAGCAAGCTCCCTACTTGGAGCATCAGCACCTTTAACCTCCTGTTCCATGCAGGTTGCAATTTGTCCTGAGGATAAACGGGAAGACGTGGAACCAACGAGAGACTAGCTCTTGGTGTTGGGACAGGCACAGGTCACTCTATTTTGCCATCAGAAAGAAGAATTAACCACAGGCTCAGCCTGCCCCCCGGAACCAGAACAGGGCCTGAAGCCATTCTGCGATTTTGCGGCCAGCTCCCATAAAAACGAGTTGTAAAATGGAGGTTCAGGGCACTGCAATTCACAAACCTGCAGAGTTATAAATGATAACTCCCGTCCACAAATATATTGAGGGAAGGCAAAGAAGAGGATTTGAAATCAAGGCAGAATTGCAGGAAACAGATTTCAGGAGGTAGATACGAATCGCCTTTAAAGCACATGAAAAGCGGCAAAACGTTGACAATGATGCCCTTGGCCAAAAAGGGCGTATGCGTTTTTTCCTGAATATATTCAGGAAAAAACGCATACGTCCTTTTTGGCCAACCAAGCCACCTGGAAAGGCAAATCAGCGCTACAAAGAAGTCTCGCTTCCCATCGGTCAAAAGGGCCATGCTGAAAAAAGTGTCAAAACCAGAAATGCAGGACAGGCCATGGAGAAATGGGAGCCTTGCTACACTGATGGGCGGGATGTAAATTGCCAAGAGCCACTCTGGAGAAGTGTCCGGTGAGTCCTGAAACATCTGAAAAACACAGCTTAGAGAGCATAGGGCACTTCCACTCATGGGGGTATAAATTGGGAAAATTAAAAATCAGCAAGACACAAGCACCCCAAAGTTTAGGGCTGCTCTGTTGACCAGGACCTCCACTTCATTCCACCTTAAATATCCCAGGAAAGAGAAAAATGGATAAAGAAGTTGTGGTCCTTATGTACAATGGAATATCACTCAGCCATGAAATCAATGTCGTAAGGTTAGTAGCAGCATGATGAGTGGATTTAGGTACGACGATTCTAAGTGAAATAAGTCACACAGAAAAGGACACTTCTCATAAGGTATCACTGATAGAGGGAATGTAAAAACCGTTACACTTGAACTGAATTACAAAACAGAACAGAGTCACACATGCAGAAAACACACTATGGCTGCTTAACGGGAAAGGTGAGGTGGGGTGATACATAAAACAAGGGTATCAAATTAGCTCAGATACCGTTCCATAAACCCAATATGTAATAGACAAGACCTACTCCTTGCTCAGAGAACTGGACTCAACACGCCCTATTCACTGCACAAGAATATATCTGACTAATAATAATCGTAAAACCTATGTATTGATATCTCTCTGTTAGTGTGTCAAGTGGGTGTAAAGCGGCATAAACACAGCAGTGAAAAGCAGCTAAACCCCATTATAAAAATAAATTACTTTGAAACACCCATGAAACAAAGACAGTGAAAGAGAGAGAAATTCTTACACAATGCGTTCAGGAGCTGTGATGCAACCTGGATTGACCATATCTAGACGCACAGCTGGATGAGACATAAGGGTGGACACTCTTGGGGCTGAGAGGTTTGGTGAGGTTGGGTGAGCAAACGCAGACCCTTTAAAGGAATACTGCGTGGTACCCATCGCATGGGTCCCAAATCTCCAGGTTCAAGGGCATCTTCCTACATCAAAAACATGCATGAGAAACCCAGAAGATGGTACACCGTGTGATGGGGAAAGGTTTCTAAAACGCACCTCATTTCTCATCTCCTTGTGCCCGGGTTCGCCATTCCAGCCGCTTTACTAGCAAGCTCCCTACTTGGAGCATCAGCACCTTTAACCTCCTGTTCCATACAGGTTGCAATTTGTCCTGAGGATAAACGGGAAGACGTGGAACCAACGAGAGACTAGCTCTTGGTGTTGGGACAGGCACAGGTCACTCTATTTTCCCATCAGAAAGAAGAATTAACCACAGGCTCAGCCTGCCCCCCGGAACCAGAACAGGGCCTAAAGCCATTCTGCGATTTTGCCGCCAGCTCCCATAAAAACGAGTTGTAAAATGGAGGTTCAGGGCACTGCAATTCACAAACCTGCAGAGTTATTAATGATAACTCTCGTCCACAAATATATTGAGGGAAGGCAAAGAAGAGGATTTGAAATCAAGGCAGAATTGCAGGAAACAGATTTCAGGAGGTAGATACGAATCGCCTTTAAAGCCCATGAAAAGCGGCAAAACGTTGACAATGATGCACTTGGCCAAAAAGGGCGTATGCGTTTTTTCCTGAATATATTCAGGAAAAATCGCATACGCCCTTTTTGGCCAACCAAGCAACCTGGAAAGGCAAATCAGCGCTACAAAGAAGTCTCGCTTCCCATCGGTCAAAAGGGCCATGCTGAAAAAAGTGTCAAAACCAGAAATGCAGGACAGGCCATGGAGAAATGGGAGCCTTGCTACACTGATGGGCGGGATGTAAATTGCCAAAAGCCACTCCGGAGAAGTGTCTGGTGAGTCCTGAAACATCTGAAAAACACAGCTTAGAGAGCATAGGGCACTTCCACTCATGGGGGTATAAATTGGGAATATTAAAAATCAGCAAGACACAAGCACCCCAAAGTTTAGGGCTGCTCTGTTGACCAGGACCTCCACTTCATTCCACCTTAAATATCCCAGGAAAGAGAAAAATGGATAAAGAAGTTGTGGTCCTTATGTACAATGGAATACCACTCAGCCATGAAATCAATGTCGTAAGGTTAGTAGCAGCATGATGAGTGGATTTAGGTAGGACGATTCTAAGTGAAATAAGTCACACAGAAAAGGACACTTCTCATAAGGTATCACTGATAGAGGGAATGTAAAAACCGTTACACTTGAACTGAATTACAAAAGAGAACAGAGTCACACATGCAGAAAACACACTATGGCTGCTTAACGGGAAAGGTGAGGTGGGGTGATACATAAAACAAGGGTATCAAATTAGCTCAGATACCATTCCATAAACCCAATATGTAATAGACAAGACCTACTCCTTGCTCAGAGAACTGGACTCAACACGCCCTATTCACCGCACAAGAATATATCTGACTAATAATAATCGTAAAACCTATGTATTGATATCTCTCTGTTAGTGTGTCAAGTGGGTGTAAAGCGGCATAAACACAGCAGTGAAAAGCAGCTAAACCCCATTATAAAAATAAATTACTTTGAAACACCCATGAAACAAAGACAGTGAAAGAGAGAGAAATTCTTACACAATGCGTTCAGGGGCTGTGATGCAACCTGGATTGACCATATCTAGACGCACAGCTGGATGAGACATAAGGGTGGACACTCTTGGGGCTGAGAGGTTTGGTGAGGTTGGGTGAGCAAACGCAGACCCTTTAAAGTAATACTGCGTGGTACCCATTGCATGGGTCCCAAATCTCCAGGTTCAAGGGCATCTTCCTACATCAAAAACATGCATGAGAAACCCAGAAGATGGTACACCGTGTGATGGGGAAAGGTTTCTAAAACGCACCTCATTTCTCATCTCCTTGTGCCCGGGTTCGCCATTCCAGCCGCTTTACTAGCAAGCTCCCTACTTGGAGCATCAGCACCTTTAACCTCCTGTTCCATGCAGGTTGCAATTTGTCCTGAGGATAAACGGGAAGACGTGGAACCAACGAGAGACTAGCTCTTGGTGTTGGGACAGGCACAGGTCACTCTATTTTCCCATCAGAAAGAAGAATTAACCACAGGCTCAGCCTGCCCCCCGGAACCAGAACAGGGTCTGAAGCCATTCTGCGATTTTGCGGCCAGCTCCCATAAAAACGAGTTGTAAAATGGAGGTTCAGGGCACTGCAATTCACAAACCTGCAGAGTTATTAATGATAACTCTCGTCCACAAATATATTGAGGGAAGGCATAGAAGAGGATTTGAAATCAAGGCAGAATTGCAGGAAACAGATTTCAGGAGGTAGATACGAATCGCCTTTAAAGCACATGAAAAGCGGCAAAACGTTGACAATGATGCCCTTGGCCAAAAAGGGCGTATGCGTTTTTTCCTGAATATATTCAGGAAAAAACGCATACGCCCTTTTTGGCCAACCAAGCAACCTGGAAAGGCAAATCAGCGCTACAAAGATGTCTCGCTTCCCATCGGTCAAAAGGGCCATGCTGAAAAAAGTGTCAAAACCAGAAATGCAGGACAGGCCATGGAGAAATGGGAGCCTTGCTACACTGATGGGCGGGATGTAAATTGCCAAAAGCCACTCCGGAGAAGTGTCCGGTGAGCCCTGAAACATCTGAAAAACACAGCTTAGATAGCATAGGGCACTTCCACTCATGGGGGTATAAATTGGGAAAATTAAAAATCAGCAAGACACAAGCACCCCAAAGTTTAGGGCTGCTCTGTTGACAAGGACCTCCACTTCATTCCACCTTAAATATCCCAGGAAAGAGAAAAATGGATAAAGAAGTTGTGGTCCTTATGTACAATGGAATACCACTCAGCCATGAAATCAATGTCGTAAGGTTAGTAGCAGCATGATGAGTGGATTTAGGTACGACGATTCTAAGTGAAATAAGTCACACAGAAAAGGACACTTCTCATAAGGTATCACTGATAGAGGGAATGTAAAAACCGTTACACTTGAACTGAATTACAAAACAGAACAGAGTCACACATGCAGAAAACACACTATGGCTGCTTAACGGGAAAGGTGAGGTGGGGTGATACATAAAACAAGGGTATCAAATTAGCTCAGATACCGTTCCATAAACCCAATATGTAATAGACAAGACCTACTCCTTGCTCAGAGAACTGGACTCAACACGCCCTATTCACCGCACAAGAATATATCTGACTAATAATAATCGTAAAACCTATGTATTGATATCTCTCTGTTAGTGTGTCAAGTGGGTGTAAAGCGGCATAAACACAGCAGTGAAAAGCAGCTAAACCCCATTATAAAAATAAATTACTTTGAAACACCCATGAAACAAAGACAGTGAAAGAGAGAGAAATTCTTACACAATGCGTTCAGGGGCTGTGATGCAACCTGGATTGACCATATCTAGGCGCACAGCTGGATGAGACATAAGGGTGGACACTCTTGGCGCTGAGAGGTTTGGTGAGGTTGGGTGAGCAAACGCAGACCCTTTAAAGGAATACTGCGTGGTACCCATCGCATGGGTCCCAAATCTCCAGGTTCAAGGGCATCTTCCTACATCAAAAACATGCATGAGAAACCCAGAAGATGGTACACCGTGTGATGGGGAAAGGTTTCTAAAACGCACCTCATTTCTCATCTCCTTGTGCCCGGGTTCGCCATTCCAGCCGCTTTACTAGCAAGCTCCCTACTTGGAGCATCAGCACCTTTAACCTCCTGTTCCATGCAGGTTGCAATTTGTCCTGAGGATAAACGGGAAGACGTGGAACCAACGAGAGACTAGCTCTTGGTGTTGGGACAGGCACAGGTCACTCTATTTTCCCATCAGAAAGAAGAATTAACCACAGGCTCAGCCTGCCCCCCGGAACCAGAACAGGGCCTGAAGCCATTCTGCGATTTTGCGGCCAGCTCCCATAAAAACGAGTTGTAAAATGGAGGTTCAGGGCACTGCAATTCACAAACCTGCAGAGTTATAAATGATAACTCCCGTCCACAAATATATTGAGGGAAGGCAAAGAAGAGGATTTGAAATCAAGGCAGAATTGCAGGAAACAGATTTCAGGAGGTAGATACGAATCGCCTTTAAAGCACATGAAAAGCGGCAAAACGTTGACAATGATGCCCTTGGCCAAAAAGGGCGTATGCGTTTTTTCCTGAATATATTCAGGAAAAAACGCATACGCCCTTTTTGGCCAACCAAGCCACCTGGAAAGGCAAATCAGTGCTACAAAGAAGTCTCGCTTCCCATCGGTCAAAAGGGCCATGCTGAAAAAAGTGTCAAAACCAGAAATGCAGGACAGGCCATGGAGAAATGGGAGCCTTGCTACACTGATGGGCGGGATGTAAATTGCCAAGAGCCACTCTGGAGAAGTGTCCGGTGAGTCCTGAAACATCTGAAAAACACAGCTTAGAGAGCATAGGGCACTTCCACTCATGGGGGTATAAATTGGGAAAATTAAAAATCAGCAAGACACAAGCACCCCAAAGTTTAGGGCTGCTCTGTTGACCAGGACCTCCACTTCATTCCACCTTAAATATCCCAGGAAAGAGAAAAATGGATAAAGAAGTTGTGGTCCTTATGTACAATGGAATATCACTCAGCCATGAAATCAATGTCGTAAGGTTAGTAGCAGCATGATGAGTGGATTTAGGTACGACGATTCTAAGTGAAATAAGTCACACAGAAAAGGACACTTCTCATAAGGTATCACTGATAGAGGGAATGTAAAAACCGTTACACTTGAACTGAATTACAAAACAGAACAGAGTCACACATGCAGAAAACACACTATGGCTGCTTAACGGGAAAGGTGAGGTGGGGTGATACATAAAACAAGGGTATCAAATTAGCTCAGATACCGTTCCATAAACCCAATATGTAATAGACAAGACCTACTCCTTGCTCAGAGAACTGGACTCAACACGCCCTATTCACTGCACAAGAATATATCTGACTAATAATAATCGTAAAACCTATGTATTGATATCTCTCTGTTAGTGTGTCAAGTGGGTGTAAAGCGGCATAAACACAGCAGTGAAAAGC
The DNA here is from genome assembly GCF_965194805.1 of Balaenoptera borealis. Taxonomy (NCBI): domain Eukaryota; kingdom Metazoa; phylum Chordata; class Mammalia; order Artiodactyla; family Balaenopteridae; genus Balaenoptera; species Balaenoptera borealis. Next base: position 37,570 of record NW_028123738.1, on the reverse strand, counting down.
AGCTAAACCCCATTATAAAAATAAATTACTTTGAAACACCCATGAAACAAAGACAGTGAAAGAGAGAGAAATTCTTACACAATGCGTTCAGGAGCTGTGATGCAACCTGGATTGACCATATCTAGACGCACAGCTGGATGAGACATAAGGGTGGACACTCTTGGGGCTGAGAGGTTTGGTGAGGTTGGGTGAGCAAACGCAGACCCTTTAAAGGAATACTGCGTGGTACCCATCGCATGGGTCCCAAATCTCCAGGTTCAAGGGCATCTTCCTACATCAAAAACATGCATGAGAAACCCAGAAGATGGTACACCGTGTGATGGGGAAAGGTTTCTAAAACGCACCTCATTTCTCATCTCCTTGTGCCCGGGTTCGCCATTCCAGCCGCTTTACTAGCAAGCTCCCTACTTGGAGCATCAGCACCTTTAACCTCCTGTTCCATACAGGTTGCAATTTTTCCTGAGGATAAACGGGAAGACGTGGAACCAACGAGAGACTAGCTCTTGGTGTTGGGACAGGCACAGGTCACTCTATTTTCCCATCAGAAAGAAGAATTAACCACAGGCTCAGCCTGCCCCCCGGAACCAGAACAGGGCCTGAAGCCATTCTGCGATTTTGCGGCCAGCTCCCATAAAAACGAGTTGTAAAATGGAGGTTCAGGGCACTGCAATTCACAAACCTGCAGAGTTATAAATGATAACTCCCGTCCACAAATATATTGAGGGAAGGCAAAGAAGAGGATTTGAAATCAAGGCAGAATTGCAGGAAACAGATTTCAGGAGGTAGATACGAATCGCCTTTAAAGCACATGAAAAGCGGCAAAACGTTGACAATGATGCCCTTGGCCAAAAAGGGCGTATGCGTTTTTTCCTGAATATATTCAGGAAAAAACGCATACGCCCTTTTTGGCCAACCAAGCAACCTGGAAAGGCAAATCAGCACTACAAAGAAGTCTCGCTTCCCATCGGTCAAAAGGGCCATGCTGAAAAAAGTGTCAAAACCAGAAATGCAGGACAGGCCATGGAGAAATGGGAGCCTTGCTACACTGATGGGCGGGATGTAAATTGCCAAGAGCCACTCCGGAGAAGTGTCCGGTGAGTCCTGAAACATCTGAAAAACACAGCTTAGAGAGCATAGGGCACTTCCACTCATGGGGGTATAAATTGGGAAAATTAAAAATCAGCAAGACACAAGCACCCCAAAGTTTAGGGCTGCTCTGTTGACCATGACCTCCACTTCATTCCACCTTAAATATCCCAGGAAAGAGAAAAATGGATAAAGAAGTTGTGGTCCTTATGTACAATGGAATATCACTCAGCCATGAAATCAATGTCATAAGGTTAGTAGCAGCATGATGAGTGGATTTAGGTACGACGATTCTAAGTGAAATAAGTCACACAGAAAAGGACACTTCTCATAAGGTATCACTGATAGAGGGAATGTAAAAACCGTTACACTTGAACTGAATTACAAAACAGAACAGAGTCACACATGCAGAAAACACACTATGGCTGCTTAACGGGAAAGGTGAGGTGGGGTGATACATAAAACAAGGGTATCAAATTAGCTCAGATACCGTTCCATAAACCCAATATGTAATAGACAAGACCTACTCCTTGCTCAGAGAACTGGACTCAACACGCCCTATTCACCGCACAAGAATATATCTGACTAATAATAATCGTAAAACCTATGTATTGATATCTCTCTGTTAGTGTGTCAAGTGGGTGTAAAGCGGCATAAACACAGCAGTGAAAAGCAGCTAAACCCCATTATAAAAATAAATTACTTTGAAACACCCATGAAACAAAGACAGTGAAAGAGAGAGAAATTCTTACACAATGCGTTCAGGGGCTGTGATGCAACCTGGATTGACCATATCTAGGCGCACAGCTGGATGAGACATAAGGGTGGACACTCTTGGCGCTGAGAGGTTTGGTGAGGTTGGGTGAGCAAACGCAGACCCTTTAAAGGAATACTGCGTGGTACCCATCGCATGGGTCCCAAATCTCCAGGTTCAAGGGCATCTTCCTACATCAAAAACATGCATGAGAAACCCAGAAGATGGTACACCGTGTGATGGGGAAAGGTTTCTAAAACGCACCTCATTTCTCATCTCCTTGTGCCCGGGTTCGCCATTCCAGCCGCTTTACTAGCAAGCTCCCTACTTGGAGCATCAGCACCTTTAACCTCCTGTTCCATACAGGTTGCAATTTGTCCTGAGGATAAACGGGAAGACGTGGAACCAACGAGAGACTAGCTCTTGGTGTTGGGACAGGCACAGGTCACTCTATTTTCCCATCAGAAAGAAGAATTAACCACAGGCTCAGCCTGCCCCCCGGAACCAGAACAGGGCCTGAAGCCATTCTGCGATTTTGCGGCCAGCTCCCATAAAAACGAGTTGTAAAATGGAGGTTCAGGGCACTGCAATTCACAAACCTGCAGAGTTATAAATGATAACTCCCGTCCACAAATATATTGAGGGAAGGCAAAGAAGAGGATTTGAAATCAAGGCAGAATTGCAGGAAACAGATTTCAGGAGGTAGATACGAATCGCCTTTAAAGCACATGAAAAGCGGCAAAACGTTGACAATGATGCCCTTGGCCAAAAAGGGCGTATGCGTTTTTTCCTGAATATATTCAGGAAAAAACGCATACGCCCTTTTTGGCCAACCAAGCAACCTGGAAAGGCAAATCAGCACTACAAAGAAGTCTCGCTTCCCATCGGTCAAAAGGGCCATGCTGAAAAAAGTGTCAAAACCAGAAATGCAGGACAGGCCATGGAGAAATGGGAGCCTTGCTACACTGATGGGCGGGATGTAAATTGCCAAGAGCCACTCCGGAGAAGTGTCCGGTGAGTCCTGAAACATCTGAAAAACACAGCTTAGAGAGCATAGGGCACTTCCACTCATGGGGGTATAAATTGGGAAAATTAAAAATCAGCAAGACACAAGCACCCCAAAGTTTAGGGCTGCTCTGTTGACCATGACCTCCACTTCATTCCACCTTAAATATCCCAGGAAAGAGAAAAATGGATAAAGAAGTTGTGGTCCTTATGTACAATGGAATATCACTCAGCCATGAAATCAATGTCATAAGGTTAGTAGCAGCATGATGAGTGGATTTAGGTACGACGATTCTAAGTGAAATAAGTCACACAGAAAAGGACACTTCTCATAAGGTATCACTGATAGAGGGAATGTAAAAACCGTTACACTTGAACTGAATTACAAAACAGAACAGAGTCACACATGCAGAAAACACACTATGGCTGCTTAACGGGAAAGGTGAGGTGGGGTGATACATAAAACAAGGGTATCAAATTAGCTCAGATACCGTTCCATAAACCCAATATGTAATAGACAAGACCTACTCCTTGCTCAGAGAACTGGACTCAACACGCCCTATTCACCGCACAAGAATATATCTGACTAATAATAATCGTAAAACCTATGTATTGATATCTCTCTGTTAGTGTGTCAAGTGGGTGTAAAGCGGCATAAACACAGCAGTGAAAAGCAGCTAAACCCCATTATAAAAATAAATTACTTTGAAACACCCATGAAACAAAGACAGTGAAAGAGAGAGAAATTCTTACACAATGCGTTCAGGGGCTGTGATGCAACCTGGATTGACCATATCTAGGCGCACAGCTGGATGAGACATAAGGGTGGACACTCTTGGCGCTGAGAGGTTTGGTGAGGTTGGGTGAGCAAACGCAGACCCTTTAAAGGAATACTGCGTGGTACCCATCGCATGGGTCCCAAATCTCCAGGTTCAAGGGCATCTTCCTACATCAAAAACATGCATGAGAAACCCAGAAGATGGTACACCGTGTGATGGGGAAAGGTTTCTAAAACGCACCTCATTTCTCATCTCCTTGTGCCCGGGTTCGCCATTCCAGCCGCTTTACTAGCAAGCTCCCTACTTGGAGCATCAGCACCTTTAACCTCCTGTTCCATGCAGGTTGCAATTTGTCCTGAGGATAAACGGGAAGACGTGGAACCAACGAGAGACTAGCTCTTGGTGTTGGGACAGGCACAGGTCACTCTATTTTCCCATCAGAAAGAAGAATTAACCACAGGCTCAGCCTGCCCCCCGGAACCAGAACAGGGCCTGAAGCCATTCTGCGATTTTGCGGCCAGCTCCCATAAAAACGAGTTGTAAAATGGAGGTTCAGGGCACTGCAATTCACAAACCTGCAGAGTTATAAATGATAACTCCCGTCCACAAATATATTGAGGGAAGGCAAAGAAGAGGATTTGAAATCAAGGCAGAATTGCAGGAAACAGATTTCAGGAGGTAGATACGAATCGCCTTTAAAGCACATGAAAAGCGGCAAAACGTTGACAATGATGCCCTTGGCCAAAAAGGGCGTATGCGTTTTTTCCTGAATATATTCAGGAAAAAACGCATACGTCCTTTTTGGCCAACCAAGCCACCTGGAAAGGCAAATCAGCGCTACAAAGAAGTCTCGCTTCCCATCGGTCAAAAGGGCCATGCTGAAAAAAGTGTCAAAACCAGAAATGCAGGACAGGCCATGGAGAAATGGGAGCCTTGCTACACTGATGGGCGGGATGTAAATTGCCAAGAGCCACTCTGGAGAAGTGTCCGGTGAGTCCTGAAACATCTGAAAAACACAGCTTAGAGAGCATAGGGCACTTCCACTCATGGGGGTATAAATTGGGAAAATTAAAAATCAGCAAGACACAAGCACCCCAAAGTTTAGGGCTGCTCTGTTGACCAGGACCTCCACTTCATTCCACCTTAAATATCCCAGGAAAGAGAAAAATGGATAAAGAAGTTGTGGTCCTTATGTACAATGGAATATCACTCAGCCATGAAATCAATGTCGTAAGGTTAGTAGCAGCATGATGAGTGGATTTAGGTACGACGATTCTAAGTGAAATAAGTCACACAGAAAAGGACACTTCTCATAAGGTATCACTGATAGAGGGAATGTAAAAACCGTTACACTTGAACTGAATTACAAAACAGAACAGAGTCACACATGCAGAAAACACACTATGGCTGCTTAACGGGAAAGGTGAGGTGGGGTGATACATAAAACAAGGGTATCAAATTAGCTCAGATACCGTTCCATAAACCCAATATGTAATAGACAAGACCTACTCCTTGCTCAGAGAACTGGACTCAACACGCCCTATTCACTGCACAAGAATATATCTGACTAATAATAATCGTAAAACCTATGTATTGATATCTCTCTGTTAGTGTGTCAAGTGGGTGTAAAGCGGCATAAACACAGCAGTGAAAAGCAGCTAAACCCCATTATAAAAATAAATTACTTTGAAACACCCATGAAACAAAGACAGTGAAAGAGAGAGAAATTCTTACACAATGCGTTCAGGAGCTGTGATGCAACCTGGATTGACCATATCTAGACGCACAGCTGGATGAGACATAAGGGTGGACACTCTTGGGGCTGAGAGGTTTGGTGAGGTTGGGTGAGCAAACGCAGACCCTTTAAAGGAATACTGCGTGGTACCCATCGCATGGGTCCCAAATCTCCAGGTTCAAGGGCATCTTCCTACATCAAAAACATGCATGAGAAACCCAGAAGATGGTACACCGTGTGATGGGGAAAGGTTTCTAAAACGCACCTCATTTCTCATCTCCTTGTGCCCGGGTTCGCCATTCCAGCCGCTTTACTAGCAAGCTCCCTACTTGGAGCATCAGCACCTTTAACCTCCTGTTCCATACAGGTTGCAATTTGTCCTGAGGATAAACGGGAAGACGTGGAACCAACGAGAGACTAGCTCTTGGTGTTGGGACAGGCACAGGTCACTCTATTTTCCCATCAGAAAGAAGAATTAACCACAGGCTCAGCCTGCCCCCCGGAACCAGAACAGGGTCTGAAGCCATTCTGCGATTTTGCGGCCAGCTCCCATAAAAACGAGTTGTAAAATGGAGGTTCAGGGCACTGCAATTCACAAACCTGCAGAGTTATTAATGATAACTCTCGTCCACAAATATATTGAGGGAAGGCATAGAAGAGGATTTGAAATCAAGGCAGAATTGCAGGAAACAGATTTCAGGAGGTAGATACGAATCGCCTTTAAAGCACATGAAAAGCGGCAAAACGTTGACAATGATGCCCTTGGCCAAAAAGGGCGTATGCGTTTTTTCCTGAATATATTCAGGAAAAAACGCATACGCCCTTTTTGGCCAACCAAGCAACCTGGAAAGGCAAATCAGCGCTACAAAGATGTCTCGCTTCCCATCGGTCAAAAGGGCCATGCTGAAAAAAGTGTCAAAACCAGAAATGCAGGACAGGCCATGGAGAAATGGGAGCCTTGCTACACTGATGGGCGGGATGTAAATTGCCAAAAGCCACTCCGGAGAAGTGTCCGGTGAGTCCTGAAACATCTGAAAAACACAGCTTAGAGAGCATAGGGCACTTCCACTCATGGGGGTATAAATTGGGAAAATTAAAAATCAGCAAGACACAAGCACCCCAAAGTTTAGGGCTGCTCTGTTGACAAGGACCTCCACTTCATTCCACCTTAAATATCCCAGGAAAGAGAAAAATGGATAAAGAAGTTGTGGTCCTTATGTACAATGGAATACCACTCAGCCATGAAATCAATGTCGTAAGGTTAGTAGCAGCATGATGAGTGGATTTAGGTACGACGATTCTAAGTGAAATAAGTCACACAGAAAAGGACACTTCTCATAAGGTATCACTGATAGAGGGAATGTAAAAACCGTTACACTTGAACTGAATTACAAAACAGAACAGAGTCACACATGCAGAAAACACACTATGGCTGCTTAACGGGAAAGGTGAGGTGGGGTGATACATAAAACAAGGGTATCAAATTAGCTCAGATACCGTTCCATAAACCCAATATGTAATAGACAAGACCTACTCCTTGCTCAGAGAACTGGACTCAACACGCCCTATTCACCGCACAAGAATATATCTGACTAATAATAATCGTAAAACCTATGTATTGATATCTCTCTGTTAGTGTGTCAAGTGGGTGTAAAGCGGCATAAACACAGCAGTGAAAAGCAGCTAAACCCCATTATAAAAATAAATTACTTTGAAACACCCATGAAACAAAGACAGTGAAAGAGAGAGAAATTCTTACACAATGCGTTCAGGGGCTGTGATGCAACCTGGATTGACCATATCTAGGCGCACAGCTGGATGAGACATAAGGGTGGACACTCTTGGCGCTGAGAGGTTTGGTGAGGTTGGGTGAGCAAACGCAGACCCTTTAAAGGAATACTGCGTGGTACCCATCGCATGGGTCCCAAATCTCCAGGTTCAAGGGCATCTTCCTACATCAAAAACATGCATGAGAAACCCAGAAGATGGTACACCGTGTGATGGGGAAAGGTTTCTAAAACGCACCTCATTTCTCATCTCCTTGTGCCCGGGTTCGCCATTCCAGCCGCTTTACTAGCAAGCTCCCTACTTGGAGCATCAGCACCTTTAACCTCCTGTTCCATACAGGTTGCAATTTGTCCTGAGGATAAACGGGAAGACGTGGAACCAACGAGAGACTAGCTCTTGGTGTTGGGACAGGCACAGGTCACTCTATTTTCCCATCAGAAAGAAGAATTAACCACAGGCTCAGCCTGCCCCCCGGAACCAGAACAGGGCCTGAAGCCATTCTGCGATTTTGCGGCCAGCTCCCATAAAAACGAGTTGTAAAATGGAGGTTCAGGGCACTGCAATTCACAAACCTGCAGAGTTATAAATGATAACTCCCGTCCACAAATATATTGAGGGAAGGCAAAGAAGAGGATTTGAAATCAAGGCAGAATTGCAGGAAACAGATTTCAGGAGGTAGATACGAATCGCCTTTAAAGCACATGAAAAGCGGCAAAACGTTGACAATGATGCCCTTGGCCAAAAAGGGCGTATGCGTTTTTTCCTGAATATATTCAGGAAAAAACGCATACGCCCTTTTTGGCCAACCAAGCAACCTGGAAAGGCAAATCAGCACTACAAAGAAGTCTCGCTTCCCATCGGTCAAAAGGGCCATGCTGAAAAAAGTGTCAAAACCAGAAATGCAGGACAGGCCATGGAGAAATGGGAGCCTTGCTACACTGATGGGCGGGATGTAAATTGCCAAGAGCCACTCCGGAGAAGTGTCCGGTGAGTCCTGAAACATCTGAAAAACACAGCTTAGAGAGCATAGGGCACTTCCACTCATGGGGGTATAAATTGGGAAAATTAAAAATCAGCAAGACACAAGCACCCCAAAGTTTAGGGCTGCTCTGTTGACCATGACCTCCACTTCATTCCACCTTAAATATCCCAGGAAAGAGAAAAATGGATAAAGAAGTTGTGGTCCTTATGTACAATGGAATACCACTCAGCCATGAAATCAATGTCGTAAGGTTAGTAGCAGCATGATGAGTGGATTTAGGTACGACGATTCTAAGTGAAATAAGTCACACAGAAAAGGACACTTCTCATAAGGTATCACTGATAGAGGGAATGTAAAAACCGTTACACTTGAACTGAATTACAAAACAGAACAGAGTCACACATGCAGAAAACACACTATGGCTGCTTAACGGGAAAGGTGAGGTGGGGTGATACATAAAACAAGGGTATCAAATTAGCTCAGATACCGTTCCATAAACCCAATATGTAATAGACAAGACCTACTCCTTGCTCAGAGAACTGGACTCAACACGCCCTATTCACCGCACAAGAATATATCTGACTAATAATAATCGTAAAACCTATGTATTGATATCTCTCTGTTAGTGTGTCAAGTGGGTGTAAAGCGGCATAAACACAGCAGTGAAAAGCAGCTAAACCCCATTATAAAAATAAATTACTTTGAAACACCCATGAAACAAAGACAGTGAAAGAGAGAGAAATTCTTACACAATGCGTTCAGGGGCTGTGATGCAACCTGGATTGACCATATCTAGGCGCACAGCTGGATGAGACATAAGGGTGGACACTCTTGGCGCTGAGAGGTTTGGTGAGGTTGGGTGAGCAAACGCAGACCCTTTAAAGGAATACTGCGTGGTACCCATCGCATGGGTCCCAAATCTCCAGGTTCAAGGGCATCTTCCTACATCAAAAACATGCATGAGAAACCCAGAAGATGGTACACCGTGTGATGGGGAAAGGTTTCTAAAACGCACCTCATTTCTCATCTCCTTGTGCCCGGGTTCGCCATTCCAGCCGCTTTACTAGCAAGCTCCCTACTTGGAGCATCAGCACCTTTAACCTCCTGTTCCATGCAGGTTGCAATTTGTCCTGAGGATAAACGGGAAGACGTGGAACCAACGAGAGACTAGCTCTTGGTGTTGGGACAGGCACAGGTCACTCTATTTTCCCATCAGAAAGAAGAATTAACCACAGGCTCAGCCTGCCCCCCGGAACCAGAACAGGGCCTGAAGCCATTCTGCGATTTTGCGGCCAGCTCCCATAAAAACGAGTTGTAAAATGGAGGTTCAGGGCACTGCAATTCACAAACCTGCAGAGTTATAAATGATAACTCCCGTCCACAAATATATTGAGGGAAGGCAAAGAAGAGGATTTGAAATCAAGGCAGAATTGCAGGAAACAGATTTCAGGAGGTAGATACGAATCGCCTTTAAAGCACATGAAAAGCGGCAAAACGTTGACAATGATGCCCTTGGCCAAAAAGGGCGTATGCGTTTTTTCCTGAATATATTCAGGAAAAAACGCATACGTCCTTTTTGGCCAACCAAGCCACCTGGAAAGGCAAATCAGCGCTACAAAGAAGTCTCGCTTCCCATCGGTCAAAAGGGCCATGCTGAAAAAAGTGTCAAAACCAGAAATGCAGGACAGGCCATGGAGAAATGGGAGCCTTGCTACACTGATGGGCGGGATGTAAATTGCCAAGAGCCACTCTGGAGAAGTGTCCGGTGAGTCCTGAAACATCTGAAAAACACAGCTTAGAGAGCATAGGGCACTTCCACTCATGGGGGTATAAATTGGGAAAATTAAAAATCAGCAAGACACAAGCACCCCAAAGTTTAGGGCTGCTCTGTTGACCAGGACCTCCACTTCATTCCACCTTAAATATCCCAGGAAAGAGAAAAATGGATAAAGAAGTTGTGGTCCTTATGTACAATGGAATATCACTCAGCCATGAAATCAATGTCGTAAGGTTAGTAGCAGCATGATGAGTGGATTTAGGTACGACGATTCTAAGTGAAATAAGTCACACAGAAAAGGACACTTCTCATAAGGTATCACTGATAGAGGGAATGTAAAAACCGTTACACTTGAACTGAATTACAAAACAGAACAGAGTCACACATGCAGAAAACACACTATGGCTGCTTAACGGGAAAGGTGAGGTGGGGTGATACATAAAACAAGGGTATCAAATTAGCTCAGATACCGTTCCATAAACCCAATATGTAATAGACAAGACCTACTCCTTGCTCAGAGAACTGGACTCAACACGCCCTATTCACTGCACAAGAATATATCTGACTAATAATAATCGTAAAACCTATGTATTGATATCTCTCTGTTAGTGTGTCAAGTGGGTGTAAAGCGGCATAAACACAGCAGTGAAAAGCAGCTAAACCCCATTATAAAAATAAATTACTTTGAAACACCCATGAAACAAAGACAGTGAAAGAGAGAGAAATTCTTACACAATGCGTTCAGGAGCTGTGATGCAACCTGGATTGACCATATCTAGACGCACAGCTGGATGAGACATAAGGGTGGACACTCTTGGGGCTGAGAGGTTTGGTGAGGTTGGGTGAGCAAACGCAGACCCTTTAAAGGAATACTGCGTGGTACCCATCGCATGGGTCCCAAATCTCCAGGTTCAAGGGCATCTTCCTACATCAAAAACATGCATGAGAAACCCAGAAGATGGTACACCGTGTGATGGGGAAAGGTTTCTAAAACGCACCTCATTTCTCATCTCCTTGTGCCCGGGTTCGCCATTCCAGCCGCTTTACTAGCAAGCTCCCTACTTGGAGCATCAGCACCTTTAACCTCCTGTTCCATACAGGTTGCAATTTGTCCTGAGGATAAACGGGAAGACGTGGAACCAACGAGAGACTAGCTCTTGGTGTTGGGACAGGCACAGGTCACTCTATTTTCCCATCAGAAAGAAGAATTAACCACAGGCTCAGCCTGCCCCCCGGAACCAGAACAGGGCCTAAAGCCATTCTGCGATTTTGCCGCCAGCTCCCATAAAAACGAGTTGTAAAATGGAGGTTCAGGGCACTGCAATTCACAAACCTGCAGAGTTATTAATGATAACTCTCGTCCACAAATATATTGAGGGAAGGCAAAGAAGAGGATTTGAAATCAAGGCAGAATTGCAGGAAACAGATTTCAGGAGGTAGATACGAATCGCCTTTAAAGCCCATGAAAAGCGGCAAAACGTTGACAACGATGCACTTGGCCAAAAAGGGCGTATGCGTTTTTTCCTGAATATATTCAGGAAAAATCGCATACGCCCTTTTTGGCCAACCAAGCAACCTGGAAAGGCAAATCAGCGCTACAAAGAAGTCTCGCTTCCCATCGGTCAAAAGGGCCATGCTGAAAAAAGTGTCAAAACCAGAAATGCAGGACAGGCCATGGAGAAATGGGAGCCTTGCTACACTGATGGGCGGGATGTAAATTGCCAAAAGCCACTCCGGAGAAGTGTCTGGTGAGTCCTGAAACATCTGAAAAACACAGCTTAGAGAGCATAGGGCACTTCCACTCATGGGGGTATAAATTGGGAATATTAAAAATCAGCAAGACACAAGCACCCCAAAGTTTAGGGCTGCTCTGTTGACCAGGACCTCCACTTCATTCCACCTTAAATATCCCAGGAAAGAGAAAAATGGATAAAGAAGTTGTGGTCCTTATGTACAATGGAATACCACTCAGCCATGAAATCAATGTCGTAAGGTTAGTAGCAGCATGATGAGTGGATTTAGGTAGGACGATTCTAAGTGAAATAAGTCACACAGAAAAGGACACTTCTCATAAGGTATCACTGATAGAGGGAATGTAAAAACCGTTACACTTGAACTGAATTACAAAACAGAACAGAGTCACACATGCAGAAAACACACTATGGCTGCTTAACGGGAAAGGTGAGGTGGGGTGATACATAAAACAAGGGTATCAAATTAGCTCAGATACCATTCCATAAACCCAATATGTAATAGACAAGACCTACTCCTTGCTCAGAGAACTGGACTCAACACGCCCTATTCACCGCACAAGAATATATCTGACTAATAATAATCGTAAAACCTATGTATTGATATCTCTCTGTTAGTGTGTCAAGTGGGTGTAAAGCGGCATAAACACAGCAGTGAAAAGCAGCTAAACCCCATTATAAAAATAAATTACTTTGAAACACCCATGAAACAAAGACAGTGAAAGAGAGAGAAATTCTTACACAATGCGTTCAGGGGCTGTGATGCAACCTGGATTGACCATATCTAGACGCACAGCTGGATGAGACATAAGGGTGGACACTCTTGGGGCTGAGAGGTTTGGTGAGGTTGGGTGAGCAAACGCAGACCCTTTAAAGTAATACTGCGTGGTACCCATTGCATGGGTCCCAAATCTCCAGGTTCAAGGGCATCTTCCTACATCAAAAACATGCATGAGAAACCCAGAAGATGGTACACCGTGTGATGGGGAAAGGTTTCTAAAACGCACCTCATTTCTCATCTCCTTGTGCCCGGGTTCGCCATTCCAGCCGCTTTACTAGCAAGCTCCCTACTTGGAGCATCAGCACCTTTAACCTCCTGTTCCATGCAGGTTGCAATTTGTCCTGAGGATAAACGGGAAGACGTGGAACCAACGAGAGACTAGCTCTTGGTGTTGGGACAGGCACAGGTCACTCTATTTTCCCATCAGAAAGAAGAATTAACCACAGGCTCAGCCTGCCCCCCGGAACCAGAACAGGGTCTGAAGCCATTCTGCGATTTTGCGGCCAGCTCCCATAAAAACGAGTTGTAAAATGGAGGTTCAGGGCACTGCAATTCACAAACCTGCAGAGTTATTAATGATAACTCTCGTCCACAAATATATTGAGGGAAGGCATAGAAGAGGATTTGAAATCAAGGCAGAATTGCAGGAAACAGATTTCAGGAGGTAGATACGAATCGCCTTTAAAGCACATGAAAAGCGGCAAAACGTTGACAATGATGCCCTTGGCCAAAAAGGGCGTATGCGTTTTTTCCTGAATATATTCAGGAAAAAACGCATACGCCCTTTTTGGCCAACCAAGCAACCTGGAAAGGCAAATCAGCGCTACAAAGATGTCTCGCTTCCCATCGGTCAAAAGGGCCATGCTGAAAAAAGTGTCAAAACCAGAAATGCAGGACAGGCCATGGAGAAATGGGAGCCTTGCTACACTGATGGGCGGGATGTAAATTGCCAAAAGCCACTCCGGAGAAGTGTCCGGTGAGCCCTGAAACATCTGAAAAACACAGCTTAGAGAGCATAGGGCACTTCCACTCATGGGGGTATAAATTGGGAAAATTAAAAATCAGCAAGACACAAGCACCCCAAAGTTTAGGGCTGCTCTGTTGACAAGGACCTCCACTTCATTCCACCTTAAATATCCCAGGAAAGAGAAAAATGGATAAAGAAGTTGTGGTCCTTATGTACAATGGAATACCACTCAGCCATGAAATCAATGTCGTAAAGTTAGTAGCAGCATGATGAGTGGATTTAGGTACGACGATTCTAAGTGAAATAAGTCACACAGAAAAGGACACTTCTCATAAGGTATCACTGATAGAGGGAATGTAAAAACCGTTACACTTGAACTGAATTACAAAACAGAACAGAGTCACACATGCAGAAAACACACTATGGCTGCTTAACGGGAAAGGTGAGGTGGGGTGATACATAAAACAAGGGTATCAAATTAGCTCAGATACCGTTCCATAAACCCAATATGTAATAGACAAGACCTACTCCTTGCTCAGAGAACTGGACTCAACACGCCCTATTCACCGCACAAGAATATATCTGACTAATAATAATCGTAAAACCTATGTATTGATATCTCTCTGTTAGTGTGTCAAGTGGGTGTAAAGCGGCATAAACACAGCAGTGAAAAGCAGCTAAACCCCATTATAAAAATAAATTACTTTGAAACACCCATGAAACAAAGACAGTGAAAGAGAGAGAAATTCTTACACAATGCGTTCAGGGGCTGTGATGCAACCTGGATTGACCATATCTAGGCGCACAGCTGGATGAGACATAAGGGTGGACACTCTTGGCGCTGAGAGGTTTGGTGAGGTTGGGTGAGCAAACGCAGACCCTTTAAAGGAATACTGCGTGGTACCCATCGCATGGGTCCCAAATCTCCAGGTTCAAGGGCATCTTCCTACATCAAAAACATGCATGAGAAACCCAGAAGATGGTACACCGTGTGATGGGGAAAGGTTTCTAAAACGCACCTCATTTCTCATCTCCTTGTGCCCGGGTTCGCCATTCCAGCCGCTTTACTAGCAAGCTCCCTACTTGGAGCATCAGCACCTTTAACCTCCTGTTCCATGCAGGTTGCAATTTGTCCTGAGGATAAACGGGAAGACGTGGAACCAACGAGAGACTAGCTCTTGGTGTTGGGACAGGCACAGGTCACTCTATTTTCCCATCAGAAAGAAGAATTAACCACAGGCTCAGCCTGCCCCCCGGAACCAGAACAGGGCCTGAAGCCATTCTGCGATTTTGCGGCCAGCTCCCATAAAAACGAGTTGTAAAATGGAGGTTCAGGGCACTGCAATTCACAAACCTGCAGAGTTATAAATGATAACTCCCGTCCACAAATATATTGAGGGAAGGCAAAGAAGAGGATTTGAAATCAAGGCAGAATTGCAGGAAACAGATTTCAGGAGGTAGATACGAATCGCCTTTAAAGCACATGAAAAGCGGCAAAACGTTGACAATGATGCCCTTGGCCAAAAAGGGCGTATGCGTTTTTTCCTGAATATATTCAGGAAAAAACGCATACGCCCTTTTTGGCCAACCAAGCCACCTGGAAAGGCAAATCAGTGCTACAAAGAAGTCTCGCTTCCCATCGGTCAAAAGGGCCATGCTGAAAAAAGTGTCAAAACCAGAAATGCAGGACAGGCCATGGAGAAATGGGAGCCTTGCTACACTGATGGGCGGGATGTAAATTGCCAAGAGCCACTCTGGAGAAGTGTCCGGTGAGTCCTGAAACATCTGAAAAACACAGCTTAGAGAGCATAGGGCACTTCCACTCATGGGGGTATAAATTGGGAAAATTAAAAATCAGCAAGACACAAGCACCCCAAAGTTTAGGGCTGCTCTGTTGACCAGGACCTCCACTTCATTCCACCTTAAATATCCCAGGAAAGAGAAAAATGGATAAAGAAGTTGTGGTCCTTATGTACAATGGAATATCACTCAGCCATGAAATCAATGTCGTAAGGTTAGTAGCAGCATGATGAGTGGATTTAGGTACGACGATTCTAAGTGAAATAAGTCACACAGAAAAGGACACTTCTCATAAGGTATCACTGATAGAGGGAATGTAAAAACCGTTACACTTGAACTGAATTACAAAACAGAACAGAGTCACACATGCAGAAAACACACTATGGCTGCTTAACGGGAAAGGTGAGGTGGGGTGATACATAAAACAAGGGTATCAAATTAGCTCAGATACCGTTCCATAAACCCAATATGTAATAGACAAGACCTACTCCTTGCTCAGAGAACTGGACTCAACACGCCCTATTCACTGCACAAGAATATATCTGACTAATAATAATCGTAAAACCTATGTATTGATATCTCTCTGTTAGTGTGTCAAGTGGGTGTAAAGCGGCATAAACACAGCAGTGAAAAGCAGCTAAACCCCATTATAAAAATAAATTACTTTGAAACACCCATGAAACAAAGACAGTGAAAGAGAGAGAAATTCTTACACAATGCGTTCAGGAGCTGTGATGCAACCTGGATTGACCATATCTAGACGCACAGCTGGATGAGACATAAGGGTGGACACTCTTGGGGCTGAGAGGTTTGGTGAGGTTGGGTGAGCAAACGCAGACCCTTTAAAGGAATACTGCGTGGTACCCATCGCATGGGTCCCAAATCTCCAGGTTCAAGGGCATCTTCCTACATCAAAAACATGCATGAGAAACCCAGAAGATGGTACACCGTGTGATGGGGAAAGGTTTCTAAAACGCACCTCATTTCTCATCTCCTTGTGCCCGGGTTCGCCATTCCAACCGCTTTACTAGCAAGCTCCCTACTTGGAGCATCAGCACCTTTAACCTCCTGTTCCATACAGGTTGCAATTTGTCCTGAGGATAAACGGGAAGACGTGGAACCAACGAGAGACTAGCTCTTGGTGTTGGGACAGGCACAGGTCACTCTATTTTCCCATCAGAAAGAAGAATTAACCACAGGCTCAGCCTGCCCCCCGGAACCAGAACAGGGCCTGAAGCCATTCTGCGATTTTGCGGCCAGCTCCCATAAAAACGAGTTGTAAAATGGAGGTTCAGGGCACTGCAATTCACAAACCTGCAGAGTTATAAATGATAACTCCCGTCCACAAATATATTGAGGGAAGGCAAAGAAGAGGATTTGAAATCAAGGCAGAATTGCAGGAAACAGATTTCAGGAGGTAGATACGAATCGCCTTTAAAGCACATGAAAAGCGGCAAAACGTTGACAATGATGCCCTTGGCCAAAAAGGGCGTATGCGTTTTTTCCTGAATATATTCAGGAAAAAACGCATACGCCCTTTTTGGCCAACCAAGCAACCTGGAAAGGCAAATCAGCACTACAAAGAAGTCTCGCTTCCCATCGGTCAAAAGGGCCATGCTGAAAAAAGTGTCAAAACCAGAAATGCAGGACAGGCCATGGAGAAATGGGAGCCTTGCTACACTGATGGGCGGGATGTAAATTGCCAAGAGCCACTCCGGAGAAGTGTCCGGTGAGTCCTGAAACATCTGAAAAACACAGCTTAGAGAGCATAGGGCACTTCCACTCATGGGGGTATAAATTGGGAAAATTAAAAATCAGCAAGACACAAGCACCCCAAAGTTTAGGGCTGCTCTGTTGACCATGACCTCCACTTCATTCCACCTTAAATATCCCAGGAAAGAGAAAAATGGATAAAGAAGTTGTGGTCCTTATGTACAATGGAATATCACTCAGCCATGAAATCAATGTCATAAGGTTAGTAGCAGCATGATGAGTGGATTTAGGTACGACGATTCTAAGTGAAATAAGTCACACAGAAAAGGACACTTCTCATAAGGTATCACTGATAGAGGGAATGTAAAAACCGTTACACTTGAACTGAATTACAAAACAGAACAGAGTCACACATGCAGAAAACACACTATGGCTGCTTAACGGGAAAGGTGAGGTGGGGTGATACATAAAACAAGGGTATCAAATTAGCTCAGATACCGTTCCATAAACCCAATATGTAATAGACAAGACCTACTCCTTGCTCAGAGAACTGGACTCAACACGCCCTATTCACCGCACAAGAATATATCTGACTAATAATAATCGTAAAACCTATGTATTGATATCTCTCTGTTAGTGTGTCAAGTGGGTGTAAAGCGGCATAAACACAGCAGTGAAAAGCAGCTAAACCCCATTATAAAAATAAATTACTTTGAAACACCCATGAAACAAAGACAGTGAAAGAGAGAGAAATTCTTACACAATGCGTTCAGGGGCTGTGATGCAACCTGGATTGACCATATCTAGGCGCACAGCTGGATGAGACATAAGGGTGGACACTCTTGGCGCTGAGAGGTTTGGTGAGGTTGGGTGAGCAAACGCAGACCCTTTAAAGGAATACTGCGTGGTACCCATCGCATGGGTCCCAAATCTCCAGGTTCAAGGGCATCTTCCTACATCAAAAACATGCATGAGAAACCCAGAAGATGGTACACCGTGTGATGGGGAAAGGTTTCTAAAACGCACCTCATTTCTCATCTCCTTGTGCCCGGGTTCGCCATTCCAGCCGCTTTACTAGCAAGCTCCCTACTTGGAGCATCAGCACCTTTAACCTCCTGTTCCATGCAGGTTGCAATTTGTCCTGAGGATAAACGGGAAGACGTGGAACCAACGAGAGACTAGCTCTTGGTGTTGGGACAGGCACAGGTCACTCTATTTTCCCATCAGAAAGAAGAATTAACCACAGGCTCAGCCTGCCCCCCGGAACCAGAACAGGGCCTGAAGCCATTCTGCGATTTTGCGGCCAGCTCCCATAAAAACGAGTTGTAAAATGGAGGTTCAGGGCACTGCAATTCACAAACCTGCAGAGTTATAAATGATAACTCCCGTCCACAAATATATTGAGGGAAGGCAAAGAAGAGGATTTGAAATCAAGGCAGAATTGCAGGAAACAGATTTCAGGAGGTAGATACGAATCGCCTTTAAAGCACATGAAAAGCGGCAAAACGTTGACAATGATGCCCTTGGCCAAAAAGGGCGTATGCGTTTTTTCCTGAATATATTCAGGAAAAAACGCATACGTCCTTTTTGGCCAACCAAGCCACCTGGAAAGGCAAATCAGCGCTACAAAGAAGTCTCGCTTCCCATCGGTCAAAAGGGCCATGCTGAAAAAAGTGTCAAAACCAGAAATGCAGGACAGGCCATGGAGAAATGGGAGCCTTGCTACACTGATGGGCGGGATGTAAATTGCCAAGAGCCACTCTGGAGAAGTGTCCGGTGAGTCCTGAAACATCTGAAAAACACAGCTTAGAGAGCATAGGGCACTTCCACTCATGGGGGTATAAATTGGGAAAATTAAAAATCAGCAAGACACAAGCACCCCAAAGTTTAGGGCTGCTCTGTTGACCAGGACCTCCACTTCATTCCACCTTAAATATCCCAGGAAAGAGAAAAATGGATAAAGAAGTTGTGGTCCTTATGTACAATGGAATATCACTCAGCCATGAAATCAATGTCGTAAGGTTAGTAGCAGCATGATGAGTGGATTTAGGTACGACGATTCTAAGTGAAATAAGTCACACAGAAAAGGACACTTCTCATAAGGTATCACTGATAGAGGGAATGTAAAAACCGTTACACTTGAACTGAATTACAAAACAGAACAGAGTCACACATGCAGAAAACACACTATGGCTGCTTAACGGGAAAGGTGAGGTGGGGTGATACATAAAACAAGGGTATCAAATTAGCTCAGATACCGTTCCATAAACCCAATATGTAATAGACAAGACCTACTCCTTGCTCAGAGAACTGGACTCAACACGCCCTATTCACTGCACAAGAATATATCTGACTAATAATAATCGTAAAACCTATGTATTGATATCTCTCTGTTAGTGTGTCAAGTGGGTGTAAAGCGGCATAAACACAGCAGTGAAAAGCAGCTAAACCCCATTATAAAAATAAATTACTTTGAAACACCCATGAAACAAAGACAGTGAAAGAGAGAGAAATTCTTACACAATGCGTTCAGGAGCTGTGATGCAACCTGGATTGACCATATCTAGACGCCCAGCTGGATGAGACATAAGGGTGGACACTCTTGGGGCTGAGAGGTTTGGTGAGGTTGGGTGAGCAAACGCAGACCCTTTAAAGGAATACTGCGTGGTACCCATCGCATGGGTCCCAAATCTCCAGGTTCAAGGGCATCTTCCTACATCAAAAACATGCATGAGAAACCCAGAAGATGGTACACCGTGTGATGGGGAAAGGTTTCTAAAACGCACCTCATTTCTCATCTCCTTGTGCCCGGGTTCGCCATTCCAGCCGCTTTACTAGCAAGCTCCCTACTTGGAGCATCAGCACCTTTAACCTCCTGTTCCATACAGGTTGCAATTTGTCCTGAGGATAAACGGGAAGACGTGGAACCAACGAGAGACTAGCTCTTGGTGTTGGGACAGGCACAGGTCACTCTATTTTCCCATCAGAAAGAAGAATTAACCACAGGCTCAGCCTGCCCCCCGGAACCAGAACAGGGTCTGAAGCCATTCTGCGATTTTGCGGCCAGCTCCCATAAAAACGAGTTGTAAAATGGAGGTTCAGGGCACTGCAATTCACAAACCTGCAGAGTTATTAATGATAACTCTCGTCCACAAATATATTGAGGGAAGGCATAGAAGAGGATTTGAAATCAAGGCAGAATTGCAGGAAACAGATTTCAGGAGGTAGATACGAATCGCCTTTAAAGCACATGAAAAGCGGCAAAACGTTGACAATGATGCCCTTGGCCAAAAAGGGCGTATGCGTTTTTTCCTGAATATATTCAGGAAAAAACGCATACGCCCTTTTTGGCCAACCAAGCAACCTGGAAAGGCAAATCAGCGCTACAAAGAAGTCTCGCTTCCCATCGGTCAAAAGGGCCATGCTGAAAAAAGTGTCAAAACCAGAAATGCAGGACAGGCCATGGAGAAATGGGAGCCTTGCTACACTGATGGGCGGGATGTAAATTGCCAAAAGCCACTCCGGAGAAGTGTCCGGTGAGTCCTGAAACATCTGAAAAACACAGCTTAGAGAGCATAGGGCACTTCCACTCATGGGGGTATAAATTGGGAAAATTAAAAATCAGCAAGACACAAGCACCCCAAAGTTTAGGGCTGCTCTGTTGACAAGGACCTCCACTTCATTCCACCTTAAATATCCCAGGAAAGAGAAAAATGGATAAAGAAGTTGTGGTCCTTATGTACAATGGAATACCACTCAGCCATGAAATCAATGTCGTAAGGTTAGTAGCAGCATGATGAGTGGATTTAGGTACGACGATTCTAAGTGAAATAAGTCACACAGAAAAGGACACTTCTCATAAGGTATCACTGATAGAGGGAATGTAAAAACCGTTACACTTGAACTGAATTACAAAACAGAACAGAGTCACACATGCAGAAAACACACTATGGCTGCTTAACGGGAAAGGTGAGGTGGGGTGATACATAAAACAAGGGTATCAAATTAGCTCAGATACCGTTCCATAAACCCAATATGTAATAGACAAGACCTACTCCTTGCTCAGAGAACTGGACTCAACACGCCCTATTCACCGCACAAGAATATATCTGACTAATAATAATCGTAAAACCTATGTATTGATATCTCTCTGTTAGTGTGTCAAGTGGGTGTAAAGCGGCATAAACACAGCAGTGAAAAGCAGCTAAACCCCATTATAAAAATAAATTACTTTGAAACACCCATGAAACAAAGACAGTGAAAGAGAGAGAAATTCTTACACAATGCGTTCAGGGGCTGTGATGCAACCTGGATTGACCATATCTAGGCGCACAGCTGGATGAGACATAAGGGTGGACACTCTTGGCGCTGAGAGGTTTGGTGAGGTTGGGTGAGCAAACGCAGACCCTTTAAAGGAATACTGCGTGGTACCCATCGCATGGGTCCCAAATCTCCAGGTTCAAGGGCATCTTCCTACATCAAAAACATGCATGAGAAACCCAGAAGATGGTACACCGTGTGATGGGGAAAGGTTTCTAAAACGCACCTCATTTCTCATCTCCTTGTGCCCGGGTTCGCCATTCCAGCCGCTTTACTAGCAAGCTCCCTACTTGGAGCATCAGCACCTTTAACCTCCTGTTCCATGCAGGTTGCAATTTGTCCTGAGGATAAACGGGAAGACGTGGAACCAACGAGAGACTAGCTCTTGGTGTTGGGACAGGCACAGGTCACTCTATTTTCCCATCAGAAAGAAGAATTAACCACAGGCTCAGCCTGCCCCCCGGAACCAGAACAGGGCCTGAAGCCATTCTGCGATTTTGCGGCCAGCTCCCATAAAAACGAGTTGTAAAATGGAGGTTCAGGGCACTGCAATTCACAAACCTGCAGAGTTATTAATGATAACTCTCGTCCACAAATATATTGAGGGAAGGCAAAGAAGAGGATTTGAAATCAAGGCAGAATTGCAGGAAACAGATTTCAGGAGGTAGATACGAATCGCCTTTAAAGCACATGAAAAGCGGCAAAACGTTGACAATGATGCCCTTGGCCAAAAAGGGCGTATGCGTTTTTTCCTGAATATATTCAGGAAAAAACGCATACGCCCTTTTTGGCCAACCAAGCAACCTGGAAAGGCAAATCAGCGCTACAAAGAAGTCTCGCTTCCCATCGGTCAAAAGGGCCATGCTGAAAAAAGTGTCAAAACCAGAAATGCAGGACAGGCCATGGAGAAATGGGAGCCTTGCTACACTGATGGGCGGGATGTAAATTGCCAAAAGCCACTCCGGAGAAGTGTCCGGTGAGTCCTGAAACATCTGAAAAACACAGCTTAGAGAGCATAGGGCACTTCCACTCATGGGGGTATAAATTGGGAAAATTAAAAATCAGCAAGACACAAGCACCCCAAAGTTTAGGGCTGCTCTGTTGACCAGGACCTCCACTTCATTCCACCTTAAATATCCCAGGAAAGAGAAAAATGGATAAAGAAGTTGTGGTCCTTATGTACAATGGAATACCACTCAGCCATGAAATCAATGTCGTAAGGTTAGTAGCAGCATGATGAGTGGATTTAGGTACGACGATTCTAAGTGAAATAAGTCACACAGAAAAGGACACTTCTCATAAGGTATCACTGATAGAGGGAATGTAAAAACCGTTACACTTGAACTGAATTACAAAACAGAACAGAGTCACACATGCAGAAAACACACTATGGCTGCTTAACGGGAAAGGTGAGGTGGGGTGATACATAAAACAAGGGTATCAAATTAGCTCAGATACCGTTCCATAAACGCAATATGTAATAGACAAGACCTACTCCTTGCTCAGAGAACTGGACTCAACACGCCCTATTCACCGCACAAGAATATATCTGACTAATAATAATCGTAAAACCTATGTATTGATATCTGTTAGTGTGTCAAGTGGGTGTAAAGCGGCATAAACACAGCAGTGAAAAGCAGCTAAACCCCATTATAAAAATAAATTACTTTGAAACACCCATGAAACAAAGACAGTGAAAGAGAGAGAAATTCTTACACAATGCGTTCAGGGGCTGTGATGCAACCTGGATTGACCATATCTAGACGCACAGCTGGATGAGACATAAGGGTGGACACTCTTGGGGCTGAGAGGTTTGGTGAGGTTGGGTGAGCAAACGCAGACCCTTTAAAGGAATACTGCGTGGTACCCATCGCATGGGTCCCAAATCTCCAGGTTCAAGGGCATCTTCCTACATCAAAAACATGCATGAGAAACCCAGAAGATGGTACACCGTGTGATGGGGAAAGGTTTCTAAAACGCACCTCATTTCTCATCTCCTTGTGCCCGGGTTCGCCATTCCAGCCGCTTTACTAGCAAGCTCCCTACTTGGAGCATCAGCACCTTTAACCTCCTGTTCCATGCAGGTTGCAATTTGTCCTGAGGATAAACGGGAAGACGTGGAACCAACGAGAGACTAGCTCTTGGTGTTGGGACAGGCACAGGTCACTCTATTTTCCCATCAGAAAGAAGAATTAACCACAGGCTCAGCCTGCCCCCCGGAACCAGAACAGGGCCTGAAGCCATTCTGCGATTTTGCGGCCAGCTCCCATAAAAACGAGTTGTAAAATGGAGGTTCAGGGCACTGCAATTCACAAACCTGCAGAGTTATTAATGATAACTCTCGTCCACAAATATATTGAGGGAAGGCAAAGAAGAGGATTTGAAATCAAGGCAGAATTGCAGGAAACAGATTTCAGGAGGTAGATACGAATCGCCTTTAAAGCACATGAAAAGCGGCAAAACGTTGACAATGATGCCCTTGGCCAAAAAGGGCGTATGCGTTTTTTCCTGAATATATTCAGGAAAAAACGCATACGCCCTTTTTGGCCAACCAAGCCACCTGGAAAGGCAAATCAGCGCTACAAAGATGTCTCGCTTCCCATCGGTCAAAAGGGCCATGCTGAAAAAAGTGTCAAAACCAGAAATGCAGGACAGGCCATGGAGAAATGGGAGCCTTGCTACACTGATGGGTGGGATGTAAATTGCCAAAAGCCACTCCGGAGAAGTGTCCGGTGAGTCCTGAAACATCTGAAAAACACAGCTTAGAGAGCATAGGGCACTTCCACTCATGGGGGTATAAATTGGGAAAATTAAAAATCAGCAAGACACAAGCACCCCAAAGTTTAGGGCTGCTCTGTTGACCAGGACCTCCACTTCATTCCACCTTAAATATCCCAGGAAAGAGAAAAATGGATAAAGAAGTTGTGGTCCTTATGTACAATGGAATATCACTCAGCCATGAAATCAATGTCGTAAGGTTAGTAGCAGCATGATGAGTGGATTTAGGTACGACGATTCTAAGTGAAATAAGTCACACAGAAAAGGACACTTCTCATAAGGTATCACTGATAGAGGGAATGTAAAAACCGTTACACTTGAACTGAATTACAAAACAGAACAGAGTCACACATGCAGAAAACACACTATGGCTGCTTAACGGGAAAGGTGAGGTGGGGTGATACATAAAACAAGGGTATCAAATTAGCTCAGATACCGTTCCATAAACCCAATATGTAATAGACAAGACCAACTCCTTGCTCAGAGAACTGGACTCAACACGCCCTATTCACCGCACAAGAATATATCTGACTAATAATAATCGTAAAACCTATGTATTGATATCTCTCTGTTAGTGTGTCAAGTGGGTGTAAAGCGGCATAAATACAGCAGTGAAAAGCAGCTAAACCCCATTATAAAAATAAATTACTTTGAAACACCCATGAAACAAAGACACTGAAAGAGAGAGAAATTCTTACACAATGCGTTCAGGGGCTGTGATGCAACCTGGATTGACCATATCTAGACCCACAGCTGGATGAGACATAAGGGTGGACACTCTTGGGGCTGAGAGGTTTGGTGAGGTTGGGTGAGCAAACGCAGACCCTTTAAAGTAATACTGCGTGGTACCCATCGCATGGGTCCCAAATCTCCAGGTTCAAGGGCATCTTCCTACATCAAAAACATGCATGAGAAACCCAGAAGATGGTACACCGTGTGATGGGGAAAGGTTTCTAAAACGCACCTCATTTCTCATCTCCTTGTGCCCGGGTTCGCCATTCCAGCCGCTTTACTAGCAAGCTCCCTACTTGGAGCATCAGCACCTTTAACCTCCTGTTCCATGCAGGTTGCAATTTGTCCTGAGGATAAACGGGAAGACGTGGAACCAACGAGAGACTAGCTCTTGGTGTTGGGACAGGCACAGGTCACTCTATTTTCCCATCAGAAAGAAGAATTAACCACAGGCTCAGCCTGCCCCCCGGAACCAGAACAGGGCCTGAAGCCATTCTGCGATTTTGCGGCCAGCTCCCATAAAAACGAGTTGTAAAATGGAGGTTCAGGGCATTGCAATTCACAAACCTGCAGAGTTATAAATGATAACTCTCGTCCACAAATATATTGAGGGAAGGCAAAGAAGAGGATTTGAAATCAAGGCAGAATTGCAGGAAACAGATTTCAGGAGGTAGATTCGAATCGCCTTTAAAGCACATGAAAAGCGGCAAAACGTTGACAATGATGCCCTTGGCCAAAAAGGGCGTATGCGTTTTTTCCTGAATATATTCAGGAAAAAACGCATACGCCCTTTTTGGCCAACCAAGCAACCTGGAAAGGCAAATCAGCGCTACAAAGATGTCTCGCTTCCCATCGGTCAAAAGGGCCATGCTGAAAAAAGTGTCAAAACCAGAAATGCAGGACAGGCCATGGAGAAATGGGAGCCTTGCTACACTGATGGGCGGGATGTAAATTGCCAAGAGCCACTCTGGAGAAGTGTCCGGTGAGTCCTGAAACATCTGAAAAACACAGCTCAGAGAGCATAGGGCACTTCCACTCATGGGGGTATAAATTGGGAAAATTAAAAATCAGCAAAACACAAGAACCCCAAAGTTTAGGGCTGCTCTGTTGACCAGGACCTCCACTTCATTCCACCTTAAATATCCCAGGAAAGAGAAAAATGGATAAAGAAGTTGTGGTCCTTATGTACAATGGAATATCACTCAGCCATGAAATCAATGTCGTAAGGTTAGTAGCAGCATGATGAGTGGATTTAGGTACGACGATTCTAAGTGAAATAAGTCACACAGAAAAGGACACTTCTCATAAGGTATCACTGATAGAGGGAATGTAAAAACCGTTACACTTGAACTGAATTACAAAACAGAACAGAGTCACACATGCAGAAAACACACTATGGCTGCTTAACGGGAAAGGTGAGGTGGGGTGATACATAAAACAAGGGTATCAAATTAGCTCAGATACCGTTCCATAAACCCAATATGTAATAGACAAGACCTACTCCTTGCTCAGAAAACTGGACTCAACACGCCCTATTCACCACACAAGAATATATCTGACTAATAATAATCGTAAAACCTATGTATTGATATCTCTCTGTTAGTGTGTCAAGTGGGTGTAAAGCAGCATAAACACAGCAGTGAAAAGCAGCTAAACCCCATTATAAAAATAAATTACTTTGAAACACCCATGAAACAAAGACAGTGAAAGAGAGAGAAATTCTTACACAATGTGTTCAGGGGCTGTGATGCAACCTGGATTGACCATATCTAGACGCACAGCTGGATGAGACATAAGGGTGGACACTCTTGGGGATGAGAGGTTTGGTGAGGTTGGGTGAGCAAACGCAGACCCTTTAAAGTAATACTGCGTGGTACCCATCGCATGGGTCCCAAATCTCCAGGTTCAAGGGCATCTTCCTACATCAAAAACATGCATGAGAAACCCAGAAGATGGTACACCGTGTGATGGGGAAAGGTTTCTAAAACGCACCTCATTTCTCATCTCCTTGTGCCCGGGTTCGCCATTCCAGCCGCTTTACTAGCAAGCTCCCTACTTGGAGCATCAGCACCTTTAACCTCCTGTTCCGTACAGGTTGCAATTTGTCCTGAGGATAAACGGGAAGACGTGGAACCAACGAGAGACTAGCTCTTGGTGTTGGGACAGGCACAGGTCACTCTATTTTCCCATCAGAAAGAAGAATTAACCACAGGCTCAGCCTGCCCCCCGGAACCAGAACAGGGCCTGAAGCCATTCTGCAATTTTGCGGCCAGCTCCCATAAAAACGAGTTGTAAAATGGAGGTTCAGGGCACTGCAATTCACAAACCTGCAGAGTTATTAATGATAACTCTCGTCCACAAATATATTGAGGGAAGGCAAAGAAGAGGATTTGAAATCAAGGCAGAATTGCAGGAAACAGATTTCAGGAGGTAGATACGAATCGCCTTTAAAGCACATGAAAAGCGGCAAAACGTTGACAATGATGCCCTTGGCCAAAAAGGGCGTATGCGTTTTTTCCTGAATATATTCAGGAAAAAACGCATACGCCCTTTTTGGCCAACCAAGCCACCTGGAAAGGCAAATCAGCGCTACAAAGAAGTCTCGCTTCCCATCGGTCAAAAGGGCCATGCTGAAAAAAGTGTCAAAACCAGAAATGCAGGACAGGCCATGGAGAAATGGGAGCCTTGCTACACTGATGGGCGGGATGTAAATTGCCAAGAGCCACTCTGGAGAAGTGTCCGGTGAGTCCTGAAACATCTGAAAAACACAGCTCAGAGAGCATAGGGCACTTCCACTCATGGGGGTATAAATTGGGAAAATTAAAAATCAGCAAAACACAAGCACCCCAAAGTTTAGGGCTGCTCTGTTGACCAGGACCTCCACTTCATTCCACCTTAAATATCCCAGGAAAGAGAAAAATGGATAAAGAAGTTGTGGTCCTTATGTACAATGGAATATCACTCAGCCATGAAATCAATGTCGTAAGGTTAGTAGCAGCATGATGAGTGGATTTAGGTACGACGATTCTAAGTGAAATAAGTCACACAGAAAAGGACACTTCTCATAAGGTATCACTGATAGGGGGAATGTAAAAACCGTTACACTTGAACTGAATTACAAAACAGAACAGAGTCACACATGCAGAAAACACACTATGGCTGCTTAACGGGAAAGGTGAGGTGGGGTGATACATAAAACAAGGGTATCAAATTAGCTCAGATATCGTTCCATAAACCCAATATGTAATAGACAAGACCTACTCCTTGCTCAGAGAACTGGACTCAACACGCCCTATTCACCGCACAAGAATATATCTGACTAATAATAATAGTAAAACCTGTGTATTGATATCTCTCTGTTAGTGTGTCAAGTGGGTATAAAGCGGCATAAACACAGCAGTGAAAAGCAGCTAAACCCCATTAAAAAATAAATTACTTTGAAACACCCATGAAACAAAGACAGTGAAAGAGAGAGAAATTCTTACACAATGCGTTCAGGGGCTGTGATGCAACCTGGATTGACCATATCTAGACGCACAGCTGGATGAGACATAAGGGTGGACACTCTTGGGGCTGAGAGGTTTGGTGAGGTTGGGTGAGCAAACGCAGACACTTTAAAGTAATAATGCGCGGTACCCATCGCATGGGTCCCAAATCTCCAGGTTCAAGGGCATCTTCCTACATCAAAAACATGCATGAGAAACCCAGAAGATGGTACACCGTGTGATGGGGAAAGGTTTCTAAAACGCACCTCATTTCTCATCTCCTTGTGCCCGGGTTCGCCATTCCAGCCGCTTTACTAGCAAGCTCCCTACTTGGAGCATCAGCACCTTTAACCTCCTGTTCCGTACAGGTTGCAATTTTTCCTGAGGATAAACGGGAAGACGTGGAACCAACGAGAGACTAGCTCTTGGTGTTGGGACAGGCACAGGTCACTCTATTTTCCCATCAGAAAGAAGAATTAACCACAGGCTCAGCCTGCCCCCCGGAACCAGAACAGGGCCTGAAGCCATTCTGCGATTTTGCGGCCAGCTCCCATAAAAACG
This sequence comes from Balaenoptera borealis, assembly GCF_965194805.1. Classification (NCBI taxonomy): domain Eukaryota; kingdom Metazoa; phylum Chordata; class Mammalia; order Artiodactyla; family Balaenopteridae; genus Balaenoptera; species Balaenoptera borealis. Next base: position 8,776 of record NW_028123738.1, on the reverse strand, counting down.
AGTTGTAAAATGGAGGTTCAGGGCACTGCAATTCACAAACCTGCAGAGTTATTAATGATAACTCTCGTCCACAAATATATTGAGGGAAGGCAAAGAAGAGGATTTGAAATCAAGGCAGAATTGCAGGAAACAGATTTCAGGAGGTAGATACGAATCGCCTTTAAAGCACATGAAAAGCGGCAAAACGTTGACAATGATGCCCTTGGCCAAAAAGGGCGTATGCGTTTTTTCCTGAATATATTCAGGAAAAAACGCATACGCCCTTTTTGGCCAACCAAGCAACCTGGAAAGGCAAATCAGCGCTACAAAGAAGTCTCGCTTCCCATCGGTCAAAAGGGCCATGCTGAAAAAAGTGTCAAAACCAGAAATGCAGGACAGGCCATGGAGAAATGGGAGCCTTGCTACACTGATGGGCGGGATGTAAATTGCCAAGAGCCACTCTGGAGAAGTGTCCGGTGAGTCCTGAAACATCTGAAAAACACAGCTCAGAGAGCATAGGGCACTTCCACTCATGGGGGTATAAATTGGGAAAATTAAAAATCAGCAAAACACAAGCACCCCAAAGTTTAGGGCTGCTCTGTTGACCAGGACCTCCACTTCATTCCACCTTAAATATCCCAGGAAAGAGAAAAATGGATAAAGAAGTTGTGGTCCTTATGTACAATGGAATATCACTCAGCCATGAAATCAATGTCGTAAGGTTAGTAGCAGCATGATGAGTGGATTTAGGTACGACGATTCTAAGTGAAATAAGTCACACAGAAAAGGACACTTCTCATAAGGTATCACTGATAGGGGGAATGTAAAAACCGTTACACTTGAAATGAATTACAAAACAGAACAGAGTCACACATGCAGAAAACACACTATGGCTGCTTAACGGGAAAGGTGAGGTGGGGTGATACATAAAACAAGGGTATCAAATTAGCTCAGATATCGTTCCATAAACCCAATATGTAATAGACAAGACCTACTCCTTGCTCAGAGAACTGGACTCAACACGCGCTATTCACCGCACAAGAATATATCTGACTAATAATAATCGTAAAACCTATGTATTGATATCTCTCTGTTAGTGTGTCAAGTGGGTATAAAGCGGCATAAACACAGCAGTGAAAAGCAGCTAAACCCCATTAAAAAATAAATTACTTTGAAACACCCATGAAACAAAGACAGTGAAAGAGAGAGAAATTCTTACACAATGCGTTCAGGGGCTGTGAGGCAACCTGGATTGACCATATCTAGACCCACAGCTGGATGAGACATAAGGGTGGACACTCGTGGGGCAGAGAGGTTTGGTGAGGTTGGGTGAGCAAACGCAGACCCTTTAAAGTAATACTGCGTGGTACCCATCGCATGGGTCCCAAATCTCCAGGTTCAAGGGCATCTTCCTACATCAAAAACATGCATGAGAAACCCAGAAGATGGTACACCGTGTGATGGGGAAAGGTTTCTAAAACGCACCTCATTTCTCATCTCCTTGTGCCCGGGTTCGCCATTCCAGCCGCTTTACTAGCAAGCTCCCTACTTGGAGCATCAGCACCTTTAACCTCCTGTTCCATACAGGTTGCAATTTGTCCTGAGGATAAACGGGAAGACGTGGAAACAACGAGAGACTAGCTCTTGGTGTTGGGACAGGCACAGGTCACTCTATTTTCCCATCAGAAAGAAGAATTAACCACAGGCTCAGCCTGCCCCCCAGAACCAGAACAGGGCCTGAAGCCATTCTGCGATTTTGCCGCCAGCTCCCAAAAACGAGTTGTAAAATGGAGGTTCAGGGCACTGCAATTCACAAACCTGCAGAGTTATAAATGATAACTCTCGTCCACAAATATATTGAGGGAAGGCAAAGAAGAGGATTTGAAATCAAGGCAGAATTGCAGGAAACAGATTTCAGGAGGTAGATTCGAATCGCCTTTAAAGCACATGAAAAGCGGCAAAACGTTGACAATGATGCCCTTGGGCAAAAAGTGCATATGCGTTTTTTCCTGAATATATTCAGGAAAAAACGCATACGCCCTTTTTGGCCAACCCAGCAACCTGGAAAGGCAAATCAGCGCTACAAAGAAGTCTCGCTTCCCATCGGTCAAAAGGGCCATGCTGAAAAAAGTGTCAAAACCAGAAATGCAGGACAGGCCATGGAGAAATGGGAGCCTTGCTACACTGATGGGCGGGATGTAAATTGCCAAGAGCCACTCTGGAGAAGTGTCCGGTGAGTCCTGAAACATCTGAAATACACAGCTCAGAGAGCATAGGGCACTTCCACTCATGGGGGTATAAATTGGGAAAATTAAAAATCAGCAAGACACAAGCACCCCAAAGTTTAGGGCTGCTCTGTTGACCAGGACCTCCACTTCATTCCACCTTAAATATCCCAGGAAAGAGAAAAATGGATAAAGAAGTTGTGGTCCTTATGTACAATGGAATATCACTCAGCCAGGAAATCAATGTCGTAAGGTTAGTAGCAGCATGATGAGTGGATTTAGGTACGACGATTCTAAGTGAAATAAGTCACACAGAAAAGGACACTTCTCATAATGTATCACTGATAGAGGGAATGTAAAAACCTTTATACATGAACTGAATTACAAAACAGAACAGAGTCACACATGCAGAAAACACACTATGGCTGCTTAACGGGAAAGGTGAGGTGGGGTGATACATAAAACAAGGGTATCAAATTAGCTCAGATACCGTTCCATAAACCCAATATGTAATAGACAAGACCTACTCCTTGCTCAGAGAACTGGACTCAACACGCCCTATTCACCGCACAAGAATATATCTGACTAATAATAATCGTAAAACCTATGTATTGATATCTCTCTGTTAGTGTGTCAAGTGGGTGTAAAGCGGCATAAACACAGCAGTGAAAAGCAGCTAAACCCCATTATAAAAATAAATTACTTTGAAACACCCATTAAACAAAGACAGTGAAAGAGAGAGAAATTCTTACACAATGCGTTCAGGGGCTCTGATGCAACCTGGATGGACCATATCTAGACCTACAGCTGGATGAGACATAAGGGTGGACACTCTTGGGGCTGAGAGGTTTGGTGAGGTTGGGTGAGCAAACGCAGACCCTTTGAAGTAATACTGCGTGGTACCCATCGCATGGGTCCCAAATCTCCAGGTTCAAGGGCATCTTCTTACAGAAAAAACATGCATGAGAAACCCAGAAGATGGTACACCATGTGATGGGTAAAGGTTTCTAAAACGCACCTCATTTCTCATCTCCTTGTGCCCGGGTTCGCCATTCCAGCCGCTTTACTAGCAAGCTCCCTACTTGGAGCATCAGCACCTTTAACCTCCTGTTCCATGCAGGTTGCAATTTGTCCTGAGGATAAACGGGAAGACGTGGAACCAACGAGAGACTAGCTCTTGGTGTTGGGACAGGCACAGGTCACTCTATTTTCCCATCAGAAAGAAGAATTAACCACAGGCTCAGCCTGGCCCCCGGAACCAGAACAGGGCCTGAAGCCATTCTGCAATTTTGCGGCCAGCTCTCATAAAAACGAGTTGTAAAATGGAGGTTCAGGGCACTGCAATTCACAAACCTGCAGAGTTATTAATGATAACTCTCGTCCACAAATATATTGAGGGAAGGCAAAGAAGAGGATTTGAAATCAAGGCAGAATTGCAGGAAACAGATTTCAGGAGGTAGATACGAATCGCCTTTAAAGCACATGAAAAGCGGCAAAACGTTGACAATGAGGCCCTTGGCCAAAAAGATCGCATGCGTTTTTTCCTGAATATATTCAGGAAAAAACGCATGCGCCATTTTTGGCCAACCAAGCAACCTGGAAAGGCAAATCAGCGCTACAAAGGAGTCTCGCTTCCCATCGGTCAAAAGGGCCATGCTGAAAAAAGTGTCAAAACCAGAAATGCAGGACAGGCCATGGAGAAATGGGAGCCTTGCTACACTGATGGGCGGGATGTAAATTGCAAAGAGCCACTCTGGAGAAGTGTCCGGTGAGTCCTGAAACATCTGAAAAACACAGCTTAGAGAGCATAGGGCACTTCCACTCATGGGGGTATAAATTGGGAAAATTAAAAATTAGCAAGACACAAGCACCCCAAAGTTTAGGGCTGCTCTTTTGACCAGGACCTCCACTTCATTCCACCTTCAATATCCCAGGAAAGAGAAAAATGGATAAAGAAGTTGTGGTCCTTATGTACAATGGAATATCACTCAGCCATGAAATCAATGTCGTAAGGTTAGTAGCAGCATGATGAGTGGATTTAGGTATGACGATTCTAAGTGAAATAAGTCACACAGAAAAGGACACTTCTCATAAGGTATCACTGATAGAGGGAATGTAAAAACCGTTACACTTGAACTGAATTACAAAACAGAACAGAGTCACACATGCAGAAAACACACTATGGCTGCTTAACGGGAAAGGTGAGGTGGGGTGATACATAAAACAAGGGTATCAAATTAGCTCAGATATCGTTCCATAAACCCAATATGTAATAGACAAGACCTACTCCTTGCTCAGAGAACTGGCCTCAACACGCCCTATTCACCGCACAAGAATATATCTGACTAATAATAATCGTAAAACCTATGTATTGCTATCTCTCTGTTAGTGTGTCAAGTGGGTATAAAGCGGCATAAACACAGCAGTGAAAAGCAGCTAAACCCCATTATAAAAATAAATTACTTTGAAACACCCATGAATAAAGACAGTGAAAGAGAGAGAAATTCTTACACAATGCGTTCAGGGGCTGTGATGCAACCTGGATTGACCATATCTAGACGCACAGCTGGATGAGACATAAGGGTGGACACTCTTGGGGCTGAGAGGTTTGGTGAGGTTGGGTGAGCAAACGCAGACCCTTTAAAGGAATACTGCGTGGTACCCATCGCATGGGTCCCAAATCTCCAGGTTCAAGGGCATCTTCCTACATCAAAAACATGCATGAGAAACCCAGAAGATGGTACACCGTGTGATGGGGAAAGGTTTCTAAAACGCACCTCATTTCTCATCTCCTTGTGCCCGGGTTCGCCATTCCAGCCGCTTTACTAGCAAGCTCCCTACTTGGAGCATCAGCACCTTTAACCTCCTGTTCCATGCAGGTTGCAATTTGTCCTGAGGATAAACGGGAAGACGTGGAACCAACGAGAGACTAGCTCTTGGTGTTGGGACAGGCACAGGTCACTCTATTTTCCCATCAGAAAGAAGAATTAACCACAGGCTCAGCCTGCCCCCCGGAACCAGAACAGGGCCTGAAGCCATTCTGCGATTTTGCGGCCAGCTCCCATAAAAACGAGTTGTAAAATGGAGGTTCAGGGCACTGCAATTCACAAACCTGCAGAGTTATTAATGATAACTCTCGTCCACAAATATATTGAGGGAAGGCAAAGAAGAGGATTTGAAATCAAGGCAGAATTGCAGGAAACAGATTTCAGGAGGTAGATACGAATCGCCTTTAAAGCACATGAAAAGCGGCAAAACGTTGACAATGATGCCCTTGGCCAAAAAGGGCGTATGCGTTTTTTCCTGAATATATTCAGGAAAAAACGCATACGCCCTTTTTGGCCAACCAAGCAACCTGGAAAGGCAAATCAGCGCTACAAAGAAGTCTCGCTTCCCATCGGTCAAAAGGGCCATGCTGAAAAAAGTGTCAAAACCAGAAATGCAGGACAGGCCATGGAGAAATGGGAGCCTTGCTACACTGATGGGCGGGATGTAAATTGCCAAAAGCCACTCCGGAGAAGTGTCCGGTGAGTCCTGAAACATCTGAAAAACACAGCTTAGAGAGCATAGGGCACTTCCACTCATGGGGGTATAAATTGGGAAAATTAAAAATCAGCAAGACACAAGCACCCCAAAGTTTAGGGCTGCTCTGTTGACCAGGACCTCCACTTCATTCCACCTTAAATATCCCAGGAAAGAGAAAAATGGATAAAGAAGTTGTGGTCCTTATGTACAATGGAATACCACTCAGCCATGAAATCAATGTCGTAAGGTTAGTAGCAGCATGATGAGTGGATTTAGGTACGACGATTCTAAGTGAAATAAGTCACACAGAAAAGGACACATCTCATAAGGTATCACTGATAGAGGGAATGTAAAAACCGTTACACTTGAACTGAATTACAAAACAGAACAGAGTCACACATGCAGAAAACACACTATGGCTGCTTAACGGGAAAGGTGAGGTGGGGTGATACATAAAACAAGGGTATCAAATTAGCTCAGATACCGTTCCATAAACGCAATATGTAATAGACAAGACCTACTCCTTGCTCAGAGAACTGGACTCAACACGCCCTATTCACCGCACAAGAATATATCTGACTAATAATAATCGTAAAACCTATGTATTGATATCTGTTAGTGTGTCAAGTGGGTGTAAAGCGGCATAAACACAGCAGTGAAAAGCAGCTAAACCCCATTATAAAAATAAATTACTTTGAAACACCCATGAAACAAAGACAGTGAAAGAGAGAGAAATTCTTACACAATGCGTTCAGGGGCTGTGATGCAACCTGGATTGACCATATCTAGACGCACAGCTGGATGAGACATAAGGGTGGACACTCTTGGGGCTGAGAGGTTTGGTGAGGTTGGGTGAGCAAACGCAGACCCTTTAAAGGAATACTGCGTGGTACCCATCGCATGGGTCCCAAATCTCCAGGTTCAAGGGCATCTTCCTACATCAAAAACATGCATGAGAAACCCAGAAGATGGTACACCGTGTGATGGGGAAAGGTTTCTAAAACGCACCTCATTTCTCATCTCCTTGTGCCCGGGTTCGCCATTCCAGCCGCTTTACTAGCAAGCTCCCTACTTGGAGCATCAGCACCTTTAACCTCCTGTTCCATGCAGGTTGCAATTTGTCCTGAGGATAAACGGGAAGACGTGGAACCAACGAGAGACTAGCTCTTGGTGTTGGGACAGGCACAGGTCACTCTATTTTCCCATCAGAAAGAAGAATTAACCACAGGCTCAGCCTGCCCCCCGGAACCAGAACAGGGCCTGAAGCCATTCTGCGATTTTGCGGCCAGCTCCCATAAAAACGAGTTGTAAAATGGAGGTTCAGGGCACTGCAATTCACAAACCTGCAGAGTTATTAATGATAACTCTCGTCCACAAATATATTGAGGGAAGGCAAAGAAGAGGATTTGAAATCAAGGCAGAATTGCAGGAAACAGATTTCAGGAGGTAGATACGAATCGCCTTTAAAGCACATGAAAAGCGGCAAAACGTTGACAATGATGCCCTTGGCCAAAAAGGGCGTATGCGTTTTTTCCTGAATATATTCAGGAAAAAACGCATACGCCCTTTTTGGCCAACCAAGCAACCTGGAAAGGCAAATCAGCGCTACAAAGAAGTCTCGCTTCCCATCGGTCAAAAGGGCCATGCTGAAAAAAGTGTCAAAACCAGAAATGCAGGACAGGCCATGGAGAAATGGGAGCCTTGCTACACTGATGGGCGGGATGTAAATTGCCAAAAGCCACTCCGGAGAAGTGTCCGGTGAGTCCTGAAACATCTGAAAAACACAGCTTAGAGAGCATAGGGCACTTCCACTCATGGGGGTATAAATTGGGAAAATTAAAAATCAGCAAGACACAAGCACCCCAAAGTTTAGGGCTGCTCTGTTGACCAGGACCTCCACTTCATTCCACCTTAAATATCCCAGGAAAGAGAAAAATGGATAAAGAAGTTGTGGTCCTTATGTACAATGGAATACCACTCAGCCATGAAATCAATGTCGTAAGGTTAGTAGCAGCATGATGAGTGGATTTAGGTACGACGATTCTAAGTGAAATAAGTCACACAGAAAAGGACACTTCTCATAAGGTATCACTGATAGAGGGAATGTAAAAACCGTTACACTTGAACTGAATTACAAAACAGAACAGAGTCACACATGCAGAAAACACACTATGGCTGCTTAACGGGAAAGGTGAGGTGGGGTGATACATAAAACAAGGGTATCAAATTAGCTCAGATACCGTTCCATAAACCCAATATGTAATAGACAAGACCAACTCCTTGCTCAGAGAACTGGACTCAACACGCCCTATTCACCGCACAAGAATATATCTGACTAATAATAATCGTAAAACCTATGTATTGATATCTCTCTGTTAGTGTGTCAAGTGGGTGTAAAGCGGCATAAATACAGCAGTGAAAAGCAGCTAAACCCCATTATAAAAATAAATTACTTTGAAACACCCATGAAACAAAGACACTGAAAGAGAGAGAAATTCTTACACAATGCGTTCAGGGGCTGTGATGCAACCTGGATTGACCATATCTAGACCCACAGCTGGATGAGACATAAGGGTGGACACTCTTGGGGCTGAGAGGTTTGGTGAGGTTGGGTGAGCAAACGCAGACCCTTTAAAGTAATACTGCGTGGTACCCATCGCATGGGTCCCAAATCTCCAGGTTCAAGGGCATCTTCCTACATCAAAAACATGCATGAGAAACCCAGAAGATGGTACACCGTGTGATGGGGAAAGGTTTCTAAAACGCACCTCATTTCTCATCTCCTTGTGCCCGGGTTCGCCATTCCAGCCGCTTTACTAGCAAGCTCCCTACTTGGAGCATCAGCACCTTTAACCTCCTGTTCCGTACAGGTTGCAATTTGTCCTGAGGATAAACGGGAAGACGTGGAACCAACGAGAGACTAGCTCTTGGTGTTGGGACAGGCACAGGTCACTCTATTTTCCCATCAGAAAGAAGAATTAACCACAGGCTCAGCCTGCCCCCCGGAACCAGAACAGGGCCTGAAGCCATTCTGCGATTTTGCGGCC